>NW_027361679.1:102585000-103185000 GCF_039654945.1 Dendrobates tinctorius
ATGTCTTGCAGAGGGATGCAGCAGTCTTGAAATTGCAGCACTTTTGAAGTGTGTTCACCGAACAATCAAGCGTTTCATGGCAAATAGCCAACAGGGTTGCAAGAAGCGTGTTGGTTAAAAAAAGGAACAAAATAACAGCCCATGAATTGAGGAAAATCAAGCGTGAAGCTGCCAAGATGCCATTTGCCACCAGTCTTGCCATATTTCAGAGCCGCAACGTTACTGGAGTATCAAAAAGCTCAAGGTGTGCCATACTCAGGGACATGGCCAAGCTAAGGAAGGCTGAAAAACGACCACCTTTCAACAAGAAACATAAGATAAAACGTCAAGACTGGGCCAAGAAATATCTTAAGACTGATTTTTCTAAGGTTTTATGGACTGATGAAATGAGAACGACTCTTGATTGATGGGCCCAAGGCTGGATCAGTAAAGGGCAGAAAACTCCACTCCGACTCAGACGCCAGCAAGGTGGAGGTGGGGTACTGGTATGGGCTGGTATCATCAAAGATGAACTTGTGGGACCTTTTTGGGTTGAGGATGGAGTGAAGCTCAACTCCCAGACCTACTGGCAGTTTCTGGAAGACACCTTCTTCAAGCAGTGGCACAGGAAGAAGTCGATATTGTTCAAGAAAAACATGATTTTCATGCATGACAATGCTCCATCACATGGATCCAAATACTCCACAGCGTGGCTGGACAGTTAAGGTCTAAAAGAAGAAAAAATAATGACATGGCCCCCTTGTTCACCTGATCTGAACCCCATAGAGAACCTGTGGTCCCTCATAAAATGTGAGATCTACAGGGAGTGAAAACATTACACCTCTCCAAACAGTGTCAGGGAGGCTGTGGTGGCTGGGCTGCGGCATGCAATGTTGATCGTAAACAGATCAAGCACCTGACAGAATCTATGGATGGAAGGCTTTTGAGTGTCATCGTAAAGAAAGGTGGCAATATTGGTCATTGATTTTTTTGTTTTGTTTTTGAATGTCAGAAATGTTTATTTCTAAATTTTGTGTTGCTCTATTGGTTTACCTGGTGAAAATAAACAAGTGAGATGGGTATATATTTGGTAATAGTTACGTGCAAAAACAGATATCCTCCTAAGATAGCCAAATCTAAAAAAAAACACTCCAACTTCCAAAAATATTAAGCTTTGATATCTATGAGTCTTTTGGATTGATTGAGAACATAGTTGTTATTGAATAATAAAAAGAATCCTCTCAAATACAACTTGCCTGATAATTCTGCACACAGTGTATGAGTCAGATCGCAGGGCAGCGATCTTGTCACAAAAAAAAGTAAAGAAAAAAAAGCAGGTACCCAGGTTAGGGTTAGAGCTAGGGTTAGGGCTAAGGCTAGGGTTAGGGCTAAGGCTAGGGTTAGGGCTAGCGTTAGGCTAGGTGTTATGAATGGGCACCGAGGAAGATAGCAGGCCCAGGCTAAGTCACAGAAAACCAGAGAGGTTGGTAACTAAGCAGATGCAGACCCCTGATCCTGTCCACACAACTAGCAGTAGCCGTGGAGCGTACCTACGATGATCCTAAATGCCTCAGCACAGCCGGAGAGCTAACTAAGCCTAAAGCAAGAAAGGTGAAATCTAAACTGCCCCAGAGCAGACCCCAAAGGAATAGATAGCCCCCAAACATATATTGTTGGTGAGACAAGATGAAAATACAAACGCAGGCAGAAAAATAGACTGAGCAAACGATGGGGCCCACACTGACTAGACAAGACAGGAAAGGAAAGACACTGTCTGCAATCATACAAAAAGCCCTGCAAAAGTCCAACACGTCTGATGCAAAAAACACTGAAGTCACACGACTTCGCCCCCCACTATATCAGCACTCTGGTATATTCTGAAAGCAAAGCAAAAAGAGACCAATATTAAAGGGGACAAAACAAACTGGCACATGCAGTAACATATGGGCGGTGATTCAGCACAGCCCCAGCCAGAGCTAGCTGACTCGTACAAAGCAGAGATAAACAAAACCAGATCAAATGCAAACAGAATAGCAAATGAACCACTTAGCTGAACATGCAGGGAAAGAGCAGGAGACATCAGACCTCAGGTGGCACAGGAAAAAAATCACCAGCAGGGATAGAGGGAGTCAGCTGTCTTAAATTCCAATCAGAAACCCCAGATCTCCAATCGTCTTCCTCATTATCAGGTGGCAAGCCTCTGTCAATCAGATCAGCTCCACTACCTCCAGTAACCACCAGAGGGAGCCCAGAAAGAGAACTCTCAATCTGACCAGCTCCACTATCTTCAGTAATCACCAGAGGGAAGCCAGAGAGAGAATTCACAACAGCTAGGGTTAGGGCTAGGGTTATGGTTAGGGCTAGAGCTGGGATTAGGGTTATGGGTGTGTTGGTGTTAGGTTTGTGGTTAGGGTTATGGTTAGGGTTGGGATTAGGGTTAGGGGTGTGTTAGGTTTAGGATTGGAATTAGAATTGGGGGTTTCCACTGTTTAGGTACATCAGGGGCTCTGCAAACGCAACATGACGCTCGCAGACCATTCCATCAAAGTCTGCATTACAGAACGTCACTACTTCCCTTCTGAGGCCCACCGTGTGCCCAAACAGGAGTTTTCTCCCACATATTGGGTACCAATGTACTCAGGACAAATTGAACAACTGTTGGGGTCCAATTTTTCCTGTTACCCTTGTGAAAATAAAAAATTGGGGGCTAAAAGATCATTTTTGTGGGAAAAAAATGTTTTTTTATTTTCATGGCTCTACGTTTTAAACGTCTGTGAAGCACTTGGGGGTTCAAAGTGCTAACGACACATCTAGATAAGTTCCTTAAGGGGTCTAGTTTCCAAAATGGGGTCACTTGTGGGGGGTTTCCAATGTTTAGGTACATCAGGGGCTCTCCAAATGCGACATGGCATCCGATCTCAATTCCAGCCAATTCTGCATTGAAAAAGTCAAATGGCACTCCTTCCTTTCTGAGCTCTGCCGTGTGCCCAGACAGTGGTTTAGCCCCACATACGGGGTATCTGCGTATTCGGGAGAAATTGCACAAAAAATTTTGTGGTTCATTTTCTCTTTTTACACTTGGGAAAGTAAAAAAAAATTGTTCTGAAGTAAAATGTTTGTGAAAAAAAGTTAAATGTTTATTTTTTCCTTCCACATTCCATTCATTCATGTGAAGCACCTGAAGCGTTAATAAACTTCTTGAATGTGGTTTTGAGTACATTGAGAAGTGCAGTTTTTAGAATGGTGTCACTTTTGGGTATTTTCTGTCATATTGTCCCCCCCAAACTCATTTCAAATGTGAGGTGGTCCCTAAAATAACGGGTGTTGTAAATTTTGTTGTAAAAATGAGAAATCGCTGGTCAACTTTTAACCCTTCTAACTTCCTAACAAAAAAATTATGTTTCCAAAATTGTGGAGATGTAAAGTGGACATGTGGGAAATGTTATTTATTAACTATTTTGTGCAATATCACTCTCTGATTTAAGAGCATAAAAATTAAAAGTTTGAAAATTGCAAAATTTTCTAAATTTTCAACAAATTTCGATTTTTTTTTAACAAATAAGCGCAAGTCATGTCTAAGAAATTTTACCACTATCATGAAGTACAATATGCCACGAGAAAACTCTGTCAGAATTGGCAGGATCCGTTGAAGCGTTCTAGAGTTATGACCTCATAAAGTGACACTGGTCAGAATTGAAAAAATTGGCCCGGTCACGAAGGCAAAAACAGGCTCTGGTGCGAAGGGGTTAAGAATATTGTCTATCAGCTTTTGATATTAAAGGGATATAAGTGATCACTGCATTATCATATTGAGTGCTGTCAACCTTATTGTATGTTTTGGGTCAGATAACACTGTGTTACCAAGGTTTTGTCTCTCGGACAATTTTGAGTGTTCCTTTCTTCGTTTTACTGGTTTTACTGAGAACTTCTGAGTAAAACCAGTAAAACTGAAAAACGCCCCAGAGGGAAAAGAGGGGGTGGAAAACTTAAACAAAAAAGAGAGGCAATCTCTGATGTAAAAGAAGTACCAACAAATGGAAATGACATGGATATAGCTACCAATGATACTATCAGCAAAAGTAACAATATTTTCAATTTATCTAGTTATAACTTTTTGTTTACAGAAACTTCTCTCTTACAGAAAGGTCTTTCTTTTTGCCCCATTCATAACACCAGGGGCATAGATTTATTTATGGGCTTTCAGACCTTTGTAAGAAAGCTAACACTTAAGCGACATTTCTTAAAAGAAAACCCCCTCCAGAGTACCAAATCAACAGATGATCCTACTTATCATACAGGATTAAAAGGAATGTCTAATTTTTACTGCATCCAAAGTCAAGGACACCATCTGAAAACTTTTTCTGATCTTGTTTAAAATGACATGGACAAAATTAATTTGACCCATAGCAAGGGGGAATCCAATCTCACCCCAAAAGAAAAAAAGGCATTAAAATCCCTAAAGAGCAATTCAGACATTGTCATCCATATGGCAGACAAGGGGGGGTGGGAATAGTGGTAGAGGACCGGGGGGGGGATTACTTGGCAGAAGCATTGAGATTATTATCTGAAACCAGAACATACAATAAGGTTGACAACACTCAATATGATAATGCAATGATCACTTATAATAACGCTTTAATATCAAAAGCTGATAGACAGAATATTCTTAATAAATCAGAAAGAAATTTGAGTTGTCCGTCCCCCGGTTGCTTTTTTCTATCATGTCCCCAAAATCCATAAGGATGCGGTCAGACCCCCTGGGAGACCTATAATATCAGGGATAGGGTCTCTGACATCGAACCTTGCAAGTTATGTGAATGCAGTGATGCACACTCATGTAGACCAACTACACAACTATTTGAGGGATTCCAGTCTCTTAATCCAACTTACGAAGGATATTCCATGGAGAAACACATTTGTTTTCATTTCCACGGATGTATCCACCCTCTATTCCAGTATCCCACATGATTTGGGTCTGGTGTGTTTTAAAGCGTTCATAGACATTGATCCATGGTTGACATCAACACAAAAAGAATTTGTGTATGAAAGTATGCAGTTCATACTCCACAATAATTTCTTTACCTTTCAAGATACCCTATACCATCAGATACTTGGGACCGCGATGGGCTTGAAGGTGGCACAAACTTATGCAAATTTGTTCATAGCCATCTTCGAGTCCATCTTCATTTATAGCAGTATTCATGCACCCAATATCATCATTCACAAACGTTATATAGATGATTTATTCTTTATATATGACAGTTCAAAGGAAGATGTGGGGTCCTTCCTCAGGAACATTGAGGACAGTACCTGGGGTTTGGGTTTCACTCTTGTAGTAAACCCTGACACAGTCAACTTCCTTGACCTCACTTTCTTCCATGAAAATGAAAAAATTCACAGAAGAACCTACTTTAAACCTGTGGATGCAAACAGCTATGTCCATTATTAAAGTGGACATTATACAAAATGGTTGAGGAATATTCAGCTCAACCATTACAAGGGAATCAATAGGAACTGTAGTATGCATATAGATTTCACTAACCAATCAAAAGTTTTATCACATAGATTTCTTGAAAGAAGTTACCCGGAAAAATTGATCCATAGAGCCTTCTCTGAAAGCAAAAGATCAGAACGGACAAATTTAATCCCTAAAAAAACAAAAAAATCAGCATCTGATACTAGGTTTTCAATTTTATTACTACTTTTTTAGCCCAGATTAAGAGAATTCGCCTGGTTCTGAAAAAACATTGGGGCATAATTCTTAATGATCCTGTATTGGAGAAAATCAATAATCCCATAATAACCTTCTGAAGGGTCCCGACTTTAAAAAAACATGTTGGCCCCAAGCCGGCTAAAGAAAAAAGAGGATTCTAATCCCTCTGTAAAAAAGCTCAGACAAGGCTCCTATAGATGTTGCATCTGGAGATGCCTATGTTGCTCCAGTATCATTCATAATACTAAAACTTTTTCATCAGACGGTGGAAATACAGATGACTTTCAAATTAAATATCATTTGACTTGCCAATCCAGTTTTGTCATTCATGTCATTATATGTGAATGTAAGAAATTATATGTGGGTAGGACAGTGCAACAGCTACATAAAAGAATAAACTCACGCAGGCATAATATAAAATAAGTACTTCTCCAGCATGGCCTTTGCAGGCATTATGCGATAAATCACAACAAAAGGATCTCCTTTGTGGTGATCCGACCATGTCCCCCATGATACCCCCAACAGAGTACAGACCCTTGACCCTTAACAGGAAAAAAAAGTTCTGGATTCACAAATTGAATACTATAAACCACTATGGACTTAACAAGACAACTGATTTGTTTAATTAACTGAGATATGCAGTGGGTATGGAAAGTATTCGGTCCCCTTTAAATTTTTCACTCTTTGTTTCATTGCAGCCATTTGGTAAATTCAAAAAAGTTCATTTTTTTCTCATTAATGTACACTATGCACCCCATCTTTACTGAAAAAAAACAGAAATGTAGAAATTTTTGCTCATTTATTAAAAAAGAAAAACTGAAATATCACATGGTCATAAGTATTCAGAACCCTTTGCTCAGACACTCATTTTTAAGTGACATGCTGTCCATTTCCTTGTGATCCTCCTTGAGATGGTTCTACTCCTTCGTTGTAGTCCAGCTGTGTTTAATTAATCTGATAGGACTTGATTTGTAAAGGCACACACCTCACAGCTCACATTGCATGTCAGACCAAATGTGAATCATGAGGTCAAATGAATTGGCCAACGAGCTCAGAGACAGAATTGTGGCAAGGCACCAATCTGGTCGAAGTTACAAAAGAATTTCTGCAGTACTCAAGGTTCCTAAGAGCACAGTGACCTCCCTAATCCTTAAATGGAAGAAGTTTGGGACCACCAGAAGTCTTCCTAGACCTGGCTGTCCAGAACTGAGCAATCGTGGGAGAAGAGCCTTGGTGAGAGAGGTAAAGAAGAACCCCAAGATCACTGTGGCTGATCTCCACAGATGCAGTAGGGAGATGGGAGAAAGTTCCACAAAGTCTACTATCATTACAGCCCTCCACCAGACGGGCCTTTATGGCAGAGTGGCCTGAAGGAAGCCTCTCTTCAGTGTAAGACATATGAAAGCTCGCATATAGTTTGCTAAAAACACATGGACTCCCAGACTATGAGAAATAAGATTCTCTGGTCTGATGAGACGAAGATAGAACTTTTTGGTGATAATTCTAAGCGGTATGTGTGGAGAAAACCAGACACTGCTCATCACCTGCCAAATACAATCCCAACAGTGAAGCATGGTGGTGGAAGCATCATGTTATGGGGGTGTTTTTCATCTGCAGGGACAGGACGACTGGTTGAAATTGAAGAAAACATGAATGCGGCCAAGTACAGAGATATCCTGGAAGAAAACTATTTCCAGAGTGCTCTGGATCTCAGACTTGGCCGAAGGTTCACCTTCCAACAAGACATTGACCCTAAGCACACAGCTAAAATAACAAAGGAGTGGCTTCAGAACAACTCTGTGTATATCCAAACAGTAAAAGTTTTAGCCAGCTCACCCAGTCTGTCGTCTTTAGGAGATCCACTTACTGCGGCACGAAGTTGAAATGGGAGAGGCACACCCATGATGCAATAGCCAGAATTTTATCCATGCAATACAAGGGCATACACCCTATTTTACCTGAAAATGGCTGTCCACCAATGTTCACCATCCAACCTGACAGAACTGGAGAGGATCTGCAAGGAAAAATGGCAGAAGATCCCCAAATCCAGGTGTGAAAACTTGTTGCATTATAAGAAGACTCATGGCTGTACTAGCTCAAAAGGATGTTTCTACTCAATACAGTGCAAAGGGTCTAAATACTTATGACCATGTGATATTTCAGTTTTTCTTTTTTAATAAATTTGCAAAAAATTTATACATTTCTGTTTTTTTCAGTCAAGATGGGGTGCAGATGTGTACATTAATGAGAAAAAAATGAACTTATTTGAATTTACCAGATGGCTGCAATGAAACAAAGAGTGAAAAATTTAAAGGGGTCTGAATACTTTTGATACCCATTTTATTATTTTTTTGGCATTTTGTGATGATGAGTGTTAGGACGGGGTCAGACATGGGAGAAACTCGGACGAGTCGCGCACGTCAATACCCGGCACTGCCGCCGGAACTCGGATTGAATCGTGCGCTCTGCGTCGGGGCGTGCATCCGCAACTATCCGGGACCTGCACCTTCATTAGGTAATACCTTCTGCCGTTTATGTTTATGTAACATTGGAGCCTTACTTTATGCCTCATGAGCTGAGCATTTGATTCAGCTGCTGCAGTGGGGATTTTAGTTCCCCCTATTTTCTCTGTGGACAATATAATCTGTATGATTACTGTGAATAGTTTTATTGTTAATTACACAGTTACTTGGCTCATATATTCTTTGAATGAAGTATATATATATTTTATGTAAATTGATACATAACTTATTCAGCATGAGATTTAAACGAAGGGTATTTATTTATGGTGACATAATTTATTTATGTATGATATAATGGTATCTAATATATATATATTTTTAACCTGGACTTTATGTAATCTGTCCCGGATCTATTTTAATATTTATTTTGTGTTATATTTTTTTTTTGTGTGGTGCACCTTTTTAAGCATTTTTTGTTGCCATTAACCTTCAATAAAGGCTTTATTTAAATTAAATTAATTTCCCTGTTTCATATTTTCACTTACTAATAGAGATATTTATACATTTTTATTCATTTAATATTTTTGTGGTCTTATACCGTCTCCAGTTTTTAGGTTTATTAAATTTGAGTGGTATTCACTCCGTTTTCTCTTTTTTGGATCAACGTATACATTCAATTTTCATTTTTTGCCCTATTTTTTATATATATATATTGTATTGTATACTGTATTTTTTATTAAATTTTATCGGGGTAATCTATTACAGCACTTATATAATTTTTACGTCATTCCTCTCTTTGGGTTTCACTTAGTGGATACGCTGCTCAGTGTCTCGTGGTGAACGCCTATGACCTGACTGATGTCACTGCGAGAGTGATAAAGTTCTCATGCTCGCATTGCCGTCAGAAAGGTCCTGGGAGCTCACAGCCAATGAACTCAGTTCAACTTACTCACGTCAGAGCGAGCCCAGTGGAAGAAGTTGTAATGGCGCTCACACTGACATCAGTAAGTTAAACTGAGTTCATTGGCTGTGAAGTTCCATAACCTTTCTGACAGCACCGTGAACGAGAGAACTTTCTCACGCTCATGATGACATCAATGAGGTGACAGAAATTCACCACGAGACACTGAGCTTAACAAGCATGCACAGTTCAATGTTTCTTCTAGATGGCAGGCTGTATAGTTGCATCATGCAACAATGCAGCCTGTCATCTAGATGTTGCAGAGCTAGACCCGTCACAGGACAAATTGATTATTATCTTCTTGGAGGACAGGTAAAGAATATTGTTATCATTTTATTTCTGTTACAGGATATACTGGCTTCTGTGGATTGGGCAATAACATGAGTATGCTTTAATTCAGATTTATTGAAAGGATCTGTGTCATTCTTTCAAATAAAGGACTTCTTATGGGTGTGTGTTTATTTACAATATAACTATATGATTAGTAATGGACAGGTGTAATATAGATGCCTCTCCATTACTAAGCCGTGGACTTTATGTCACCTGACAATACAAAGGTGACGTCAACCCCCACAAATATTACCCCACTTGTCACGGCACAGGGTAAGAGGGAAGAGCTGGGCAAAGTGCCCGAATTGGCTCATCAAATAGATGCGCCTTATCTGGGGTGGCTGCCGGATGCTATTTTTAGATTGGGGAGGGTCAATATCTATGGTCCCTTACAAGCCTGAGAATACCAGCCCCCAGCTGTCTGTTTTAGCTTGGATGATTGTCAAAAATGTTGAATGACCCCACGCCATAATTTCAATTATTTATTTAAATAATTTAAAAAATAGCGTGCCCCCCTGTTCTTGATAACACCAGGAAAAGTGGCATCATTTGACCTAGAGTACAAATAGTACAGTTGTGAAGCATGGATGCATGTGACAGGGCCTGGGACAGGGCTTGGACCAGCATTTGTAGCTTAAACATTGATTAGTAACAGGTGAATGAGTGACAAGTAGAGGCCTGGTGCTCCGAGAGCCTGGCCAAAGTCAGCCAACACACATGAAGGATACCCAACTTGGAGTCCAAACATTTCCAGAAATTGGGGGCAGACACCCTGAAAAGTGGCATCAATTGTCCCAGAGTAGACATTTGATAATAGCACAGCAGTAGTCAGCCATGGGCCATGCATGAGGTATCAGGGTCTGGCCAAGCATTTACAGCTTTGAATTTAAGTTTAAATTAAGACGAAGTGGGTATGGGTTCAGTGTAGGCCTGCTGTGCTGCGAGCCCTGATACCTCATGAAACAGCTCAAACTGCTTTTTTGCTCAGTCGCTCTCAGGTGGCACAAATATCAGCTTGGTAAAACAATAATGTTATAAAAATTTTAAGGATAGCAACACAGGTAGTTGACTGATTAATTTACCCACAGTAGAAATTTTAGAATGGCACAGCAGCAGTCAGCCGTGGGCTGTGCATGAGGCATCAGGGTCTGGGCCAGCATTTATAGCTTTGAATTTAGGCTTAAATTAAAACTGGGTTGGTGATGAACTGGTGTAAGCCTGCTGTGCTGGGAGTGCTGACACCTCATGCAACAACTCAAACTGCTTTTCTGCTCAGCCACACTCAGGTGGCACAAATATCATCTTTGTAAACTACTACTTTTAGAAACATTTATGGATAGTAACCCAGGCAACACAAATGAAGGAGACCCAGTCCAAACATTTCAAAAAATTATTTCCATACACCACTAAAGTTGCATCCATTTTCCCAGAGTAAAAATAGTATAATGAGCTCTGACACCCTTTCCACTACAGGCAACCCACCAGATTGAGACTCAACTTGGAGCTCCACATTTCCAAAAATTGTAACATCAGCAGCAATATCAACAGCAGTCACAGAAGCCATGACAAAGGTGTAACAGACTGCAATAACGCAAGATCAATGCAGCACACTAAATGGGGTCACTTGTGGGAGGTTTCTACTGTTTAGGCACATCAAGGGCTCTGCAAACACAACATGATGCCCGCAGACCATTCCAAAACGGCTGCATTCCAAAACGGCGCTCCTTCCCTTCCAAGCTCTGCCATGCGCACAAACCTTGGTTACCCCCCACATATGGCGTATCAGTGTACTCAGGACAAATTGTACAACAAATGTTGGGGTCCAAATTCTCATGTTACCCTTGTGAAAATAAAAAATTGAGGCCTAAAAAAATCATTTTTGAGGAAAAAAATGATTTTTTATTTTCATGGCTCTGCATTATAAACTTTAGTGAAACATTTGGGGGTTCTAAGTTCTCACAACACATCTAGATAAGCTCCTTTGGGGGTCTAGTTTCCAAAATGGGGTCACTTGTGGGGAGTTTCTACTGTCTAGGCACATCAGGGGCACTGCAAACGCAACATGACGCCCGTAGACCATTCCGTCAAAGTCTGCATTCCAAAACTGCGCTCCTTCCCTTCCGAGCTCTGCCATGCGCCCAAACAGTGGTTCCCCCCAACATAATGTGTGTCAGCATATTCATGACAAATTGCACAACAACTTTTGTGGCAAAATTTCTCCTGTTACCTTTGTGAAATGATCATTTTTGTGGAAAAAATATGATCCTTTATTTTCACAGCTCTATGTTATAAACTTCTGTGAAGCACTTGGGGGTTCAAAGTGCTCACCACATATCTAGATAAGCTCCTTGGGGGGGTCTAGTTTCCAAAATGGGGTCACTTGTGGGGGGCTTCTACTGTTTTGGCACATCAGGGGCTCTACAAACGCAACATGATGCCTGCAGACCATTCCGTGAAAGTCTGAATTTCAAAATGTCACTACTTCCCTTCCGAGCCCCGACGTGTGCCCATACAGTGGTTCCCCCCACATATGGGGTACCAGCGTACTCAGGACAAACTGAAAAACAACTTTTGGTGTCCAATTTCTCCTGTTACCCTTGTGAAAATAAAATATTGTGGGCTAAAAAATCATTTTTGAGGAAAAAAAATGATTTTTTTATTTTCAGGCTCTGCGTTATAAACTTCTGTGAAGCATTTGGGGGTTCAAAGTGCTCACTACACATCTAGATAAGTTCCTTAAGGGGTCTAATTTGCAAAATGGTGTCACTTGTGCGGGTTTCCACTGTTTAGGCACATCAGGGGTTCTCCAAACGTGACATGACGTCCGATCTCAATTCCAGCCAATTCTGCATTGAAAAAGTCAAACAGCGCTCCTTCCCTTCCGAGCTCTGCTGTGTGCCTAAACCGTGGTTTACCCCCACATATGGGGTATCGGCGTATTCAGGAGAAATTGCACAACAAATTTTGTGGTTCATTTTCTCTTTTTACACTTGTGAAAATAAAAAAAATTGGTTCTGAACTAAAATGTTTGTAAATAAATGTCAAATGTTAATTTTTTTCCTTCCACATTGCTTCAGTTCCTGTGAAGCACATAAAGGGTTAATAGACTACTTGAATGTGTTTTTCAGCAACCTGAGGGGTGAAGTTTTTAAAATGGTGTCATTTTTGGATATTTTCTGTCATGTGTACTCCTCAAAGTGACTTTAAATGTGATGTGGTCCCTTAAAAAAATGGTTTTGTAAATTTTGTTTTAAAAATGAGAAATCGCTGGTCAACTTTTAACCCTTATACCCGTATTTTTCGGACCATAAGACGCACTTTTTCCCCAAAAATTTTTGGGGAAAGTGGGGGGTGTGTCTTATTGTCGCAATATACTCACTTGCGACCATGGCTGGTGCGGGTGCCGCGGGGCTCTGTGGTGTGGTGGTGGCGGCGGGCTGTGCTCCGGTGCAGGGGCAGCGGCTCTCTGTGCTCCGTGGGGGGCTCCACCGGCATTTTCTCAAAGCCCGGAGGCCCCCGCACATCCGTTGCTGCCATGTTGCGGTGGCCTCCGGGAACATGGGTGCCGGGAAGATGGCCGCCGATCCGGGGACGGCGCATGCTCAGGTTCAGATTTCATCCTGAGAATTCGGGAGACGAGATTCAAATCTCGGCAATGAGATCTCGTCCCGAGATCTCGGGACGAGATCTGAACCTGAGCATGCGCCGTCCCCGGATTGGTGGCCATCTTCCCAACATCCATGTTCCCGGAGGCCACCGCAACATGGCATCAACGGATGTGCGGGGGCCTCCGAGCTTTGAGGAAATGCCAGCGGAGCTGCTGCTCCTGCATCGAAGCCGCCGCCCCTGCACTGGAGCACAGATTGCCGCCACCACCACACCACAGAGCCCACCTGCCCCAGCACAGCCCACCTGCCCCAGCACAGCCCACCTGCCCCAGCACAGCTCACCTGCCCCAGCACACCACAGTGCCCCATCACAACCAACCTGACCCAGCACAGCCCGCCTGCCCCAGCACAGCCCCCCTGCCCCAGCACAGCCCACCTGACCCAGCACAGCCCACCTGCCCCAGTACAGCACAGTGCCCCAGCACAGCCTCAGCACAACCAACCTGCCCCAGCACAGTGCCCCAGCACAGAGCCACCTCCACCGCACCAGCCTGGACCACTGAATGACCCCTGTGGCCACTCCTCCACCTGTGCCGGACCCCTTCCCTGGTAAGCTGAATTCGGACTGTAAGACAGACCCCCATTTGACACATTATTATTTTTTTCCCTATTTTCCTTCTGAAAATTTGGGGTGCGTCTTATGGTCCGGTGCGTCTTATAGTCCGAAAAATACGGTAAGTTCCTAACAAAAAAAACTTTGTTTCCAAAATTGTGCTGATGTAAAGTAGACGTGTGGGAAATGTTATTTATTAAGTATTTTTGTTTGACATATATTTCTGATTTAAGGGCATAAAAATTACAAGTTTGAAAATTGCAAAATTTTTAAAACTTTCGCCATATTTCCATTTTTTTTCATAAATAAACGCAAGTCATATAGAAGTTTTACCACTAACATGAAGTACAATATGTCACGAAAAAACATTCTCAGAATCAGCGGGATCCGTTAAAGGGAATCTGTCACCCCTTTTTTGAGATATCATATAATGATATCATTCAATTGTGTGTCACATAAGGATTCTCTTAGTACTTTTGCTTCCCCCTGACCCCGCACCTTTCATGCATAAATACCTTTTTTATATCGGTTCAGATGTATGTAAACTGCCGCTGTCCGGTCCAATGGGCGGGGCTTATTCAACTGCTCCCCCCCTCCCTGTCTTGTTCTACACAAGAAGAAATACGTAGAGCATCCTATGCCAGTAATCATAGGATGGCATTATTGTCTGTCAATATCAACTATACCTTGCGACTGCAATTCTACTCGGCCAACCTTGATGGTCACCTCCTTATACCCCGCCTGAGGCAAGGGTTGACCATTGCTGGCAAAGATGTTAAAATGTTCATCTGGGTGCGAGTAATGTCTGAATCAGCATAATACTGTTTAAAAAGGATATATGGCATCGTCACCTGGGAGCCGGTGTCCAATAAAGCGTTCATCGGGATGCCATCAAGCATGACGGGCAGGACCATCCATCCTCCCACGTACTTGTCTCGCCAGCTTTGTGGGACCAGTCGTCTTACTCCTGGGGGTTGGCCCTCTGCCCCAGGGGTTGCTTGTTTAAATTACAGAATCTTGCGATGTGCCCTGCCTTGTTGCAGCGGCGACAGATGGGCTGTCCGTCCTGGTCATAGCGATCGTTGTCTCTCCCTCTGGTCGGTGGGATTCTCCTCTGCCATCGCCAAGGGACGTCATCTGGACTGGTGGCCAGCTGGTTCTTCTCCTTTGGGGACACTTGCATGGACTGCACGGTTTTGGTTAGTGTAGCCACACTTTTGGTCAGATCCTGGACTTGGAGACGTAAGCCTGCAGAGGAGTCATTATCTAGGGTCTGCGCATCTGCCTTCACGGTTGTCGTGGAAAAGGATGCCGCCTCCTCGTGGTATGTGATAGCTGGACGCTGGAGGGGTGCAGTGCAATTTGGGGTTGGTTCTCGCAGCACCCAGATGGCCCGGTCTTTAAATCATGCGAAGGCCAGGACAGGGCTTTGCAGGGCCATAATGCGCAGCTGTGTCTGGTGAACGGTAGACAGGAGCCCCTCAGTAAACTGCTCAGTTAGCAATCTGTCCTTGTCTCAAACACTGTCGTGGTCTACCTGTTTAATGGCCTGCAGCGCATCTTGCAGGTTTAGGGCATATTCCCATACACTGTCCTGCGCCCTTTGTTTACACCCATAGAATTTCATTTTAATCTCCGCTGCTGTGCGGGTGTCAAAAGTATCCTTCAGCCTTGCCAGGATTTGCCTAACAGTTTTTTTGTCTGAGTCCGACTTCACCTCCCTTTGGGCCGCAATGGTTAGCTAGCCGATAAGGATGCTGATTTTTGGCTTTCTAACAGGGGGTACACTTCAAATAAACTATGCAGACTCTCCTTAAAGTCGCTCAGGGGTGCGACTCCCCTGAGTACTGAGGTAGCCAGGCAGCCCTTGGGGTATATGGCATGGTTAAAGGCATTACGGTGGCTGCGGCCGCACCCGCCGCTGGATCCTCTCCTAGATTGGGCATCTCCTTCCCTCCTAGTGAACGTCAGCCAGGCTCTGGGTATCATTCCCGTAGTAAGCAGCTGCTCCGCAGGAGGGATGGATTGAGCTCCCAGGGGTTTCCAAGTCAGGGCCTCCTGCTTTCTGCATGCCGTGTGGCGCAGTAATCACGGCTATTATATACAGTTCAATAAAGTCTATGGCACACAGTACCCGGTAAGATCAGGCTATGAAATCCTGTTCGTGACGCCAAAATGACACGCCCATCAAGGCCGTGGGGTACTCGGAACCGGGTCGGACAGTTCTTTGGGGAGATCACGGAGCCGTGACCCGACTCCGTGGCCCTGGCTGTGCCATAAAATGGGGAATATATATATGGGATTTAACGTGACGTCACCTGTGGTGTTCGGCACAGGATGGCCGATGCTGCTAAAGGAGACTGCTGGGGCTGATGGTGACGCAGCTGGGATGGTTCTGTTCCCCACAGGTAGAGTGGGGCCCCAGGGCTAACGGTTCCATTTATGTCAGGCTTTGTGTACCTTGTGGTGCAGGACTTAGAGCGCAAGAGATCACTGGAGGACATAAGGGCTGTAGTTTTCTTTTCCTTTACTTGATGGTTGATAGTACAGACCGGGGCACTGGTAAACAGATCGTAATGGAGAGCCGGGCATCCTGGAAGCAATTTTGGATAGAACTGGCCAGGTAGGTACAGAGGCTTTCCTTCTGCGCTGTCCTCCTTTTTTCCTTGCTGCCTAACAGCTCACCCTCCTGCTGTTCTCTCTCTCTGTTTTAAAAACAAACCATTGCCTGCATGGCAGGCAGCTCGAGCCTATCACAGGTACCGCTCCTTTGTGTCTGCTCCAATCTCTGGTATGCTGCTGTGCTGCCTGGTATTAGATCGGGCCAGGAGTCCTGCAGTCCCCTGCCCTCCGGATTTAGCGGTCGAGACTTCAGTACCCGCGCAACCACGGACCCCGGTATCCGGTTCCTAGCGCTCAGCTCTGGGGCGAGTTTAAATACAACTCCACTCCTCAGGTTCTGCTCAACTTCTCTCCTACTGACACCTGGTAAGGGGACCCCTCCTTGCTTCCAGGCATGACATTACTCCCTGTGAGGGAGGCAATGCCACTATGGCAACCAGACTCCTGGAGTGCCACAAATACAGTGCATAATGGATTGTAATTTCCAACTGTTTAGTAATAATTGGGGACAGGCTTTTTTCTGTTGCAGCATGGCATGCTCCTGTAAAGAAAGTGAGGGCGATAAAGGCATAATTTGTCAGGTATAGTGTGGAGTAGGTAGATAGCTTTGAAAAAAAAACACTTTTATGATGCCCAACAAGCTCACGTGTGGTAGCCAAGTGTACACATATTTTCGGTCAATAGGAGAGATATATAGAAACTCATTGAATCTAGACCTTTAAAGGAACACTCTGTGATTTTTTTAACCCCTTAGTGACGGAGCCGATTTGCAGCTTAATGACCAGGCCAATTTTTACAATTCTGACCACTGTCATTTTATGAGGTTATAACTCTGGAGTGCTTTAACTGATCCCGCTGATTCTGAGACTGTATTTTCATGACATATTTTACTTCATGTTAGTGGTAAAATTTCTTCGATATGACTTGCATTTATTTATAAAAAAAAATGGAAATATGGCAAAAAATTTTTAAAATTTTGCAATTTTCAAAATTTAATTTTTATGCCCTTAAATCAGAGAGATACTGTATGTCACAAAAAATACTTAATAAATAACATTTCCCACATGTCTGCTTTACATCAGCACAATTTTGGAACCAAATTTTTTTTTCGTTAGGACGTTATAAGGGTTAAAAGTTGACCAGCGATTTCTCATTTTTACAACGTAATTTACAAAATCATTTTTTTAGGGACCACATCACATTTGAAATCACTTTGAGAGGTCAATATGACAGAAAATACCCAAAAGAGACAACATTCTAAAAACTGCACCCCTCAAAGTGCTCAAAACCACATTCAAGAAGTTTATTAACTTTACGTGCTTCACAGGAACTAAAGCAATGTGGAAGGAAAAAATTAACATTTAATTTTTTTTTTACAAACATTTTACTTCAGAACCAATTTTTTTTTGTTTTCACAAGTGTAAAAAGAGAAAATGAACCACAAAATATGTTGTGCAATTTCTCCTGAATACGCCGATACCCCATATATGGGGGTAAACCACTGTTTGGGCGCATGGCAGGGCTTGGAATGGAAGGAGAGCCATTTGACTTTTTCAATGCAGAATTGGCTGGAATTGAGATTGGATGCCATGTTGCGTTTGGAGAGCCCCTGATATGCCTAAACAGTGGAAAAATCAGAGAAGAGAGAGAAAGTAAATGCAAAATTGTGGCTTTTTTTGCGGTCACCGTTATACGGTTAATAACGGCGATTACAAAAGCTGGGTCGGTAAAAACCGACCCGAATCATGTTCTCTGGGGTCCCAACAGCCGAGACCCCGGAGAAAATCCAACTCTGGGGGGCGCTATATACTTTTTCCACAGTGCCGTTAATTAATGCCGCTGTGGTTTAAGTACCATTAACTACCGCCGTTAAAAGGCGTATCGGCGGTCATTAAGGGGATTAATTATTTTCCCTTCCATTAGCAAATAGTAATGTGTATGCAGAGAGTGTGTTGCAATACTCACCGGTTCCCATCTTCTGCCATTTGCAATGCCACGTCTGTCCATTCCAGCATTATGTCACCATGTTTCTGACCTGCCAAATAAAACAGTGTCTTCTGTATGGAGCAGACGTCACTTTCTCAATGTAGGTCTATGAGACTCAAAATAAGGCTAGAGAGTTCCACTCAGCACAGCAGACACTGTATGAACAGCAGCGCACAAATACGGTGACGTGACACCTTAGGCCTGTTTCACATTTACGTTTTTTGACGTCAGTCACATTCATCGAGGCGGATTGACGGATCCGCCAAAAATGTGAAAAAGCGGATGAAACGGATCCGTTTTTTGACAGATCCGCTATACGGATCGCTATGCGGATCCATCAAAAAACGGATACGTTTCATCCGTTACATCCGTTTTTTCCATCCGTTGGATCCATTTTTTGACGAATCCGTTTTTTCCAGACCTCCCAAATGGGATGCTCCCAAACATGATTGGCTATTGGAAAATGATCCCAAACGTGATTGGATACTGGAAGCTACTGGAAAACTATATATAGCATGTTTTAACACCACATCTTTGAAAGGTTGTAGAGCTAGTGGCAGAGATGGAAGGTGTTATAGTGAACATTGTAAGCATATGTGTGGACTTTGATTTTGACTGCAATTGTTTGGCAATGATTGCTTGGCACAAGGAGAAAACAAGACTGCGCATCCTGCGTCGGCGAAGGAAGAGACCTCAGTGGATTCATCCTATCAATGCACAGCGATTGACCCTTGGTGTATTTTCTACGCTTTATCTTGAATTGAGGAATAACCTGGAGAAGTTCTTCAATTATGTGCGGATAAGACAGGACCTCTTTGAGATTTTGGTGGAGCGTGTTGGAGCTCAAATCCAGAAAAGGGACACCTACTTGCGGTTTTCAATATCACCGGCGGAGCGTCTGATGGTGACCGTTCGGTAAGTTACCTTTTTTTTTTAAATGTTTTATGATTCTGCAGACTTCTAGTGTCATGTTGTTGCTGGTAGTTTGAATTAATTTTCTTTTTTTTCCCTTTTTTTAACAGATTCCTGGCAACTGGAGAATCCTTTTCTTCCCTAAATTACCAGTTCCGGCTGAGGATATCTACAATATCTGGAATAGTAAAACAAAATAGACAATCATAATTAACATAAACGGCCAGGAACATAATATTAGTTCCCCCACCAATAACTCGGACTAGTAATAAAAGTGGAGTACTCACAAGAATGTACGAGAAAGAAAAAAAGCAGAGTAACCATAAACCACAACAACCAATGTGAAAGAAATAAGATCAAATCTTTATTAACTGAACATTAAAAAATATCAGACATTTATGAATACATATGAGGTGCAATAGGGAAAAAATAATTCCAGTTAACAGAGCAGGTAACCACCCCTACATATAAAAAGAGTGATAATGAACCAAAGGACCACAAATAAATATAATTACTGCGCTCAAAATGCCATAAAATATCTCATTATCTCATAAAAGGCCCAAAAGTGCTGCATACAAAATAATGCCACAGATAACGGCGAGATGTGGTTCCAAAGAAGTCCCTATTAATCAGACCGGGATAATACCTGGCATCTAGCCGCTAATATCACTCACCCATAATGAAGATGTAGAGTAGGGGAGACGTCCTGCTCGACCCTGACGCGCGTTTCGCCACGGCTTTCTCAAGGGGAAGTGCCTGTCTGGCATAATCCACCCATATATGTATACCGCATCCCCGGTGTGGATAATCAAAGCGGCACATGCCCAATTAGACCGAGTGGTATCAGCGCGATGACTCACCGCCATCTCTGAGTCGCACACAGCGGTGGTAAATTTACCAGACGTCATCAATATGCGCGCGACTCATTTAATGACGGCCAGGCCATCGCGCACCAAGACGGTCACACAGCGCATGCGCACAAGATCAGCGCCATCTTTGTGTAGACTAAAAGCGGGCAGCCATGCTAGAGATGTCCAACAATGTAATGCCAACATACCGAAGATGTAAATGAGGGAATGAAGACGGAGCATAAATTTATATATATCTGGAATAGTCCAACAGACCTGCCGGGCATTGTGGGATTGTCTACAGGAGGAGAACATCCCACAGCCAACACAGGAAAGGTGGCTGGAGATTGCTGACAACTTTCAAGAAATATGTCAGTTTCTAATTGTGTTGGTGCAGTGGATGGGAAGCACATAAAGATAGTGAAACCCATTGGATCTGGATCAGAATATTTCAATTATTAGAAATTCTTTTCAATTGTACTGATGGCAATTGCTGACTCAAAATGCAAATTCATCGAGGTTGATATTGGTGCGTATAGTCAATCAAATGATTCACAGGTTTTCAAGATGTCTGCAATGGGGCGTCGTTTATGTGGAGAAAATTTTCAATTCCCACCTCCAAGACCACTCCCTGGAACCACAGACCCACCGATGCCATTTGTGTGTGTTGGTGATGAAGCATTTTAACTATCTAAACATCTTAAGCCATATGCGAGTCATGGATTGACGCAAAGGAAAAAGAAATCTTCAACTATCGCTTAACCAGAGTGCGAAGAGTGGTGGAGCGCGCTTTTGGGATTTTAACTGCCAAATGGAGAGTCCTGTCAACTGCGATGAAATTGAAAACTGAGACTGTGGATGAGGTGGTGAAGGAGTGTGTGATCCTGCACAATTTTGTCATTTCAAAGGAACCAGTTTCCATTGAGGAAAATCTGTGTGAAACAACCTTGTGGGATTATCAACAGACAAGTGTTCGGAGTACTCTGTCAGTTTAAAAAATGAGGGACACATTTGCTGACTACTTTCTCTCACCAGAAGGAATACTTGACTGGCAAGATGACATGGTATAATTTTTTTTTTTTTTTTACAAAGGTTCCATTTTTTGATATCAAAAACTTTGGAATTTTACTCTTTGTTTCTTATTTTTGGTACCTTTACACCAATTTTGTTTACCAAAAGTTGTGTATGTGACCTGTACATCACCTGTGTACTTTGACCCTTTTTGTACTATTGTTACCAAAAAGTTGTGTATGTGACCTGTACACCACCTGTGCACTTTGACCCTTTTTTGTTGTGAGTTCATTTTCCCCTTCACCGTCGATGTCTGATGAACTCCCTCTTCTGGTGAAGGAAGGTAGTGAGGCTGATTACCAAACACCTGATCTGGTAGATGATGACTGGGTAACAGGAAATTCTGACTGGATATAAGGCAGCCGACGCCCTTCGGAGTCGCTGGTGATTTCTCTGCTGGATTCTTGGAGACCAGTCTGATTCCTGCTTCCCAAAGATAAGTTTTTGCTCTGCTATTGAACTTATTAGTTTTGTTTTGTTTACCTTGTTTTTTGGAGTTCAGCCATCCCCGGTCGGGGGTGTGCTGAGTTCCATTTTTGTCTCTGATCAGTTTGTCTCTTTGCTCTGTCTTCAGAATTTACCTGAGTGCTGATATAGTCTTTTTGAAGTCCTAGCGACTTCAGGGCCTGTTTTTCCTATTAGATGGTTGGGACTTTTTTGGTAGGGTTTTTTACGGATTGCAGACAGCAGCTTTTCTATCCTGTCCTTTTTAGTTAGCTTGGGCCCCATCGTTTGCTTAACCTATCTTTCTATCTGTGTTAGTTTTTTCATCTTGCTTCACCGTCATTATATGTTGGGGGCTGCCTATTGCTTTGGGGTCTGCTCTGGGGCAGTTTAGATTTCCCCTTTCTTTCTCCGGCTGTGATCGAGGGGTCTAGGGCATCGTAGGAACCCCCCACGGCTACTGTTATTTGTTGTGGATAGGATCAGGGGTCTGCAATCCGATAGCTACCAACCTCTCCGGTTTTCTGGACTTAGCTTGTATTTGTTTTTTCCTCCTTCGGTGACTCTTTCATAACAGATTCACCAGCCATACCGCAGATCCTAGGGTACTCAATAGCAGGAAAGAATTGTAAAAAAAAAAAAAAAAAAAAAGTTTGTCAGAATTTTTTTTTTTGTGTATATTTTTTCCTCTATGTCTCTGAGGCCGTAGGGGGAATTTTTTTTCTTTCTCAATGGAGATGAAGCAATTGTCTGATCGTGTGGAGCAGCTCACTGCTGAAGTGCGGGGAATTTCCGCCTATCTTGCTCATTCACATGCTGCTGAACCAAAGATCCCTACTCCTGATGTGTTTTTTGGGGATCGGTCTAAATTTTTGAATTTTAAGAATAATTGTAAATTATTTTTTGCCTTGAAGCCTAACTCATCGGGGAGCTCCGCGCAGCAGGTTAAAATTGTCATCTCTTTGCTGCGCGGCGATCCCCAGGATTGGGCGTTTTCTTTGAAACCTGATGATCCTATTCTTACTAATGTGAACGCATTTTTCAAGCCTTGGGGTTGTTGTATGATGAACCTAATGCTACTGATCAGGATGATTGGGTTTCATTTTTGCCCTTGGCCGAATTTGCTTTAAATAATAGAGCTAGTTCTGCCACTTTGATGTCACCTTTTTTTGTAACTTTGGGTTTCATCCTCGATTCTCTTCAGGGCAGGTGGAGCCTTCTGCCTGCCCAGGTGTTGACACTGTGGTGGAGAGAATGCACCAGATCTGGGACCAAGTGGTGGATAAGTTGTCTCTCTCCCAGGAAAAGGCCCAGCGGTTTTCCAACCGACATAGGACCATTGGTCCCCAGTTTAAGGTGGGTGATATGGTTTGGTTGTCATCAAAGAATATCGCTGTGAAGGTGGCTTCTCCAAAGTTTAAACCTAGATTTATTGGACCTTACAAGATTTTGGAGATTCTTAATCCAGTCTCTTTTCGATTGGCTCTTCCTGATACATTTAAGATCCATAACATGTTTCATAAGTCTCTGTTAAAGAGGTTTGTTGAGCCAGTAGTTCCTGTGGTGGCACCTCCTGACCCGGTATTGGTTGAAGGTAATGTGGAATATGAGGTTGAGAAGATACTGGATTCTCACCTGGCTAGACGGAGACTCCAGTATTTGGTTAAATGGAAGGGTTATGGCCAGGAGGATAATTCTTGGGTCCCTGCATCCGATATTCATGCCGAAAGATTGGTTCGTGCCTTTCAACGGGCCCATCCTGATTGCCCTGGTGGCATGGATGAGGGTTCAGTGACCCCTCCTCAAGGGGGAGGTACTGTTGTGAGTTCATTTTCCCCTTCACCGTCGATATCTGATGAACTCCCTCTTCTGGTGAAGGAAGGTAGTGAGGCTGATTACCAAACACCTGATCTGGTAGATGATGACTGGGTAACAGGAAATTCTGACTGGATATAAGGCAGCCGACGCCCTTCGGAGTCGCTGGTGATTTCTCTGCTGGATTCTTGGAGACCAGTCTGATTCCTGCTTCCCAAAGATAAGTTTTTGCTCTGCTATTGAACTTATTAGTTTTGTTTTGTTTACCTTGTTTTTTGGAGTTCAGCCATCCCCGGTCAGGGGTGTGCTGAGTTCCATTTTTGTCTCTGATCAGTTTGTCTCTTTTCTCCGGCTGTGATCGAGGGGTCTAGGGCATCGTAGGACCCCCCACGGCTACTGTTAGTTGTTGTGGATAGGATCAGGGGTCTGCAATCCGATAGCTACCAACCTCTCCGGTTTTCTGGACTTAGCTTGTATTTTTGTTTTTTCCTCCTTCGGTGACTCTTTCATAACACTTTTTGTACCTTTGTTACCAAAAAGTTGTGTATGTTTAACTTTTATGTTAAAGTTGTGTATGTGACCTGTACGCCACCTGTGTACTTTGACCCTTTTTGTACTTTTTTACCAAAAAGTGGCGTATGTGACCTGTACACCACCTGTGTACTTTTGTCAGCGTGGGTGGTCAGGAGCCGGAATCTCCAGGAGTGGACCCTCTGGACCGTGGCATCGAGGGGCCCCTGGCGAGCTGCCAGGTGGAACCGACCCCTATACAAGGACCATTAGGAGCAGGCCCAGGGGTTCAAGTACCACGGTAGCCGATACCGAGAGGGGCGGCTCACGATGGACTGGAGTGGGAGTGTGGGACTGAAGTGTAGACTGTAAGGCTGGAACGTGGAGAGATGGCTGGAGCGGAACACAGGAGACAGGACTGGAGTAGGACTGTAGGAGAGTGGATAGCTGGATGGAACAGGAACACCGGAGGCAGGACTGGAGTAGGATGGAACAGGAACACAGGAACAGGACTAGAGTAGGACTGTAGGAGTGTGGATAGCTGGATGAAACAGGAACACCGGAGGCAGGACTGGAGTAGGATGGAATAGGAACACAGGAACAGGACTGGAGTGCTGTAGGAGTGTGGATAGCTGGATGAAACAGGAACACCGAATGCAGGACTGGAGTAGGATGGAACAGGAACACAGGAATAGGACTGGAGTACTGCAGGGAACACGGAAGACAGGCTGCGAGGCTGCTGCAGGAAACACCGAGGACTGCACCAAGAGGCTTTAGAGAGCACAGGAGGAAGCAGGGCCCAGTGTGCAAGGTAACACAATGATCAGGTGCCTCCCTCAGGGGGAAGCGGCCTGATATGGACCGTCTGGTCTGCCATTGGTCCGAAGGTGCTTCCGGGTCAGGGCACAGCCGGAGCACAAGAAGCAGGATGGAGGCGCGGCCTACGGCGCATGCGCATTGCATGCAGAGATGGAATCGGCTGCAAGCCTGTCAGAGGTGACCTCCGTGGCCTTCGGGTGGCGAGAGGCTGCAGCGTGGGAGCGGAGGCCGGGTGAGTATGTCAGAGCGGTGTAACAACTTTGACCCTTTTTGAACTTTTTTTACCAAAAAGTTTTGTATGTGACCTGTACACCACCTGTGTACTTTGACCCTTTTTACCAAAAAGTTGTGTATGTGACCTGTACACCACCTGTGTACTTTGACCCTTTTTGTACCTTTTTGACCAAAAAGTTGTGTATGTTTAACTTTTAAAAGTATTAACTTAACAATACAAAAAAAGGAAAGACAATAAAATTCTTTTGAACAAAAAACTTTTGTTAACAATTTTGTATAAAGTTACACCTGACGGTACTGTTGGGTGGAGATAGCATGGGAGGGGTTAACAGGGTTGACCACGTCGAGGGGGAGGGGACTGGGAATGAGGTTGGTGAGGATCAGAAGTGGAAGGGGGGTGGAAAACATGAGGTTGGGAAGGGAGTTGATGGACAGAGGATGTTTGTGGGAACATTGAAGGTGTGTGTGGGGGTGGGTATGGTGAGGTCATTGGGGAGTAATGCAATGGGGAAGGAAGGTACTGGGAGGAATGGAATGGGGAAACATGTAATGCAGAAGGAGTGGTAGGAGGATGGACGGTAGGAGGATGGACAGTGGAATGAGAAGGTGATGGAATAGGTAGATGGGTAGGTTGGGAGGCCTGGGATATTGCAGTCACTAGAGCATTGTGACAGCCTTCCATCACATGCATCTGCAGGTGAGGATTTAGATTTTCCATGTTCCGGACCACTGATTGGAAAAAAAAAATATGTCTCGGCATCTGGTTTGACTCTGAATGCATCCTTTCCATATAACTTCTGAGTTCCATGATATTTTGATTTATCATGTTCAACCCGGAAATTATTTGTTGCCCTAAAAGTTTCATGGCATTCTGGAAGGATGCATTCAGATTCAAAAGCTCAGAATAAATCAACCTTTCCTGACCTCTCAGACGCTGCCGTCCAGAACCAAAAGTTGGTAGAGATGTTGCAGCAGTATCAGAGGGGTGGAGTAAAGGGTACTCTAAATCGTCACCTGCAGCTTCATGTGATGGAGACTGCCCTGCTGCTCCAGTGCTGGTGGATGGGACAGAGGGACGAGACAAGAGGGAATGTGCAGAGGGGTCGGGTACCTCAACGTGGTCCCTGGTGGCGGTCTCCGAAGGGATCCCTCCAGAGGGAGCCAACTAAGAAGCAGGCTCCCGAGTGCTGCAGATGGTGCTGTAAAAGAGAAAAAAATATATATTAATATATTGATTATTCATTGCCCTTGCTGAAAGAAAAAAAAATAAAGTTAAACATGTAAACATTTTAACTTCAGAAATGGTGTGTGGAATATTTACCTTCTGCTCACCATCGTTGACCGGAGGAACAACAGGGCTCTGTAGTAATTATATTGGCTGCTCCTGCGTCCTCCCGATCCACTCGGGGCCTGCATTTCCTTGTTGAGCACCCTCTTGAAGCGATCCCTGAGTGACCGCCACCGCGTGATAACCCTGTCACCTGTAAAGTGAAAACACAAAATTGTTAGTATTCAACACTTTACATGCTGTAATATAACTTACAGAAATGTGAATACTTACGCGCTTTATTCTGGGCCCTCTCATCGAGATCCTCCCAATTCTCAAGAACTATGAAGCAGACTTCATCCCAATGCCATCGGGTGGTTGGATGGTCAGCATGGCAGCGGTCCGCCACGTTCCACAGCGGCTCCCTCTCTCGCACCTCATTGATGAGGGTGTCCACATCAATTATTCCCTCTTCATAGTCTGTGTCGGGAGCACGCTGTGAAACCTATTAAAAATAAAACAAAAAAATTAATAATAAATTCATGCACATGCAGTTCATTAATCAAAATCCCAAATAAATTTTTACTCACTCTTCGTTGACCGCCGTGAGCGTCATCTCGACGATTCTAGGATGTTCTGGGAGTTGCTTTAGTGCGGGCACCGGATTGAGAAGACTATAAAAAATAAAAACATGATTATGTGCTTGGATGGAGGATTAGGTATTGTGTGTGCTGTGATGAATGTTTGTGTTGGGTGTAGTGTGATGTATGCGAGTATCTGTATCTGTAAAGCATACACTCTGCGCGCCCTCTCCTAGCATTGCTTCTCCTTCTGGAAGCTCCTCTGATTCAGCTTCCTATGAAAACAGAATAGATGCATATAGGGTTAAAAAAACTGTTACAAATCAGAGAAAAAGAAAAAACATTTTTTATTACCTCAGTTCGCTGACGCTGTGGGGGGGGGGCTCCCAGAAGAAGACATTTGTACCAAACTGTGGCGGGGTTCCTCAAAGGATCTGCAAGTATAAAGACACTTGTAAGTTACTATACAAAGGATCATAAAAAGCTTTCAGGCCTTTATACTTACAGGAAAACTTGAACTGGTCGTCTGGCGATTTCTGCTACGGCCTAACGGTGTTTACTGCGGACTGGTGGTGCTTCAAAGGATCTGCAAGTATAAAGACACTTGTAAGCTACTATACAAAGGATCATAAAAAGCTTTCAGGCCTTTATACTTACAGGAAAACTTGAACTGGTAGCCTGGCGGTATCTGCTGCGGCCTGTGTGGGTCACTGTAAGGATATGAAAGTATAAATACACTTGTATGATTATGTGTTATCCGCTGTTAGGAAAAGCAAAAAGGTATGTTCAGATATATTTGGATTTCAAAACCACCCCCAAAAAATTTAAACCTAACACCACAAAAATTCTAAGTACTTGACTGGTTCCCTGTCCTCTAATTTAATATCGTTGAATGTTGATATGCGCAATGCGCAACCTTCCCAACCCTTCACCTCCTGTTCCCCTAAAAAAAAAAAAAAACCTCCCACACTCCTTCCAACTTGATGTGATATGAGCTATGCACAACTTTGCAAACCCTCAAAACCCCCTATATAAACCCCCAAATAAAATATATAAACACACCTTAAAAAAGAACCCCACCCTTCTCCCAATTTTAACCCCTCTCTGCCATCTGACATACTATCCCGTCCATGGGACCCGGGCCTCTATGCCCATGGACGGGATAGTACGTCATAGCGATCAGCGGTGCTCACGTAGTCAGCTGATTATCACCCGGCACTATGTGTCAGGGGCGGTCGCGGACCGCCCCTCGACGCGTTAACCCCTGGCAAACTGCGATCAAACACGATCGCAGTGTACCGGGGCTTTAGGGAAGCATCAGCAGGGAGGGGGCTCCCTCTGTGCTTCCCTGTGAGCCCCGCAGCAGCACAATGTGCAGCGCTGCTGCGGGGGTCTCCTTCCCTGCAGGTCCCCGGATCCAAAATGGCGGCGGGGGCCTGCAGGGAGCAGTGCCTATGACAGATCACTGTCACAGTGATCTATGATGTGACAGATCAGCGATCTGTCACATGACAGTTATGTCCCCACTGGGACATTGTAATAAAGTAAAAAAAAAAAAAAAAAAAAGTGTAAAAATAATTTATAAAAAATCGCTAAATAAATTGAAAAAAAAATTCCCTAAGGCTGGTTTCACATTTGCGTTTTTTAGCGCTGGAAAAAAACGCATACGTGCGCATGCGATTTTTCCCCTATATTTAACATGGGTGCGCATACCTGCGCACTTGTAAGCGCATGTATGCGATTTTCATGCGCTGCGTTTTTTTGGGGTGTGCGATGGTATTTTCCAGACGCTGCATGTTGCATTTTTTGGCCCTTGAAAAAATCGCATGCGCACGTATGCGCACGTTTTGCGCTAAAAATGGCCATTATAGCCTATGGATGCGCATACGTGCGCACTGGCATGCGCAGGTATGCGCTTTTTTAGCGCAGCGTTTTTTGGGTGGTGTCCACTTTTTATCCTAGTTAGAATCTTCTAAAGTCCAAAAAAAAAAGGCTATATAAAGGAGGTGCCTGCCAAAACTCTGCCACTACTACACTAGACAGATTGAAGAGCAGACATTCAACCAAGAACACATTATATCAGCGAAGAATGTGAGTATATTACATTATATGCCTGTCCTTTTAAATTATGTATGTACTAATGATTTTTATTATTTTTACATGCAGTATGTCTTCAGAATCGGAGTATTCCCCATCGCGGCAGGAATTGGCGCAAGCAGACCGTGAGGTGATTATTTTCGTGCATCTGGTAAGTATATCTGCTGCTTCTCCAAATCTCTTACGTTTTTTTCAACTTTCAGACATCGTCATCATCATCTGCGGACGGGAATAGTGAGGGCGAACAGCAGGAGCAGCGAAGCCAAGTCCCGGTGGTGATACGTAATGTAAGTATCAAATGATTTGTAATGTTTTTTTTTTTTTTTTATCTTCTATTTTTACTCTTTTTTTTTTTTCTTTTTTTGTAACTTTTTAGTCAATTTAAATTTGATTATTCTAATGAATGTGTTTTGTCTAGGTTCCACAACGGGATGAAGACGTCTACCTGGATAATGAGCAGCTCATCAGCCTGGTCCAGGAGCGTTCGCCGTTGTGGGACAGCCGTGACCGGCTGTACAAGGACAATGTGGTGACACGGCGGCTATGGAATGAGGTGGCCGCAGCGTTGATGGATGGCTGGGACAGCGCCACAGCATCCGCCAAAAAGGCGTTTAGTGAGTATTTCCCTGCTCTGTATTGTGCCGCAGTGACTGTTGTCCTTGACGGCACTGTTGGGTTTCGTGCTAGGCGTATTCTAGCAGGAAACCCAACAGTGTCATCGTGGTCTACAGTGACTGCTTTGAGTATTGTATTGCTACATTGTGCCGCAGTGACTGTTGTCCTTGACGGCACTGTTGGGTTTCGTGCTAGGCGTATTCTAGCAGGAAACCCAACAGTGTCATCGTGGTCTACAGTGACTGCTTTGAGTATTGTATTGCTACATTGTGCCGCAGTGACTGTTGTCCTTGACGGCACTGTTGGGTTTCGTGCTAGGCGTATTCTAGCAGGAAACCCAACAGTGTCATCGGGGTCTACAGTGACTGCTTTGAGTATTGTATTGCTACATTGTGCCGCAGTGACTGTTGTCCTTGACGGCACTGTTGGGTTTCGTGCTAGGCGTATTCTAGCAGGAAACCCAACAGTGTCATCGTGGTCTACAGTGACTGCTTTGAGTATTGTATTGCTACATTGTGCCGCAGTGACTGTTGTCCTTGACGGCACTGTTGGGTTTCGTGCTAGGCGTATTCTAGCAGGAAACCCAACAGTGTCATCGGGGTCTACAGTGACTGCTTTGAGTATTGTATTGCTACATTGTGCCGCAGTGACTGTTGTCCTTGACGGCACTGTTGGGTTTCGTGCTAGGCGTATTCTAGCAGGAAACCCAACAGTGTCATCGTGGTCTACAGTGACTGCTTTGAGTATTGTATTGCTACATTGTGCCGCAGTGACTGTTGTCCTTGACGGCACTGTTGGGTTTCGTGCTAGGCGTATTCTAGCAGGAAACCCAACAGTGTCATCGTGGTCTACAGTGACTGCTTTGAGTATTGTATTGCTACATTGTGCCGCAGTGACTGTTGTCCTTGACGGCACTGTTGGGTTTCGTGCTAGGTGTATTCTAGCAGGAAACCCAACAGTGTCATCGGGGTGTACAGTGACTGCTTTGAGTATTGTATTGCTAAATTGTGAAGCAGTGACTGTTGTACTTGACGGCACTGTTTTTTTTTATCAACAGTGGACAAAGTCCGAACACGTTGGCGTTCGATCAAGGACCGCTTCAACAGTGATGTTCGTGCTGAGGGCCAGGTTCGCAGTGGATCTGCGTCAAGGACCAGAACTAGATACCGTCACTATCACGCGTTGCAGTTCCTACGACCGGTCCTTGCCACAAGATCGTAAGTATTATACATTTTGGGTTTTTATTTTTATTAATCTGTGTTTTTCTAATCCACAGCTGATGCTTCTTGTAAAGGCATGGTAGTAATGATTTTCCTTTCTTCCACAGCACCTGGAGCAGCACCCTGCAACCTGGCCCTGGAGCGGTCCTTCGTCGAACGTCCTCTGACCCGTCCCAGCCATCCGACAGCCAGGAAGCACCTTGCAGGTCCCACACACACACAGCTGGTGACCAGGAAGCTGGGCCATCAGGTGTTCCCCTGTCCCAGGTCTCTGCCACTGGTTATGCGGGCACTACCCGCCAGCGGCAGAGGGCCTTGGACAGGAATGTCTTGCCCGAGTTTATGCATTTGAGCGAGACATTTAATTCCAGCCTCAAGTCACTGTCCGACAGAGTTGAAAGCGGTTTTGCACTGATGGAACGTGGTTTTAACCACTTTGAACACCGCTTCAATTCTGTAGAACAGCGCCTTGACCGTCTGGAGGCCGACCTCAACAGACCAGCACACCATTTTTTTAGTAAGATTGAAAAGGGCATGGCGGAACACCTTAGTCCTGATCAACAGCTGAATGTGCTGCAGGCCTGCAACAATGCTTTCTTGCAGGCTATGCAGCATAATCGGTACGGTCAGCAGTCAGTGGTGTCCTTTCCACCTGTGCCACCATTGACTCGCTTCACCTCACTACCGACTTGTGCTGCATACCACTGCACGGACACCTCTCTTCAAAGGCTGGACACCCACCGTTACACCACCACAAGTCTGAGTGCAGCTGGTCACTTCACCGACACCACCATGGCAAGCGCTGCTCCTGTCTGGAGCACCACCGCCAATCCCATGCATGCGTGGAGCTCAGCCACCACTAGGCAAACATGGAACAGCCCTGCCGCTACAACAACATGTAGTAGCCCTGCCACCACCACTCTGCAAACCTGGGCCATCACTGCCGCCACCAGTCCTCCTGCAAGGACGAGCACTGAACAAGAAGAGCAGCATCAGCCACCTCAGCAGCAGCAGCCAACTCAGCAGACGCCACCTCAGCAGCAGCAGCCACCTCAGCAGCAGCCGCCACCTCAGCAGCAGCAGCAACCACCTCAGCAGCAGCCGCCACCTCAGCAGCAGCAGCAGCAACCACCTCAGCAGCAGCTGCCACCTCAGCAGCAGCCGCCACCTCAGCAGCAGCCGCCACCTCAGCAGCAGCCGCAACCTCTGCAGCAGCAGCCGCCACCTCAGCAGCAGCAGCCATACCAGCAGACGGGGGACCTACATTCCATATTTGCCCCTACTTCAAGGCGAAATCAATCAAGGCGGGCATTGGGCCAAAGTCGGTCCAGGCACACAAGCCTACGGCGACATGCCATTACAACTAATGTAACTGAACAGATTTCCTCTCCTACAAGTGTTCCAAGTTTAATTCCCTTAACTGGACTACCTTCCCCCACAAGTTTTGTTGCCCCTTCCCCTCAAACACCGTCTTCAACTGCAAGTGTTGCATATTCCCTGCACACCCCCAAATTGAAACCATCTGCCCCCAAACGCCGTAAAAAATAATTTTTAAATTTTTTTTTTGTGATAAAAAATAAATTTACATTTGTGGTTCACCATTAATAAGTTTCATTAATGTTGTTTGCGCCGCTCACACACACTGATGGGTAAATACATGTTAAAAACCAACCCAAGGGCTAGTATAGTCATATGTGAAATAACATGGACTAGTATAGTCATTCAAAGGCCTAGTGTAATAACTCTAGTTTTACCAAATAGAATCTGGTTTCATGAAAAACAAACTGTTGAAACTTGTCTAAAAAATAAGTTTCTTTCTAGTTTCACCAGTTTGTTTTTGGTGAAACAAGATGCTAGTTGTTAAAAATCGAGTTATTACAGTAGGCCTTGGTATGACTATACTAGGCCGTGGTATTTCACATATACTACTAGCCCCAAGGCCTAGTATACTCATATTTGAAATACCACGGCCTAGTATAGTCATTCCAAGGCCTAGTGTAATAACTCTAGTTTTACCAAATAGAATCTGGTTTCATGAAAAACAAACTGTTGAAACTTGTCTAAAAAATAAGTTTCTTTCTAGTTTCACCAGTTTGTTTTTGGTGAAACAAGATGCTAACAAGATGCTAGTTGTTAAAAATCGAGTTATTACAGTAGGCCTTGGTATGACTATACTAGGCCGTGGTATTTCACATATACTACTAGCCCCAAGGCCTAGTATACTCATATTTGAAATACCACGGCCTAGTATAGTCATTCCAAGGCCTAGTGTAATAACTCTAGTTTTACCAAATAGAATCTGGTTTCATGAAAAACAAACTGTTGAAACTTGTCTAAAAAATAAGTTTCTTTCTAGTTTCACCAGTTTGTTTTTGGTGAAACAAGATGCTAGTTGTTAAAAATCGAGTTATTACAGTAGGCCTTGGTATGACTATACTAGGCCGTGGTATTTCACATATTACTATACTACTAGCCCCAAGGCCTACTATACTCATATTTGAAATACCACGGCCTAGTATAGTCATTCCAAGGCCTAGTGTAATAACTCTAGTTTTACCAAATAGAATCTGGTTTCATGAAAAACAAACTGTTGAAACTTGTCTAAAAAATAAGTTTCTTTCTAGTTTCACCAGTTTGTTTTTGTTGAAACAAGATGCTAGTTGTTAAAAATCGAGTTATTACAGTAGGCCTTGGTATGACTATACTAGGCCGTGGTATTTCACATATACTACTAGCCCCAAGGCCTAGTATACTCATATTTGAAATACCACGGCCTAGTATAGTCATTCCAAGGCCTAGTGTAATAACTCTAGTTTTACCAAATAGAATCTGGTTTCATGAAAAACAAACTGTTGAAACTTGTCTAAAAAATAAGTTTCTTTCTAGTTTCACCAGTTTGTTTTTGTTGAAACAAGATGCTAGTTGTTAAAAATCGAGTTATTACAGTAGGCCTTGGTATGACTATACTAGGCCGTGGTATTTCACATATTACTATACTACTAGCCCCAAGGCCTAGTATACTCATATTTGAAATACCACGGCCTAGTATAGTCATTCAAAGGCCTAGTGTAATAACTTTTAATGGAGCAGATTACATTCATCCACTCAATGCTGACTTGTATTCCCCATGGACTTTCATTGGGGTTGGGTTTTGAGTGTTGTGTTTTGAGAAAATCACATACTTTGTTTTAAACTATTTGCACAATTTTATCTTGAAAAAAAATGGTTTCCTGATTCATGGCCTGCAGCTTTGCTCATTCCAATATATTTCACGCAGACTAGCAATGCTGCATTTTAACTCGTATGTGTATTTACCTGCCCAGGTGTGTGAACATAACAAAATTCAGTTATACATGGGAAGTTTTTTAATTAATCGGAGTTTAAAAAATATAGTGCACTCAGTAATGGTATCAAATAAGGATTTTTATTACCATAAACAACAACATTACACCATTTCATCTTGCCAGTGCACCCGTCCTACATCAGAAATAAAGTAGGCCGCAAATTTGTCCCTCATTTGGCCAACTTCAACGGATGACCTGAGAGTGTGCTGAGTGAATTCAGGCAATGGGTTAGGAGCATCATCGTCCAGTTCAAAGGTCGGGTGCTCTTTAGCCATCACAAAGTTATGTAGAACCACACAGGCCTTCACCACCTCATCGACTGTTTCAAGTTTAAGATTAATGGCCGTGCCCAGAATTCGCCATCTGGAAACAAGAATCCCAAAAGCACACTCGACAGTTCTTCTGGCCCTGGTCAGCCTGTAATTAAAAATTTTTTTGGTGTGGTCCAAGTCCCGGCTGGAGTAGGGTTTCAGTAAGTTTCCGCACATTTGAAAAGCCTCATCGCCAACCATTACAAAGGGCAGTGGCGGAGCTTCGGTGTGAGGAAGAGGCCGTGGCATAGGGAAATTAAATTGGTTGCCATACAACCTCCGGCCCATGTCTGAGTTTTTAAAAGCCTGCGAGTCATTACCACGGCCAAATGCTCCAATGTCCACTGCTACAAACATACATCCGGCATCCGCAATTGCAATGAGTACTATTGAAAAGTACTTTTTGTAATTATAGTACTCAGATCCCGTTCTTTGGGGTTTGATGATCCGTATGTGTTTCCCATCAACAGCTCCCAAACAGTTGGGAAAATTGCATACTGTCCAGAATTTGTCAGCAATTTCCATCCACTTTTCAGCGGTGGGCAGGGGCATAAATTCTGGGCAAAGAACATTCCAGAGAGCCCGGCAGGTGTCAGCAACAATTCCAGACAAGGTAGAGATTCCAATACGGTACTGGAAGTGTAGTGAGGATAGGGTTTCTCCAGTCGCCAGGAATCTGTGAACAGACAAAGAAGTAAAATTAATATTTATGTATATTATTTTTAAAAACTATAAAAAAAATATTAGTACATTCACGAAAACTAATTACCCAAGGTTTTGAATACTAAATTTACAAAAAAAAACATCAGACCACACCCCTTTGTTTTTAAAACATACCGTAATGTCACCAGTAGCCGTTCCTCAGGAGGAATCGCACGACGGAGCTGTGTGTCCTGTCTCCGGATGGATTGTTGGACACGAGCAAGCAAATCCATGAAACTTTCGTGGGACATCCGGATATAATCTGTAAATTTCTCCGGGTTTGACTGGAGCTCGCTGTAGAGGGTATGGTATGCCCCACGGCTCTCCCGGAGTTCAACAATCGGATGTATCCACATACGCCGCCGTCTTCGCTGCCTCTCTCTCTTCCTTTGTTCATGGCAAGCAACTGCATACGCCTGAGCCATCGCGATGTCCAAATCCAAGTTGAAGTGAAAACTCTTCCAGCGCAGATCCATGGTCACGAGAAGAATCAAGCAAATGTGAAGAATACTGTAGACAGGGTGTATATATATTAACATACCACACCCACAATGAAGTCCCATTGGTCTTGTGTGTTGTTGAATGGTTGTTTTTTCTTTTTTGTGGGGTTTTTCCAAAATCTGTAAAAAAACGCAAACGCACAAAAAACGCATACAAACGCGCAAAAACGCTGCGTTTTTTTCCTGCATGCGCATTAAAATGCTGGAAAAAAACGCAGCGTTTGTATGCATTTGTATGCGTTTTTTTAATGCGTTTTTTTGCGGGAAAAACGCGCTGCAAAAAAAAGCAAGTGTGAAACTAGCCTAATAAATTCATTTTTTGGAAATAAAAAAAACAATAAAAGTACACATATTTAGTATCGCTGCATAAAACTGTCCCATTAGTTAACCCCTTTATTGAACCCCTTAAAAAATAAAAATAAAAAACAAAGCAAAAAATAAAGCTTTATCATCATACCGCCGAACAAAAAGTGCAATAACGCGCGATCAAAAGACTGATATAAATAACCATGGTACCGCTGAAATCGTCATCTTGTCCCGCAAAAAACGAGCCGCCACACAGCATCATCAGCGAAAAAATAAAAATGTTATAGCTCGCAGAATAAAGCGTTGCAAAAATAATTATTTTTTATATAAAATTGTTTTCATTGCATAAAAGCGCCAAAACATAAAAAAAGACATAAATGAGGTATCGCTGTAACCATACTGACCCGAAGAATAAAACCGCCTTATCAATTTACCGCACGTGGAACGGTGTAAACGCACCCCCCAAAAGAAATTCTTGAAATGCTGGTTTTTGTTCATTCTGTGTCCAAAAAAACGGAATAAAAAGCGATCAAAAAATGTCACGTGCCCGAAAATGGTACTAATGAAAACGTCAACTCATCCCGCAAAAAATAAGACCTCACATGACTCGGTGGATCAAAATACAGAAAAATTATAGCTCTCAAAATGTGGTGATGCAAAAACTATTTTTACAATAAAAAGCGTCTTTTAGCGTATGACAGCTGCCAAACATAAAAACCCGCCATATATAGTAAATCAAACCCCCCTTTATCACCCCCTTAGTTAGGGAAAAATAATACAATTAAAAAAATGTATTTATTTCCATTTTCCCGCTAGGGCTAGGGTTAGGGCTGAGATTAGGGTTAGGGGTGTATTGGGGTTAGGGTTGGAGTTAGAATTGGGGGTTTCCACTGATTGGGCACATCAGGTGCTCTCCAAACGCAACATGGCGTCGGATCTCAATGCCAGCCAATTCTGCGTTGAAAAAGTCAAGCGGTGCTCGTTCCCTTCCAAGCTCTGCCATGCGCCCAGTGTTTTACCCCCACATATGGGGTATCAGCCTACTCAGGACAAATTGCAAAACAACTTTTGGGGTCCAATGTCTCCTGTTACCCTTAGGAAAATAAAAAATTGGGGGCAAAAATATCATTTTTGTGGAAAAAATATGATTTTTTTATTTTCACTCCCGAGCGTTATAAACGTCTGTGAAGCACTTGGGGGTTCAAAGTGCTCACCACACATCTAGATAAGTTCTGTGGGGGGTCTAGTTTCAAAAATGGGGTCACTTGTGGGGAGTTTTAACAGTTTAGGCATATCAGAGGCTCTCCAAACGCAACATGACACCCGCAGACCATTCCATCAAAGTCTGCATTCCAAAACGTCACTACTTCCCTTCCGAGCCCCGACGTGTGCCCATACAGTAGTTTTCTCCCACATATGGGGTATCAGCATACTCAGGACAAATTGGACAACAACTTTTGGGGTCCAATTTCTCCTGTTACCCTTGGGAAAATAAAAAAATTGCGGACTAAAAGATCATGTTTGTGGAAAAAATATGATTTTTTTATTTTCACGCCCGCGCGTTAAAAACTTCTGTGAAGCACTGGGGGGTTCAAGGTGCTCACCACACATCTAGATAAGTTCCTTAGGGGGTCTGCTTTCCAAAATGGGGTCACTTGTGGGGAGTTTCCAATGTTTAGGTACATCAGGGGCTTTCCAAAGGCAACATGACACCCGCAGACCATTCCATCAAAGTCTGCCTTCCAAAACGTCTCTACTTTCCTTCCGAGCACCGACGTGTGCCCATACAGTAGTTTTCTCCCACATATGGGGTATCAGCGTACTCAGGACAAATTGTACAACAACTTTTGGGGTACAATTTTTCCTGTTACCATTGGGAAAATAAAAAAATTGGGGACTAAAAGATCATGTTTGTGGAAAAAATATGATTTTTCTATTTTCACGCCCGGGCATTACAAACTTCTGTGAAGCCCTTGGGGGGTTCAAAGTGCTCCACACACATCTAGATAAGTTCCTTGGGGGGTCTAGTTTCCAAAATGGTGTCATTTGTGGGGGGTCTCCACTGTTTTGCCACTTCAGGGGCTTTCCAAACGGCGACATGGTGTCCAATCTCAATTCCAGCCAAAAAAGTCAAATTGCGCTGCTTCCCTTCCAAGCTCTGCCATGCACCCAAATAGTCATTTACACCCACATATGGGGTATCAGCATACTCAGGACAAATTGCACAATAACTTTTAGGGTCCTGTTACCCTTGGGAAAATAAAAATTGGGGGTGAAAAGATCATTTTTGTGGAAAAAATAGGTATTAGACCTACCGGTAATGATGTTTCCAGGAGTCCATCCTGACAGCACCATGGAGGACGTCCTCCTCCTCCTTACAGGGACAGGAAAGCACACGAGAGGTTAAAAGGCCCCGTCCCACCCCTTTCCCTCAGTGACTTAACAAGTACCACAGCGTGGATAATGCTATAACTCTTTTAATGGTATCATCATATTACATCATATGACATAACTTAACATAACAACTATCCGGGAGGGAACTACCCATGCTGTCAGGATGGACTCCTGGAAACATCATTACCGGTAGGTCTAATACCTATTTTCCAGGACGTCCCCCTGACAGCACCATGGAGAGTACCAAAGCACCTCCTCAGGGTGGGATCACCGCCTGGAGAACTTTTCTCCCAAATGCGATATGTTGGCCTGATAGCACGTCAAGTTTGTAGTGCTTGCAAAATGTATTCAGGCTGGCCCAGGTTGCCGCTCTACAAATCTGCTCGACTGAGGCGCCTGCACGCTCGGCCCAGGAGGCTGAAACTGCCCTAGTAGAGTGGGCCCTTAAGGTATCTGGTGGGTTGGCGCCTTCCGACTCGTAGGCGTCTGAAATTACTGATGTGATCCATCTTGCGATAGACGCCTTAGAGGCTTTTCTCCCCCTATTTTTACCCCCGAGGAGGATGAACAGGTTTGAGTCAATACGCCAGTCATTGGTGGCCTCTAGATAGCTTATAACTGCCCGTCTTACGTCTAGGGAGTGGAGACGCTGTTCTTTCTCATTGCAGGGATTGCTGCAGAAGGATGGTAGCACTATCTCCTGATTTATATTCTGGTAAGAGGCTACCTTGGGGATAAAAGCCGGATCTAATCAAAGGTTATATGATCGTCTCTGATCTGGAGATATGGATCCTTGGTGGACAGGGCCTGGATCTCCCCTATTCTTTTGGCTGTGGTGATGGCTACGAGGAAAGCCATCTTTCGAGAGAGTCGAAATGGACATTCTATCACTAGGCATGTAGGGGTCCCTACATAAAGATCTGAGTACCAGGCCGAGGTCCCAGGGCGGGGTGAGCTGCCTAATTGTGGGGCGAAGATGCTGCGTGGCCTTTATGAATCTTACCACCCAAGGATGGGAGGCTAAAGGGTAGTTGAAGAAGGCGCTCAAAGCCGAGATCTGGACCTTTAACGTGCTGGGTTTAAGCCCCTTATTATATCCCGACTGCAGAAAGTCTAGGACACTAGGGAGGTCAGGGGTACCTGCCGAGAGGTCGGACCTGCCATCTTCCAGGCAGAATCTCTTACATATTTTTCTGTAGATTGCGGATGTTACCGGTTTCCTGCTGGCCAGTAGAGTGGATATGACCTGCTCAGATAAGCCCTTTGCTCTCAGGATGTCCCTTTCAGGATCCATGCCGAGAGGCGTAGCCTTTCTGGGTTTGGATGGCGAATCGGCCCCTGGTGGATAACATCTCCCTTCAGGGGTAGCTCGACTGGGTTTCCTACTGCCATGGCTCCTAGCAGCGGAAACCAGATTCTCTTTGGCCAGTATGGCACTAGTAATATCACCGACGTACGGTCCTCGCAGATCTTCCTGAGTACCGCCGGTATCAGCGCCAGTGGTGGGAATGCATACAAGAGGGGCTCCGTCAAGGCCTGGCTCAGGGCATCTACTCCGTCCGGGTGGTCTGCTGGGTTCAAGGAGTAGAATCTGGCGACCTTTGAGTTCTTCCGGTTTGCAAACAGGTCTATACTGGGGGTCCCCCAACGCTGACAAAGCTGATGGAAGATTTCTTCTTTTAGTTCCCACTCTGTCAGGCAGACCCGCTGTCTGCTGAGATAGTCTGCTACTACGTTCTGAGAACCCTCTAGGTGGATTGCCGTTATGGAGAGGACCACCTCTTCTGCCCAGGCGAATATTCGTCCTGCGAGTGCCTGGAGTGGTTGATGTCTCGGACCTCCCTGGTGCTTCAGGAATGAGACTGCCATTGTGTTGTCGGACAATATCCGGACATGTCGATTTCTCACTACCGACCGGTTCTGACGCAGGGCTTCCCAGACCGCATAGAGCTCCCTGAAGTTGGAGGATCTGCTTCTGATGCTGACCGGCCATCTTCCCTGAAAAATTCTCCCTTCTACGTGGGCTCCCCATCCCACGTACTGGCGTCTGTGGTGATTACCACGTACGGCGAGGTTGTCCATAGCACGCCCACCTGTAAGTTCTGGGGCTGTATCCACCACCGCAGGGATCTTCTTACCGTGTCTGGTAAGGATATGGGCCTGTCGAGAGAATCCTGACGCCTGTTCCATCCTGCGAGGATTTCCTTTTGCAGGGGCCTCGAATGGGACTGGGCCCATCTGACGCATGGAATGCAAGCCGCCATCAGACCCAGAATTTCCATTGCACCTCTTATGGAGGAGCGATGTCTCAGTAGTCCCTTGACTCTGTCTTGAATTGTCTGCTGCTGTTTTCTCGGTAGCCAGGATATTCTGTCTCTTGAATCCAGAAGGACTCCCAGGAAGATCTTCCTGCTTTCTGGCTTTAGGTCTGACTTCTGGTCGTTGATCAGCCAGCTGAGATACTCCAATGTTCTGATCGTTCGGCTCCTGTCCTGGATGAGCCTTTCTTCTGATCCTGTGACTAGGAGAAAGTCGTCTAGATACGGTATTATAATGACTCCCTGCTTACTCAGGTAGGCTACCACCTCCGCTACCAGCTTTGTAAACATTCGGGGGGCCGAAGCCAGCCCGAACGAAAGGCACTGGAACTGGAAGTGGCAGGTCCAGGATGGTAGACTGATTGCGAATCTTAATAAGCTTTGAGATGAGGGATGGATGGGGACCTGATAGTATGCACTCTTCAGGTCCAGAGTACACATGACGGCATCCCTGTCTATAAGTTGAATTGCTGAGCGTATTGATTCCACTCGAAACCTTTTGTATACCACCCAGGCATTTAGGGGTTTTAAGTTTATGATTGTTCTGGCCTCGCCAGATGGTTTTGTAATGGAGAATAGGGAAGAGTAATGACCTTTTCCCCTCTCCTGCTGCGGAACTAGCACTATGACCTCTGACCGGAGCAGGTCCTGTAGATCTGCCCACATGGTAGAGTCTTCCGGGACTACGGTGGGGGCGATGTATCTGTCGGAGGGAGGGGAATAACATTCTATGCTGTACCCTTCTGTGATGGTTCTGAGGACCCACCGGTTCTGGGTTACCTGGCGCCACCTTGCTGCGAATCGTCGCAGTCTTCCCCCGACACCTATGGCGTCATTGGCTTCTAGACCTGGAGGATGACGCGAAAAGAGGGGCCTTGCTTCTCCCCCCTTGGCTCTGAGTGTTTCTAAAGGAGCCCCTGTTGGATCTACCCTGGCTCCTAAAATCGGTCTGTCTCCTGAAAAAGGACCCTCTATGAAAGGACTGGGGACGCTTGGGTTTTTCTTCTGGAAACCCCTTGTTTTTGTCAGACACCTGCTCTAGGATGCTATCTAGAGCTGGCCCGAACACCCTTGAGCCTGAAAAGGGGATGGAGCAAAGCTTTGCCTTTGAAGCGTTATCCCCAGACCAAGACTTCAGCCAAACCGCTCCCCTAGCTGCGTTGGAAAGGGAGCTGTTTCTGGCTGCGAACCTTACCGACTCGGCCGACGTATCTGAAAGGAACGCAGTGGCTGATTTCATCAGAGGGAGAGAAGCTAGGATCTCAGATCTAGGGGTCTTGTTGGATAAATGCTCTTCCAACTGCCTCACCCATAGGAACATGGACCTGGTCACTGAGGTGGCTGCTATGTTAACCTTAGTAAGGGCAGCTGCCGATTCCCATGTTCTCTTTAACAGAATATCCGCCTTCCGGTCCATCGGGTCTCTGAGACTTGATGAGTCCTCGAAGGGGATGGCGGTTTTTTTGGTCACCCTAGATACAGGAACATCGATTTTAGGAATTTCCTCCCACAATCGTGTTTCCTCTGGGTCAAAGGGCAGTCGGCTCTTAAAGTCCCGAGACAGTACAAGTCGCCGTTCTGCCTCTTTCCATTCTTCTAGGACCATTGTCTTAATGTGTTCGCTTACGGGGAACACAGTTTGTTTCCGGGCGACCAGTCCCCCAAACATCAGGTCCTGTCGGGACTGCGGTTTTGGAACATCCTCTATCTGCATGGTGTTCCTTACCGCCTGCACCAAGTCCTCGGTGTCCTCTAATTTAAACAGGTATTTCCTGCCTTGGTCCCTCCTGTCAGTCGGGATCTCCCCCTCCTCGGGATCCGAGTCCCGGGGGTCTGACCCCTCAGGCGAACTTGTCTCCGAGGCTAGCGCCATCTCCCACCTCGGCCACTTCCGGCTTGGCCCAGGACTAGGGGCTGCTGACGTGAGAGACTGGATCTGGAGGCCTGTACTTCCTCCTGAATCAAGGATCGCATCTCGGCCAGGAGGGACGGCTGCTCGTCTCTTACGACCCTTGAAGTGCAGGGTCCGCAGAGAGTCTTGGTATAGTTGTCTGGCAGCTTTACCCTGCAAACCGGGCATCTGACAGACTTAGATGTGGCCTTTACCGAGTCCTTAACCTCTGTCGGGGGGGCTGGGGTACCCTTCTCCTGTACGATACAGAACAGGGATAGTCGGGTCAGTTGTCCTGGCCTGCGGGGAAGGCTGTGTGGGGGTTGGATTGCGCCAGGCGCACTTACCCCTCTGTTGGCTGGCGCCTCTGGGTCCATACCACTGAAGCAGCTGTTGCGTGCGGTGAGCTGCTAGCGTGCAGTGAACTGCTGGTGTGCGGTGAGCTGCTGGCGTGCGGTGAGAGCTGCTAGTGCGGCGAGCTGCTGGCGTGCGGCGGGCTGCTGGCGTGCACTGAGCTGCTAGCGTGCCCAGACTGCTGGCGCGCTGTTTTCAAATCGGCGCGTGACGTCATCACCGCGCGCCGGCCACTTCCGCTTCCTGTTCTGAAGCCCCGCCCCCCGAGCGTCCTGCAATGGCGGCACCCATCCGGCTTTCTGCGGGGACCCGGCTCCAGCTGCCCCGGGTTCTCTATCGCCGGCGCCCACACCGCCGGCTGCATGCGGGGCCCGGCTTCTGCTGCAACTGCCGCGCGGTCTGTAAGTTGTCGTGCCTGCTCCCGCATCGCTCGCTGCCTGCGGGGACCCGGGCGACTGCCGCGCGGCCATGAATTCCAGCCAATTTTGCATTGAAAAAGTCAAACGGCGCTTCTTCCCTTCTGAGCTCTGCCATGCGCCGAAACAGTGGTTCCCCCCACATATCAGGTATCAGCGTACTCAGGAAAAATTGCGCAATAACTTTTGCAGTCCAATTTCTCCTGTTACCCTTGGTAAAATAAAAAAAATTGGACCTGAAGTAATTTTTTTGTGAAAAAAAGTTAAATGTTCATTTTTTTTTAAACATTCAGAAAATTCCTGTGAAGCACCGGAAGGGTTAATAAACTTATTGAATATGGTTTTGAGCACCTTGAGGGGTGCAGTTTTTAGAGTGGTGTCACTTTTGGGTATTTTCTATCACATAGAACCCTCAAAGTGACTTCAAATGTGATGTGGTCCCTAAAAATAAAATGGTGTTGCAAAAATGAGAAATCGCTGGTCAAATTTTAACCCTTATAACTTCCTAACAAAAAAAATTTTGGTTCCTAAATTGTGCTGATGTAAAGTAAACATGTGGGAAATGTTATTTATTAAGTTTTTTTGTGTGGCGTATCTCTGTGACTTAAGGGCATAAAAATTCAAAGTTGGAAAATTGCGAAATTTTCAACATTTTCGCCAAATTTCCGTTTTTTTCACAAATAAACGCAAGTTATTTGAATGAAATTTTACCACTAACATGAAGTACAATACATCACAAGAACAATGTCAGAATCGCCGGGATCCATGGAAGCGTTCCAGAGTTATGACCTCATAAAGGGGCAGTGGTCAGAATTGTAAAAATTGGCCCGGTCATGAACGTGCAAACTACCCTTGGGGGTTAAGGGGTTAAATACCTAAACCCCCACTTAGAAGTCCATTTACCCTATAGTTAATTTTTAAAATACCAAGATAAAATACCAAAGTTCAACTGTCCCTATTTTTATATGATTTAAAAAAAAACAAAAAAAACTTGGTATTGCATGTATACCCACACTTTAAAAGTGACCTTATTTTTAAATGATACTACGGACAGTTTTTGGAGACAGTTTTTATTTCTCTTTATTTTTTTTTGTTTTTTAATTTTTTTAACAAGTAGGAGCTACTCTGCTCTTTATTTTAAATACAACTACAGTAAATGAAAAACAAAAAAAACATGGCTGGACACATGCTACACAGTCACACACGACACATACAATACACACATACAATCACACACACCACACAATCACAGCAGAGTTGGAAATATTGAAATACAAGTACAGTAGTATGAAAAGAAAATGCAGGACACACGCCACACCACATTTGGAAAAACAAGTAAAATATGGAAAAAAAAAAGGCAGAATACAAACACACACACATGCAAGTAACACTGGCAGGCCACACACACAGGCAGGCCACACACGCAAACACACACGCACACGCAGGTCACACATACACACAGGCAGGCCACACACACAGGCAGACCATACACACACACATAGGCAATACTCACACTTGCAGGCCTCTTAATGCTGGCAGGCTGTTTCCTGGTGCTGGCAGGCTGTGTCTCTTCTTGTCTTCTGTCTTGGTGCTGTTGCTGGATGGCTGGGCACAATGAGTAATGAAGCCCACATTGCAGGTTTATATAGTTTTTGGACTGTCTGTAAAAGTATCAATTCTTCTGAGCATGCTCAGTTCTAAAAAGCGGATTCTGCAAAATGGCAGATCACGGCGGATCCGCCACCCATAGGCGGCCATTCTGGCAGCTGGCGGATGGCGGCGGATGCGCCGTGATCCGCCATTTTGACGCAGACAAAAAACATTACAAAGTCCGTACACCTCAGACAAGATCTGCCAGAAATTTGGTGGATCCGCCGAATGGCGGATGTAACGGACGACCAAAATCCGCCGCTAATGCAAGTCTATGGAAAAAAGGGCCAGATCCACCAAAAAAAGGCGGATTTTGACTGACGTAAAAAAACGGAAATGTGAAACAGGCCTTAGTGCTGCTGGAATCAGCAGAAGACAGTGAGTGGTGTCTATTGCAATACACACTCTGCATACACATTGCTATTTACTAATAAAAGCGACAAAAAAAACCCATCACCGGAGTGCTCCTTTAAGGGGCATAATAATTGTGAGTAGGGAGCCACATTGAGGGCACCAAAGCTTAAACTCTGAAAAGAAAAAAAGAAGAGGTGATATAAATTTCTTTTCTCTTCACCTTTGCTGTCTGATAAAAAAAAATTATTTGTTTTTTTTACCACACTCCACAATTTTATTTGTCCTCAACAACATATTTACCTTGTATTTTAATTTCCTAAGTTCTGTAAAGATAAAAAGTATTCCACTCCTATGGTATGGTATTACTCCACTATTATTCAGTATCAGATGTCCCACTTCTCAAATGCCATTTTGTGGAGTATTGAAAAAGAAAATCGCTTTGCATAGCTTTGCGTGTACACTGCAAACAATGAGACCAGGTGTATGAGAAACATGACTGTGGGAAACCTGGGAACTGATCTATAGGGTGGAGCCAGCTTGGTAAAATCTTCGCACTGCATCGTTCCTTGTTTTGCTCTTTGCAATTTGCCAAAACTCCAGCAGCTTATCATCCACGGTAAGCAAATATTTCTTCTTTCCATAGGACTGTCTAGAAGAGGAGTGAAGTAGTCGTCAGTTCTAAAGGTATAATCTCACCTTAAAGGAAACCTGTCAGCCGATTTATGCTGCTGGAACAATGAGCAGCATGAGTCTGACACCGGCTGCATTATCAAAGTTGTGTTTTACTCTAAAATGTTGTGGATTTTCAGAGAAAGTATACTTTCAAAAGTTGTCTGGAGACATGTATTGGATGTCTAGTCCAAGGCAGGTCGTAGGTGGCTTATCTCCAGGCTGATTCAAAGGACTGACAGGTCTCTCCCTGTGTGTGTGTATAGGGAAAGACATATTAGTCCAAATGAGGGAAGTGGGTAGACTCCCCTGGGGACCTGCTTCATCGACTTGTCATTCAAGATGTGTGGTCCCCAGCCAGCTTAAAACATGCATGGCTGTGATAACCCAGCTAATGCCTGATTCCTGCAAGGTTAGGAAACACGAATCTCCAACCATGTTCTCTTTCATAATGCCCCCTTTGTAGCCCACATATATGAATAACACTCCATTTATATGAATAATTCCTCCTGGTCCCTTTGTGGTCTATGTATATGATTAATACCTTCAGTTTGTTATCTTTACATATTGATGATATAATGCCCCCTTTGCGACCCAAATATAGAGGATAAAATAAGTTTAGAACACTTCACCAATTTTCTAAGTAAATATATTTCTAAAGGTGCTATTGACATGAAAGTATCACCAGATGTCTGGGCACATGGGCAAAGAAATCAAACCATAAATGTCCACATTCTCTGACATAATTCAGTCCTGTGTACACTAAGACCGAATTCAGACTTATGTGTATCACAGTCCAAATACAGACTGCGATACATTAACTAGCCATTTATATCTCACCTACGATTGGCAGCCTCTAAAGCATGTATGAGGCTGTCAAGTTCAAGTCAGGAGACCTGCAGCTAGTCCATGCGTTATGGTCCATATTCAGACCTTGATGCATGGACAAGTTAATTCTGTCTTATACTGTTGATGATGACATCAGAGTTATCCATTCACATAGGTGCTAAGCACCCAAATTAGCAAAATCAAGATGATCAATCGATCCAATCTCCACTAACATAACTAGATGGCAGACAAACATTGAATGCATATTACGTAATACATGATACCGTTTACTTGCTCTAAAAACAAAAGCGGGGCTAACGTAAATCTGATGCAAAGTGCAGGTATGAAAATATCTTTATTGAATGGCTATATACAATTCCTTGTTCCCTCTGGTGATGTGTTATAACATTATCTATATAAAGTGATTGTCTGGTATTAAATAAATATATTCAGTACGTAAAAGGAAATCACAAATTGATCAAATTGAACAAATTAAGGTCAACAATGACCCTAAAGGACCTGGTGCAAAAAAATATGTACAGTGATCAAAGCAGATGTATCCACAAGTGCTGGAAACTATTACAATTATAGCAAATGTCAATTGCTGTCACTAGAGGGCAGTACAGGACAAGTGTATTAGTCAATAGAAATCCTGGTACTGTGACACAAACAGGCTTGGCAGATATGTGAAGAGGCGCACATACAGTACGCAGTCTATGGCCGTTATACTACAATGTGCAGGCCCTTTAAAAACAGTTTCATCAAAATTTTTATCCTCTTTTTATATATTTCAATCATCATATTACATGGCACTGTGTACTTACAATTTCTGTAGTGATGAGAGCCCGCCTAAATTATGGGGTGCATGTCTGCAGAAGCACAAGCTTGGCACAATGTACTACACTGGCAGATTTGCAATTTTCACTCAGCCACATCCATTGCTGCCTTTTTCTGGAAAACACTCCTGGAGTCAAAATTGTCACTACACTTGTACTGTAGATAACTTCCAAGAGGAATGTAATTTCCAAAATGGGGCACTTGAGGGGGGTTCTACTGTACTGCACTTAGGGGCTCTGTATTTGGAGTCCCCAAACTATTCTACAATAATTTGTTCTTGAAGAGTCAAATAGCACTCCGTCCCTCCCAAGTCTCACCATGTGGGTAAGCAATACAGACGCATATGGGGTATTGCTGTGTTCAGCAGAAATTGTGTGACAGATTTTGGTGCAATTTTTACCAATTTCCCCTTGTGAAATTTAAAAATCTGGGGCTGACACAACTTTTTTGTCGTGAAAATGTAATTATTATTTCTTCACTGCCCAATGGTGTAAAATTCAGTGACACACCTGTGGTGTCAATATGATCACTACACTCCTACATGAATTTATCGAGAGGTGTAGTAAAATTGTGTCACTTATGGGAAGGTTCTGCTGTCCTGGCACCCGAAGGGCTCTGCCAATGTTACATAGCACCCGCAAACCATATCAGCAAAATTTGCACTGTAGTATGGTGCTCCTTCCTTGCTGAGCTTTGCAATGTGCCTCCAAAAGTACTTTTGACCACTTATGGGGTATTGATGTACTTAAGAGAAATTGCGTTATAAATTGTACTGTTTGATTTTCTCCTATTACCACTTTTGAAAATTACAAACTTGGGGTCTAAGCAACATTTTAGTGGATATTTCATTTACTCAGCCCAATGTTATACAATTCTGTGAATCGCCTGTGGATTAAAAACAGAAGAATTCCTTGAGAGTTTTCCAAAATGGCGTAACTTGTTTCGGGTTTCTGCTGTTTTGGCATGTCAGAGGCTCTTCAAATGTGACATGGCATCCACAACCTATCCAGCCAGAATAGCGCTCCTTTCCTTCCGAGCTGTGCCATGTGCCAAAACAGTGGTTTTCCACCACATATTGGGTATCTGTGTACTCAGAAGAAATTTCACAACAAATTTTCTTCTGTTACCCTTGTGAAAATGAAAAATTTGCAGCTAAAATTTTTTTTTGTGGGAAAATGTTTTTTTTTTTTCATTTTCACAGCTCAATATTATAAAATTCTGTAAAGCCCCTGGGCGTTCAAGGTCCTCATTACACATCTAGATAAATTCCTTGATGGGTCTAGTTTCCAAAATGGGGTAATTTATTTGGGGTGTCCACTGTTTAGGCACATTAGGGGTCCTTCAAACGCAACATAGCGCCCGCTATTGATTCCTGACAATTTTGCATTCCAAAAGTCAAATGGTGCTCCTTCCCTGCTGAACACTGCCATGTACCGAAACAGTAGTTTTCCACCACATCTAGGGTATCAACGTACTCAGGAGAAAGTGTACAACAAATTTTATGATGTATTTTTTTTCCTGTTATCCTTTTGAAAATAAAAAAATTGGGGCTGAAGCAACATTTTTGTAGGAAAAAATAAAACTTTGAGTTTTTCCTTCCACGTTGCTTTAGTCCTTGTGAAGCATCTGAAAGGTTAATAAGATTCTGGAATGCGGTTTTGAGCAGTTTGAGGGTACAATTTTAAGAATGTTATCACTTTTGGGTATTTTCTGTCATATAGGCCCTTCAAAGTCACTTCAACTGTGATGTGGTCCCTAAAAAAATTGGTTTTGTAAATTTTGTAGGAAAAATGAGAAATTGCTGATCAAATTTTAGCCCTTCCAACAAAAAAAAAATCATGTTTCAAAAATTGTGATGATGTAAAGTAGACATGTAGGAAATGTTAAATATTAACTTTATTGTATGATATAACTCTCTGGTTTAAGGCCATAAAAATAAAGTTTTTAAAATGTTTGCCAAATTTTTTGATATTTTCAGAAATAAACGCAAGTCAAACAAATTTTACCACTATCATGAAGTACAATATGTCACAAAAAAACTATCTCAGAATTCCTGGGACACGCTAAAGCGTTCCAGAGCAATTACCTCATAAAGTGACACTGGTCAGAATTGTAAAAAGTGGCCTTGTCACGAAGACGAAAAGGCTCTGGCGTGAAAAGGTCAAAGCTACAACTGTTCAGACGTTGCTATTATATGTACTGTAAAGACCAATTGTTAAAGTGGCCCTCCACTTTGGGACTTCTGATGCCTTTGTAGGGTTCGTGGGCCGGACTGGGGGGTGGTCCCTCTTTTACCACGCAGAGACGTAACACAGACAAGATGGAGGCAGGTTCTGGGTGCAACAGGTCCAAGTTTATTCGTGCTCTCGCCTTCCGACTGACGGTCCTCACAATGCGACACAGTACCTTCCTCACGGCTCTCCGTATTCACGGCCGCTTCACACACCGTACTTTTTCACCTGGGACGTATATGTACGTCCTGTACCTTTTCCACTCTTCGACGCTCCTGTCAGCTCCGTCACTGTGGCTGCCGTAGGCCTGTACACCAACAGTAGTTTCACTGGTCAGACGTCATGCCAAATACGATGTCCTACACCCGGTGTCTCGTCTATACTGCGGTTCTTCCTGCCAGGACCACCCACCCTGACTTTCTTTCTCCTTAGTTCCCCTGGTACGGTTTTCCTCACAGTGCACAAACTGTCGTAGTCCTCCTGTCACTGGAGCTCCCCCTGGGGACTGGAACTTTCTGGAACCCTCCTGTCAAATTTATATCAAACCCGGTTCCCTGTAACTCCACCCCCCCATGACCAACGGTTTCCTAAGCCCTAAGCTGATGTCAAGTCCTTTGCTCACACTCCTCCCTGCCCTTGTCATGTCGGACGCTGTTCACACCACAGCATCCGGCAGGCAGAGGTAGTTCCACCTCCAGCCACTATAGCCTCAGTGGCGCCGGCCTGATCTTCAGGCTCTCGGGGGTTAATCCTGCTGGAGACCAGGTTGGATGGTTAGTCACGCCCACGGTCTTTAAATAGTCATGCTGGCCTATGGGCGTCGCCGATTATAGCTTGTGTTTCATACCAAGTGGTTCCGGTCTGGAGTGGAGGTGTTCAAGAGAGAGAGATTCATATCTGGTGTCGTATGATCCGTCGTTATCCTTTCTCCTTCCCATATTTGTGTTTAGTTGTGCCCTGTTCACATTACTGTTTATTCCCGTGTGTGTGCGGCGCAGTGCAGTTTAAGTTCTCCCTGTCTGTCATTATTTGTGTGGGAGCTTTGGTGGTGACTTCTCACTGGGTGGAGGGTTAAGTGCAGGGCTGAGCAGGAGATAAGGAAAGGTCGGAGGCTCAGGCATTTGCACCTTCAGCAAAAACCCTGGGTTGAGGGTCAGACAGGGTTTCCCCTAGTAAAGGGACACCACAGGGGCCCCGGGTATTTCAGCCTTAGTTGAACTAAGCCCCCGTGACATTATAATCGGCCCACATTTTTTCAGGAGTCCATGGATCCATTAGATTCCATAACCCGCCAGTTGGCGGCGCTGTCCATACAGGTCTCCGAGTTGAATGGGGCAGTTCAGCAGCAGGGCCTGGTAGTAGCAAAGGTGCAAACGGCATCTGCAGGTATCGGTGCAGAGCCGAAGTTTCCGCTGCCAGAACGATTTTCAGGCGATCGCAGCAAATTTGTCGTATTTCGGGAGGCCTGCAAATTATACTTCCGCATGCGGCCAATATCCTCAGGTAATGAGGCCCAGCGAGTAGGGCTGGTGTTGTCATTACTGAGTGGTGACCCCCAAGCATGGGCATTTTCCTTACCACCTGACTCTGCTACATTTCATTCGGTCGATAATGTTTTTTCTGCCCTCGGGCTCATTTACGATGACCCTGACCGACTGGCTCTAGCGGAATCTAAAATCCGCGCCCTCCGCCAGGGGGAGCGCTTGGCAGAAGACTATTGTTCGGAATTTCGCCGCTGGGCTGTAGACACACAGTGGAATGACCCAGCACTGCGGAGCCAGTTTATTCATGGGGTATCAGGGAGGGTGAAACAAGCCCTCCTGATGTATGAGACTCCGGCATCATTGGAGTCTGCCATGAGTTTGGTGATACGTATTGATCGCCGTTTTCGTCAGGGGGCACAGGAGACGCTACCTCTGGGGGAAAGCAGAGGTGCAGGTGTGGTTGAAGTAGATGAGTCCCCTGAACCTATGCAGATTGCTGGCGTGGCACAGGTTCAGCCTCGCGCTCCGGGAGTCCGGAAGTCCGGAGCATGTTTCTACTGTGGTAAAGGAGGTCATTATGTTAACGTTTGCCCGGTACTACCTAAGAGGGTCACACCGGCGGAAAACTGTTAAGCTCAGAGGGTATGGAGGAGACCCAACTGAGCGTATGCATATCCTCCATGATGGTATCTCAATGTATGCTCCCTGCCAAGGTTATTGTCGCCGGCAGAGAGCTACCTATATCAGTGTTTGTGGATAGCGGTTCCGCCACCAATCTCATAGATGAGGAGTTTGCACACACCGCCGGGTTTAAGATTGAAAAACTTCCTCACCCCATACAGGTGGTGACCATTAATGCTGTTCCCCTCCCTCAAGGGGAGATTACTGAGTTTGTGGCAGAGGTGAAACTCCACATTGGGGTCCTACATTCTGAGTCGGTTACATGTAGGGTCCTCCGTAATCTCCCAGCACAAATGGTCCTGGGTTTTCCATGGCTGTCCAGGCACAACCCGGTAATTGATTGGAAAACTCAGGACATAGTACAATGGAGTGGTTTCTGCCAAGACAATTGCTTGGCCACATGTGTGTCCGCCGTGACGCCCAGCCTGCCGGAGGCTTTGCAGGATTTCGCGGATGTTTTCTCTGAGAAGGGTTGCTCAGAACTGCCTCCACATAGAGCCTATGACTGTGCTATTAGGTTAAAACCCGGGGCCAAATTACCTAAGGCCAGGATGTTTAATATTTCTGGTCCTGAGAGACAAGCTCTGAAAGACTACATCGCGGAGAGTCTGAGCAAAGGTCACATCCGGCCTTCGTCCTCGCCTGTAGCCGCGGGGTTTTTCTTCATTAAGAAGAAAGATGGGGGGTTACGCCCGTGTCTGGATTTCCGAGAGTTAAACCAGATTACTATCCGTGATCCCTACCCAATGCCGTTGATCCCGGATTTGTTCAACCAGGTAGCGGGGGCAAAATGGTTTTCCAAGCTGGACCTCAGGGGGGCGTATAACCTCATAAGGGTCCGTCAGGGGGATGAGTGGAAGACGGCGTTTAACACTCCTGAGGGTCATTTTGAGAGTCTGGTTATGCCGTTTGGGTTGACCACCGCGCCTGCCGTTTTCCAACATTTTATTAATGATGTCTTTGCTCATGTCCTGGGGAGATTTGTGATTGTATACCTGGATGATATCCTCATTTATTCTAGCGATCGGGACACTCATTTGCAGCATGTTAGGCAGGTGTTACAGTTGCTCCGTGAGAATAAGCTCTATGCTAAGCTGGAAAAATGTTTATTTTTTGTCCAGGAGTTGCCCTTTTTGGGATATATTGTGTCCGCAGCTGGTTTTAAAATGGACACCGCTAAGGTGCAAGCGGTGTTGCAATGGGAGAGGCCGGAGAGTCTGAAAGCACTCCAGCGGTTCCTTGGGTTTGCGAATTATTATAGGAAATTTATAAAACACTTTTCGACTGTCGCCAAACCGCTCACGGACATGACAAAAAAGGGTGCCGATCTGGCGAACTGGCCTGAGGTGGCTATACGTGCATTTGAGCGTCTGAAGAATAGTTTTGCTTCAGCCCCCATTCTGGTGCAACCAGACGTGTCTAAACCTTTTGTGGTAGAGGTTGATGCGTCGGAGGTGGGAGTGGGGGCAGTACTGTCTCAAGGCTCGTCCTTGAGCGAGATGCATCCATGCGCCTACTTCTCCAAGAAGTTGTCGCCGGCCGAACGGAATTATGATATCGGCAACAGGGAGTTGTTGGCCATCAAACTGGCTTTTGAGGAATGGCGACACTTCTTGGAGGGGGCGGCTCACCAGGTCACAGTTATCACCGACCATAAGAATCTGCTCTACCTGGAGTCGGCCAAGCGTCTGTCTCCTAGGCAGGCTCGCTGGGCATTGTTTTTTACTCGTTTCAATTTTCTTGTGACGTACCGTCCCGGGGCTAAAAACACCAAGGCGGATGCTTTGTCTAGGTGTTTTCCGGGGGGAGAACCTCGGGAAGAGCCGGTACCCATCCTCCAGAAAGGGGTAGTCGTCTCGGCTCTCACGACTGAGGTAGAGGCGGAGATTGCCGAGGCCCAAGAGGAGGTACCACCAGGACTTCCCGCCAACAAATCATTTGTACCCCTGCATCTTCGGCCTAAGGTGTTGAAGGAACACCACGATTCGGTACTGGCTGGTCACCCAGGGGTGAAGGGCACCTTAGAGCTGGTATCGCGTCGTTTCTGGTGGCCCAAAATCCGGCAGGACGTGGTCTCGTACGTGGCAGCTTGCATCACGTGCGCTAGGGCTAAGTCACCCCGAACCCGTCCTGCTGGCACGCTACAGCCTCTGGGGGTACCCAATAGGCCATGGACAGAAATCTCCATGGATTTTATCACTGACTTGCCAGCCTCGGCAGGGAACACGGTCATCCTGGTGGTGGTTGACCGTTTTTCAAAGATGGCGCATTTTGTGGCGTTGTCCTCTTTGCCCAATGCTAAGACGTTGGCTCAGGTATTTGTGAAGGAGGTGGTCAGACTCCACGGAGTACCGTCTGACATAGTATCTGATAGGGGTACGCAATTTGTGGCGAGGTTTTGGAAAGCTTTTTGCTCAAGGTTGGGGATCAAGTTGTCACATTCATCGGCGTTTCATCCACAGTCTAATGGACAAACTGAGCGCATGAACCAAAATCTAGAACAGTATTTACGATGCTTTGTGTCCGACAACCAGGAGGAGTGGTCTACTTTCCTTCCTCTGGCCGAATTCGCATTAAATAATCACCGCCAAGAGTCATCAGGAGAGTCTCCATTCTTTTGTGTGTACGGTCAACATCCTCAGTTTTGTACCTTACGTCAGGGTGACTCCGGGGGTGTCCCGGAGGAGGATCAGCTAGGAGCCCAATTGTCATCAGTCTGGAGGCGGGTGAAACAGCGTTTGTTGAGCATGAGTGCCAGGTACAAACGGGTGGCTGACAGTAGACGCGTGCCAGGTCCGGACCTGTGTGTGGGTGAATGGGTGTGGTTAGCTACAAAGAACATAAAACTCAAAATCCCTTCTTTAAAACTGGGTCCAAGGTTTATTGGGCCTTTTAGGATTTCTGCCATCATTAACCCAGTAGCTTATCGGTTGGAACTTCCCGCGGTGTACAAGATACACAACGTGTTTCACAGGGCTTTATTGAAAAAGGTGGTAGGCTTGGTGGACACGACGCCGATGCCACCTCCAGTCATGGTGGATGGCGAGTTAGAGTTCGAGGTCGCCAAGGTAGTGGACTCTCGAGTAGTACGCCGTACTCTTCAGTATTTGGTGCACTGGCGGGGGTATGGTCCAGAGGAGAGGTCTTGGGTTCCAGCCTCAGACATACATGCGGATCGGCTGGTCAGTTCTTTTCACCGTCGTCATCCAGACAAGCCGGGTCCTATGAGTCTTGAGGGCCCTGGGGTCCCTCGTAGAAGACGGGGTACTGTCATGTCGGACGCTGTTCACACCACAGCATCCGGCAGGCAGAGGTAGTTCCACCTCCAGCCACTATAGCCTCAGTGGCGCCGGCCTGATCTTCAGGCTCTCGGGGGTTAATCCTGCTGGAGACCAGGTTGGATGGTTAGTCACGCCCACGGTCTTTAAATAGTCATGCTGGCCTATGGGCGTCGCCGATTATAGCTTGTGTTTCATACCAAGTGGTTCCGGTCTGGAGTGGAGGTGTTCAAGAGAGAGAGATTCATATCTGGTGTCGTATGATCCGTCGTTATCCTTTCTCCTTCCCATATTTGTGTTTAGTTGTGCCCTGTTCACATTACTGTTTATTCCCGTGTGTGTGCGGCGCAGTGCAGTTTAAGTTCTCCCTGTCTGTCATTATTTGTGTGGGAGCTTTGGTGGTGACTTCTCACTGGGTGGAGGGTTAAGTGCAGGGCTGAGCAGGAGATAAGGAAAGGTCGGAGGCTCAGGCATTTGCACCTTCAGCAAAAACCCTGGGTTGAGGGTCAGACAGGGTTTCCCCTAGTAAAGGGACACCACAGGGGCCCCGGGTATTTCAGCCTTAGTTGAACTAAGCCCCCGTGACAGCCCTCTAATGGTCAACCCAATGTACTGCACGTCCACTACACTTTCTCAGCTGTTTCCCCACTGTAGTAACTGACACCTATCTAAACTGTGCAAACCTTCCTTTCTCTATTCTGACAGGTCCGTCCGTCCATCAGGTCACCTTCCCTACACCTTTTCCCCACTGCCTCCGATGCTCAGATCAGCTGACAATCCTTCCATTTTTCAAGATGGCCACAAAAGTTGAATGAGGAGTGCAGTGGAAAGTCAAGTATGACTTCCCTGTGCTATGGAATTTGAAAGTAAGGTAACAGTAAAAAAAAACTTAAAACATTTTTAGCAGGGTACACATAATCCACCAAGCAATTTGAATTAGTATTTTAAGCAAAGTAGGCAGAAAAAGATTTAATACAACATCTGAACACAATGTGTAACGGGAATGGTTGTGGAACCATTGGTCTAAGGAAAGCCTGGAGGGGCGTAACTAGGTGAATACCTGACACTTCGCTAAACCCCCAAATGGTGGGGTTAGACTTGGCTCCAGATGGACACCACGTGCTACTTAAAGTGAATCTGTCACCCCTTTTTTGAGATATCATATAATGATATCATTCAATTGTGTGTCACATAAGGAATCTCTTAGTACTTTTGCTTCCCCCTGACCACACACCTTTCATGCATAAATACCTTTTTTATATCGGTTCAGATGTATGTAAACTGCCGCTGTCCGGTCCTTATTCAACTGCTCCCCCCTCCATGTTTTGCTCTACGCATTTCTTCTTGTGTAGAGCAAGACAGGGAGGGGGGAGCAGTTGAATAAGCCCCGCCCATCGGACCGGACCGTGGCAGTTTACATACATCTGAACCGATATAAAAAAGCTATTTGTGCATGAAAGGTGCGGGGTCAGGGGGAAGCAAAAGTATTAAGAGAATCCTTATGTGACACACAATTGAATGATATCATTATATGATATCTAAAAAAAAGGGGTGATAGATTCCCTTTAAGGACTTACCTTGGACCCACGGAACCTGACCCCCGAAGGCACAGAGCTGAAACGACCCAGAAAGGGAAAACTCGGCTGGTATAGGCAGGCACCACAGGAATACAGGAATGGCAGGTAATGGCAGGCACGACTGGTATACAGGTGGGTACTGGCATGTGCAGACAGGAAAGACTGGTCTACAGATGGGTACGATAGGTGCAGGAAAGTACGGCTGATATACAGGCAGGCACTGGCAGGAGGCACTGGCAGGTGCAGGCAGGTACAACTGGTATATAGGTTAGCACTGGCAGGTGCAGTCAAGTACAGCTGGTATACAGGCAGGCACAGGCAGATGTAGGCAAGTACAGCTGGTATACAAGTGAACATGGCAGGTACTGGAAGATAAACTAAAGCAGAGGACCTGACAACTAGCAAGCATGCAAACAAGCCGAGTATGCATGTTACTCAGGCACCTCTCATCAGGTGAAGGTGCCTTAAATAATAAGTGTCTCCCAGTCATTGTCCCTTTAAGAAGGAAGGAGAGTTTGCGCCCTAAGCACAGTTGTGCACAGACCTTGTCCAGCAACAGGAGGAGAAGGAAGTACGGGACATGTGCCGCGGCAGGGAATGAGTCTGCGTCCCTGCCAGGGGAGGACAGCGTACATGGACACTGGCAGTACATCATGTGTATGCTATATGTAAATTAGCTTCAAAATTTACTGTGGAAAAATTCCTAACAAATAGCTCCCAAGAAGATGCTGCATATTGAAAAAAAAATGTTGCAAAACTTGCTACGTTGTTTACAAAACTAATCCAAGAGTCAGGTATTTGAAATTTAGAGAAAAAAGGGGGATTGTATCCAGCATGTCCATCCAGACAATAAAGTTCAAATATTTAATTAGCCATTAAAAATGATATAATTAAAAACAAAAGTTGACGTGTTTCTGATGCACACAGGCTCCTGTAGTCATAGGATATAGAATTGAATCATTGGAGGAAAAATAAAAATGCACAAGAAACCAATCATTGCAAATGAAGCAAAAATCACTTTATGGAAAAAATATCAACTTATTTGAGATTTATTTTAATTTGTTTTACGCTTTAATTTCTAGTGTAGAAGTTTTGATCAGATTATCAGTGGCCAAATGTTCACTATAAGGGGTGATAGCCGGCCTTCTGTAGATTTTTCCAGTGACACTAATGAAGGAACTGCACCCAATGTTTTCAGTGGAACTATTCCCTTCTCTCCAGCACATCAGTTTTTGAGATGCACAGATGTAGGTGCCAGGTTATTATAATGTTTGATAGGACATTATTTAGTCTGGTTTCATTAACAATCCAATCCAATGGAAGGATAAAGAAAAAAAAGCCAGATTACAACTGATTCATTTTTATATCAGTTATGGCATCAGTTGAGGCACAAAAAACTGATCCTAATGCAGCTAATGTATATATATGAACCCAGGCTAAATAAGTAGTAAACTGTTAAAGTGAACCTGACAGCTGATCCACCCTCCCTAATAATGTTTATATGGTCATGTTGCTCTCTAAAGATAATGTCATCCAGACCTTTACTTATTCTATCTGTTGCTCTTGACTGAAAAACTGCTGTATTAATTCATATGCAAATGAGGCTCAAGTGCTCTGGGTGTATTAAAGAACTTCCCATGTCTCTATCTCCCTGGCTTTAATTTTAGCTATCCCCACTTTTCTCTGCTTGACTGGCAGCTCACTGGCCGTGTGATCAAGACAGTGAACTGTCAATCAAGCAGAAGAAAATGATGATGGATGGTTTTTCAGTCAGAGAGCAAAAGGTTGAATTCGATGTGGATGACCTTCTTTCAGGGAGCAACATGACCATATACCATAAACAGTTTCAACATATTGACAGATAACCTTTAAGAGAATGTGTTGTTTTTAGATCTCCATCAGTTTCCCAGAATGTTTGTTTTTCTTTTTTAAATACTTTAAATGTCATTTCTGTTCAGAGTACTGTAGTAACTTCTTTAAAGCAAGTAAACCAGTGTCATGGGACCTTTCTTCCCAAACGTAAATATCACATTTCATGTTGCCAAGATCCTTTGTTTCTTCCTATAATAAGCAAAGAATTCCAAGTACTGCTAGTATTGTTTTCCCCAGGTATCATATAAGCAGTGTTTCTCATTCTTTCTAAGCTAAGTGCTCCCTACTTAAGAGAAATGTTATCTTAATACTGCCAACATGTTCTGTCGCAAACCTAAAGGGGTTGTACATCACAGGGCAACCCCTTATTAATAGCCTCAGGGTGCTGCATAAGGTAAAACTAAAAATCTTTACTTGCCTCTATTGCACTGCTCTTAACCCTGTCTCCCCCACCAGTCTGCTGAAATAATTCAGAAAAAAATGTGAAGCTGTTGATTGCCTGCAGCAATCATGTGAGAATGTTTATATTAGGAAAACGGAGGGGATACGGGGCTGAGAGCAGAATGGCGCCATTGGTCCAACAAGTGTTTTTATTATTTTATGCAGCACCCCAATGCCTTTAATACAGATCTGTCCAGTAGTGGGTAGTCTCTTTAAGAAAAATTACTCATCTGAGAGAATAACACACTAGTGTTACAATGTTGCTCATCAGCCATCACAGTTTTCACCCAATTAATATTACAATATCAACTTAGTTGTCCCAATATGGTTAATACCCCCTATACAAATATAACTTGTGTAATGCGCCATTTGGTGTCCAATTAATGCACCCACCATTAGTGCTTGTTTGCAGGTGTTAACAGTTTTAATGAATTTATTTAGTTTTCAGTTAAAGAAGTTGTCCACTACTTTTACATTGATGGTCTATCCTTATGATAGGTCATCAATATCAGATCGGGTCTGGCACCCGGCATCCCTGCCGATCAGCTGCTATCGGTGGTGGCGGCCTCGGGCAGCAAGTACTTACTTGCGGAGCTGGCCATCTACTTGTAGTGACCGGAGCTTGTTACTTCTCATCCGCCTCCTATTGATTTGTATATTAGGCAGATGTGCAGTACCCTGTCGCGTCCACTACAAGTAGACGGCCAGCTCCACAACTAAGTACCCCATCGCAGCTTATCCTAAGCATAGACCATCAATGTAAAAGTAGTGGACAACCGCTTTAATCCTGCCACCCACAATAAAAGTCTGCTCACTCTCATAGTACAACTAATCCTGCCAAATACACATACTAAAATTAAAAGTAATCTGTCAGCACAAAATGACAAAAGTAGTAATGATGAATAATACATAATAATGAAGGAGCTCGGATGCTTGTCATTTGAACTGAGCAAGTCCGAATGCTTGTATGCTCGTTTCGAGTACAGAGCTATAATGGCAGTCAATTGGAAATACGAGCATTTTTCCAGGAGACCCTACAAGGAGGTCTGGGGGGCTGAGAAAATAAATGTTGAAATGGATGGAAAAAGTGTTTAATGAAAGTAGAACAACAAGGGAAAGACCCCTGGAAGCATCTATGACTCCCAGATCGCTGCTGAGAACAATAGTTTCACACTTTTCTCCACTTTGAGGACAAAACAAATAAAACATTCAAAACTCGAAGAAATATTGGAGTTTACAGGAAAAGCAAAGGTTAACCCCTTCCTGACTTGTGACACAGCATATGCGTCATGAAAGTCGGTGCCAATCCGACCTGTGATGCATATGCTGTGTCATGGGGGGATCGCTTCCTGCGGGTTCGAGTGACCGAGGTCACTGAAAGGTCACCTGACCTGCAGGCACAGGACCCTTTGTGCTTCACCCCAGGGGGGGTGGCTTAACCTCCCCATGGCTACGATCGCACCGATTGGCTGTTAAAAGTGAAACAGCCAATCAGAGCAATTGTAATATTTCACCAATGAAATTTGGTGAAATATTACAATCCAGCCATGGCCGATGCTGCAATATCATCGGCCATGGCTGGAAACCAAGATCTGACCCCCCCCACCGACTGACTGCAGCGATCAGTCGCCTCTGTCAGCATCTGCTCCCCCTCCCCTTCCCTCCGCTTCCCCCCGCCTTCAGATCTCCACCCTCCCGGTACCTCCTGAGTCTTGGTGTCCCTGCTGAATCCTGCATGGGCGCCGCCATCTTCGAAAATGGCGGGCGCATGCGTAGTGCGCCCGTCGAATCTTCCAGCTGCAGATTCATTCATTCAGGTACATTTTGATCACTGTGATAGGGTCTATCATTAAGATTAAGATTAGGGTTAGGGGTGTGTTGGGGTTGGGATTATGGTTAGGCTTGTGGTTAGGGTTGGAATTAGGGTTGTGGTTAGGGGTGTGTTGGGGTTAGGGTTGAGTTATAATTGAGGGGTTTCCACTATTTAGGCACATCAGGGGGCCACCATTGATTTCAGCCAATTTTGCGTTAAAAAATTCAAGCGGTGCTCCCTCCCTTCCGAGCCCGGGCGTGTGCCCAAACAGTGGTTCCCCCCCACATATGGGTACCAGTGTACTAAGGACAAACTGGACAACTTTTGTGGTCCAATTTCTCCTGTTACCCTTGTGAAAATAAAAAATTGCGGGCTAAAAAATCATTTTTTGAGAAAAAAATATGATTTTTTATTTTAACGGCTCTGCGTTATAAACTTCTGTGAAGCACTTTGGGGTTCAGAGTGCTCACCACACATCTAGATAAGTTCCTTCGGGGTCTATTTTCCATAATGGGGTCACTTGTGGGGGAGCTCCAATGTTCAGGCACACAGGGGCTCTCCATACGCGACATGGTGTCCGCTAACAATTGGAGCCAATTTTCCATTCAAAAAGTCAAATGGCGCTCCTTTCCTTCTGAACCCTGCCGTGCGCCCAAACAGTGGTTCAGCCCCACATATGGGGTACCAGCGTACTCAGGACAAACAGGACAACTTTTGGAGTCCAATTTCTTCTGTTACCCTTGTGAGAATAAAAAATTGCAGGCTAAAAAAATCATTTTTTTAGGAAAAAAATGATTTTTTATTTTCATGGCTCTGCGTTATAAACTTCTGTGAAGCACTTGGGTATTCAGAGTGCTCAGCACACATCTAAATAAGTTCCTTTGGGGTCTTGTTTCCAAAATGGGGTCACTTGTGGGGGAGCTCCAAAGTTTAGGCACACAGGGGCTCTCCAAACATGACATGGTGTCTGCTAACGATTGGAGCTAATTTTCCATTCAAAAAGTCAAATGGCGCTCCTTCCATTCCGAGTACTGCCATGCGCCCAAACAGTGGTTCCCCTCTACAAATGGGGTTCAACGTACTCAGGACAAATTGGACAACATCTTTTGGAGTCCACGTTCTCCTTTTACCCTTGGGAAAATAAAAAAATTGTTGCTAAAAGATCATTTTTGTGACTAAAAAGTTAAATGTTCATTTTTCCTTCCATGTTGCTTCTGTTGCTGTGAAACACCTGAAGGGTTAATAAACTTCTTGAATGTGGTTTTGATCAGCTTGAGGGGTGCAGTTTTTAGAATGGTGTCACTTTTGGGTATTTTCAGCCATATAGACCCCTCAAACTGACTTTAAATGTGAGGTGGTCCCTAAAAAAAATGGTTTTGTAAATTTTGTTGTAAAATGAGAAATTGCTGGTCAACTTTTAACCCTTATAACTTCCTAATAAAAAAAAATTGTTTCCAAAATTGTGCTGATGTAAAATAGACATGTGGGAAATGTTATTTATTAACTATTTTGTGTCACATAACTCTGGTTTAACAGTATAAAAATTCAAAATTTGAAAATTGCGAAATGTTCAAAATTTTCATCAAATTTCCATTTTTTTCACAAATAAACACAAAAATTATTGACCTAAATTTACCACTAACATGAAGTCCAATATGTCATGAAAAAACAATCTCAGAATCGCTAGGATCCATTGAAGCGTTCCTGAGTTATTACCTCATAAAGAGACACTGGTCAGAATTGCAAAAAATGGCCAGGTCATTAAGGTCAAAATAGGCTGGGTCATGAAGGGGTCAAGAAACATTTTTTCATGTATAATGACTTGTATAAGGCGAAATTTTAAAAGGATTTAAAAAAAAATAATTTAAGTAAACCAAAATTGAATTTTATATTAAAAAAATTGGAAATTTCAGTGTAATTTATGAAGGAAATAAGCACTGCCAAAAATTTGATGGAAGAGTGTCATAAACGAGGGCCTCTGTTCAAATTGTCATATATTGGTACTCCTAGTTTCATAAAGGCTATGCACCAAGTGTTAAACCTGCCAAAAATTACAAGCAGGGTCATCCATACACCCTTGAAGGCATTAACTGTAGTGCTTCATAGAATCATAGAATCGTAAAGTTGGAAGGGACCTCCTGGGCCATCTGGTCCAACCCCCGGCTCAAAGCAGGATTCGCTAAATCATCCCAGTCAGATGTCTGTCCAGCCTCTGTTTGAAGACTTCCATTGAAGGAGAACTCACCACTTTTCGTGGCAGCTTGTTCCACTCATTGATCACTCTCACTGTCAAAAAGTTTTTTCTAATATCTAATCTGTGTCTCCTCCCATTCAGTTTCATCCCATTGCTTCTAGTCTTTCCTTGTGCAAATGAGAATAAAGTTGATCCTTCTAAAATGTGACTGCCCTTTAGATATTTGTAGACAGCTATTAAGTCTCCTCTCAGTCTTCTCTTTTGCAAACTAAACATTCCCAAATCCTGCAACCTTTCCTCATAAGACAGGGTTTGCAGACCGGTCACCATTCTGGTCACTCTTTTCTGAACTTGCTCCAGTTTGTTGATGTCTTTTTTAAAATGTGGTGCCCAAAACTGGACACAATATTCCAGATGAGGTCTGACCAAAGAGGAGTAGAGGGAAATAATGACTTCACGTGATCTAGACTGTATGCTTCTGTTAATACATCCTAGAATTGCATTTGCCTTTTTTGCTGCTGCATCACACTGTTGACTCATATTCAGTCTGTGATCTATTAGTATTCCCAAGTCTTTTTCACATGTGCTGTTGCTTAGCCCTATTCCTCCCATTCTGTATATGCTTTTTTTCATTTTTATTGCCCAGATGTAGTACTTTGCATTTTTCCCTGTTAAAAACCATTCAGATATCGATAAGAAAAGTGTAATATTCGTACTCCTACACTCATAAAAGCTCTGCAAACAATGCAGTGTCAGACAAAATTTACAAGCAGGTTCATCCATACACACTTGAAGGCTCCAACTGTAGTTGCTCATTCAAATATTGGGAACAAAGTGTTGTTGTACTCTTACACTCATAAAAGCTCTGCACACAGTGCAAAGTCTGAGTACCCAGGGATGACTGCCGCCATTTTTTTGCCGCATTTATTTGCTGAAAAATAGTTTTTAAAACAAGAAAATGAAAGAAATTTCTCAAATTTCTGGTTTATCAGCTTTTAGTTCAATTCTTAAATTGTAGAGGTCTTTCTCTAGCGAGGGTAGTTGTGTTAATTTATGTGTTTCTTCTAAATTTTTTTATTTGGGATAATTTTAGTAGTATTTCCTTTTCTTTTTTTGTTCTGGAGCCTAAGTACCGCTTTGTGGGTCTCCCAGGTGTTTGAATTACACTTGTCATGTGGGCAATTTTCTGTGAAGAAGTTCTTGATGCCTGTGGCTATATATTCTTGTGAGATGCTGTTCTTAATTAGGTTATTGTTAAGTTTCCAATTTAGGGGTCCTTTTTTATGTGATTCAATAATTGTTTCAAAAAATAGGGGGTCATGGTCCTAGAAGAGGATTATATCGTAAGAAGTTTTGCTGATGGTATTTAGTAGGTGATGAGGGAGGAACAAGTAGTCAATTCTTGAGTATTTTTTATGAACTGGGAAGAAAAAGGAATAATCTTTGGTAGAAGAATGCATCATTCTCAGTAGTCTAGATAATAATGATATGTTTTGATATGTTTGTTTTAATAGGGACCGTGGAGTGATTATCTGAGATGTCTAAAGGGGGATGTAGCGGTATGTTGAATTCGCCTCCTAATATTATGTGTTCTTCAGCGAAGCTGTCTAGAATGTCGAATATCTTCTTGAAGAATGGGCGGTGGTTGCTATTAGGAGCATATATGTTGACTAGAGAAAACGATTTGTTGTAAATCATACACTTTAAAAATATATATCTCTTATCTGTTTCATGACGTTTTGAAGTACGAAGGGGATTCTCTTATTTATAACTATAGATACACCTTTATTTTTTTTTTTATCGGGGAGTTGGCGTTAAACCATTTGGTGAAAGTTTTATTCTTCGTGATAGGTGTATACGTTTGCTTGAAATGCATTTCTTGGAGGAATGTGATATCTATTTTATTTTTTCCCAAGTAGTTTCGAATTTGTGACCTTTTTTATGGGATGTTGATACCCTTTACGTTAAAAGTGGCAACATTTAAATTAGTCATTTCAACTTTGAGACGCACTTTGTAATATGGTTTACTTTTTTTAGCAGGACTTAGGGATAAGGTGGGATTGTATAGGGTTAAAATAAACATTCGGGATTTGTTACTGATCCTCAGCAACTTGCTCTTGGATCTCAATTATAACCAAAGAGGTTTTTGCAGCTGGTTGGGATGTGGATAGCAGTTGCTAACCCAGCCAGGTATAACTGCAAAGGATTAGTATCTAGACCCGTGGGGGCATGGACCTAGGGATGTATGTAGCTTAGAATGAATTAGGGGTGTGAGTAACTATTTGTAGTTGAGGACAGCAAACTCCCGGTGAGTCTTATTTAAATGGATATAATCATAAATGTGATATATATATATATATATATATATAATATATTAATGTCTGAGAAGGTGATCAAAAATATTCATATAAAAGGTTATATTATGAATTACTAACAATATACCCTAATTATCCCTGTATTCCCCACCCTCTCAGTAGAGGAGGAGGAAGGGAGAGAGGGAGAAGGGGCATAACACTGTGGGTATTCTACAGAAGGAAAACTGACTAAAGGAACAATTTCAAAAACATTAAATAACAGTTGTACTGAGGAAGAAGGAGAAAAGATCAAAGTCAAATCTCTTGAAATGACCTCTGACAGGTGTATAAGTCAGTGTATCCCCGTATGGGCCAAAGAAGTCAGCCCACTTCGTCCTCTTCTCCCCTGTCTCCATTGGTTGTTTGATTAAGATTTCCATTTAGTCTTTTCTTTTTCGGTTTTGAAGGGGGGTTATTGTGGACCATTTTTCCAGCTTTGGGAGGAGAGGTGACAGATTAAGGAATTCTTCCGCTGTTGTCCAATCTGGAATGTGAAGATCTGTGAGATCCAGCTTCTTGAGTGCGAACGGCAGATCATCAGGGGTTCTGACTATCAAAGTCTTATTGTTTAGGGGTATTGCCAAGCCAAATGGAAATAGCCATCTGTAGACAATGTTTTTGCTTCTTACCGCTCGTGTAAGGGGTTGAAGTTGTCTTCTTAAATCCAGAGTCAGTTTTGTAAGATCTTGGAATATTTGAGTCTCATTTTCACCATATTCAATTTTTTTCTTGTCTCTTGCATTTTGAAATATTTCTTCCTTTATTTTGAAGCTTTGAAAGCAACATAGGATATCTCTTGGTCTTTCTGGACCTGTTGGTTTTGGTCTGTAACCCTATTTGCTCTTTCTATAGCAATATCATTGTTGCTGTCTTTACCGATGATAGTGTTAAAAATTACGGTCAGTGTATTGAAGATGTCTTTATCTGGGATCGATTCTGGCAGGCCTCTAATTCTTTATTTGTTCCGCCAAGATCTGTTTTCTAGGTCGTCTATATGAATTCTCTGCAGGAACATTTGTTTTTGATTTTCTACCAGAATTTCTGTGACTTTTTCGGCGTATGCTATAATCTGTTCATTGTTGATCTCCAGTTTTTGCGCTCTATCATGAGCGGTTTTGACATCATTTCTAATATCTGCCATCTCTTCTTTTATTGTTTGTGTAAAGTCTTTGAATACAGTTTTTTGTACATTCCGTTGTGGGTAAAGCCTTGATATAATCTTTTATATCTGGATCATTTTGTATTGAGTCAGTGTCTTCTTTACTATCTGACCATTGATTTGGCAAGGCTGCATCAAACCTCAGTTTGTGCGTGGAGCTGAGGGGTCTGCAGCCCTGGGAAGATTCTGCAGGAGGGAGTTTTTTGGTTTTGATTTCGTCTTGGTTTTTTGGGGGGAGTTTTGTGAGCTTTGTTCATCTCCTCAGGTTGGCTTTTGGTAGTTTTTCCTATTTTGTGGACTGGTTCGATATCACAACACCGGTGTCATGATCTGAAGTGATCTGACAGTTTTAAAAGCACTGTGTGAACTTTTTTTTCCTTTTGCCAAGTTGCCAAGGTGACTTGACTGTCCCCGGTGGTGGTTAGTGGTATCGCACCTTAGGTTTTAGTTTAATGTGCACGTAATTAGGAATCAGGTGTGGGGCTCTATAAAGGAGTCTCAGGGTGTGCAATCACTGCTGGTGATACTGATTCATTTATTCTGAGTTTGTGAGAGCCTGGTGGAAGGATGGAGCTGGAGAGGAGTCCTGCGCTGCTTAGCCAGGGGGGACGTGTTTCAGCTATGGTGTCTGGATGAAGGGCTGGCATGGCGTGGTGGGGTCGCAGTGATGTTGTCGGCGGGAAGTGTCTGCATGGACTGGTGGAGTGGCGACTATGGAGAGTGGCACTCACCATGTGGGACTTGGCTGCTGAGCTGGACTCAAGCATGCTTGCCTTCGTGGCAGAAGCTGAACTCATCTTTGGGACTCTGGTTCTAAGCAGCAGCAACTGGTGGTGGACTCTGCTCCTAGGCAGCACTATGGTGCAGGATCCTGTTATGGTGATGGATCCGGGTGGAGGAGAAGACGCACGCAGGTGGAGGGCTCTGTTGCAGGAGCATAAGCACAGAGCATAAAGCTAAGTGGTGTCCCCCTGTATTGTCTCTTTCCCTCATGTGTGTTATTAGTGCAGTGGTGGGATTAGTTTCCGCACCGACCTATTCCCTAGTGAGGGATTAGGGTCAGAGCGAGCTAGGGCGTTGAGGTACGCGTGCGGTGCCCGGTGCGAAACCATAGGGAACGTTAGGAGTGCAGGGACGCTGGCTCAGGGGAGCTCAGGAGGTCTCCAATTCCCTTTTCCCTATAGCAGGGCCCACCACTGTTAATGTTTCCCAGGTCCCCCTTATTATTTAAATTCGCCGTACTGGAGGCGGGGTTTCCAGAATGTTTTTTTTTTTTTTTTAAAATAAACACAGTGCTTTTAAAACTGTCAGATCACTTCAGATCATGACAACCGGGAGCAAAGATTTATAGGTGGTCAAGTCATACAAATAGGTACTTAATCTGAAGTTGTTTATTGTGGGGTAAGAGAGGATATAAAACGTCTGTTTTTATAAGATACTGTAGGTGGCAGCAAAGGGTTTGCTATGTATTTCTAACAATTTTCCCCCTCTCTCTCTTTTTTTTCGTTCCTTAAGATAAGTTTTGCAATTACATTAGGAGGACAGTAGGTGTCTGTTTTTTTTGTTGTTGTTGTTCAATTTCCAGCTGCCTGTGTCTTATTATTGTGGGTATTCAACAGAGAAGTTTATGTAGGCAGGCAAGATGTGGCTCTGAGATATTGTGTCTTTCGTCTCTCTCACAGTTAATTTTATCCACCTCTTAGCATATAACTATTTAATGCAGGATGATGTTGCTCAGTTTGGCTTTTGTCAAAGGACTTGCTGTGGAAAATCAGGGTAGTCAAATATGCCAAAGGTCTTGCAGTTGCACTTGGGGTGTTGTAGATGGCACTGTGTTCATATAAGACATTATGAGTATTGTTGTGAGTTCATTTTCCCCTTCATTACTGAGGCCCGAGGAACTCCCTCTTCTGGTAAAGAAAGGTAGTGAGCCTGATTGTCAAACACCTGAGGCTGATGATTGTGACTGGCTGAGTGGAGTTACGGACTGGATATAATGCTGCCGACGCCCTTCTGCCCTGCGGGTGATTTCTCTGTGGGATCCTTGGAGACCAGTCTGAATTCCTGCTCCTCCAAAGCTAAGTTTGCTGCTCAACCTTTTGCTTTTGTGCTTTGATTTTGTTTTTGCTTTGTTTTTCTGGATTTTGCCATTCCCTGCTGGGGTGTGCTGAATTCATTTAGCTCTGTCTTCTGAAAATACCTGAGTGCTGATTCAGTTTTTGAAGCCTAGCTGCTTCAGGGCCTTTTCCATATCAGCTGGTTGGCTTTTGTCTTTGATAGGGTTTGGGCAGATTGCAGACAGCAGCCTTCCTTTCCTTTCCTATCTAGGTAGTTTTGGGGCCCCGTCTTTGCTCAGTCTATCTTTCTGTCTGTGTTAGTATTTTCATCTTTCTTCACCGTCATTATATGTTGGGGGCTGCCTATTGCTTTGGGGTCTGTTCTGGGGCAGTTTAGATTTCCCCTTTCTTTCTTTAGGCCTATGTATTTCTCCGGCTGTGATCGAGGGGTCTAGGGCATCGTAGGAACCCCCCACGGCTACTGCTAGTTGTGTTGATAGGTTCAGGGGTCTGCAATCTGATAGTTGCCAACTTCTCTGGTTTTCTGGACTTAGCTTGTATTTCTGCTTTTGCCTCCTACGGTGACTCAATCATAACAGAATCACCCGCCTTACCGCAGATTCTAGGGTACGCAATAGCAGGAAAGAATTGTAAAAAAAAAAAAAAAAAAAAGTGTGTATATTTTTTCCTCTATATCTCTGAGGCCGTAGGGGGAATTTTTTTTTCTCTCAATGGAGATAAAGCAATTGTCTGATCGTGTGGAGCAGCTCGCTGCGGAAGTGCGAGGAATTTCCGCCTACCTTGCTCATTCACATGCTGCTGAACCAAAGATATATTTTTTGGGGATCGGTCTAAATTTTTGAATTTCAAAAATAATTGTAAATTATTTTTTGCCTTGAAGCCTAACTCGTCAGGGAGCTCCACACAGCAGGTTAAAATTGTCATCTCTTTGCTGCGTGGCGATCCCCAGGATTGGGCGTTTTCTTTGAAACCAGATGATCCTATTCTGACTAATGTGAACGCATTCTTTCAAGCTTTGGGGTTGTTGTATGACGAACCTAATGCCATTGATCAGGCTGAAAAGACCCTCCTGGCATTGAGCCAGGGTCGTGATTCTGCAGAATTGTACTGTCAAAAATTCCGAAAGTGGGCAGTACTTACTACCTGGAATGATAATGCCTTGGCTGCTCTCTTTCGGAAGGGGTTGTCAGAAGCCGTAAAAGATACTATGGTGGGATTTCCTGTTCCCTCTGGTCTTGACGATTCTATGTCATTAGCCATTCAGGTTGATCGGCGTTTGCGCGAACGCAAAGCTGCACGAGAGGTGTTGCCACCTGTTGAACAAATGTCTGAACCTATGCAATGTGATAGAGTTTTTTCCAGAGAGCAGCGTCAGGAGTTCAGAAGGCGTAATAAGTTGTGTTTTTTCTGTGGAGATGCCTCGCATATTATTTCTGTCTGTCCCAAAAGAGAGAAAAGCTTTGCACACACGTTTTCTGTTGGGGGTGTTCAACCTAAGTTTCTTCTGGCTATTACTCTGATCTGCTCCCTGTCCACATTTTCCGCCAAGGCGTTTGTGGATTCGGGAGCAGCCCTAAACCTAATGGACTTGGATTTTGCTAAACGTTGTGGATTTCCGATGACACCTCTGCAGACGCCTATCCCTTTGAGGGGAATTGATGCTACTCCTTTGGCTAAAAATAAACCCCAGTTTTGGACCCAGGTGGTAATGCGGGTCGCCCCAGACCATCAAGAAAATTGCAGATTTCTGGTGTTGCATAATCTGCATGATACTGTTGTTCTGGGGTTTCCCTGGTTACAGATTCATAATCCAGTTTTGGATTGGAAATCTGTGTCTGTGGTGAGTTGGGGTTGTCGGTGTGCCTTTAGTGAGGCTCCGGTGTTTTCCACCTCTCCTCAGTCGCATGATGTTCCTGATTATTTGGCGGACTTTTATGATGTATTTAGTGAGAATGAGTCTGCGTCTCTGCCTCCTCATAGGAGTTATGACTGTGCAATTGAACTGAGCTCGGGGTGTAAATTTCCCAAGGGTCGGCTCTTCAATTTATCTGTACCCGAGCACGAGGCTATGCGATCCTATATTAAGGAGGCGTTGGAGAGGGGTCATATTAGACCATCCTCGTCACCCTTGGGTGCCGGTTTTTTTTTTGTAGCCAAAAAGGATGGATCATTAAGACCTTGTATTGATTATCGTGCCCTCAACAAAATTACTGTTAAATATCAGTATCCGTTACCCCTGATTTCTTATCTTTTCTCCAGAGTTAAAGGTGCTTGCTGGTTTACCAAGCTTGACCTCAGGGGGGCGTATAATCTTATTCGCATTAAGCATGGGGATGAATGGAAGACGGCGTTTAATACTCCGGAGGGACATTTTGAGTACCTGGTGATGCCTTTTGGGCTCACTAATGCCCCTTCTGTCTTCCAGTGCTTCATGAACGATATTTTCCGAGTTTTTGTCGATAAATTTTTGATTATCTATCTGGATGATATTTTGATCTTCTCCAAGGATTGGGATTCTCATGTGGAACATATTCGGACTGTGTTCCGGATCTTGAGGGAGAATTCCCTGTATGTCAAGGGATCTAAATGCCTTTTTGGAGTACAGAGGATTTCTTTTTTGGGATTTATTTTGTCCCCGTCAACTATTGAAATGGACCCGGCCAAGGTACAGGCCATTCACGATTGGGTTCAGCCCACTTCTTTGAAGGCCCTCCAGAAGTTTTTGGGTTTTGCTAATTTTTATCGGAAATTTATAGCAAAATTTTCTAGTATTGCCAAGCCATTGACTGATTTGACTAAAAAGGGTGCTGATGTGTTAAATTGGTCTCCGGAGGCTGTTTCTTCCTTTCAGGAGTTGAAGCGAAGATTCACCTCCGCCCCGGTTTTGCGGCAACCTGATGTCTCACTTCCATTCCAGGTAGAGATGGATGCTTCTGAGATTGGTGCAGGAGCTGTTTTGTCCCAAAAGGATCCTGTAACATCTAAAATGAATCCTTGTGCTTTCTTTTCCCGAAAGTTCTCTCCATCTGAACGTAACTATGATGTGGGGAATAGGGAACTGTTGGCCATGAAATGGGCATTTGAGGAGTGGAGACATTGGTTGGAGGGAGCTAAGCATCAAGTCGTGGTCCTCACTGACCACAAGAATTTGATTTACCTAGAGTCGGCTAAGCGCTTGAACCCTAGACAGGCTAGATGGGCCTTGTTTTTTACACGTTTTGATTTTGTGGTTTCTTTTCTTCCTGGAACAAAGAATGTCAAGGCAGACGCCCTCTCTAGGAGCTTCCTTGCTGATTCTCCTGTGGTGACCAAGCCTGCTACCATCTTAGGCAAAGGGGTAGTTCTCTTTGCCATCTCGCCCGATTTGAGACGTGCTCTGGAAGAGTTCCAGGAGGACAAACCTGAGCGTTGTCCCAGTGGAAAGTTGTATGTTCCTGACCAGTGGAAGAAGAGAGTGATGTCTGAAGTTCATTGCTCTGCTTTGGCTGGTCATCCAGGTATTTTTGGTACTAGAGATCTGGTGAGTCGGTTTTTTTTGGTGGCCCTCCTTGTCTCGTGATGTCAGGAATTTTGTGCAGTCCTGTGGGACGTGCTCCCGGTCTTAATCGTGTTCTCGCTCTAGTGGGTTGTTGATGCCTTTGCCTGTCCCCAAGAGGCCATGGACCCATATTTCAATGGATTTCATCTCTGATATGCCTGTCTCTCAGAGGATGACTGTTATTTGGGTGATTTGTGATAGGTTCTCTAAGATGGTTCATCTTGTACCACTCCCTAAGTTGCCGTTTTCCTGAGTTGGTGCCCCTGTTTTTACAACAGGTGGTTCGTTTGCACGGGATTCCTGAGAACATTGTATCTGACAGAGGAGTGCAGTTTGTGTCTAGATTTTGGAGAACTTTCTGTTCCAGGCTGGGAATTCAGTTGTCCTTCTCGTCTGCTTTTCACCCTCAGACCAATGGGCAGACAGAGAGAACAAACCAGACCTTGGAGTCATATTTGAGATGTTTTATTTCTGCTGATCAGGATGATTGGGTTTCATTTTTGCCCTTGGCCGAATTTGCTTTGAATAATAGAGCTAGTTCTGCCACTTTGATGTCACCTTTTTTTTTGTAACTTTGGGTTTCATCCTCGATTTTCTTCAGGGCAGGTGGAGCCCTCTGCCTGCCCAGGTGTTGACACTGTGGTGGAGAGAATGCACCAGATCTGGGACCAAGTGGTGGATAAGTTATCTCTCTCCTAGGAGAAGGCCCAGCGGTTTTCCAACCGACATAGGACCATTGGTCCCCAGTTTAAGGTTGGTGATATGGTGTGGTTATCATCAAAAAATATTGCTATGAAGGTGGCTTCTCCTAAGTTTAAGCCTAGATTTATTGGACCTTACAAGATTGTGGAGATTATTAATCCGGTCTCTTTTCGTTTGGCTCTTCCTGTCACATTTAAAATCCATAATGTGTTCCATAAATCTTTGTTGAAGAGGTTTGTTGAACCTGTTGTTCCGGGGGTGGCACCTCCAGACCCTGTATTGGTTGAAGGTAACATGGAGTATGAGGTAGAGAAAGTACTGGATTCCCGTCTGGCTAGACGGAGACTCCAGTATTTGGTTAAGTGGAAGGGTTATGGTCAGGAGGATAATTCCTGGGTCTCTGCCTCTGATATTCATGCCAAACGATTGGTGTGTGCCTTTCATCGGGCTCACCCTGATCGCCCTGGTGGCATAGTTGAGGGTTCGGTGACCCCTCCTCAAGGGGGAGGTACTGTTGTGAGTTCATTTTCCCCTTCATTACTGAGGCCCGAGGAACTCCCTCTTCTGGTAAAGAAAGGTAGTGAGCCTGATTGTCAAAAACCTGAGGCTGATGATTGTGACTGGCTGAGTGGAGTTACGGACTGGATATAATGCTGCCGACGCCCTTTTGCCCTGCGGGTGATTTCTCTGTGGGATCCTTGGAGACCAGTCTGAATTCCTGCTCCTCCAAAGCTAAGTTTGCTGCTCATCCTTTTGCTTTTGTGCTTTGATTTTGTTTTTGCTTTGTTTTTCTGGATTTTGCCATTCCCTGCTGGGGTGTGCTGAATTCATTTAGCTCTGTCTTCTGAAAATACCTGATTGCTGATTCAGTTTTTGAAGCCTAGCTGCTTCAGGGCCTTTTTCATATCAGCTGGTTGGCTTTTGTCTTTGATAGGGTTTTGGCAGATTGCAGACAGCAGTCTTCCTTTCCTTTCCTATCTAGGTAGTTTTGGGGCCCCGTCTTTGCTCAGTCTATCTTTCTGTCTGTGTTAGTATTTTCATCTTGCTTCACCGTCATTATATGTTGGGGGCTATCTATTGCTTTGGGGTCTGCTCTGGGGCAGTTTAGATTTCCCCTTTCTTTCTTTAGGCCTATGTATTTCTCCGGCTGTGATCGAGGGGTCTAGGGCATCGTAGGAACCCCCCACGGCTACTGCTAGTTGTGTTGATAGGTTCAGGGGTCTGCAATCTGATAGTTGCCAACTTCTCTGGTTTTCTGGACTTAGCTTGTATTTTTGCTTTTGCCTCCTACGGTGACTCAATCATAACAGAGTATGTCTCCTGTATTGTTTATGCAGTTCACAGTAGAAGTTTATTTAGATGGCCTGTGCCCCTCTGCAGATGAATCAGATGCAGTGATGAAGGTGGACAGCTTTATGCACATAAGGGGTAGTCCCACAGAGGACAAACATGCAAGAAACACACTGTCTCTAGTATATGTCTTGTTGTTCCCCTGGATGCTGCTGCTCAAGGAGGGATGTGATTTCAAAGATGTTGTTTATCTTCTTTTGTGGGGAAGGGTGTCGATGGCAGGCCGATCAGCTTCTGCTGGCTAGAAGGGATATTATCAACCTCTCTTATCTCACTTATACTCTTGATATGTCTGTGTCAGGGAAGGAGAATCTGTCTTGGCTCCCCCTCTTTGAGACAGGGTATGTTGTTGCAGTAGGTGCAGACTGCAAACACCGTTCTGCTCAGGGGGAATCTCCTGAGAGATCTGACTGTGAGCAGGGGAAGATTAAGGAAACCCTGGGAGATAACAAAAGTGCCGGCATCTCCTGCTGTTAGGTGCGTGGGAAGCGAGGGATGGAGGGAGCAGATGACACGCGCCCGCAGGGAAACCCAGGCCTGCTCCTCAACTCTCCAGGCCACCAGGCTCCAGGTCCCGAGATTCCTCCACAGTCTGTAAATCTTATTTTGCTACAGTCCACTGGGTGCAGCACACTTTTATGAAGGCTTAGATGTTAGGGCAGGATGATTTGAAGCAGCAATGCGGCCGATGGATGCTGATTTCAGGCTTGAGATCAGGAGCTCCTGGAAGAAGCGTCCTCTCTTGATGGTGCCTAGGCCTCACCCCCAATCCCTGCATGTTTATTGGATTAGTAACAGGCGTCAAATTTGCAGGGATTTGAGCATTAAATGTGTTGAGCGCATCTGAGCACTCAGATACTCAATTGATATCCAAGTATCACCGAGCACATTTGCTCATCATTAATAATAAACAATTCATAGTAATTAGGTAAGAATGTGCATGTACAAGTTCATCGGGTTCGCTCGAACTGTATTCCAAAGTTCGGTTCGGGTACCAGAACTTGATCCAAACTTGACCCCTAATTCCAAACCCCATAGAAGCCAATGGAGACCCAAACTTAGGTGCTGTAAAATGACTGTAAACTGGTCACAGTAAGGTCTAGGGGCTGTAAAATAAGAAAAATGGAGACAAGAGCAGGACAATTGCCCGGCAAAAAAATGGATAGGAAACTGACTTAAAATAACATAGAATAAAAAAACAGCATTCTAGGACCAGGAGGCAAAGTTCCAAGCGGAGGATGAGGTGGAAGTAGACGTGGCGGTGTAGGTGAAAGAGGCAGAGAAAGAGGTAGCCAACACTGTTTTTGTGGGGTTTTTTTTAGGGTAATGACTTAAAATAACATAGGATAAAAAATAAATAAATAACAATCTCTTGAACCATGAGGCAGAGGTCCAAGTTGATGAGGAGGCTGAGTAGGAGATGTACATGGGTGTGGCAGTGTAGGTGGAAAAGGAGGTAGCCAACACTGTGTTTTGTTTTTTTTTAAATTGGGAAGGTCCCAAAATATTGGAAATGGTAAATAGAACAAACAAACTGCAGTGGAGTATAGCAATGACTGTGTCCTGCTGGTCTGCTTCTCTTGTCAACCAAAGATACTGACAGTCCTGTGGGATCCATGCCTAGTTTATTATTATGAATTTGATCTTGCCCACGTTGGCTGTTGACAGGCTTATGCGCCTGTCTGTGATCACATCCTTTGACGTGCTAAATATATTTTAGTACACTTTAGTACATTTGCCACAGGGCAGGTCAGCACTGCCAAGGCATAAAGAGCAAACTCAGGCCATGTGTCTAATTTGGAGACGCAGAAGTTAACTGGTGCAGACCTATCACTCAGTACATGGACACGATGTCCCAGCTGTGTTGACAAATTCCTTCTCCTCCTTCGCCTTGTTCTTTCAGTGAACCCCTGCTGTCAGATGGGAACGCTGTCAGTAGTGTGTCTACCAGAGTGTATTTCCACATTTTCAGATCCCGCTCCATTGACAGAAGTAAGGATGGCACGTTGTCTTTGTATCAGGTATCTAGCAGTGTGGCCACCCAGTAATCAGCACTAGTAACAATCCTGGCAACTTGGCGATTGTTGCGCAGGCACAGCAGCATGTATTGGCTCATGTGTGCCAAGCTGTCCTTGGTGGAAAATGTATTGTCTGTATCCCCAGCCACACTCCAGTGATTCCTGTGAGCTGCTATGAGTGCCATACCACCGTGAACACAGTTCTTCATCCTCCAAAGCTGTCCCCTGGCTGGACAATTGTGTACCTGGACGCTGTTGGTACAGGAACCTGTTGTGAATTCTCTTCTGAGTCGGGGCTCCCTCTGGTGGTTACTGTGGGTAGTGTAACTGGCCGGATTGACAAAGGTCTGCCACCTGGCGATGATGATTAGAAATCTGGGGTTACTGATTGGGAGTATTTAAGTGAGCAGGCTTCCCTCAATTGTTGCTGGTGATTAGTTCTTCCTGTGCAACTTGAGGTCTGCTGTCTCCTGCCTGATCCCGCATTTTTCAGCTTAGTTGTTCATTTGCTGATCCTTTGCTTCTGATCTGGTTTTGCCTCTTTCTGCTTTTCTGTGCGGGTTCAGCGTGCTCCCTGCTGGGGCTGTGCTGGACCCCGCTCCATATGTTACAGCTTGTGTCAGTTTGTTCAGTCTGCTGTTATATTAGTCTCTTTTGCTTTGCTGCCAGTTTACACCAGAATGCTGATATAGTGGGGGAGAGGTCGTGAGACCTCAGGGATTTTTGTACATCAGACGTGTTGGATTTTTTAGGGTTTTTGCGTGATTGCAGACAGTGTCTTTCCTTTCCTTTCCTATCTAGACAGTTTGGGCCCCATCATTTGCTCAGTCTATTTTCTGCCTGTGTTTGTCCCTCATCTGGTCTCACCGACAATATATGTTTGGGGGCTATTTCTTTGGGGTTCTACTCCGGGGCAATTTAGATTTTACCTTTCTTGCTTTAGGCCTAGTTAGTTCTCCGGCTGTGTCAAGGCGTCTAGGGCATTGTAGGTACGCTCCACGGCTACTGTTGGTTGTGTTGTTAGGATTAGGGGTCTGCAATTCGCTAAGTGACCAACCTTTCAGGTTTCCTGGTTACCTAGCCTATTCCTGCCATCCTCCTCGGTGACCTGTCTAAAACAGAATCACAAGCCATAATGTAGACTCTAGGGTACTCTAAATAAGGAAAGAATTGTTAAAAAAAAAAAAAGGGTCAGAATTTTTTTGATATTTTTTTCCTCTTTTTCTCTGAGGCCGTAGGAGGATTTTTTCTCTAATGGAGACTAAACAATTGTCTGATCGTGTTGAGCAGCTCGCTGCTGAAGTGCGGGGAATTTCTGCTTATCTCGCTCAATCATTTGCTGTAGAACCAAAGATCCCCTACTCCTGATGTGTTTTCTGGGGATCGGTCTAAATTTTTGAATTTTAAGAATTGTAAACTATTTTTTGCTTTGAAACCTAACTCATCGGGGAGCTCTGTGCAGCAGGTTAAAATTGTCATCTCCCTGCTGCGCGGCAAACCCCAGGATTGGGCTTTTTCTTTGACACCTGGAGATCCTGTTCTGGCTAATGTAAATGCATTTTTTCAAGCCCTGGGGTTGTTGTCTGATGAACCTAATGCTATTGATCAAGCTGAGAAAACCTTATTGGCATTGAACCAGGGTCAGGATTCTGCAGAGTTATATTGTTAAAAATTCCAAAAGTGGGCGATCCTTACTGAAAGGAATGATGATGCCCTAGCAGCTCTCTTTCGGAAGGGTCTGGCAGAAACCGTAAAAGATGTTATGGTGAGATTTCCTGTCCCCTCTGGTCTTGACGACTCTTTGTCATTGGCCATTCAAATTGATCGACGTTTACGTGAACGTAGAACTACACGAGAGGCGAACGAACTTCTGAACCCATGCAATGTGATAGGGTTTTGTCTAGGGCGCAACGTCAAGCGTTTAGAAGGCGTAATAAGTTGTTTTTTTTGTGGGGACGCCTCTCATACTATTTCTGTCTGCCCTAAACGAGAAAAGCATTTTGCTCACGCATTTTCGGTGGGCAGTGTACAGCCTAAGTTCCTTTTGGCGGTTACCTAGATCTGCACCTTGTCTACATTTTCCGCTAAGGCTTTTGTTGATTCAGGAGCAGCTTTGAATCTGATGGATTTTGACTTTGCCAAACGTTGTGGTTTTCCCAAGGTACCCCTGCCTTCAGCTTCTCTCCTAGTTCCCTGTAATCGTTTTAAGGACCTTTCACCTCCCTCTAACTTTATCATTATTTATTATTATTAATATTATTTATTTATATAGCACCATTGATTCCATGGTGCTGTACATGAGAAGGGGTTACATACAAATTACAGATATCACTTACAGTAAACACACTAACAATGACAGACTGATACAGAGGAGAGAGAGAACCCTGCCCTTTCGGGCTTACATGCTACAGGATGGTGGGGAAGGAGACAGTAGGTTGGTGGGTTGCAGCAGTTCCGGTGTTGGTTGAGGTGATATCCCGGTAGTGGTGAGAGAGAAGGAGGTAGCGGGGTCATTGCAGGCTGTAGGCTTTCTTGAAGAGGTGGGTTTTCAGGTTCTGTCTGAAGGATCCAAATGTGGTTGATAGTCGGACTTGTTGCGGCAAAGAATTCCAGAGAATAGGGGCTATTCGGGAGAAGTCTTGGAGGCGGTTGGGTGAGGAGCGAATAAGTGTGGAGGAGAGGAGGTCTTGGGAGGACCGGAGATTACGTGAGGGAAGGTATCGGGAGATTAGTTCAGAGACATATGGGGGAGACAGGTTATAGATGGCCTTGTAGGTCAGTATTAGTAATTTGAACTGGATACGCTGAGGGAATGGGAGCCAGTGAAGAGATTTGCAGAGGGGAGAAGCGGAGGAGTAGCGAGGAGAGAGATGAATTAGTCGGGCGGCAGAGTTAAGGATGGACTGGAGAGGTGCGAGGGTGTTAGCAGGGAGACCACAGAAAAGGATGTTGCAGTAGTCGAGGCAGGAGATGATGAGGGCATGCACAAGCATTTTAGTAGATTGAGGGTTGAAGTTGGATAGATTCTGGAAATATTTTTGAGCTGGAGGGGACAGGAGGTAGAAAGAACTTGGATGTGCGGTTTGGAGGACAGGGCAGTCAAAGGTTAATCTGAGGCAGCGGACTTCTGGTACTGGGGAAAGTGTGATGTCATTAATTGTTATAGCTAGGTCGGATAAGGAAGATCTGTGAGATGGAGGAAAGATGAGTTCAGATTTGTCTACATTGAGTTTGAGGAAGCGAGAGGAGAAGAAGGAGGATATGGCTGATAGACACTCTGGGATTCTGGAGAGCAGAGAGGTGGCGTCTGGGCCAGAGAGGTAGATCTGAGTGTCATCAGCATAAAGGTGGTAGTGGAATCCGTGGGACTTTATGAGTTGCCCAGACCAAGTGTATAGATTGAGAAGAGTAGGGGTCCTAAAACAGAGCCTTGGGGGACTCCAACAGAGAGAGGGTGAGATGAGGAGGTGGTGTGGGAGTGGGAGACGCTGAATGTGCGGTTGGAAAGGTATGAGGAGATCCAGGATAGGGCAAGGCCTTTGATGCCGAAGGAGGAGAGGATCTGTAGTAGGAGGCAGTGGTCAACTGTATCAAATGCAGAGGACAGGTCTAGAAGCAGGAGTATAGAGTATTGTCCATTTGATTTGGCTGTATGTAGGTCGTTAGTAATTTTGGTCAGGGCTGTCTCAGTGGAGTGATGGGGGCGGAAACCAGATTGTAGATTGTCAAAGAGCAAGTTAGATGATAGGTGCGAGGAAAGTTCAGCATGGACGTGCTGTTTCAGGAGTTTGGAAGCGAATAGGAGCAACGATATTGGACGGTAGCTGGACATAGCTGTTGGGTCGAGGGTTGGCTTTTTAAGGATAGGCGTGATTGTGGCATGCTTGAAAGCAGAATGGAAGGTACCGGACGTTAGTGATAGGTTGAAGAGGTGGGTTAGGGATGGGATAAGTGTGGTGGTGAGGTTGGGGAGGAGGTGGGATGGGATGGGGTCAAGTGCACAGGTTGTGAGGTGCGATTTGGAGAAGAGGCGATTACGCTCCCCTTCAGTGATGTTGGAGAGTGAGGTTATGGGGTTTGGGCTGAAATGAGGGAGGTTGGAGGAGGCAGTGGTGGGCGGAGGAGGGAGTTAAAAGTTTTGAATAACTGTTTTGGGTTGTAAGATAGGGAAGATACGAGGTTGTGAAGTAGGCCTGTTTAGCAGAGGTGAGGGCAGATTTGAAATCCAGTGTTGCCTGTTTGAATGTGGTGAAGTCATCTTGCGAATTTGCTTTCTTCCAGCGCCGCTCTGCAATCCTGGACACTTGCCGGAGCTTTTTAGTGGTGTTATTGTGCCAGGGTTGTCTGTTGATACGTTGCATTCTGCCATGAACGAGAGGGGCAACCGTGTCAATAGCTGATGCGAGAGTGGCATTGTAGAAAGCAGTGGCACCGTCTGTGTCATGGAGTGAGGATATTGTTGCCAGTGGTAGAATAGAGTCAGAGAGCGCGTGGGTGTCTAGGTGTGCAAGGTTTCTGTGGGGGTGTGCGTGTTGCTGGACATGGGTGCCAGGTGAGGACAGGTATGAGAAAGTGAGTAGATGATGGTCAGATAGAGGGAGAGGGGAGTTGGTGAAGTTAGAAAGAGAGCAGAGACGGGTGAAGACCAGGTCTAATGTGTGTCCATCTGTGTGGGTGGCTGAGGAGGACCACTGAGTAAGTCCAAAGGATGAAGTAAGGGACAGGAGTTTGGAGGCTGCTGACTGAAGGGTATCAGTAGGGATGTTGAAGTCACCCATGATGATAGTGGGGGTGTCAGTTGAAAGAAAATGAAGAATCCAGGTAGAGAATTGGCCAATGAAGGCAGTGGTCGGGCCTGGAGGTCGGTATATGACGCCCACTTGGAGGTTGGAGGGAGAGTAAATGCGGACAGAATGGACTTCAAAAGAGGGGAGGATTAGGGAGGGAAAAGGTGGGGTTGGGTTGAAGGTGCAGTTGGAAGGAGAAGACCCACTCCTCCACCGTGTCTGTTGCCAGGGCGAGGAGTGTGGGTAAAGTGGAGGCTGCCGTAACACAGCGCAGCAGGGGAGGCGGTTTCAGAGGGTGTCAGCCATGTTTCTGTGAGGCTGAGGAAGGCAAGATTGTGAGCGAGAAAGAGATCATGAATCACATGGAGCTTATTGCATATGGAGCGGGCATTCCAAAGTGCTCCCGAGAGAGGGAGCAGGGGGTTGGGTGTCAATGGCACAGGTTTTAAGTTGGAAAGATTGTGGTAGTTCTTATTAGATAGGGAGCGGTAGGAAGGGGAAATAGTGGGGGGTGAGAGCTGTGGGGGTCCAGGATTGGGAGATATGTCGCCAGCAGTGAGGAGAAGCAGAGAAAGGGAGAGCAGATGGGAGAAGGAGAGTGGGCAGCTTGTTTTATGTTTCATTCGGACAGATTTTAGGTTGAGGAGCAGTTCAGCAGAGGAGGTCAGGTGGGGAGGAAAGAGGGAAGGGGAGATGATTGTTTGGTTAGAGGGTGCTGGGGTTTGGGGATAGCGAAGGAGAGTGAGGACTAAAGGAGCAAACACAGTGAGGGCATATGTAAACATGGTGAAGGAGTAGGAGGGTGAATAGAAAAGCTGGATCGAAGTAATAAGAGGGGCTTACTCCGCAGACATACCCAAAAGAGACAGGTAGTAATAGCTGCATCTTCACGATACTTTTGCTGCAGTGATACTTATGCTGCAGGGAGACACATGCCTGACCCGCACATGTGCCCCCCTAGAAGGCATCTGAATATATAGGACTGAGTAGAGGATCAGGTGAGAGAGATTGTGGGAACTGATTTGGGATAAATTACCAATTGCCTAGCACACCAGGGGATGTTAGACAATCAAAGGCACAGGGCCTGGCTACATCCATATGCTAGTAACACCTTACACCTGATAACATCTCTACTGGGCCCAACATGGATATACAGCAGTAAGTATTGAGTTCAATGCAACAAATGAATTTAGCAAACATTCAGTAGGCACTGTTATATACCATTAAATGAAAGGTTGCACTAGATGACAGCAAACGGATTGTAGCAGGAGCAGAGATTGTACCATTAAATGAAAGGTTGCACTAGATGACAGCAAACAGGGATTGTACCATTAAATGAAAGGTTGCACTAGATGACAGCAAACAGGGATTGTAGCAGGAGCAGAGATTGTACCTGTGTGAAGAGAGGAGCTTGATGTTAATTCTCATGACCGCCAGGTTTTTCCCTCCCAGCAATCTGTTTATCTGATCCGCAATATGTCGAACCCGAGCACCCAGCAGATAACACTCTTTTCGGCATTCACTGTCTTGGCGGAAGATGACCCTGTCTGTCTGCCTAATTATAGAGTCCTCTAACATCATCTGTCTGGCATTTGCTACACTTCTACGTCCCTCCTTCCTACAGCAGTCATTTTCCTGGTTGCTAGGAGCAACGCCCTGCTGTAGTGATCCCAGTCCCGGGCTTGCATTCCTAATATCAGCCACACAGGCATATTTACTAGGTTGTGCCAGATCAGGACTGGGCTCCCTGGCACTTTTCCCCCTACCACTTCTTATAAAATTTACCCAGCTACATACTTCTCTGTCCTGATCTTCACCACCTCCATATCACTGGCCGCAGCCGGCGCAAGCTCAGTGAGCTCTAAACTCCTCTCCAAGTTTGCAATGCTCCTGAGTGTTGCAAGCTGCACGTTTAGATCCAATAACTGGGCTTCAAAAACCAGCAGAAAAAGGGCAGCGATGTTTACCTGCCCAGGCCTCCAAACAAATGCAGGATGCAGTGGACCTATGTAGTTAAGATGGCGGCAACACAGGTGCAAAAATACCAATGAGACAACCACTCACGGCCTACCAATCCATGGGGGGGATGGTTGCTTGGTATATTAATGCACAGTAGAGGCTTGTATGGGGCACTGTTCACATACAGGTGATGCACAGGATCCAGGTTAACAGCCTATTAGTGACGCCTTTACTATTCTATCAGGCGGGCTGCCCATAGCTATCCAAATGCATCCCATGTGAACAGACACCACAGTTTACAAGACCAAATGAGCCCAGCTGCACCCTGAATAATAAGGTGTAGAAAATACATATAAAAATATGTGAGGTATTTGTCAAAATATTGCGTTGGGGTGAGGGGGAATACCCAGACTGCCACCATCATCTCTGTTGCGGTCCTAGCATTCAAAGTATTATGGTTTTCACTTTGTTATATTACATTCATGCTGCTGGTCTGGTTGAGCACTAGCCCCGGATGTAGGTTGAGGCTGGGTTCACACGTAGCGGAATTCCCGCGGAAATTACGAGAATTCCGGAATTCCATTCCGCGGGAAAGTCGCATTTTAAATTCCCGTGATTTTCCCGTGGAAAAACTAGCGATTTGCAAGCGTAATTAGCTTGCAGAATGCTAGCGTTATCCAAGCGATCTGTAGCATCGCTTGGAGAACTGATTGACAGGTTGGTCACACTCGTCAAACACTATGTTTGACGAGTGTGACCAACTTTTTACTATTGAGGCTGCCTATGCAGCATCAGTAGTAAAAGATATAATGCTAAAAATGATAAAAAAAATATAAAAAATCGGGTTATATTCACCTTCCGATGTCCCTCGCAGCATCCCCAGGCCTCCGCGATGCTCCGTCAGGTCCCGTTCCCAGTGATGCATTGCGGCAATGACCTTTGATGATGTCGCGGTCTAACGAGACGCGACGTCAGCAAAGGTAATCGCAATGCATTACTGGGAACGGGAGCTGCTGCGTGTATCGCTGAAGCCTGGGGACGCTGCGCGGGACGTCGGAAGGTGAATATAACCCGATTTTTTATTTTAATTCTATTTTTTACAGGGATATGGTACCCAGAGCCTGGAGGACAGTCTCCTCTCCTCCAGACCGTGGGTACCATCCACAAATGTTCTGCTTACTTTTCGCATGGTGGGCACAGCCACATGCGGAACGTAAACAGAACAATGCATTCCTATGTGGGCGGAATTGCCGCGATTCCGCAAATTATTGAGCATGCTGCGGATTTTTCCGCGATGCGATTCCGCCGCGGGAAAATCCGCAGCATTAGCATAGCATTGCGGAATCCCATAGGATTGCATGAGATGCTGTTTTTTGCTTTTTCGTGGCAAAATCGTGCAGTAAAGACCGCCGTGAAAAAACTGAACGTGTGAACACAGCCTGAAGGTGCAGATTCGATGAAGGGATGCTGTAGGCACTCATTCACCTTAAACATTCTCTATACTTTTCCTTGTGGCTACACCATCTTATTGCACTTTAGATATTGTATTCCTCTTGTTTTGTATGAGCACTTACTATCATTTTTTATCTAATGATTCAATATTCAGGTTTTTGGATTTATTTACTTATAATATTTTGCTCAAGATCATTACTTTTATACAGGGCTTTTGTATGTGGGCAGCACGGTGGCTCAGTGGTTAGCACTGTAGCCTTGCAGTGCTGGTGTCCTGATTTCAAATCCCACCAAGGACAACATCTGCAAGGAGTTTGTATGTTCTCCCCGTGTTTGCGTGGATTTCCTCCGGGGTCTCCGGTTTCCTCCCACATTCCAAAGACATACTGATAGGGAATTTAGATTGTGAGCCCAATCAGGGACAATGCCAATAATGTTTGTAAAGCACTATGGAATTAATGGTGCAATATAAATGAGTAAAATAAATAAATAAAATGTGGGCTTACAGTTGTCCTTATCATCTTACTTGTTGGATGATGCTGAGGTTCACCCTAAAGGGTATTTTGTGCATGATTTTTTTATCTTTTTTTTAATCATTTTTTGAATATCCTTTTATGGAATACTTAATAAAAAATAAAGTTTTATTCATGGATCTCTTCATTTACCCACCCCTTACTATGATGTGGCTATGTGTTGTTTAAGTATTTGAAGTGCCATCAGTGTTGAATTTGGGCATTTTGTGATTTATTTAAATGTATATGGTTGTGTATGTAATATCAATTTCTCTATTTTCTATTTTTAGATTACTTTGAAATTCAGTGATGAGCCAACACAAGAACCTACAAAAGGGAATAAGTGGAAATGGTGATCAGTCAGGTAACATGTTAAATGTTTATATTATATTATATATCCCCATGAATATGTTAAACATACAAAATTTGCAGACTACTCACCATGGATATGGGGCAAAATCAGCCTCATGTGAGCTTATCTTAAATATCTGCATGACTAAACAGTCTACATCAATCTCCAGAAATGGAAGAATAAGAGAAGCCACAATGAGATAGAGGTCAAGAGAAAGAGACAGATACAAGCAACATTCAATAGAGGTGTCACTGATGGTTAAAGGGACTGTTCAAACCAATTACAGGTGCTCTGTGCATCATGACGGGGCCAATCATTTATATAAACCTTACCATCTACTTGTTTTTCCTCTATCTCCTCCCTTCCCTGGCTCTATGAAGCCAGAGCTGTCAATCAAGGAAGAGGGTGGGGGTGGAGATTGAGGGAAAACAAGCAGGTGGGAAGATGTATATAAATGATTTGCCCTGCCCTGAATCACCGAGCGATAGGACTTAGTTTGAGCAGTCATCCTGTGCTGACATTCAGCGCTCTCGACCTGATTGGAAGTTAGCATTTTAAAGGATTTCTACTTTTAGGTTAGTGAAACTTTATCACTATGCAAATGAGACATCTTTTTTTAAGTACTTTATCATATAATTCCTTTCAAGATATTGGTTGTGAAAGAATAAAAGTATTCTTCATTCAATCCACTGGCTACAATGAACTACTGCAAAATTGAAGAAAAAAATTATAAAGCATGACAAAAGTTGTATATTGCCTCTTTCGTGAGGTTTTAGAAATTCACAATACTAGCTTGGCCCGTGCGAAATTTTTGCACATTGGTCATCTGGAGCACAGGCAATTTCAGAAAAAGCAAGCTGGTCAATTGTAAATGTACTTCATGAGTTAATGAACACAGACAGGTATTCATATATGTATGATTTTTTTTTGTTTTTATGTAGATTGGTAATACAATAAATTGTCTGGATAAGTAGAGGCCAAAAATTGTTTTCCACCTGCAGGTCATTGTGTCTTTCTGCAGGTTTGTGAAAATGAATGTTTAAACTGTATTTAGTGATAAAATCGTGGATGTGTGGTTTGTTTGGCTGTTTTCTTGCTGAAGGGAGCAAGTTTACCTTTCAAATGGTGTATCATGTGTGTGTATGGGGCGAAGTAATCCCCGAAAAAGCAGTACATGTATACAAATGTGTTGGTAGTGTGCTTTGGGGTACTGTAGTGCCACCTGCAGGTCATTTTTCCTTACTACAAGTTTATGAAAAATAATGTTTAAACAGTATTTTGTGATCAAATTGTGGATATGTGGTTTGTTTGGCTATTTTTTTGCTGAAGGGGGCAAGTTTACCTTTCAAATGGTGTATCATGTGTGTGTATGGGGCGAAGTAATCCCCGAAAAAGCAGTGCATGTATACAAATGTGTTGGTAGTGTGCTTTGGGGTACTGTGGTACCACCTGCAGGTCATTTTTCCTTACTACAAGTTTATGAAAATAATGTTTAAACAGTATTTTGTGGATGTGTGGTTTGTTTGGCTATTTTTTTGCTGAAGGGGGCAAGTTTACCTTTCAAATGGTGTATCACTGGTGTGTGTGGGTGCAGTATGAACGGGGATACAAAGGAATCACCGAAAAACAGTGTTTAGAAATAATAGAATAGATTTGTTTTTTTTTTTCAGTTTTTTTTGCAAATTGTAATAAGGTGAAATTGTAAATCTTTTAGTGTTTTTGAAAGAAACAGCAAGCGTTCTAAAATAATCTATTTTAGTCCACTTTCACATTGTAATTTAGTCAGTATTCTCCATCACTTTTAAACAAGTAACGCGGGTCCCAAACGCGGAAGCATTTGTTGTGTTATACCTTTTTACCTTCTCTGCATTGCTTCTACTAATGGTTTTGACTTTCAAATGCTGGTACAAAATATGGTGAAAATGGCCTTATGCCATTATAGCCTCATGCCATTAGAAGCACCATATGGTGCTTCTAATCGAGGGTTCCTGATCCTGCTCTTATACTCACCTGTTATCATCTTCACCTTTTTATCTCTGTCACTCACATCGGTCTCCGGCAGTTTGTGACCTGCCGGATCGCTCCAGTGTTTCATGAAACGAACCAGAGATCACAACTCAATACAAGTATACGAGAGCCTTGTTCTGGCTCTCATAGATTTACACTCAGCACTTGTTACGTAACTACTTACTTCCAGCCAGTCAGAAGTTCCAGTCATAAAATGGTACTGAAAAAAGGGTGAATATAAGACTATGGTCAGAGATCTTAGATTAATAGTAGAGATGGGTGAACCTGAACAGTCAAGTTCTGGATGCGTACTGAATGGACCCCGAACACGAACATCTCCAGGAAGTTTGTGTTACGTTTCGCCTTCGACACCCTGAACATCGGCTGTTTCCCACGCTGTCATCTGCGTGACAGTGCGAGAAACACAGGCATCTCTGATCGGCGGTAGGATCATTATCACCGGTCAGAGTGCTGTGGTTTCAACGCTGTCAGATGACAGCATGAGTCAGCAGCTGTGACCAGCAGTAAAGAGGTAACTGCTAGTCACAGGTGTCAGCTGATGAGAGAGTACCACTAATCATGCTCCTTCAGGGTGTAGTGGTGACATGAGAAAGTTTACTGGAGTTCATAGCTGATGAACCCCAGTGACTTCACTTACAGCACCGCTTGCTGCATCAGAACTTTCTCATGCAGCGAATGGTGCCGTAAGTGAGAACACCAGGGTTCATCAGCTATGAACTCTGGTGACTTTTCTCACAGGAGCTCAGCGCTACACAGTGCAGGAGTGTGATTACGCTTCTGTCTCAATGTGTGGTGACTGGCATGGATAGCGGTCGCATGTAACCGCTACCCAAATAATTCAGATGTTCGTGGGACAGATATGGATTATCTCCATGTCTGACAGGTGAGGGATATGGTTGTTTATTATTTTTCCTCTTTTACAGGGGACAGAGGCATTGGTAGACTAGGTGTAAAAAGTGAGTATTATGGCTGTTTATTATTTTATTTTACAGATGACATGGTCTTTAGAGGATTAAGTGTAAAGGTGAGTATAATTGTGCTTTGTTGATTTTATTTCAAATAAAAGAGTCTTTCATTATTTCAATTAAAGGATTTTATTCTGGCTGTTTTTTTTACAATTGTACTATGGGGTTAGTAATGGGGGCGTCTTATATTATATTAATTTGTGGGGTTGATGACACCTTTGTATTATCAGGTGACATCAAGCCCACGGCTTAGTAATGGAGAAGCGTCTATAATACACCTATCCATTATTAATCCTATAGTTACATGGTAAATAAAGACAAAGCCAGAATAAAGTATTTTAATTGAAATAATGACAACGACTCCTTTAATAGATCTTAATTAAACCATAATTACTGCATCGTCTATTCCACCGATGCCCTTGTTCTCCTGTAAGAGAAATAAAATAAAAAAGCAACAGTATACACTACCAGTCCTCCGAGAACTTATACATACAGTTGTGGCCAAAAGTATTGACACCCCTGCAATTTTGTCAGATAATACTCAGTTTCTTCCTGAAAATGATTGCAAACACAAATTCTTTGGTATTATTATCTTCTTTTAATTTGTCTTAAATGAAAAAACACAAAAAGAATAGTCCTAAAGCCAAATTGGATATAATTCCACACCAAACATAAAAAAGAGGGTGGACAAAAGAATTGGCACTGTTCGAAAAATCATGTGATGCTTCTCTAATTTGTGTAATTAACAGCACCTGTAACTTACCTGTGGCACCTAACAGGTGTTGGCAATAACTAAATCACACTTGCAGCCAGTTGACATGGATTAAAGTTGACTCAACCTCTGTCCTGTGTCCTTGTGCGTACCACATTGAGCATGGAGAAAAGAAAGAAGACCAAAGAACTGTCTGAGGACTTGAGAAACCAAATTGTGAGGAAGCATGAGCAATCAGTTGAACAGTTTCAAACACAACAGTCATAAGTAACAACGTTAACAATACAATAATTAAAGCGAAATAAGACGACCCTGCTCGTGGAGCTTACAATCTACAATGAGGTGGGGGGGATACAAAGCACAGGTTTGTATTTACAATGATGTATTTACAATGACGGTCCAGCCATCTTCAGGGGGTGGGGGTTAGATGGAGATAGTGAATGGGCTACACACACACAAACATGACTTTGATTACTGAATGTGATAGGCCGCTCTGAACAAATGTGTTTTGAGCGAGCGCCTAAAACTATGCAAATTGTGGATGGTCCTAATATTTTGGGGTAGAGCATTCCAGAGGATTGGCGCAGCACGGGAGAAGTCTTGGAGTCGGGAGTGGGAGGTACGGATTAGGGCAGAGGTTAGTCGAAAGTCATTTGCAGAGCGCAGCGGTCGGTTAGGCCGATAGACAGAAATGAGGGAGGAGATGTAAGGGGGTGCCGCACTGTGGAGAGCTTTGTGGGTGAGAACAAGTACTTTGAATTGTACCCTGTAATGAATTGGCAGCCAGTGTAACGACTGGCGAAGAGCGGACGCGTCTGAGAAACGATTAGCCAGATGGACAACCCTGGCTGCTGCATTAAGGATAGACTGGAGAGGGGAGAGTCGAGTGAGAGGGAGGCCAATTAATAGAGCATTACAGTAGTCTAGGCGGGAGTGGATCAGGGCGACAGTGAGAGTTTTTGTTGTTTCCATGGTGAGAAAAGGTCGGATTCTAGAGATGTTCTTTAGGTGTAAGCGGCATGAGCGGGCAAGAGATTGTATATGGGAGGTGAAGGAGAGATCGGAGTCGAACATAACACCCAGACAGCGCACCTGCTGTCGGGGTGTTATTATGGTGCCACCCACAGAGAGGGAAATGTCATATTTAGGGAGGTTAGTAGATGGTGGGAGCAGAAGAAGTTCAGTTTTGGAGAGGTTGAGTTTCAGATAGAGAGCAGACATGATGTTGGAGACTGCAGACAGACAGTCAGTGGCGTTCTGTAGTACAGCGGAGGTAAGGTCAGGGGATGATGTGTACAGTTGTGTGTCATCAGCATAAAGATGGTACTGAAAGCCAAATCTGCTGATGGTCTGTCCAATTGGGGCTGTATAGAGAGAGAAGAGAAGGGGGCCAAGGACTGAGCCCTGAGGTACCCCAACAGTGAGAGGAAGAGGAGATGAAGTGGAGCCAGAAAACCCTGATGTTTTGGGGTTGCTTTGCTGCCTCTGGCACTGGACTGCTTGACCGTGTGCATGGCTTTATGAAGTCTGAAGACTACCAACAAATTTTGCAGCATAATGTAGGGCCCAGTGTGAGAAAGCTGGGTCTCCCTCAGAGGTCATGGTTCTTCCAGCAGGACAATGACCCAAAACACACTTCAAAAAGCACTAGAAAATGGTTTGAGAGAAAGCACTGGAGACTTCTAAGGTGGCCAGCAATGAGTCCAGACCTGAATCCCATAGAACACCTGTGGAGAGATCTAAAAATGGCAGTTTGGAGAAGGCACCCTTCTAATATCAGGGACCTGGAGCAGTTTGCCAAAGAAGAATGGTCTAAAATTCCAGCAGAGCATTGTAAGAAACTCATTGACGGTTACTGGAAGCGGTTGGTCGCAGTTATTTTGGCTAAAGGTTGTGCAACCAAGTATTAGGCTGAGGGTGTCAATACTTTTGTCTGGCCCATTTTTGGAGTTTTGTGTGAAATGATCAATGTTTTGCCTTTTGCTTCATTCTCTTTTGTGTTTTTTTCATTTAAGACAAATTAAATGAAGATAATACCAAAGAATTTGTGTTTGCAATCATTTTCAGGAAGAAACTGAGTATTATCTGACAAAATTGCAGGGGTGTCAATACTTTTGGCCACAACTGTACTGTCCCACGACGAGTCCAGCTCTGCTACATCTGGATGCCTTTGGCTGAATGGTGGCATTATGACCGGAGATAACTCGGTCCCCCGTGGTGACGTGCACCCCAGTAGCCGTGGGGCATACCTACGATGCCCTAGATGCCTCGGCACAGCCGGAGAACTAACTAAGCCTAAAGTAAGAAAGGTGAAATCTAAACTGCCCCGGAGTAGAACCCCAAAGGAATAGATAGCCCCCAAACTTATATTGTCGTTGAGACAAGATGAGACACAAACGCAGGCAGAAAATAGACTGAGCAATTGATGGGGCCCAAACTGACTAGATAGGAAAGGAAAGACGCTGTCTGCAATCATGCAAAAACCCTAAAAAATCCAACACGTCTGATGTACAAAAAACACTGAGGTCTCACGACCTCTCCCCCACTATATCAGCCTTCTGGTGTGAACTGACAGCAAAGCAAAAGAGACTAATATAACAGGGGACTGAACAAACTGACACAAGCTGTAACATATGGAGCGGGGTCCAGCACAGCCCCAGCAGGGAGCTCGCTGAACCCTACAGCAAGCAGAAAGAGGCAAAATAAGAGCAGATGCAAAGGATTAGCAAATCAACAACTTAACTGAAAAATGCAGGATCAGGCAGGAGACAGCAGACCTCAGAATGCACAGGAAGAAACTAATCACCAGCAGCCACTGAAGGACGCCTGCTCACTTAAATACTCCAGTCAGTAACCCCTGATTTCCAATCATCATCGTCAAGTGGCAGATTTCGGCCAGCTCCACTACCCACAGTAACCACCAGAGGGAGCCCCGACTCAGAAGTCAAATCAAGAGAGTTCACAACAGGAATGCCGTTACTAGTGCCTCTAGCAGCATACACTTGCATTCCTGCATTTTCCGATCCCACTCCAGTAATGGAAGTAATGATGGAGTGTTTTCCTTGTAGCAGGAATTCATCAGGGTCGCCACCCAAGAATCAGCACTGGTAACAATCTGGGCAACTTAGCTGTTGTTGCGCAGGCACTGATGCATGTATTTACTCATGTGTGCCAGACTGCCTAGAGGCAACAACAAGCTGTCCTTGGTGCGAAGTGTGTTGTCTGGGTCCTCTCTATCCTACCAGCCATACCTCAATGATGCCCATGAGCTGCTTTGAGTGCCATTCTGCTGTGAACACAGTTTCTCCTCCTCCTCATCCTCCAAAACTGTGTCCTGGCTGGACACTTGTGTAGCTGGCTGCTGTTAGTACAAGAACCAACCCTCCAAGCCTTGTATGGATGACAGTCCTGGTAATGATGAAAATGGTCCCAGTTCCTCCTGCACCTCTTCCTCCTGTGCCACTACCTCATGCATCATTGTCTGAAGTGTTTTTTCCAGCAGGCATACAAGTGGCTAGTAACGCTGATGATGGCATCTTCAGCGCTGTCCATGTTACTAGAATATTCAGAGTAGTGCAAAATGGTACACATGTCCCTCATGGAGGCCCACTCATTGGTGGTCAAGTGGGGATGTCCTGCAGCACAATCGCATATGCAAGGTGGAGTTTTACTTTGTTGGAACGTAGCATATAAGGCGGTGAGCAAGAAAACAGAAGTGAACATCAGCATCAGCAGGGTGGGAACAACAAAAGTGCACACACAGTGCCCGCACTTTCATTTATTACAAAATGGAAAAAACACAAGATGACTATCAATTTTCCTCGATCTGGGGCTCCATGCAAGATTTTGCCTCGTGGGGTAAGGCTGATTCTGAGAAAAGTCTGGAATTGGCCCAGAACTACACGGGAGGACCTGGTCAATGACTTGAAGAGAGAGCTGGGATCACAGTCTCAAACATTACCGCTAGTAACACATTACGCCTTCATGGATTAAAATCCTGCAGGGCATGCAAGGTCCCCCTGCTCACGCCAGCACATGTGCAGGCCTGTTTGAAGTTCGCCAATGACCATCTGGATGATCCAGAGGAGGCATAGGAGAAGGTCATGTGGTCAAATGAGACCAAAATAGAACTTTTTGGTATTAACTCACCTCACTGTGTTTGGTACAACCTCAAGAACATCTTCCCAACCGTGAAGCATGGTGAGGAAAAACATCATACTTTGGAGGTGCTTTTCTGTTTTTCTGCAAAGGGGACAGGACGACTGCACTGTATTGAAGGGAGGAAGGATGAGTTCATGTATTGCAATATCTTGGTTAACAATGTCCTTATCTTAGTAAGAGCTTTGAAGATGGGTCGTGGCTGGATTTTCCAGCATAACAATGACAGAAACATACAGCTAGGGCAACTAACGAGTGGCTCTGCTAGAAGCATTTCAAGGTCCTGGAGTGGGATATCCAGTCTCCAGACCTGAACCCAAGAGAAAATCTTTGGAGGGAGCTGAAACTCAATGTTGCCCAGCGACAGCCCCGAAACCTGAAATATCCTGAGAAGATCTGTATGGATGAGTGGGCCAAAATTCCTGCTGTAGTGTGTGCAGACTTGGTCAAGCCCTACAGGAAATGTCTGACCTCTGTAACTGCAAACAAAGATTTCTGTATCAAATATAAAGTTCTAATTTTCTGTTGTACCAAATACCTGTTTCATGCAATAAAATGCTAATTAATTATGTAAAAATCATACAGTGTGATTTTCGATTTTCTAGATTTTTTTAAGATTCTGTCTCTCTCAGTGGAACTATACCTATGATAGAAATTACAGACCTCTTTCTTTGTAGGTGGAAAAACTTGCAAAATCGGCAGTGTGTCAAATACTTATTTTCCCCACTCTGTTATGGGATGGGGTCAGAATGAGGGTGATATGTAGCAGGATAGAGGGCATATATATATACCAGAATGGGGCTTGGTTGAGGGATATACAGTGGGTACGGAAAGTATTCAGACCCCTTTAAATTTTTCACTCTTTGTTTCATTGCAGCCATTTGGTAAATTCAAAAAAAGTTAATTTTTTTCTCATTAATGTACACTCTGCATCCCATCTTGACTGAAAAAAAACAGAAATGTAGACATTTTTGTAAATTTATTAAAAAAGAAAAACTGAAATATCACATGGTCATAAGTATTCAGACCCTTTGCTCAGTATTGAGTAGAAGCAACTTTTTGAGCTAGTACAGCCATGAGTCGTCTTGGGAATGATGCAACAAGTTTTTCACACCTGGATTTGGGGATCCTCTGCCATTCTTCCCTGCAGATCCTCTCCAGTTCCGTCAGGTTGGATGGTGAACGTTGGTGGACAGCCATTTTCATGTCTCTGCAAAGATAATCCATTGGGTTTAGGTCAGGGCTCTGGCTGGGCCAGTCAAGCGTGGTCACAGAGTTGTTCTGAAGCCACTCCTTTGTTATTTTAGCTGTGTGCTTAGGGTCATTGTCTTGTTGGAAGGTGAACCTTCGGCCAAGTCTGAGGTCCAGAGCACTCTGGAAGAGGTTTTCATCCAGGATATCTCTGTACTTGGTTGCATTCATGTTTCCCTCAATTGCAAACAGTCCTCTTGTCCCTGTAGCAGAAAAACACCCCCATAGGATAATGCTGCCACCACCATATTTCACTGTTGGGATTGTATTGGGCATGTGATGAGCAGTGCCTGGTTTTCTCCACACATACCACTTAGAATTATCGCCAAAAAGTTCTATCTTCGTCTCATCAGACCAGAGAATCTAATTTCTCATAGTCTGGGAGTCTTTCATGTGTTTTTTTTTTTTAGCAAACTCTATATGGTCTTTTATATGTCTGGCACTGAGGAGAGGCTTCCATTGGGCCACGCTGCCATAAAGGCCCAACTGGAAGAGGGCTGCTGTGATAGTTGACTTTGTGGAACTTTCTCCCATCTCCCTACCTCATCTGTGGAGCTCAGCCACAGTGATCTTGGGGTTCTTCTTTACCTCTCTCACCAAGGCTTTTTCCCCACGATTGCTCAGTTTGGCTGGACAGCCAGATCTAGGAAGACTTATGGTGGACCCAAACTTCTTCCATTTAAGGATTATGGAGGCCACTGTGCTCTTAGGAACCTTGAATACTGCAGAAATTCTTTCTCTGAGCTCTTTGGCCAGTTCCTTTGAAATCATGATTCTCATTTGGTCTGACATGCACTGTAAGCTGTGAGGTCTTATATAGACAGGTATGTACCTTTACAAATCAAGTCCTATCAGTTTAATTAAACATTGCTGAACTCCAATGAAGGAGTAGAACCATCTCAAGGAGGATTACAAGGAAATGGACAACATGTGACTTAATATGAGTGTCTGAGCAAAGGGTCTGAATACTTATGACCATGTGATATTTCAGGTTTTTTTTTAATAAATTTGCAAAAAATTCTACATTTCTGTTCTTTTTTAGAGTCAAGATGGGGTGCAGAGTGTACATTAATGAGAAAAAAATAACTTTGTTGAATTTACCAAATGGCTGCAATGAAACAAAGATTGAAAAATTTAAAGGGTCTGAATACTTTCGTACCCACTGTATATACCCGAATGGAGGGCATAGTGACTTCTCTGCTACATATAAACCCCTGTGTGGGCCAGTTAATATATTTTCAAGTCATTAGGGTAAGAAGAGTTGTACTAAATACTAAGGAAGAATCCGAAATTTAAGTATTTTAATACACTTACAGTTGTGGCCAAAAGTATTGACACCCCTGCAATTCTGACAGATAATACTCAGTTTCTTCCTGAAAATGATTGCAAACACAAATTCTTTGGTATTATTATCTTCATTTAATTTGTCTTAAATGAAAAAAACACAAAAGAGAATGAAGCAAAAAGCAAAACATTGATCATTTCACCCAAAACTCCAAAAATGGGCCAGACAAAAGTATTGGCACCCTCAGCCTAATACTTGGTTGCACAACCTTTAGCCAAAATAACTGCGACCAACTGCTTCCGGTAACCATCAGTGAGTTTCTTACAATGCTCTGCTGGAATTTTAGACCATTCTTCTTTGGCAAACTGCTCCAGGTCCCTGATATTTGAAGGGTGCCTTCTCCAAACTGCCATTTTTAGTTCTCTCTACAGGTGATCTATGGGATTCAGGTCTGGACTCATTGCTGGCCACCTTAGAAGTCTCCAGTGCTTTCTCTCAAACCATTTTCTAGTGCTTTTTGAAGTGTGTTTTGGGTCATTGTTTTGCTGGAAGACCCATGACCTCTGAGGGAGACCCAGCTTTCTCACACTGGGCCCTACATTATGCTGCAAAATTTGTTGGTAGTCTTCAGACTTCATAATGCCATGCACACGGTCAAGCAGTCCAGTGCCAGAGGCAGCAAAGCAACCCCAAAACATCAGGGAACCTCCGCCATGTTTGACTGTAGGGACCGTGTTTTTATCTTTGCATGCCTCTTTTTTTCTCCTGTAAACTCTATGTTGATGCCTTTGCCCAAAAAGCTCTACTTTTGTCTCATCTGACCAGAGAACATTCTTCCAAAACGTTTTAGGCTTTTTCAGGTAAGTTTTGGCAAACTCCAGCCAGGCTTTTTTATGTCTCGGGGTAAGAAGTGGGGTCTTCCTGGGTCTCCTACCATACAGTCCCTTTTCATTCAGACGCCGACAGATAGTACGGGTTGACACTGTTGTGCCCTCGGACTGCAGGGCAGCTTGAACTTGTTTGGATGTTAGTCGAGGTTCTTTATCCAACATCCGCACAATCTTTCGTTGAAATCTCTTGTCAATTTTTATTTTCTGTCCACATCTAGGGAGGTTAGCCACAGTGCCATGGGCTTTAAACTTCTTGATGACACTGCGCACGGTAGACACAGGAACATTCAGGTCTTTGGAGATGGACTTGTAGCCTTGAGATTGCTCATGCTTCCTCACAATTTGGTTTCTCAAGTCCTCAGACAGTTCTTTGGTCTTCTTTCTTTTCTCCATGCTCAATGTGGTACACACAAGGACACAGGACAGAGGTTGAGTCAACTTTAATCCATGTCAACTGGCTGCAAGTGTGATTTAGTTATTGCCAACACCTGTTAGGTGCCACAGGTAAGTTACAGGTGCTGTTAATTACACAAATTAGAGAAGCATCACATGATTTTTCGAACAGTGCCAATACTTTTGTCCACCCTCTTTTTATGTTTGGTGTGGAATTATATCCAATTTGGCTTTAGGACAATTCTTTTTGTGTTTTTTCATTTAAGACAAATTAGATGAAGATAATAATACCAAAGAATTTGTGTTTGCAATCATTTTCAGGAAGAAACTGAGTATTATCTGACAGAATTGCAGGGGTGTCAATACTTTTGGTCACAACTGTACACACAATTGCATACATAATTAAGTCTGATTACTGATTAAACATTTTGCTGAGAGTTGTTTTAAGAGAAGAGTTTTAGTAAAACTATACACAGACCCTGAATATAAAAAAATGCAATGTCTGTGAGGACCATCATACTATGTGAGGGGCTTGCGGGACATCATACTGTGTGATGGGCTGTGGGGGCCATTATACTAACTGAAGGGCTGTGGGGTACATTATACTGTGTTAGAGGCCATGGAGGCCATCATACTGAGTGCTTTGGGGGCTATAATATTAAGTGATGGACCATGGGGCCATCATACTAATTGAGAAGTAGTGGAGGCCATGATATTAAGTGAAGGGTGGGCTGTTGGGGAATCATACTAGAGGAGGGGCTGTGGGGACCATCATATTGAGTGAGGGGCTGTGGAGTCTATCATAGTGTGTGAGTGACTATGGGGGTCATAATACTGAGAGGGGGCTGTAGGGGTCATCTTACTGAGTGGGGGACTGTGGGAGCCATTATACTGAGGGCCTGTGGGGCATCATATTGAGTGGGGTCTGTGGGAGTATCCTACTGAGTGAGGGGGCCATAATACTGAGTAGGGGCTGTAGGAGCATTATACTGAGAGGGGGGCCATGATATTTAGTGGGGGGTAGGCTGTGGAAGCATTCATACTAAGGGTGGGACTGTAGAAGCCATCATACTGAGTGGGGTGCTGTGGGGGCCATCATACTGAGTGGTGGCTCTGGAGGCATAAAACTGAGTGAAGTGCTGTGGGCAGGGCTACCATCAGGACATTACTGCCCTCACTGGAGTATGTGGCCTGGGCCAGACCGGGCCCCCCTCTGCTCACCGGGCCCCAGGGGCAGGAGGATACTGCACCGGCAGGATGTAACTGAGCGTGCGTCCTCGTGCTCACATGGCAATAGTTAAATGCTGCTAGTAAATCAAAGGATGGCAGCTGACGTCAGAGCGCACGTCACCGGCGTATGACATCACTGTCATGTGCCAGCGAGTCTGCGCTTCAAATGGATGGAGGTGACGAAAACGCTTGCTCACAATTATTTTTTAATTGAAAGCGGCAAGCTGCAATATAGGGGCAGGACGGAGACACATGGGGCAGGATGGGGATAGATGGGGCAGGATCATGGGACACATGAGCAGGATCGGGACAGATATTGTCTCTTGTATGTTGTATTATTAGTTACTATTTGTTCCAGTGATTGCGTGGTAGTATTTGTTCATTGTATGTGGTATTTTTCGAGCACTATATGGTGGTAATATATGGTCCAGCCATGGTGTGACTGTATCTGTCCCTTGTATGTGGCAATACTGAAACAGCTAACATAGAAATAATTCAAAAAAACTCATACCACAAGATATGGTCTTCCCAAAACCCTGTCTGATGACAAATGCACATATAGCAGGATGCAGCAGGCCTCCACTAATAAAGGCAAGGGGCAGCTCAGGTGCAAACTACTACTACTACTACTACTAATGCATACAATGAGTACATTAAATGATAGAGCCTGCAAGCCAGACACTTTTCATCACACTAACATGTGTGACTGGCGTCCTATGCAAGCCTTATCTGTGTGCATTTTTTCTACTGGGCAGCCAACCCCTCCATGGTCTGGTAGGTGTGGGGTGGTTGTTTTTATCAGTAGTTTGCACCTGAGCTGCCCCTTGCCTTTATTAGTGGAGGCCTGCTGCATCCTGCTATATGTGCATTTGTCATCAGACAGGGTTTTGGGAAGGCCATATCTTGTGGTATGAGTTTTTTTTGAATTTTTTCTATGTTAGCTGTTTTGATATTAGTGTTAGGGACCTGCAAATTATGAGGAGCCTTGACGGTGGCTTGCAGGCTCTATCTATTTTGGCCAAAATATTAATCAATACCTCATTTAATGTACTTATTGTATGCATTCATTTTTTGCACTTATCATATCATTTTTTTCAGGATGCAGCCGGGCCTCTTTTTGTTCGCTTGGTCTATTGGGGCATCTGTCACTGTGTTGTTGCATATTATAGTGCTGGAGCAGTCCGCCTGAGAATACTATGGGCGTCACTAATAGGTTGCAAGCCAGACACTTTGCTTCACACTTACATGTGTGACTGGCGTCCTATGCAAGCCTTATCTGTGTGCATTTTTTCTCCTAGGCAGCCAACCCCTCCATGGTCTGGTAGGTGAGGGGTGGTTGTTTTTATCAGTAGTTTGCACCTGAGCTGCCCCTTGCCTTTATTAGTGGAGGCCTGCTGCATCCTGCTATATGTGCATTTGTCATCAGGCCATATCTTGTGGTATGTGGCATTATTGGTCATTTTAAAAACTGAAAAATAAATAAAAAATATACCTAAAAACAGTATTGGATATTTCAATAAAATCTTTAGTAGGTTAGAGTAGAGCAGAGCCCGGCCAAAAGATTCTACCTTGTCATGGTGGCGGATTAAAAAAATCTGTTGGCCATAACAAAACCTGATGGCTATGTATGTGATGTGGTGTTTGATGGGAACTGTTAATGTATGATTGGTGAGGACGTGGTACAGAAGTGGAGTTTTTCCAAGAGTTTGCAGTGGAACTGTGGAAGGTTTGAGGGGTGGAGCCTGGGCTGAGTCTAAAGGGGGCCCTAAAATTTTGCCAGTATGGGGCCCTGAAATTCCTAGTGGCATCTCTGGCTGCATGGGCCATCATACTGAATGGGTGGTCATTATACTTTATGGGAGGCTGTGTGGGCCATGATGCTGTGTGGTGGGCCGTGGGGGTGTAATACTGAGCAGGAGCCATTATAGTGACAGGCCATCATATTGTGTGTTAGGCATGATACTATATGTGAGGCAACCTCATACTGTGATGGAAGGCACTTTAAGCGCATTATGTTGTGGGGTAGTATATTGTTTTTGGAGCACTGTGGGGGTGACATACTGTACTACTGGGGATATCAGTCTGTGCTGGAGGGGGTATTTTTGAGAACAGCATATTCTATTATAGGACTTCAATAGGGGCATAATTTCTGTGTACGTACCATATTGCATGTCCCTCCTTGTTTATAAAAGTAGATAGATATGACCCTGCTTACTTTGGCAAATATTTTGTTTGGGGAGAGCGGGGGGGGGGCTCCAATTAGAACATTTTCTATAGAACCCCGTGATTTATATGTATGCCTCTGACAGTGTGCCTCCATGTATATATAAAACATTATGTACATTTATTAACCCCAACTACTGATGCCTTTACATAGATTACACCTATCAAACGACTGAGGTTGTCATCCTGCGTTTCCCACACACTGTACCCATCTCCTGTCAGCATAGGCCGCCTACAGTCATGTTTTCTTGTGTACAGCGAACAACTGCTGCAGAGAAGAGGATAAGAACACATCTGCACACAATGACACTTTGTGCGCTCTTGGCTCCTACAATGTCATTTTGTGCAGGGTTGAGGATTCAATTCAGGCAGTGCTCCATAGTGAGCGCTGTCACTCAACATAAGGGGAGGTGCAAGGAACTGAAGGGGTGAACTTGGCTATACTATGGATGCGCTTAGAACTTTGTCATTTACATATCCAATAAAACAGTTTTTATGTGAAATGAAGCAAGTAAAATCTACACTGTACAGTGCCTTGCAAAAGCATTCGGCCCCCTGGAACTTTTCAACCTTTTCCCGCATATCATGCTTCAAACATAGAGATACCAAATGTAAATTTTTGGTGAAGAATCAACAACAAGTGGGACACAATTGTGAAGTTGAACTAAATTTATTGGTTATTTTAAATTTTTGTGGAAATTAAAATACTGAAAAGTGGGGCGTGCAATATTATTCGGCCCCTTTACTTTCAGTGCAGCAAACTCACTCCAGAAGTTCATTGTGACTCTCTGAATGATCCAATGTTGTCCTAAATGACTAATGATGATAAATATAATCCACCTGTGTGTAATCAAGTCTCCCTATAAATGCACCTGCTCTGTGATAGTCTCAGGGTTCTGTTTGAAGCACAGAGAGCGTCATGAAGACCAAGGAACACAACAGGCAGGTCCATGATACTGTTGTGGAGAAGTTTAAAGCTGGATTTGGATACAAAATGATTTCCAAAACTTTAAACATCCCAAGGAGCACTGTGGGAGCGATCATGTTGAAATGGAAGGAGTATCATACCACTGCAAATCTACCAAGACCCGGCCGTCCCTCTAAACTTTCATCTCAATCAAGGAGAAGACTGATCAGAGATGCAGCCAAGAGGCCCATGATTACTCTGGATGAAATGCAGAGATCTACAGCTGAGGTGGGACAGTCTGTCCATAGGACAACAATCAGTCGTACACTGCACAAATCTGGCCTTTATGGAAGAGTGGCAAGAAGAAAGCCATTTCTCAAAGATATCCATAAAAAGTGTCGTTTAAAGTTTGCAACAAGCCACCTGGGAGACACACCAAACATGTGGAAGAAGGTGCTGTGGTCAGATGAAACCAAAATCGAACTTTTTGGCAACAATGCCAAACGATATGTTTGGCGTAAAGGCAACACAGCTCATCACCCTGAACACACCATCCCCACTGTCAAACATGGTGGTAGCAGCATCAGGGTTTGGGGCTGGATTTCTTCAGCAGGGACAGGGAAGATGGTTAAAATTGATGGGAAGTTGGATGGAGCCAAATACAGGAGCATTCTTGAAGAAAACCTGTTTGCGTCTGCAAAAGACTTGAGACTGGGACGGAGATTTTTCTTCCAACAAGTCAATGATCCCAAACATAAAGCAACATCTACAATGGAATGGTTCACAAAAAAACGTATCCAGGTGTTAGAATGGCCAAGTCAAAGTCCAGACCAGAATCTAATCGAGAAACTGCTGTTCACAAATGATCTCCATTAAACCTCGCTGAGCTCGAGCTGTTTGCTAAGGCCTCTTTCACACATCAGGTTTTTGCCGTCAGGCGCGATCCGGCGCTTTTGACAAAAACCGGATCCGGCGAAATGCAATGCCGGATCCGGTTTCCCCCCCCATTGACTTGCATTAGAGCCGGATCGAGCCGGATGGCCATGCGTTTCATCCGATTTTCACCGGATCCGGCAATGTGACGCGATCCGGCGTCTGGAAAAAACGGCTACTGTAACGTTTTTTGTCTCCGGCGAAAAAGCCGGACACGCCGGATCCGGCGTGTCCGGCTTTTTCATACAATGAAAGCCTATGAGCGCCGCAATGCGCCTGATCCGGCGATAGCCGGATCCGGTTTTTTTGGTCTGAGCATGCTCAGTAGCTCTGCCCACAAGACATATATAAAAGCAAGACAGTGTGACCCTCAGCCACACCCAACATGCCACCCAAGCCAAGAACCAGGAGCAGGAGAAGGCAGCAGACATCTGCAGCAGCAGCACCATCAGCACCACCCCAAATGGAGCAGCATGCTGAACAACGGGAGGGGAGTCCAGCAGCAGATGAGAGACGGTAATTATCAAATCCCCCATTCCTCCAAACTAGGGCTATGGAATATCAAGATATTCATTGGCCCTTTGTTTATCTTTATTCAACAGCCGCCCAATAGATGCAGCAGCAGCAGCAATGGCAGCAGCAGGAACACCACCCACAGCCATGGAGTCTGGCCATGAGGAAGACAGCACATCTTCTTCTGGGAGCCCTCCCTCGCATCGTCAGCGTTTGACGGTAAGTTTTTATTTCCAAAATCCATCATCTCTGTCTATTCATTGCCTTTTATTTCAAAACAGGAATCACAAGATGAAGAGGAGCTCCCAGAAGAAGAAGGAAGGGGTGGACAGACACTTGGAGTGGGCTCACAATTGGTAAGTTTTTTGCATCAAACGCAGAAACACAACATCACACTACACACAACACATAGAAAACAATGTTCTGCAGGCCACACACAGCAAACAAATGCCTACATCCAAAGACATAACATTTTTTGTTTTCTTCTCTAGTCTTCCCAATCTGGTGCTCGGCCAAGAGGTCCTCGCAGTGCCTCCCGGGGTCGTCGGCGACAGCAACGCGGCGGTCACCAGCGTGTAAGTATAAATATTTTTGCTTTGTTTTTTTTGCACTTTTTATTTCATTTCTTTTGTGGAGGCTAATTATGTTATTTTTGTCTTTTTCTTTAACAGCCTTCACAGCGTGCTCCCGACTCTGACGGTGAGGATGGAGGGATTGATGTGGACCGCCTCATCGATCTCGTCAGAGAAAGGGAGCCGCTCTGGAATATGGCTGACCGCCGCCACGCTGACCTTATCGTTACCCGACGACTCTGGGAGGAAATCTGTTCGCTCCTTGTGGACCGCTGGGAGGACCTCGAAGCTCGGGCCCAGATTAAAGAGCGTAAGTATATACAGTACCGGTTGCTTGATTTAAACCAGTGTTTCCCGAACTCCAGTCCTCGTGGTCCCCACGGATCATGTGTTCAGGATTTCTATTTACTTTGGAAATCCTGAAAACATGACCCCTGGGGACCATGAGGACTGGAGTTTGGGAAACACTGATGTTGTATACTAACCACTTTGTCCTTTCTCATTTCAGGGGAGAGAATTGTGAAGTGGTGGCGGTCTGTGAGGGATCGTTTCAAGAAGGAGTTCAATAAAGAGATGCGGGCCCCGAGTGGATCTGGAGGACGCAGGAGCAAGTACAAGTACGTACGAGCCCTGTCGTTCCTCCGGGAGACAATGCTCACCAGAAGGTAAATATTACACACCACATGTGACAAAAAATGTTTAGATGTAACATTTTTTTTTTCAGCCAGGGCCATACCATGTCACTATTTTAATTGTTTTTTTTTCTCTTTATTCCACAGCACGGTGAGCAGCACTCGGGAGCCTGCACGATTGGACCCTTCTGAGGCGATCCCTGAGGAGACCATCACCGAGGGACACTTCGACCGCCCCGGTACATCTGCACCTTCCCAGCCTTCCCACACATTCGACCCATCTGTCCCATCCACCAGCACAGGAGCATCGTGGCCGCCTACATTACATGAAGCTGCTGGTGAGGAGATCGCTTTCCCTTTACCCCACCCTTCTGCCCCTGCCACCTCTAGTACACCTGCGGGTACTGGGCGGCAGCGGCAGAGGGGTCAGGAAAAGACTTATGCGCCAGAGTTCTTGCATCTGAATGCATCTTTCCAGAACTGTCTAAAAGTCTTGTCAGAGCAAATCTCCGCAGGCTTTCAGCAGATCAACTCCAGCATTCTGGAGGTGAAGACACTTCTGCAAACCATGCATTCAGAAGCAAGATCTTCGCCAAACCATACCTTTTTCAGGTCTGTTGTGGAGCGCATGGCAACACTATCTCCTACCCAGCAGATGCATGTAATGCATTCGTGCCACGGTGCTCTACAGCAGGTTACCTCCCAACCTCCACCTCCCACCACTGTAGTTCCTCCACCTGCACCCCCTCCAGCCACTTTCCATCCTCCCCCTCCTATTACATCTGCACCCCCTCCAGCCACTTTCCATCCTCCCCCTCCTATTACATCTGCACCCCCTCCAGCCACTTTCCATCCTCCCCCTCCTATTACATACCAGCAACCTCCCCAGTACCAGCAACCTCCCCAGTACCAGACATCTCCCCACTTCCAGCAACCTGCCCCATACCAAACTCCTTCCCCGTACCAAATTCCTTCCCCGTACCAAACTCCTTCCCCATACAACTTTCCATCAACATCATCTGCTCCTACAGTCCCTGCCCAACCCTCCACTCCACCGCCCACCACCTCTTCTGCCTCCCACATGTCCACCCATTCTGTAGCTTTTTCCACACCATCACCTCTAACTGTTCCTTCCCCACCACGATCCCAGTCCTCTCTCCACACTCCCAGTGTCGAAGTGTCCCGCAGCCCCTCCAGCAGTATTTCCACCCCACACTACACAGATTTGTAATGTGTGTTTTGTAATAAAAATGCCCAGTTTTTTTTCAAACCTTTATTAAAAAAGTTTTTTTAACTTTAAAAACAGTTTACAAAAAAAAAATATTTTAAATAAAAGTTAAATTATTGTTTACACTGGTTGTCTGTCATTTCTTTCTGCGGCGAAATATGTTTAAAAAAAAGGTTAAATACAGGGTATTTAAAAGGTAAAAAGGTATTCAAAACCAGGTATATAACTGTGGGTAAATTTTAGCTTTTTGCCACAGTTGTGTTCCTGGTTGTGTTTGAAGCAAAGTATTTCACCTAAAAAGTTGTGTTTATTGTTGGTGATTTCCTAACAATGTACACAACTTTTGTTAAAAGGTGAAATACTTTGCATAAAACACAACCAGGTACACACCTGTGGCCTAAAGCTTAAAATAGAGACCATGACAAGATAGCCAACTTTGGTTGGCAAAGGTATATACTGTTGGTACAGAAGGTACACAAGTTTGGTTGGGCACAAATCTTTCACACTCTGTCATCCTGCCAGTGTACTCTGCCTTGAGGTGACATAAAGTATAGTGCAAAATTGTCCCTCATTACTGAAACCGACACAGAACTTCTAGTGGTAATGTCATGGTAATCTTGCAAGGTGGTTTCTTCAGAGGTGTCCTCAATGGAAATGGGTTCCTTGCAGATAACAAAATTGTGGAGTACCACGCAAGCTTTGATCACCTCGTCAACAGTTTCTGTCTTGAGGTTGATCGCAGTCAATAGGACCCGCCATTTGGCTGTCAGAATACCAAAGGTACATTCAACCATTCTTCTTGCTCTTGTGAGGCGGTAATTAAAAATGCGTTTTGGTCTTGTCAATCCTCTGCTAGAGTACGGTTTCAAAAGGTGTTCTGACAGCTGGAAGGCTTCATCCCCTACACAGACAAATGGCATAGGTGGACCAGATGTTTGCGGCAGCGGTCTAGGTGGTGGGAACTGGAAGGTGTTTCCATACAGTTTACGCCCCATGGCAGACAGTTTGAAAACTTGAGAGTCATTGGAGCGGCCATAGGCCCCAATATCAACAGCAATAAATTTGTATTCCGCGTCAGCGATGGCCATGAGGACAATTGAAAAATATTTCTTGTAATTGAAATATTCCGATCCCGATCCGGCTGGCTTTACAATGCGGATATGTTTCCCGTCCACAGCGCCCAAGCAGTTGGGAAACTGACATATCTGTTGAAACTTGTCAGCAATTTCAATCCACCTCTCTGTTGTGGGCTCTGGTAAAAACTCTTCAGCTAAGGAGTCCCACAGTGCACGGCATGTGTACTTCACTATTCCAGATATGGTGGAAATCCCGAGTCTGTACTGGAAATGCAGTGACGAAAGGGATTCTCCAGTTGCAAGAAATCTGTGGGGAATTAAAAAACAATAAATTAGTTTTAAATCACAGCATTACATACCAAAACTCAGCTATAACACTTGGAGATACAAACTACCACCAACAAGATTGCAGTGAAAGTGTGCTCTGATGCGAGCATATCCAATAAATGTGGCTTACCTTAAAGTCACCATCAGACGCTCTGCGGGTGAAACAGAGAAGCGGCAATAGGTGTCCGCTTTTCTTATGAGGTGTGCAATGCGCTCCACCAAGTAATCAAAATTCTCCATTTTCATCCGAACATATCCAAAAAATTTATCCGGGTTTCGTCGAAGGTCCATGCAGAGTGTAGAATAGACCCCACGCGTCATTCTCTTGGCTGTGATGGGGTGGATCCACAAACGTCGTCTACGATGCCTGATGCGCTGCTGTCTCGCTCTCTCCTTCTCCAGAACAATCACCCTCAAACGATTCGCCTCCGCTATAAAATCCGCCAAATTCTTCAAAATATTTCCAATCACAACATCCATCTTCGCCAGTAACTTGCTCTTCTCTCCAACCTGCACTTTCTCCTCTCCAACCTGTCAAAGAAAGGCTGTAGGAACACACTATATATAGTTTTCCAGTAGCCAATCCCGTTCGGAAGGCCACAAGGGTCAATTTTAAAAACCGGATCCGGCGTAATCCGTCAAAAAACGGATAGAAAAACGGATGAACCGGATGAGACGGATCCGTTTTTTTCTGTCAAGAACAAGACGGATCCGGCAGAAAAATGGATCCGGCACATCAGGTTTTACAAAACATTTGCCGGATCCGGCGTTCCGGCACGACGCCGGATCGCGCCTGACGCCGAAAACCTGATGTGTGAAAGTAGCCTAAGGAAGAATGGGCAAGAATTTCAGTCTCTCGATGTACAAAACTGATAGAGACATACCCCAAGTGACTTGCAGCTGTAATCGCAGCAAAAGGTGGCGCAACAAAGTATTAAGTTAAAGGGGCCGAATAATATTGCACACCCCACTTTTCAGTTTTTGAATTTCCACAAAATTAAAAATAACCAATCAATTTCGTTCAACGTCACAATTTTGTGCCACTTGTTCGTCACCAAAAATTTACATTTGGTATCTTTATGCTTGAAGTATGATATGTGGGAAAAGGTTGAAAAGTTCCAGGGGGCCGAATACTTTCTCAAGGGACTGTAGGTGTAATTTTTATAATGGCTAAGTCCTCTAAATGAATGCATAAATATACTGCTCAAAGAAATAAAGGGAACCCAAACAGTCTGTTGCAAATGGAATAGTGTTCCCTTTATTTTTTTGATCAGTATAGTTTAATTTTAATTTTTGGGATGAAATTTATTTAAACAGCTGAGCTACCCTCTGTGTCTAATATTATGTTTTTTTTAATGCCAGATTACACTTGGGAAGTCAAAGCAAATGACAGGACATTTAATAACCTATTTAAAAAGAAGTGCTGTATTTTCTTTACTAAGAAGAAATATGCGGTAAGGTGTTGCTAAAATTCTCAATGTATTAAATACTTAACATATATAATAACAATTAGAATGGAAAGTTGTCCAGCTTAAATGGTTTTCTCATGTTTTTAAATGTGTAAAAATACAACGTTCTTATAAAAACAAGTAACTTTGCAATTTAGCTCTTAGGAAAAATATTCTCATTTCTCAAGAACAGAGGGGTATTTAATTGTATAATTTACAGCTCGTTGCCTAGGTACCAATCACCTCTGTATTCCATCAAAGATGGCCTATTTGCTGGGCAACGATCATGCGCTTGCAAGCTCTTTGCTGTAGAGCTTGCAAAAACAGCTCTGAAACTAGCCAGATTGCTGGATCTGGCAAATTTCAGTGTCCCTGTGGTCCCTGCGTCTGCTTGCAGCATAGTAGAGCACAGAGGTAGGCCAATAATGCGATCATGCCGCAGCCCAAACTGTTGATCTTCAGAAACATATTGTCCTCCAGCTGACAATTCTCTGAAAACTTGCATTGAAGTAAGCGAATTAAAAAAAAAGCATCAGCAGTGGAAATTTAAAAGAGGAGGTGTACGCCTCTATGGATTTGATCCAGTAATTACTAGTAGTCAACAAATATGAAGAGTGAGGTAGATCCAGTAAAATTAACCAATATTTACATCTACATATGAACAGATCAATTTGTGGAGGATTCTAATTTTCTGAAATGTATGGATTCAGGCAAATTCAAACATTTTGAGATTCGATTTGCGGTTCCCACCATAAAAACTTGCCTGTTAGCACATAAGCTTTTTTGGTCAGTAGGATATTTACTCTCTCTCCTTCACCTATAAAGTGAAAGCTCTTTTGGTCAGTGAGGTTCTCTCTCCTCTCCACCATGTGTATTTTACAAGCAATTACAAGCTTTCCAGTATAGAAATCCACAATATTTTTTTCCCTGCAAATCAAGTTTTGGGGAAAAATTTGTCAAAGTCAGCAAATTCAAATTTTGAAAAGATCTGTTCATCTGTATTTTCAACCGATTTGAGAGAAGCTTATTAGATCAGAAATGTTGCATGGGTAAACACAAAGTCCATTTCAGTGGATGTGCCACCTTACTTTTCATATTTGAAGCTAATGAATAGGCAAAAAGGCCTGGTATGTTAAACGACAATCGTAACTCCATTTCCCATGACATGTATAAAGCTTCTGTTCTGTGAATGGAACCCTCAATTTCTCTTGCATCAAATATATATTACATAGATGGGGGGCCGTAAAAGTACAAAGATATAAACGGGGGGAATTCATCAAGATTGGCATTTAGCATGCCATTTTCTATCCAGAGTAAAATCTTTCAAATTCTTTAAGGATTGGGCGCCTCTTAATAAATTTAAGTGCAAAAAATTAAAAAAAGTGGGCATCACTAATGGGATCAACTTACAATGTTCCACAAAATTTTAACATTGCAGAAAGAGCGAAAGTAGATATATAGACTTGGAGGATCACCATAAATAATAAGTCATTTATTTAATTAATGCATGAACAGAAAGGTTAAAAAGACTTAAAAAAAAGCCTGGAGGCTGTTAATATTGGGTGGGTGTACCCTTGATAACACAAACACCCACCTTCTCTGCAAAAGGATAACAGTAAAAAGGTCCCATTAATAAGAGACACAATGCAATAGGATGACATTGAGCTAAACCAATAAAATAGCAAGACAGCGTTATACAAATGCAATAAATACAAAATGTTACAGTGTTTCTACAAAATAAACGTTGAGAGCAAAAAACTGAATAAAGTTTTCTTCAGGAAATCAGACAATATGTGTTTGCAGATAACACGATCATCTCCAAAAAAGGAAGGGGGAGAAATTAGAAAAACAAGGCCGATAATTACAGTTGTGCTCAAAAGTTTACATACCCCAGCAGAATTTTTGCTTTCTTGGCCTTTTTCCAGAGATTATGAATGATAGCACTAAATCTTTTTCTCCACTCATGGTTAGTAGTTGGGTGAAGACATTTATTGTCAAACTATTGTGTTTTCTCTTCTTAAATCATAATGACAACCCAAAACATCCAAATGACACTGATCAAAAGTCTACATAGCTTGGTAGTTTTGGCCTGATAACATGCACAGAAGTTGACACAAATTGGTTTGAATGGCTACTAAAGGTAGCATCCTCACCAGTGACCTGTTTACTTGTAATCAGTGTGTTTTGCATAATAGCCGAGTGAGTTTCTGGGATCCAGACAGACTCTTGCATCTTTCATCCAGCCACTGACTTTTCTGGATTGTGAGTCATGGGGAAAGTGTTAGGGACTGCGGAACGCACTAAATAATAAATAATAATAAGTGCGTTCGCCGCTCGGGGTCCACCGTGCAGAAGGTGTTACACTGCTGCTAGGTAATGGCAGACGCCCAATATGGCGGTACAGCACGTCATCCGGAGTGCGCTTGGCGGTCTCTGTTTCTTCCCAGAGGCGCCGAGGCGTTACATACAAAGGCCGAGTCTGTTGACGTCACAAGACTCGGTGGAATGCCTGCACAGTATATGGTCACAGGACTTGGACCCAAGACACGGGGTCCGCGTCCGTCTAGACCTACCGTGCGTGCGGCGTCGCAACTGCGGACGCCGAGAAGTACTGCTAACTGCAGCGCGGCGACACACTGCCGCTATACGACAAGGCCCGGTAGCAGGCACACTGTCGGACGCTAGCACTGTGGAGGATGTGCACTGTGGCCTGTAGCTTGCCACTGACTCTATCACTAGTTCCCTATCCACACACGTAATATCAGAGGGAGGGGAATCTTAATGAGTCATTTGCAAGTCCATGCATCCATCATCATTCACACAGTAGCAACTAGAGTCTATACTAGCGCATGGCCGAGCAGCCATGTGAACCTTTTATAGCCGGGACCTTCCGGAAGCTTCCAGATCCCTGAGATAGACCAATCAGATCTGGAGAAGGACCTGTGCATGTGACTCCCGATCTCCAACGGGAGATCGTCTTGTGAGCATGCTCAGTGGAGCGACGGAAGAACTTAGCCTCTGGAGTGGTTTGCTGCTGAGCAGCCTGCATTGCTGTTGCTGACCCAAAGGTGGCAGCAACAGCCAGACCCACAGAGCAGGTCTGGGCAGAGCGTCGGGAACGATGGGGCTGCTGAGCAAGCTCCTCTGCGGTCGATGGAGAATGGGAGACCGCAGAATGTGAGGCTCTGGATTCCTACTGTGCCGCTGCAGGAACCTGATACCTAACAGAAAGCAAAAGAATTGTCAACGAATCTACAGGAAAAGGTAGTTGAACTGTATAAAACAGGAAAGGGATGCAAAAAGATATCCAAGGAATTGATAATGCCAGTCAGCAGCGTTCAAACTGTGATTAAAAAGTGGAAAATCAGGGGCTCTGTAAAAGCAAAACTTCGTTCAGGTAGACCAACAAAAATTTCGTCCACAACTGACAGGAAAATTGTTCAGGATGCAAAAAAAAAAAACAACAAATAACATGATCTGAAATACTGGAGTCTCTGAAAATGAGTGGTGTGGCTGTTTCGGGATGCACAATAAGGAGGCACTTGAAGAAAAATGGGCTGCATTATTGCACAAATGCCAAAAAGTATCTCGCCTACAATACACACAACAGGACAGAGACCAACTTCAAAACTTCTGGAACAAGGTAATTTGAGGTGGTGAGACCAAAATTTAACTTTTTGGTCACAACCATAAATGTTACAGTTGGAGAGAGGTCAACAAGGTCTATGATGAAAGGAATACCATTCCTACTGTAAAGTACGGCGGTGGATCGCTGATGTTTTTGGGATGTGTGAGCTACAAAGACACAGGAAACTTGGTCAAAGTTGAAGGAAAGATGAATGGAGCACATTATCAGCAAATACTTGAGGCAAATTTCCAATTATCAGCCTGTAAGCTGCGCATAGGATGTACTTGGACATTCCAACATGACAATGATGCAAAACACAAGACCAAGTCGACCTGTCATTGGCTATGGCAGAACAAAGTGAAGGTTCTGGAGTGGCCATCTCAGTCTCCTGATCTCAATATAATTGAGCCACTCTAGGGAGATCTCAAGCACGCAGTTCATGCTAGACAGCCCAGGAATTTACAGGAACTGGAGGATTTTTGCCAAGAAGAGTGGGCAGCTTTAGCATCTGAGAAAATAAAGAACTTCATCCACAACTACCACAAAAGACTTCAACCTGTCATTAATGTTAGAGGGGGCAATACAGTATTAAGAAATGGGGTATGTAAACTTTTGATCAGGGTCATTTGGATGTTTTGTGTTTTTATTATAATTTAAAAAGAGAAAACACAGTAGTTTGACAATAAATGGCTTCACTCAACCAATGACCATGAGTGGAGAAAAAGTTTTGGTGTTATCATTCATATTCTCTGAAAAAAAAGGCCAAGAAAGCAAAAATTCTTCCGAGGTTTGTAAACTTTTGAACACAACTGAATGTTATGAGACCCTTATACACTGTATAACCTGGGTGATGGTGTAGATACCATAGATAAATGGAGTAACCAAATAATAGAGGAGCAGAGATGACCCTGTACTGCTCCACTATTCTTTGGTCACTCCACTTTTCTCTGGTCTCTTCAGTATCACACAGGTTATACAGTGTATAAGGGTCTCATCACTGTTTTCTGCCTTGGCGTTCTCATAACTCTCCCCCTTCCTTTATCGTGAGGAATTGTGTTATCTGCGTGTACATACTCAGGGTTGCCAACTTGACCTTTTATTTTTTCTTTACAGGTTATCAAAAAATCAAGGACAGACAATATTATTTTACAGACACACTGGAATTTCTTCAGCTTAAAAAAAAAAAATCACAGATGCCTTAAATTTTTTTTAACGGTCAGTGGGAAAAAGTGCCATATTTTTACGGACTGTCCTGGAATTTCTGGATGGTTGGCAATCCTGCACATATTCTTAGATTTTCTGCAGAAATCTTTTTCAGGTTTTATCTATACATTTATTATTTGTATTATCCTTTGCAGAGCAGACGGGTGTATATCTTAGCAAGGGCTCACCCAGCAATTAGTTATTGGCTATTTGTAAGTGTTTTTAACTTAATGGTAATCCTCAAAGTACCGTATATACGTCTACTTTTGCTCTTTTTGTCTTGTCCTCTTAATGAATTATCTGTCAGCTGCCCGTCTACCAAAATGAGAAAATATACTACAGTCACGGACACTGACGTACAATTATGCTATAATTGATGTCACTTTTTTATCACCAGAAAAATGCTTAGGCCTCTTTCACACTTCAGTTTTTTGCATCAGTCATAATCCGCCAAAAGGACGGATGGCGGATCCGTATAGAGAGAGAGAGAGAGAAAAAATTTTTTGTCCTGCACCCAGAAAGAATTTCGGGTTAAATGAGTGTCTGGAGGATCCGCCACAGAAAAAAACGTTGCAAGCTCCGTTTTGAAATCTTTGAGGATGGTAACGGACAGGAACTTTTGGCGGATCCGCAAAAAAAACGGATGCAACGGACGGCAATCCGTCACAATCCGCCAATAATGGAAGTCAATGGGGAAAAAAACGGATCCTCAAAAGAAAATTGAGGATCCGTTTTTTTTTTCAAAACCTGGCGGATTGTGACTGATTGTAAAAAACTGAAGTGTGAAAGAGGCCTTAGTGAATCAGTTTTGTTTTTAGAAACCGTTACAGATCATACTAAAATATCTGTTGTTTTTTTTTTTCATTCAAGGACAACAGTATTAGGACCAGAAAATACAACTTCCTCACATTTATTCCTCTGAATGTTTTTGAGCAGTTTCACAGGGCAGCTAACCTCTATTTCCTGTTTATAATTATCTTGCAGGTAAGTGTCACAAGTAGAGATGAGCAAACCTTTCAAGGTTCGGTTCGGATTTGGAGAACGGACCGATGTTCTCCAAACGGTTTGTCGAATGTATCCATACCTCATTGAATTCAATGGGATGCAAAATCAAATGCATAGACAACACATTCGGGGGGGGGGGGGGGGCAAAAAGCTGCCCAAAAAGCTCAAATTAGGACCTGACACCATGAAAAGTGGCATCAATTGACCACAGTAGAAATTTTAAAATGAGGCAGCAGTTAGGCATGGACTTTGCATGAGAAAGAGTCTGAGACAGCATTTACAGCTTGGAATTGAAGTTTTAATGAGGACCTGGTGGTTAAGGGAGCCTTGTAAGCCTTCTTAACTGGGAGACCTGATACATCATGCAACACTTCCAATTGGCACAAACATCAGTTTCATACAGTAATATTGGTAGCAAAATGTAGGGAAAGTAATACAGGTAGTTGACTGATCAATTGACCTACTTTAGAACCTTTTATAATTGCACAAAAGCAGTCAGGCATGACCCATGCATGAGGTATCAGGATCTGGCCCAGCATTTACAGCTTGTAACTGTAGTTTTAATGAGGACCTGATGGTTAAAGGAGCAGTGTAAGCCTTTTTAGCTGGGAGACCTGATACCTCATGCAACACCTTCAATTTTTTTTTCTTTTTTTTTTATTTCAGCCACACTCAGATGGCACAAATATACAGTACTATTGGTAGAAAAATGTAAGGATAGTAACACTGTTAGGCTAGTTTCACACTAGCGTTTCCGGGTGCAGCGCAGGGCCGCCGCTAAGTTCCACCCCTGGCCGCACCCCCTCCGGTCAGCTCCTCCTCTGATTGCATGACGCTGCATGCGATCAGCATACCCTATATTTAGCGTTGGGTACACTGGTCGTGCGCTGGTACACTTTTGCACTGTGTTGCATTTATGTGCGCTCGGCGCAGCGCTAAAAGGGCGCAAGTGCCGGCAAAAGTGTACCAGCGCACACGACCAGCGTACCCAATGCTAAATATAGGGTACTCTAATCGCATGCAGCATCATGCGATCAGAGGAGGAGCTGACTGGAGGAGGCGGCAGCGGCAGCCCTGCTCTGCGCCCGGAAATTCTAGTCTGAAAGTAGCCTTAGTTAGTGTAGACCTGCCGGTCTGGAAGCCATACTGCAACAGGCATCACACATGAAGGAGACCCAACTTGGAGTACAAATATTAACCCAAATTAGGGGCAGGCAACAGGAAATGTGGCATCAATTTACCTACAGTAGAAATTTGATAATGGCACTGAAGTCAGCCGAATGTGGTATCAGGGTCTAGGCCCTCATTTAGAGGTTTGGATTGAAGGTTCAATTAAGATATAGTGGCTAAGGGAGCAGTGTAAGGCTTCTTATCGGGGAGATCTGATACATCATGCAACACCTTTTTTTTCCGGCCACACTCAGATGGAACAAACATCAGTTTCATACAGTACTATTGGTACACAAATGTAAGGAATGTATCACAGGTGAATGCAAACTGAAAATGAGTGTAGTCCTGCCTGTCTGGGAGCCTTAGTTACACAGGCAATCCTTCAGATGGAGACCCAACTTTGAGTCTCCACACTTAAAAAAATAATTGTCACAGACCACTAAAGTGGCATCAATTTGCACAAATTAGAAACAGTATAATAGGCCTCTGACACACCTTCAACCACAGGCAATCCACCAGATGGAGACCCAACTTGGAGTCTCCACATTTCAAAACATTGTTTGTAACATCATTAGCAGTAGCAACAGCAGGCATAGAAGACACCAGAAAGATGACATAGACTGCAATAACGAGATAAAGATCAATACATGACAATAAAAACAGCACCATCGCCTAATTTAAGTCTTCTCAGTCTACGACTGAGATGCAGGAGTCATTGGAGAGCCACGACTTGTTCATTTTGAAGAAAGCTAGGTGGTCTACACTTTGAGGGGACAGCCAGATGCACTTATCCATCAGGACACCACCAGCAGCACTGAAGACACGTTCTGAGAAAACGCTGTCTGCCGGGCATGACAAAACCTCCAAGGCGTGACAGGCAAGCTCAGGCCACTATTACATTTTTGAAGACCAAAATGGAAATCAGGGTCCAACCCCCCCCCCCCACACACACAAACAAACAATGGCATTGTCAAAACCTCCAAGCAGGCTGGCTCCAGGTTTTCATTGCCCCAGATGAAAGAGTCTCTCAGTGGGCCCCTTTAACACATACTACAATTCATGATGCACAGATACAGCAGATAAATATAGGTATAGTATATTGCCAAAGATTTCACTTACTTCTTACATTACATGAGTGATTTCAATAGCTCAGAAACCAGACAGTATAGTCCTCCATGGTGACAACATAGCGCTTCATACAGAATAATGATCCTTATATATTGCTTCATACAGAATAATGGACCCCATATAATGCTCCATACAGTATAATGAGCCCCATATATTTCTCCATTCAGAAAAATGAGCCCCACATATTGCTTCATACAGTATAGTGGGCACCACATACAGAATAATGATCCCCATATATTGCTCCATACAGAATAATGGACCCCATATAATGCTCCATGGAAAATAATGATCCCCATATATTGCTCCATACAGTATAATGAGCCCCATATAATACTCCATTGTTAAGAGTCAGGTTCCTGTCGCTGCACAGCAGGAATCCAGAGACTTGCCTTCGGCGGTCTCCCATTCCTCTCCGACCGCAGAGGAGGCTGCTCAGCAGACTCGTTGATCCCGGCGCTCTGCTCAGACTAGCACTGTGGCTTTGGTTGTTGCTGCCACCTCTTGTCCAGCTATAGCAACGCATGCTGGTCAGCAGCGAGATACTCCAGGGACTAAGTCCTTCTTTCGGTCTACTGAGCATGCCCGTGGGACGATGTCTCATTGGAGATCAGAGGTCACATGCGCAGGTCCTTCTCCAGCTTGGATTAGACCATCAGGAAGGTCCCGGAAGGACGCAGCTATAAAAGGGTCACATGGCCGCTAGTATAGACTCATAATGTTATTGGTATGTGTGATGATGGATGCATGAATCTGGTGAATGACTCATTAAATTAACCCCTCATTTGATATGCATGTGTTAGGGTATTTGAGTCAGCGCCAACAGGTGGCTATACTTCCGCCACCATGCTCCTAGCACTATCACACTAGCGTCCGGTGGTGTCATCCTGTATTGGGCATTACCGTACCACGCTAAGTCAGCACCCGCCAGTGCAGCGCCATGCGCAAGTTGTGTGCTGTTTAGTCCAAGCCTGGGTGATTAGTAGCGCATGCCAGAGTGATGCCGTGCACACTTGCGCGTTGCTTTCTTACCGCAATTGCGGCGCCAAGCGCTGCTGCTCTGGAGGGACCCTTTCCTTTGTCTCTGGGGCAGGGTCTTGTGACCATATAGCAGTGCTTCACCAGCCGAGTCCTGTGACGTTAAAAGGCTCTGGCTCTACTTCCAGCGACTCTGTGAAGTAACAGAGTTCGCTCCTACAGTATATGCACCGGGTCAGTGGTTACCCGCCGGTGTTCAGGTAGAACTCCGCCATTACCTAGCAGCAGTATACCATCTCTGCACGGTGGACCCCGGGTTGCGATCGCACTTTCCCATACTTTATATTTAGTGGATCCGCAACCCAAACATTATACTAGTGCCAGGGTCTGGCTAGTAATGGCACGCGAACAGCGACTGCAGCGGTACATCCAGCAGCTGGAGGGCAGGTTGGCGGCTATCGAGCGCTCAACCTCAGCTGTGGATCTTTCCGCAGTTGCTGTTCAGGCAGCCACAGAGGATGTCTCCCATGTGTCCACTGCCATCCCTGCCTCGACTTTATCCCACCTCCCGCTGCCTGAGAAGTTCTCGCACCGGGTCAGTGGTTACCCGCCGGTGTTCAGGTAAGACTCCACCATTACCTAGCAGCAGTATACCATCTCTGCACAGTGGACCCCGGGTTGCGATCGCACTTTCCCATACTTTATATTTAGTGCGATCCGCAACCCTAACACTCCATACAGTATAATGAGCCCCTTATTAAGCTCCATACAGTATAATGAGATCCATATATTGTTCCATTCAGAATGAGCCCCACATATTGCTCCATACAGTAAAATGAGCCCCATATATTGTCCCATACAGAATAATGAACCCAATATAGTGCTCCATATAGTACACTGGGCACCACATAGTGCTACATACAGAATAATGATCCCCATATATTTAGCTCCATACCAAATAATGGACCCCATATAATGCTCCATGCAAAATAATGAGCCCATATATTGCTCCATACAGTATAGTGAGCCCCATATAATGCTCCATCCAGAATAATGAGCCCCATATAATGCTCCACACAGTATATGATAAACATAATCTATTATGGTAAGGTGCCTTATAGATGAAGAAGTGAGAGGTAACAAAAGCATATATAAAAGAATATCTTTATTAAGTATCAATGTTAAAACACCAATTAAAAAGACAGGGCAAAAGAAGGACCTCTAAAATAGTGGGGAAATCAATCAGCAGCAAATGGTAATAAAGTGCTAGGTGAAATATAATACAAGCACCCTGAGAAAAAAGGAACCTAGCAAAAGAAACCCCTAATTACCTAAATAGGGCAAGCCATATAGGGACTCAGCAACCGCAAAATATGTGCTTATTGTTGCTAATTTTAGCCAGAGCAATATTCATAGCTGCCTTAGGAGAGGGGAGAGAAGAGACAAAGTCCATACTCTGAGACTGGTGCTATAAGGCTGTGCACTGATGGGCGGCTGCTGCTGCTGATGATGATAATCCCCTTGCCCCTTTTTTCTCAGGGTGCTTGTATTATATTTCACTGTGCACTTTATTACCATTTGCCGCTGATTGATTTCCCCACCATTTTGGAGGCCCTTTTTTGCCCTGTCTTTTTAATTGGTGTTTTAACATTGTTACTTAATAAAGATATTCTTTTAAATACTCTTTTGTTCCCTCTCACTTCTTCATCTATATGGCACCTTACCATAATAGATTATGCTTATCATGTATCATTGAAGTGTTTTTTTGCCTCCTCAAGTTAGGACTATGGGAATAATCCATACAGTATATGATGGACCATATATATTGCTCCATACAAAATGGGTGGGCCCCATATAATGCTCCATACAGAATAGGCAGCATATAATGTTCCATACAGTATTTGATTTGCCCCATATAGTGCTCCATACAGTATATGATGGGCCCCATATATTGTTCCAAACAGAATGGACCCCATGTAATGCTTTTTATATAATTAGCCCCATTAATGCTTCATATATAATTGGCCCCATAAGATGCTCCATATATGATGGGCCCATAAGATGCTCCTTGTGTAACTAGCTACATAAGATGCTCCATATATAATTGGCTCCAGAAGAAGCTTCATATATAATGGGCCCCATATACTGGTTCATAGGTAATTGGCCCCATAAGATGCTCCATAGGTTATTGGCCCCATAAGATGTTCAATATATAGTGGGCCCCATATAATGCTTCATATGTAGTTGGCCCCATAAAATGCTCAATATGTAATTGGCCCCATTAGATGCTCCATTTGTAATTGGTCCCAAAAGATGCTCAAAACATTAAAAAAATGAAATACTCAACTCTCCTTGCTTGCCGCTGCTCTGCTCTGGACTCCTCAGCATCGGTGTCTTCTGACTTTCTGCACTGTGACTGTTCAGGCAGAGGGTGCACAATCGTGACGTCATAGTGCCCTTAGACCTGAACATCGGCGACATTCTGGTGTAGCGCAGGCACAACTTTTTTAGAGAAGTAATGGCGACTGGGCAACTGGTACTAGAGGATTGCAACGGCCATCAACATTCTGAAGCCGTGTGTTTCCACCAGGTGGAAAGGCAGCATTTCCATCGCCAACAGATTGGGGATGGTTTTGTTCAAGCTCTTAGCTTTGCCATGTGTAGGAGAAAACATTATTTTATGTGACCACAACTGTGGGACCGAGGGCTGTCCGCTATGTTAGAGTGCAGGGTATGGAGAACAGGACAAATTACTGGACTGTGAGTGAGGGCAGGAGGAGATATTATGGTGGATTGGGAAAGATGTGTTGTGCTAGGTGACACAAAAGCAGCAGTCATGTCTACCTCCATAACAGCTGATTGGCACTCACTCACCCCGACTGTGGTGTGTAAACAATTGTAGTTTTGGCGGCCGGAGACCTGTGTGAGAAGACTTGGAATGGTGACGGAGGAGGAAAAAACAGCAGATGGGTTTGATAGGATGGCTGGTGGTTGTCAAGGCCCCCTAGTCCACATTTTAGCACAGTCAGATTCCCACTCGAAGGCATGTTGATCGTGGATGTGGCAGTTCATGCATGTAGTTGTCAAATTATTGCAATTTTTTCTTCTACTGAGCTTTTTTGGCAAATTTGACAGATAACAAATGTTGGGTCATGCTTTGGTCTCAAAAAAGGCCCAGGCTAGGCAACCATTGCCGCCACTGCAAACTGAGCATTTGCGACAGGTGCTGGACACAGCCAGAGCTGGGGCTGAGGATGCAATACTTGTCGTGGTTGCATCACTTCATGTCTGTTTGGGAAGTCGCAACGTAACCTGCTCATCTTCCTTCTCCTCCACCTCCTCTGCTGAGCTACTCAGCTGTGTACCTCTGTGTTCACATCATGTGGGATCTACAATCTCATTGTCATCCTCTCTGTACTCACACTCCTCCCCCTGCAAGTCACCCTCCTCCTCTTCCTGCCCTGACACAACAGTACAGTCCGTGCGCGCCTCTGTTATCTGAGTCTCATCTGGATCACCTCCACACTTGGTGGTTAACGTCTGGTGTTATGAATGAGTCACCGAAGGAGGAAAAAACAAAAATACAAGCTAAGTCCAGAAAACCGGAGAGGTTGGTAGCTATTGGATTGCAGACCCCTGATCCTATCCACAACAACTAACAGTAGCCGTGGGGGGTTCCTACGATGCCCTAGACCCCTCGATCACAGCCGGAGAACTAAATAGGCCTAGAGAAAGAAAGGGGAAATCTAAACTGCCCCAGAGCAGACCCCAAAGCAATAGGCAGCCCCCAACATATAATGACGGTGAAGCAAGATGAAAACACTAACACAGATAGAAAGATAGGTTGAGCAAACAATGGGGCCCAAGCTAACTAAAAAGGACAGGATAGAAAAGCTGCTGTCTGCAATCCGCAAAAAACCTTACCAAAAAATGTCCCAACCGTCTGATAGGAAAAACAGGCCCTGAAGTCGCTAGGACTTCAAAAAGACTATATCAGCACTCAGGTAAATTCTGAAGACAGAGCAAAGAGAAAAACTGATCAGAGACAAAAATGGAACTCGGCACACCCCCGACTGGGGATGGCTGAACTCCAAAAAACAAGGTAAACAAAACAAAATTAGCAGAGCAAAAACTTATCTTTGGGAAGCAGGAATCAGACTGGTCTCCAAGAATCCAGCAGAGAAATCACCAGCGACTCAGAAGGGCGTCGGCTGCCTTATATCCAGTCAGAATTTCCTGTTACCCAGTCATCATCTACCAGATCAGGTGTTTGGTAATCAGCCTCACTACCTTCCTTCACCAGAAGAGGGAGTTCATCAGACATCGACGGTGAAGGGGAATGAACTCACAACAGTCTGGTGACGAGGGTCTGGATTCTGCTTGGACACTACTTTGTCCGGCCCCAGATCCAAAATGAAATAATTTTGGGCAGATGCTTCCATCCTCTTGATTCTGTGATTCTCCGGAGCAGACCTCTGATGCCCATGGAATAGAATGTGTGAACAGCTCTGCAGAATTGCCTGTCTGAGGTTCCCCACAGTCAGTTGGACATTTGGAAATTTTTAATGCAGGGGAAACAAGGGGGAAACAAAGGTGATTTGGGCGCCACACCTCTCAGGATTGTACTGTGTGTGATGTAAAGGTGGAGGAAGATGAGGAGAGGCCACTTGATGCAGCGCTTTCCATCCACTGGAGCACATGCTCTTTCTGGCCCTCAACTACAAGGCGTACCGCTGTGTGGCTGCCAAAGAAAGGGAGTTGAGCAGCCCTTCCATTAACAGATGTAGTCAGTTGTCTTTGGACACCAAGACCTTCTGGTCGGCACATTTCATTTGTTCTGCTGTTACTGTCCCCAGCCCTACTTGTGGCTTCATCACCTCGCGGGGCATCACTGTGATCAGAGTTACATTGAAATTCCAATCAAGCTGAAAGAAAAATTGACTCATAAGTATCTTAATCTCACGTTTGTACTACTGTAAGAGGAGGGCAGGACGGTAGTCGCAGCCAAGGACACCGGGGCTCTGGTGTCCTGACCTCTTCCCACAGGAAAATCTTCAGCATTTACCGGTGTACCTGTTCCTGCTCCTGGTCCACGGTCAGGGATTCCACTGCGGTGCGATCCAGCTTCTGCACACTTGTTCCCAGTGCATGTACAAGAAATAACGGACACAGATACCGGTTCTGATGCTCAACGGTTTTATGTCCTTCTTTAATGGTTCTGGACACATCAGTTACATCGCAGTCCACACAGCATTCCTCCTGCACTTTCCCTTTCTAACTTTCTTTGCCCTCACGTACATTACGGAGTAGTAGTGCCCTTGGCAGTACCGCAGCTTCACTACTGTAGGACCTCAGTACATAGGGGATCCCGCTCATCTGTTTCACCCCGAACTTGCCAGCTTCAGCCCTGTTGAGAATCTGCCACATCATGAACATTCTGCACCCTGCATGACTTTTGGACCATGTTTCCTTCTCCGTTCCTGCTGCTGACGTGAACTGTAACTTCCCCGGGTGCTCCAGTCTTATCCAGCACCAGTCTGACTGTGCCCGTGCTTCACTTAAATAACGTTGCGTAGCTGCTATGTTGTCCTGGGCTTAGATCCCTTGTGGACCTCTCGGGTGTGCTCGCCCTTCTGACTAATTCCTACAACCTACACTAGCTTAACCCATAGCAGCTCCTCCTGCAGTTAACCCTAATCAAATTTCCTAACAGCTATACCTAATAAGGCCCACTAGTATGCCCCCATGTAGTGGTGCGTTCCAGAACTACGCTTATCCATTCTATGAATCGTATATACTACAAGTGCCCTCATCTATTGAACCCCACGGATGCACTGACTTACCCTAAGCTATAAAGAACATATTACAATGGCATACAACATAATATAATACAATAGTCATAATAAAGTATATCTTACAGTTTATACAATATAGTAACACATCATGTGGCAATACCAATAAGACAGTCGGTAATACACAGCCGTGTAGCAGTACCGGAACAGAATAGCATATTTACATGAAAGCTCTAAAAGGGGAGGAGGCATTAAAGGGGTGTTCCAGTCCAATCACCTACATTCCTCTGTTCCCATTAAGAAAGTGTGTAAAAGTAGTGGACAACCCCCTTAATGCTTGTTTTGTTAGGAAGATGATTAAACACACAGTGTATAAAAAGGACACCATATTCTCGGAATTTCCATCTGACTAAGGTTCTGTGGGATGCGCTGGAAACAACAAGGCCTTCTAATGTATGCTAACATAGTATTTTCTCATAAATGACATTTATGTCTAACCACAACATAGCTTATATGTGTGACTGTTGGGTCCAAAATGCTCAAACACCAACCGATTACAAGAACTTGGATCCAAAGACATACCCACAGCTTTTGCAGTTTGTTTCACTCTATGAAGATACAGTAGTTAAATGTATCAGTCTACCGCCCAGGCCCTTTTTAGGTTGTATTGGCCATTTCAATGTTTTTGGCATTATTTTTCAAAAGCTTACATAAAGCCACAATGCAGCCAACATATAGTAAACAGTATGCAAATTACCTCTTCACAGAGGAAGAGGACTACAACTCTAGTGCTACGTATTGGAAATAGCAATCATAAAAGTCAGTATCGACTCTTTATCGAGCCTTGCCACATGACTTAGGATAAAAGCCAAACCAGAATATCAATTTCCAGACATTGTGTTTCGGCGTGATGCCCCTCATCAGTGCAAAGTGTGAGATTCAGTTTGCCTGTGTGAGATTCAGTTTGCCTGGGTGAGAGGCGTTTGACCGAGATCAAAGGGGTAACAATTCTTATTGTTGTTAGTGCCAAGCCTGGAATGTCAATGTGAGGAGACGTTTAACCCCTTAACGTCCATAGACGTGCACAGTCAGTCATGGGCGGTTGTAACTTACCGCACCAGGACGGACTGTGCATGTCATGCCTTTGAACTGTCACTGCATGTAAACACGCAGTGACAGTTCAGTGCCGACAGCTGTCTATGACCCTTGCAGTCGGTCCCTGCACCCCGAGCGCTGTAATTGATCAGTCAATCTGACTGACCAAACACAGCAGCGATCGGGCAGGAGATGCTGAAATTTCAGCATCTCCTGCCCGATAAGTGCAGGAGCTCGGCACTGCAGTGGCTGAGCTTCCTGCACTGACAGCCAGGAGCGCGATCGCAGTGTTCGGGGGGGAGGCAGAGGATAGGGGACTCCCTCTGACTCAGGTCAGCATCCCTGCAATGTAATCGCGGGGCTCGACCTGTGCCATGATGACCCAGGGGTTGTCATGACAACCTCCGGGTCATTCAGCTACGGAAAGCTGCTGAGACCATGCTCACTGCATGGTATCAGCAGCTTTCTCCATAGGGTATAATGCATTGCAGTGCTATCCTGGAGCATTGCAATGAATTATACCTGAAATGAAAGTGAAAGTCCCATAAAGTGACAAGATAAAAAAAACACATTTTTTAAAAAAAATATTAAAATAATAAAAAAATCCCCTATAAATTCCCTAATAAAAAATAAAATAAACAAAAAAAAACACTCATGTTTGGTATTGCCGCGTCCGGAAAAATCCCATCTATAAAAGTATCACCCTAGTTAAGCCCTTCAGTGAATGCCGTAAAAAAAGCAACATAAAGTAGCAAATTATACAAAGTGCAATAACATGCGATCAAAAAGATGGATATAAATAAACATGATACCGCTGAAAATGTCATCTTGTTCCGCAAAAACCAAGCCATCATACAGCTCCATCAGCGAAAAAATTAAAAAATAAAGAATATCGCAGAATAAAGCGATACAAAAATATACAAAAATAATTATTATTCTTAAAAAAGTTTTTATTGTGTAAAAAACACCAAAACATAAAAAAAATATAAATGAGGTATCGCTGTTATCGTAGTGACCCGAAGAATAAATCTGCCATACTAATTTTACCACACGCGGAATGGAGAAAAAAAAACAAAAAACAAACGATTCCTGTATTGCTAGTTTTTGTTCATTCTGCCTCCACAAAAATTGGAATAGAAAGCGATCAAAAATGGTTATGTGCCCGAAAATGGTACCAATGAAAATGTCAGCTTGTCCCGCAAAAAACAAGCCTGCACCTGACTCTGTCTGCCAAAATATAGAAAAATCATAGCTTTTAAAATACGGCGATGCAAAAATTTCTTCCAAAAAAAGCGTCTTTTAGTGTGTGACAGAAGCTAAACATGAAAAAAGGATATAAATCTGGTATCACTGTAATCGCACTGACCCGAAGAATAAAGTCGCCTAATCACTTATACCGCACGAGGAACGGCGTAAAAAATAAAACCAATTCTTCACCATTTGTGGATTTGTGCATTCTGCCTCCCAAGAATCGCAGTAAAGCGATCACAATGGTTCCCCCCCACATATGGGGTATCAGCATACTCAGGAGAATTTAGACCCCCAAAGTTGTTGTGCAATTTGTCCTGTTATCCTTGTGAACATAAAAATTTGAGGGAAAAAATATCATTTTTGTGGAAAAAATGATTTTTTTTTATTTTCACGGATCTACGTTATAACCTTCTGAGAAGCACTTGGGGGTTTAGTGTGCTCACCACACATCTAGATAAGCTCCTTGGGGGGTCTAGTTTCCAAAATGGGGTCACTTGTGGGGGTTTCCACTGTTTAGGCACATTGGGGCTCTGCAAATGCAACATGACGCCTGCAGACCACTCCATCAAAGTCTGCATTCCAAAACGGCACTCCTTCCCTTCTGAGCCCTGCCATGCGCCCAAACAGTGGTTCCACCCCACATATGGGGTATCAGCCTACTCAGAACATATTGCACAACAACTTTTGGGGTCCTATTTCTTCTGTTACCCTTGTCGAAATAAATATTTAAGGGCAAAAAGATCATTTTTGTGGAAAAAAAATATGATTTTATTTTCACGGCTCTACGTCATAAACTTCTGTGAAGCACTTGGGGGTTCAGTGTACTCATCATATATCTAGAGAAGCTCCTTGGGGGGTCTAGCTTCCAAAATGGTGTCACTTGTGGGGGGTTTCCACTGTTTAGGCACATCAGGGGCTCGTTAAACGCGACATGGCGTCCGATCTCAATTCCAGCAAATTTTAGGTTGAAAAAGTCAAACAGCGCTTCTTCCCATCTGAGCTCTGCCATGCACCCACACAGTGGTTTACCCCCACATATGGGGTATCAGTGTGCTCAGGACAAATTGCTCAATAACTTTTGGGGTACTGTTATCCTTGGGAAAATAAAAATTGGGGGTGAAAAGATCATTTTTGTGGAAAAAATATGATTTTTTAATTTTATGGCTCTACGTTATAACCTTCTGTGAAGCCCTTGGGGGTTCAAAGTGCTCACCACACATTTAGATAAGTTCCTTGGGTGGTCTAGCTTCCAAAATGGCATCACTTATGGGGGGTTTCCACTGTTTAGGCACATCAGGGTCTCTCCAAACGAGACATGGCGTCCGCTCTCGATTCCAGCCAATTTGACATTCAAAATCTCAAATAATGCTCCTTCCCTTCTGAGCACTGCTGTGCACCTAAAGATTGGTCTTCCTACTCACATGGGATATCGGTGTACTCAGGAGAAATTGCACAATAAATATTTTGGTTCATTTTCTCCTGAAACCCTTGACAAAATAAAAAAAAATGTGTCCAAAGAAAAATTTTGGGGAAAAAAAGTTAAATGTTCATTTTTTCCTTCCACATTGCTTCAATTCTTGTGAAGTACCTAAAGGGTTAATAAACTTCTTGAATGTGGTTTTGAACACGTTAAGGAGTGCAGTTTTTGTAGTGGTGTCACTTTTGGGTATTTTCTGTCATATTGACCCCTCAAAGTGACTTCAAATGTGAGGTGGTCCCTAAAAAAATGGTTTTGTAAATTTTGTTGGAAAAATGAGAAATCGGTGGTCAACTTTTAACCCTTATAACGTCCTAACAAAAAAAAAATTGTTTCCAAAATTGTGCTGATGTAAACTAGACATGTGGGAAATGTTATTTATTAACTATTTTTTGTGACATATCTCTCTGATTTAAGGGCATAAAAATTAAAAATTTGAAAATTGCAAAATTTTAAAAATTTTCGCCATAATTCTGTTTATTTTCATAAATAAACTCAAGTTATATCGAAGAAATTTTACCACTACCATGAAGTACAATATGTCACGAAAAAACATTGTCAGAATCAGCGGGATCCGTTGAAGCGTTCCAGAGTTATAAGCACATAAAGTGACAGTGGTCCGATTTCAAAATTAAGGCCTGGTCATTAACCTACAAAATGGCTTGGTCCTTAAGGGGTTAAACCTTGCAATGCTCTTCTGGGAAGTTATATTTGCAAATTACCTCTTCAGAGAGTAAGAGTACTGAACAGTGGCACATTTTGTCCTCATGGTACTGCAGGAACTCCATTGTACCTCTATAGATAACTTCACCACTATTTATGATTACTGATGGTTCCTGTATCAGATCAGAGTCATAGGCCCATTATGGCCCCCTCAGTAAAGTATGGCTATTATTATACCTCAGGATAATATTAAGTACATAAGTAAATGTGCGAGCCAGCAGTATGCACAGCAGTGTACAGCTTAGGTTGCGATAAAAAAGGACATGGCACATGAACCCCTTAATGACGCAGCCGATTTTCATTTCTGTGTTTTCGTTTTTCTAACCTTTTTGGAAAAGCCATAAGTTTTTTATTTTTCTGTCAACATCGATGAATGGTTTTTGTTGGATGAGTCGAAGCTTTAAAGGACACCATTCACTTTACCATATAGAGTAAGGAAAATGGCAAAGTGCAGTGAAATTGTGGAAAGAAAATGCAATTCTGCTATGGTTTTCTGGATTTATTTTTTACATTATTTGTGTTATAAAAATGACCTGGCAATATAACTCTCCAGGTCAGTTACAATTCCAGTGGCACAAAATTTGCAAAGGTTTTTTTACTATATTTTAGGCTTAAAAAATTCTGAGCTTTCTAAAATTAAATTTTTTTATTTAATTTGGGCTACCATTTTCCGAGACCCAAAACTTTTGTATTTTTATGTAGGAGGATCTGTTATGGCTTATTTTTTGTATGGTGAGGTAGAAACTTTATTTATTCCATTTTGGAGTAGAAATAACATTTTATTGCTTCATGGTGCATTTTCTGAGGTGTTTCGGTGACCAAAAAATTAAATTCTAATGTTTCGATATTTTTCTTCTTTACAGCATTTACTGGTCAGGTTAATTCATTTTATACCTTGATAGATCGGGCTTTTATGGCCACTGCAACACCAGACTTGATCCTGCGATCATTTGATTGCTTGTGCAATATAGTGCAATTCTATTGTGTTGTTGTATATTGCAAAATCACTGTCTCCTGTGATGCTCAGTCTGTGACTGGATGTCACAAGAAAATTAACACAACAGACATGGGGACCTACAGCAGGCCCCATAGCAGGGGCATAATAATCGCGGTCTCAGAGGTCACGACCAGGACCGTGCGGGCAGCTGCCCACCGATGCCAGCACAAACTTCAACTAGAAGCATGGCCTCGGACGCACAATCAGCTGAAGAGTATTGTGGTGTAGAGACCTGTCGGGACCGTCTGTGGCAATACAGGCTGCTGGCCAATTAGAGGCCTGCAACTGACGTTATCACGCACGTGACTGGGGGTGCATGGCGCTTCTGTCGCTTGCACGCTGAAGTCAGCTGCTGGCTTCGGAAGAGGATGCCATGGTGATGGCTTCAGAAGAGGAGCTGTGGTATGATTAGACCATGTTCTTGCACGGTCAGACACAGCCATTACACAGTACACAGCAGGGGTACATTTGTAAGATTATCTCAGCACAGGAACACTATAATTTAAACACTTCCAATTGTGGAACTTATTATTATTGCAAGATTAAAATTAACTTTTGTTCTTGTGAAAAGCCCTTTAAGTCTAGCATTGCACACAGAAGTGTTAATGACGCCCTCACTGGAGAATGACCGAAAATGTTGCAAATTTTCAAAGCTTTTTATGCCAAATTTTCTGGCATAAAATCTTTGATGAATTGCACCTATAACGTTGTGTAAGGAGACATTGCAGTTTTACAAGAATTAATAATGTGCGTTACAGTACTGTCAAATGAAATATATGGTAGTGCTTCCCAGAGGCGTATCTAGGTTTTCTGGCACCCGGGGCAAGAATTTGGGTCGGCGCCCCCCCCCCCAAGTACATATGCGACTTGCACAGTTAGTCATGTACCCACGAGCTGCTCTCCCTAATCCTCTCAACGTTCAGTAAAAAACTGAAAGCAGGAAGAGAAGCTCGTTGTCACAGGACCATAACTATGAAGATCGCATATGAGTGAAGTGTCCATGTGATGACTACTGGAACCTGCAGAGCTGAATCCTGACATTGCAGCTTCTGAATTCTCACACTGAATGCACTGCACACATTTAGGATGCTCCCTTGCCGATATACAGTCATGTCAGCACAAGCATGTGATTTATATACTTCTGGCCACATTCTGACTAGACGTGCCCGGCCTCGCTCTGTTCATTTTCATTGAGTGAGGCCACAAATGTCTAGCTAGCATGTGACCACATGTATGTAAATTACCGGCATGAGAGAATCCTGACAGCGTTCAGTGTGCACTGTGAGAATTCAAAAGTCTGCAGTCACATAGAATGACTGCAGACTCAGCACAAACCTCGACAACCCCTTTAATGTTCCTAACAAATAAAAACATGAGAATTAGTCAGTATCACAAATAATATTTACATCCAGGTACCTTATAGATGATGTCGTCTCTGGAGTCAGTCTCCTTTTCTTCTTGTCCAGACCCCATGATGAGTTTTCTCATCCACAGCCGTCTCTGCAGACGTCCATCTTCTCCGGTCTTCTGCAGCAAATCTCCACACAATGCCCTTAAAGATAAAAGTGTCATTATAATGCTCCGGAATAAAAATATCTGCAATATACTGTCACCTCACACTATTCCCCTCCCTCCTCATACTGTCTCCTTTAACATCCCACCTGTTCACCATACTGTTTCCTCATATATTTACCCCCTCACTCTCTATACTGTCTGCTCACACATACCCCCGACTCCCCATACTGTGTCTGCACACATCCCATCACCCTCACTCCCCATACTGTGTCCACATACATTTACCCGTTCGCTCCCCATACTGTCTGCACCGATCCCCCTCACTCACCCCCATACTGTGTCTGCACCCATCCCCCATACCGTTTCCTCATACATACTCTTCATTTTGTGTCCCCAAATCTCCACACACACATTAAATCCCCTCATCCCGACTCCAAATCCCCCTTCCCCAATCCCTCACACACATTAAATAATCCCAATCCCCACTCCAAATCCCTCACACACATTAAATAACCCCCCATCCCCACTCCAAATCCCTCACACACATTAAATAACCCCCATCCCCACTCCGAATCCCCCCACACATTAAATAACCCGCCATCCCCACTCAATAACCCCCGTCCCTACTCCCAAATCCCCCCACACATTATGTACCCCCACTCCAAATCCCCCCACACATTAACCCCATCCCCACTCATTAACCCCCATCCCCACTCCAAATCCCCCCACACATTAAGTATCCCCCATCCCCACTCATTAACCCCCCCATAGATTAACCCCCATCCCCACTCATTAACACCCCACACATTAACCCCCATCACATGACTTGTCACGCTGCTGACGTTGCTCTGACCCAGCGGTCAGAGCTTCAGTTGTACTGGCGTCTGTATAGACGCCAGTACAATTGTTCCCTGGGAGCCGACACGCGCACCTTGTCTGCGCCAGCTGTCAGCTGTGACAGCTGACACAGAGATCCGCTGCCTCTCAGCCTGGGGGGGCGGCAGAACGCAGCCGCCAGGGAGGACACTGCAGACTGCTGCATTAGGCGGCCAGACTGCGCCCGCTGCCGGCTGCGCCCGGGGCAACTGCCCCGGCTGCCCCCCCCCCCTAGATACGCACCTGGTGCTTCCTATAAAACCTAATAAAACCGAACAGAGATCAGAACCTAACTTTATATTGCATATTCTAACAATATTAAATTACTACCTTACTTGCAGACTGTTCCTGTAATTTCCACACTTCCATGGTTCGCTATTATGATACCCTTGCTTTTTCTGCTGGTTATAAGAGGGATCAAAGACCTACTTGATGACATTGTAAGTACTATGATTTTAAAATCTTACCATCACATTTGTGGCATATGTTCAGATTTAATATTAGTAAAGTTAACACCTAGGTAAAAATGACCCTAATTAATATTAGAAATGTTTAAAGATAATCTGTCATCAGGTTTTGGCCACGTAATCTGAGAGCAGCATCATGTAGAGGCAGAGACCCCGATTCTAGCGACATGTCACTATTTGCTATAGTTTTGATAGAACTACTGTTTTATTGGGAGCAGATTATCACTAGAGGACTAGTAATCCTGCTGCCATGTAATCCTTCATATTTATGAGTAGAGATGCGCGGACACCTGGATGTTGGTGTCCGGCCAAACAATTACAAAAAGTTCGGGTACCAGAACAGTACCTGGACCCGGACCCGAACCCGGACTCCATTCACTTCAATGGTGGGCCTGAACATCCAGTGTTTGCTGTGTGCATGACAGCATGGCAAACTCCTCCTCTGATCGGCGGTGAAATCATCCCCACCGGTCAGAGATCTGTTATTCCCACGCTGTCAAAATGTTTATAACGTTTACCCCCAGTCACTGGTGTCAGCTGATGGGTCTACTGTTGCCATCATCCGACACCTGCTGCCGTAAATAACAGCGAGAGCAGGGGCGGCTGATAGGACTATTCATTAGCCGGCTCCGGCGCTGTAAATAAATAATTAAACAAAAAAACGGCGTGGATTCCGCTGTATTTTTGATAACCAGCCAGGCAAAACCACAGCTGGGGGCTGCAACCCTCAGCTCTCAGCTTCAACAAGCTGGGGTGCTGGTATTCTCATGCTGGTAAGAGGCCATAGATATTGACCCCCAAGCCTAAAAATAGCAACCGGCAACTGACGAGAAAAGGCACATCTATTAGATGCGCCAATTCTGGCGCTTTGCCCGGTTTTTCACCCGGTGTGTAGGAGAGAGGAGGCAATTGTCGGTCCCCGCCATCTCCTTACACAGGCACCAGGCCTCATTTCAGAATCAAAATTGTGTGGTCTCTAAATGAGTTTTGAGGACATTGGTAAACTAATTTTTGTTGAGATCACATCATAGTTGTTAAGGTGTGGTGTTGTATCAGGCAAATAAGTTTATTGTTATCATCTCTTTTCAAGACCGAAACAGAATGGTAAATGCAGTATATTATTTGAACTCTAGATGGTAGAATTGTCTTATAAATAGAAAACTCAATGGAGATTCTGTGCAAATGGGGAAGAAAAAAAATATGAAATTCACCTAAAATTCTAATAAATGTACATGCAGTGGGTTATTAGATACTAAATAAACAGGATGAAATCACATCATAGTTTTTAAGATGTGGTGTTGTATCAGGTAAAAAATATAAATGTATTGTTATCAGCTCTTTTTAAGACCAAAAACAGTATGAGAGATGCAATATATATTGGAACACTGGATGGTGATATTACCCTATTAGTGGAAAACTCAAGGCTAATAGATAAACCGCTCAGTGAGAGCTCAATGCAGATAGTGTGCAAGTTGGGAAGAAAAACTGAAATTCAGCAAAAATTTTTATAAATGAACATCCAGTGGTTTATTAGATACTAAATAAACATTAGGATGTGCTTTTAGTAGGTAATGAGATATACAGTAAACATTAAGATTTGCCTTCAATAGGTAATTAGATACAAGATGAGGGACACCAGAACTGTAGACAAGTTGAGGTGTATCCAGGACAAAAGAAGTGAACCAGCAAAGCAATAAAATTAATTATTTAATAAATAATATAAATAAAAACAAGCTAAATCTGAAAAGGTACTGGCAGAACAAAGGACACTGTAGATGTCCATTATAATGGTAGTGAAAAGATCAAAAGATAAAAGGTAAGTCGCCAAATGGTCACCTGTACACATAATGGTAGCTGAATGTGCAGTATAATCCCAGTATACAGGTTGTAGCCATCAAATACAATGCAATAAATAGGAAAAAGGTAGACTGTAAGTTTGACTAACAGCTGAGGCACTGCGTCCTTACAACCCGACGTGTGTTTCACTCTGCTTCTTCGGGAGTGTGTGTTGTGGTGTGGGATGTCGCCTGGTTATAAATATAAAATGGCAGGATTAGTTTGTTATGTGCATGAAGTGCTTCCCCTGAGGATTTTTTTTTACATTTAGTACATCTTTTTTTGCTTCAAATTGAGGTATACATCAATTAACTTGTGATCTCTATATACACTTCTTCAATGGACACAAAGAGAGATAAAACTAGCCTAGTTATTCTTTACTTCAGGAGTCCCATTCTGAATTATATTGTAATTAGTGATGAGCGAACACTAAAATGCTCGAGTGCTCATTACTCTAGTCAATCAAATAGTAATGTTCGGGTGCTCGACCCGAGTAACAAGTATAATGGAAGTCAATGGAAAACTGAAGCATTTTTCCGGCAGGTCTAGAGGGATCTAAAATTTGCTCAAATTCATGGAAACAGTGCTGAAATGGCATTGGAACAGCATGGGGATCACCTGGAAGTATCTCTGAATCTCAGCTCACTGCTGGGAACAATGTTGTCAGAGTATTATGCCACTTTTATGGACTGACAATAAAACATACAAGACCGAAGATAAGATGGATTTTACTGGAAAAAAATGTCAAGAAACATTCTGTCCTGGATAATGACTTGTATATAAGGAAAAATAAATAAGAGAAAAAAAATGCTCCTCCACACGTGTTTTGCTGCGTTTTTGCACGTTTGCATTGCTTTCAATGGTGAAAATAAATATTCACCAGGAAATGTAATTTTAACATTATACTACCTTAACTGGCCATGTGGTGTGTGGGACATAACCAGATACATCCTGTTTTATTTATGAAGGATGGACTCTGAAAGTCACAATTTTTGTTTTTTAGGGCCATTAGGCGGCCCTCACTATTCGTAGAGAGCAGCCCTTACTATTGTTAGAGGGCTAGCAGTCACTATTGTTTGAGGGCCATCAGGCGGCCCTCACAATTTATAGAGGGACAGCAGGCAGCATCCACTATTTTTAGAGGCCCAGCAGGCATCTTGTGGACAGATGAGACCAAGATGGAGCTTTTTGGTTAAGCACATCATTCTACCGTTTACTGTAAATGGAATGAGGCCTATAAAAGAGCACAGTAGTTACAGTCAAATATGGTGGAGGTTCACATATATTTTGGGGTTGTTCTACTGCCTCTGGCACTTGGTGCCTTGACTGTGTGCAAGGCATCATGAAATATGAAGATCCCCAAAGGATTTTAGGTCGCAATGTAGTGTCCAGTTTCAGAAAGCTGGGTTTGCATCCTAGATCAAGGGTCTTCCAGCAGGACACAAAGCACTGGAATGTTCAGAAGTGGTAATTCCAGCTACAGGAGCATACAGTCTCCCACCACTACCACTTACATACAAATGCTACAGAGAAACCGCGAATGGACACATATCAGTTAATTTTGTTTTACCTGCTTTGATTAATTTCTGAGTACAGATCACTGTGAAAAAAACACAAATCTGTCAATGAGTGTATGGAAAAAAGCAGCAGGAAGAATTATAATTTATAAAGCAATAATCCCTGACTACATGCATGTAATATGTTATCCCTACTGCAACATTTCACACTAGATGAATTGCAGATAAGAGTGGTATTATTGCAGACTATAGAAGGGATTTGAATCGGCCCGGAAAAGATTTTTCCTTGTACATGACCGCAACAAATTCTGGAGGAATGCCACCAACCCTGCCAACTTGCATGAAATTTTGAATACATATCACCGTAAAAAACATGAATCTGTCAATGAGTGCATCGGAAAAAGCAATCAAGTTATGGCATGTGGAAGAGATGTATGTGACCAGAATGAACACTCATTTTCAGCATATAATACCTAGCACCTATCCCTACACGAAACACAACTAACAGTGGTTTTAATAGGGAATAGAATACATGTTACCTTGATATTTTTTTTAGGTTGCAGCAGCAAGGATTATAATTTAAAGGCAATAATCACTGACTAGATGCCTGTAATACGCTATCCCTACAGTGACACCCTACATGAATTGCAGATAAGAGCAGTATTATCAGAGAATTAATTTAATTAGTCCTGAATAAAAGCTATTAGTTTAACGTAACAGCATCAAGGACTGTTATTTTATCAACCCTGCTGGGGAATATAGTAGAGCATTTCGCATCTATTCAGCCTATTATGGAGGAAACCAGGATCTTCTGTACTTACTGTACAAAGTCTCCTGTTCAGACTGGGCAATCTTATATGCAGTGTGAGAACTCCCTCTGTCACGACCACCTGACAGCCCACAAAAAGGCACTGGGTCATATACTAATAGATCTCACTGGCTCTTTTGGTTTGCAAAAATGTTCCCTCAACTAGAAAATGGAGCCTCAGAAAAGCATTTTTTCCCCATTACTAAGTAGTGGGTTTCCCATACTGGTAAGGCATATGCACTCAGTGTAAGGAATGCCAAAAATTAGAAGGAAGCACTCCAATACCCCTTTGAAGAGACGTATTGGAGGGCCTCACAAAACATTTTTTCCCATTATTAAGGAGTGGGCATCCTAGACTGGTAATGTTATGGACTAACCTGGGTTGTAGTAGTGGTATTGCAACCACTAGGGTCAGCATCGGGAAGTAGCGTATTTAGGAATAACAAGAGGTCGGTACACGTGAGCAGCAGTATAGTTGAAGGATCATATATAACTACTGAGATACAGAGCGGACGGCACCGCTTTTACCTTACATGCACAGGTGGTGTTCGGCCAGCAGTAGATCCATACAGGGCTTTTCCCGGGTGCTTGACCTCATAGCAATCAATCTTAAGTTCCAAACAGAAGAAAATGGTCGCACTCCACGGGATAAATTATGTTCGTTTTATTGACACATCAAATTACATGTCAAGTCAGGGTTGTGGTGACAAAAGTGCAGAGCGGCTGACAGTTGAAGGATCAGTAGGTGAATGGAAAGCTTGACTAAAGGCTGGGAGCTCAATAATCTCACAAAGCAGGAATTGCAATGCCAGGTTTTAATAGGGTGTTCAATCAGGAGATTTACAAGGTGGAGCCAATGAGGATCTTACAGGGTCGAGCTAATCGGGAATTACACAGGTATTAATATCTGGGTTATCAAGTAACTGTCCAGCAAGCTGAAATAGCTCAAAGGGAAGAGCTGCTGCCTGGTGCATCTGAGCTGCTGGGTTCAAGTCCTCACAGTACTCAGTACTCTCATTCCTGGATGGTCTCTGGGCAGCAATAGGCCACGCGGCAGTGATAAGGGTCGGGTGCAGTGAGGACCGAGGGAGCCTCACTGAGCATGCAGGTCAGAGCACGCTGAGTGGAAGTTTGTTGGGAAAGGCTCCCGGCAGAGCACAGATCCAGGATGGGTGCAGTAAAGACTCACAAGTACTAGCAGTCGTGCAGGGAGACGTGTGCCGGGCAGAGCATTGCAGTGCAGCTATCCAGGTACCAGCAGGTGTGCTGAGAGTCGGGCGCCAAGTAAAACATTGCGGTGCGGGCAATGTATTGCACTGAGGAAAGGCTTCCGTCTGGTCTCTCTGCCATAAAGGACCGACTCGTGGAGGGCTGCAGTGATAGTTGACTTTGTGGAACTTTCTCCCACCTCCCTACTGCATCTGTGGAGCTCAGCAACAGTGATTTTGGGGTTCTTCTTTACCTCTGTCACCAAGGCTCTTCTCCCACAATTGCTTAGTTTAGCTGGACGCCAGGTCTAGAAAGACTTCTGGTGGTCCCAAACTTCTTCCATTTATGGATTATGGAGGCCATTGTGCTTTTAGGAACCTTGAGTACTGCAGAAATTCTTTTGAAACCTTGGCCAGATCTGTGCTTTGCTACAATTCTGTCTCTGAGCTCCTTGGACAGTTCCTTTGACCTCATGATTCTCATTTGGTCTGACATGCACTGTGAGCTGTTAGGTATTATATAGACAGGTGTGTATCTTCACAAATCAAGTCCTATCAGTTTAATTAAACACAGCTGGACTCCAATGAAGGAGAAGAATCATCTCAAGGAGGATCACAATGAAATGGACAGCATGTGACTTAAATATTTAATAAAGTTACAAAAATTTCTACGTTTCTTTTTTTTTTTTCAGTCAGTGTACATTGATGAGAAAAAATGAACTTTTTTGAATTTACCAAATGGCTGCAATGAAACAAAGAGTGAAAAATTTAAAAGGGTCTGAATATTTTCTGTACCCACTGTATGTATAGGGAATTCAATATAGCTTTCCCTTCCAGATTGCTGGCATGATATAGTCATTTATTTTTGAGAAATGTAAAGTTGCATAAAAATGTTGTGTCTTTTCCAGCTTTACACCAGTATACTTTTATAAAAGATGTTAGGGCCTTCGCCACCGTGACCCACCAGATTCACTATGTAATTTATGCCCAACAGTAATGTATATTATTTGTCATGATCCAGTGTTGGATCTGGCGGTATTAAATGCATTAAGTGAACTTTTTTCCTTTGGTTCCAAAGTGTGTCATGATAGCCCCCGGTGGCCATTAGAATTATCACACGTGGTGTCGTTCATTCTAAGTTGCCCGGTGGTGGGGAATGGTATCGCACCTTAGGTTTAGGTTAATGTTCACTTAATTATGGATCAGGTGTGACACCCTATAAAGGTGTGCTCAGGGTGTTCACTCACTGCCTGTGATATTGTGAGTTTGTGTTCACTCTGTTTTTGGAGAGCCTGGAGGAAGGATGGTGCTGGTGAGGAGTCCTGCGCAGCTTAGCCAGGGGGGAAGAGTGTCAGCTATGGTGTCTGGACGAAGGGCTGGCATGGCGTGGTGGAGTCGCAGTGATGGTGTCAGCAGGAAGTGTCTGCATGGGCTGGTGGAGTGGCTACTATGGAGAGTGGCACTCACCATGTGGGACTTGGTTGCTGAGCTGGACTCAAGCATGCTTGACTTCGTGGCAGAAGCTGAACACTTCCTTGGGACTCTGGTACTAAGCAGCTGCAACTGGTGTTGGACTCTGCTCCAAGGCTGCACTAAGGTGAAGGATCCTGTTATGGTGATGGATCCAGGTGGAGGAGAAGATGCACTCAGGTGGAGGGCTCTGTTGCTAGGAGCGCACGCAACAGAGCAAAGCTAAGTGGTGTTTTCCCCTGTATTGTCTCTTTCCTCATGTGTGTTATTAGTGCAGTGGTGGGATTAGTCTCCGCACCGACCCATTCCCTAGTGAGGGTTTAGGGTCAGGGTGAGCAAGGGCGTTAAGGTACGCGTGCGGCGACAGGTGCGGAGCCTGTTTAGGGAATGTAAGGAGTGCAGGGACACTGGCTCAGGGGAGCTTAGGAGGTCTCCATGTCCCCATTCCCTATCGCAGGGCCCACCATTGTTAAAGTTTCCCAGGTTCCCCCTTTATTATTTGATTATTATGTATAACGTGTAATACCTAAATTCGCCAGGTGGAGGCGGCGTATCCACCTGCACGTTTTATTATTTAAATGCGCCCCACTGGAGGCGGTGTATCCAGGGTCACGTGTGTTATGGGTCCGCCTTGCGGTATCATCTGCGTCCCGACACACGTGACCGTGACATTATTGCAGAAATTTACTTCAGCTCATAGGGAAAGACACAATTCTGCATTCAATTCTGTGCTTCTGTAACAAGGTGGCATGGGGTGGTAGTCGTGGGCGAGTTTACTAAGTCACAGTCAGTGAACACCCCGGCAACTTGCACATGGAGAGATGGGTGCAGTGTAGTACTCACTACTGCTGCTGGGATTACTCCAGCCGCTGGCTCCCAGGTTCCATGAAACACCACAAAGTCACAGTTCTTTTCCAACAGTTGAACTTTACTAAACAGCAAGGCATCCATCACATCAGCAGGACAGTTCACACAGGGCAACGTTTCCTGTACTTTCCCTTCCTCTGCCCTCCGGGCACTCCATTTGGACAGTCCATGTCCCATCTGTACCTTCAGCATCACCACCTCCCTGTCAGCCCCTTGTCCGGTTCCAATAGAGAAAGGTGTCATGAACGCCATCTCAGCTGCTCCCTGCCCCGTCTTAGACCCCGAATCCTTCCTGGGGATGATCCTGTTGAGCTGGTGCCCGTTTACACTGTTCTTCAGCGGGGGCCCCTTACTGCCATCCACAGACTTATCCCCACAGCCTGTAACTATCTCACTGTGTGCGTTCTGCCCTTGGGCAGACTGCCCGGGCATCTTACAGAACCAGGAAGTATCATTCCTATATCTCCCTGCTTTGTGCCCCTCCCATCTACTTAACTCCTTGCTGCCTGTGCCTAAAATAATACCATTATCTATCCTAGTATTTCTACTGTGCCACTCTTTGTTCTAACCCAGCTATTACTCTATGTTAACTTCTATCCCTAATCCTAAACATATACACAATCCATGGCAAATACATGACATCACAGTGCATAAATATTACATTACACATTAATAACAATGAGGTGCCGTATGTAATCGTGCAAACAGCATTCAGGAGAGAGAAGGCACATGAGGGTCCCCGCCTCCTCCTCACACTTCATCCTAATTGCTCTGGCTAATGCTTACACGCTGAGCGCTACAGCAATGCTTGTCTAGAAATTCATTGGGGTAGACAAACAAGAAAATGTCCATGCTATTGGAGAATATTTCATCTGCCTGATGAGTATCTAGAAATAGTTTGTAGGAAATTGACTCCAGTGTGAATTTGTATAAAGTTGTAGAAGGTGTTTACGTTACATGGCATCTTCCATACCCATGAGATGTTGATCAATATGAGTTCATATAAATGACCAAAAGTACAGAATACATAAATAGACTAAAAATACTTTTATCTCTTCAGGCACGACACAGAAGTGACAAAGCTATAAACAACAGACCATGTGAAATCCTTAAAGAAAAATGGTTAGTGCTTTTTAACTTTAATTTTTATTTAAAAATAGATATTATAAAATTTGAAATTATGAGTTTGTGCATATTAACATACAATTGGTTCACAAATGCATGTGTAATACTATAACTTTAAGGTTTGGTTACTACTTGTAAAGTCCCTTTCATGTGAACTAACTGCCATAGTTAAGCTCCTTTCTAAAGTATTTTTCGCACCATAAGACACACTTTTTTCCTCCAAAATTTGGGAGGAAAATGAGGGGTGCGTCTTATGGTGTGAACCCAGGCAGGTGGGTTGGTGCAGCAGAACCGGTGTCGGCAGAGATGTGGCGAGGCTGCGGCGGTGGGTGGTGTGGAGTGCACCTGAGCAGGGTCCCTTCCTCAGGTTGCCGGTGGCAGAAGTGTGTCCACTGCGAACGCATCACCGGTTTCCCTGGGGCCATCATCCTGAAGCTGTGGGCCGCTGGAGGATTGAGGAAAATTGCTGCCGGAGGCCAAGAGTGCGCAGATTGAAATCCGACAATTGGCTAAATGAAAATGGCCACCAAGGTCTCAATCTGCGCACGCGCGGCCTTTCAGCGGCAATTTTCCTGAGGACTCCGGCGGCCCACGGCTTCAGGACGATGGCCGCAGGGAAACCGGTGATGCCCTCGCCGTGGACACCGGACAGCAGCATGGACCCAAATCAATAGTTGTCAGATCGCTGACAACAGCCATGCCATGTTTTGCATCTATGGAAAGGAAAAATTCCAATAAAAATATGTCGGCGATATCAAATGCTCAAGAGTGAAGATGTAGCGCCGGTGTCCCTGCAAGCTTCCTTCCTTCACAGGACATTTCCAATCATACTGTATATTCCATGCATTGGAATCGGATGTGTTTATACTATATGCTCATTTTAGTTCTCCAATAACCGGTTGTTCGTGACAAAACGATAACAGCGTCGTGAATTAAGCGTGACACCCCAGGCTGTTATCTTTGACTATGGCCTTTTGAGGAGGATACAAAATGTGTTAGTTGGGACAATTGTAGAATCAATGATGATAGTCCTTTTTTAATTATATTGGAAAAAATGAGAATTGAAACTTCCAAACTATCTCTGACCCAACCGCAATCCAATGGGCAAAGTACCAGTGCGGTGTTCTGTTCACGAACAGTACATTGTAAAATATGACAAATACAATACATATAAACATAACATAACTTACACGGAACAGCACAAATACAAAACCTTCCTCTGGTGCGTGCAGGCTACAGGATATTATGCAGCACAAATTTTGTGGCCAGAAAATGTTGAAAAGGTGTTAGATTGGATGGCTGACAGTAACTTTTTGCATTACTATCTACCCACTCCACTACATAAAGTGCAATGGTCATTCAGCTTCCATCTCATCTCCTTGCAAGTCAGCTAAGCAGACTTTTTTATGACTCAGCTGACTGGGTTCCACCTGGCCCTGCCCCTGAAATGGAAGAGACTAAGTGCACTTGTGCTCTACAACTTGTTGAGGATAAGGTCGTGGGAGGGCTACTACAAATGGTTAGTGGACCACCGCAGCACATGTCAGATGATGATGGATCTCCGTTGCCAACTGCACCGTCTATCTGCAGTGTGCGGACCATCAAGGAGGGCAGAATTGAGGAGTCTGCGGAAGATGTTGCAGGAGATGTTGAGGTCCTAGATCCCACATGGAGAGGAGGATATCCTAGTGACATGTGCAGTTCAGTTTTCCATCCCCTAAACCCTCTAAAGAAAGAGGAGATACCCCCCTAACCACCAGTGAGTCATGGTCCTGAATGTCAGCATTTCAAAATGACTGGCCTTTGAAATGCTGCCATTCAGGCTCGTGGAGACAGAAAGTTTAAAAAACTGATGGCAGTGACTGTCCTGCAGTATGTTGTTCCCAGCCGCCACTACTTTTACATTTACACGTTACATTTTCCTAACTGCCAACTGGGTAAATAAAGTGGTGGCTGATACAGAGGTGGAAGGCATTCTAGCTCATGTTCAACCACCTCGGATTTTTGACGTTTATCTGCCAGGTTGCCTCATCCTCCTACTCCGCTTCCTCCATCTCAAGCCCAGCCTCGTTATGTGCAACAGCGGGCAAAATCTCTTAGCAGCTCTGGGCCTAGCCAGTTTGATGTACACACCTTGCTGGTCACATATGCTGAATTTAGTGGTGCAGTGCTTCCTGAAAAACTATCCACACATGTTGGAGCTGCTGCTGAAAGTGCAGGCAGTGTGTGCGCACTTTCGGCATTCTCACCCTGTTGTTGTTTGCCTGTATGCACTGCATCACTTCTGCCTTCTCACTCACATCCTAATATGTGACGCACCAACAAGGTAGAACTCCACCTTGCATATGCTTGAGAGACTGTGCAAGTAACATCAGGCAATCGTGGAGTTTCAGCAGGTGCACGCACGGCTGAGTTGCTCTGCTCAGCACTTCACCACCAAGCACTTCACCTTGCCGGACATGTGTGTCATGTTGTGCTGCATTGAATACTCAAAAAAAAATTCAGGCCATGATGGATGAGGTTGTGGATCTGGAGGAAGAGGATCAGGAGGAGCAGGGCCAATTCACACCGTTATTAGGCTTGTCGTCCACACATGATTTGGAGGATGGGTTATTGTCCCAACAGCGGCCAGGTACCCAGCTGTACAGCCAAGGGACAGTTTGGGAGGACGATGAGTAGGAGGAGGAACAACTATGTTCACAGTGGGTTGGCACTCAGATCAACTCACGGGCAAGGCAAGGGGGGATGCAGAGAACCCAAACTATACACCTCCCACCGAGGACAGCTTTTCATTGCCTCTGGGCAACCTGGCACACATGAATCAATACAAGCTGCCGTGGCCACGCAGAAAACCTGTCAGGGAGTGATATCTTGGGTTCTGGCTGAGCCTGTCTCTGAACCAAGCCACCAAAGCCCACCAACTGCTGCAGTTGCTGCACCAACTCACCGCACAGCCCACTAATCTCATCAGTAAGGGTCTGCAGCATTTGGGCAAAGGTCTGAACTGGGTCCATGGCTCAGCAGAAAAAAAAGTTATGGGTTGGTGATAATGTCACGATGACCCGTCCTGTGTGACGCGACTCGCAGGTCGGTAACTGAAACAAGACGCGGCACGTGAAACTGTCCTGTGTGACACAGCCCGCAGGCCGGTAATTAAAACAAGACACAGGGAAAGGGGAAACAGTTACAACGGTGGGCCCTGCGATAGGTAGCGGGGACGTGGAGACCTCCTGCACTCCCCTGAGTCAGGGTCCCTAACGCTCCTAACGTTCCCTATGCCGGTTCCGCACCGGGCGCCGATCAGGATCCTGTCACCCTAGCACACTTGCTAGGGAGATGGGTGGTGCAGGCACTGGCCCCACCGCTGTACTAATACACACTAAGGAAAAACACAAACAGGGAAACACCACTTAGCTTTACTCTGTTGCTCTTGCTCCCGGCAACAGAGTCCACCACCAGCATGCAGCTTTCCTCCTGAATAACTGCCAAAAACCTCTGTCAGAGCTACAAGGAAATCCCCTCTGACTCGTTCCACACCAGGGCTAAGACAGTGCTCTAAGGAACGCTCTCCAGCTCCTTCCTCCACCAAGGATGGTTGAAATGAACACTATCACCAACACTGATTGCAACACCTGTGACTCTTTTATAGCAGAGCCAGAGCAATCACACCTGCATTAATCATGTGCACTTACGCTCACCTCCATTGGGGGCAAACTTAGAACAAAAGACACCACTGTGTAATAATCGTAATGGCCACCGGGGCAAAAACCAAACTTAAGCACAGCTTAAGAAAAAAAAAAAGGTTACCTGTGCTTTTTATCAGTCATGATCCAGCATGGATCATGACACCAGGAACAGCAACAGAAAGTTCATATAAACAGCATAGCATCCATGACAGAGCTTCACTCTGCTTATCCTGTGGTCACACAGGTTGTGCAATGTCCAGTACACAGGCTCTCTAGCCTCAGAGTTATATCCCCTGTCCGGGTTTACCTCATGGCTGCGTCTTAGTGCAGACATTCATTCCCTCCAGGGAACTCTCACACACTCGTCTCACGTGTACAGGAAAGCAGACCCATCTTCCTTCAGTCGGTCTCACGTCAGCCCAGATGAGACCTTTCATACGGACCAAGCGGGTTCCAGCATTCACTCATGTGACCTACCCTGGCCACCTTATATGGTCCGTAGCCACGCCCACCTGGTCACATGGCTATGACCTCATCACAGGTCCTTCAAGCATTCATACACATATACTTTACTATGGGGTTTTTAGACACACCCCTAGGTGGATTTGTAGGTAGCTCTCCTTAACACATTGGCACAAAAGATCAGCTCTGCTGATCAGCACATAATCAAGCCTTCATCCCAAGGCCACCCACCTTGAGATACATTACGATCATTCAGCATCCTACTCCTATCAGGACACTGGAAATGCTTATACGCCTGTCCTGGGACACCCACACAGCACCCCCTAGTGGACACAGTGGTCACTACCCCACACTCCACTTGAAACCACGCCTCCTGGTTCTAGACCCTGATACCTCATGCATGGCCTATGGCTGACTGCTGCTGTGTCATTCTAAAATTTCTACTGTAGATCAATTGATCAGTCAACTACCTGTGTTACTACCCTTAAATTTTTCTAACTTTAGTGGTCTACCAAGCTGATAATTGTGTCACGTGAGTGTGGCTGAGCAAAAAAACAGTTTGAGCTGTTGCATGAGGTATCAGAGCTCCCAACACAGCAGGTATACACCGAACTCTCACCCAACTTGTCTTAATTTATACTTAAATTCAAAGCTGTAAATGCTGGCCCACACCCTGATACCTCTTACAAGACCCATGGCTGACTGCTGCTGTGCCATTGTCAAATTTATGCTGTGGGACAAATGATTCCACTTTTCCTGGTGTCCTCCACTTATTTTTGGAAATGATTGGACTCTAACTTGGTCTCTTTCATGTGTGTTGCATGAATTTGGCAGTGCTTTCTGAGCACCAGGCCTACACTTGTAACTCTTCCACCTGTTACTGATCAATGTTCAAGCTAGAAATGTTGGTCCAAGCCCTGTCCCATGCATCCATGCTGTGCAATTATACTACTTGTATTCTGGGGCAATTGATGCCACTTTTCATGGTGTCTGCCTTAATTTGAGCTGGTTCGACAGCTTTTTTGCCCCCCCTTGAAAATGCTGTCTATGCGTTTTGTTTTGCCTCCCATTGAATTCAATGGGGTTCGTATATATTCCACAAACTGTTCGGCAAAAATCATAACAGTCGCCAAGTCGAACCTTGAAATATTCACTCATCGCTATTAAAAATGTGATTATTTTCTTCATTGGCCAGTGGTATAAAATTTTGTGACCCAATTGTATTGTCAATATGATCACTGCACCCCTAGATAAATTCATTGAGAGTTGTAGTTTGTAAAATGGTGTCTCTTATGTTGGGTTCTGCTGATCTGGCACCTCAGGGACTCTGCCAATATGATATGGCACCCTGAAACCAATCCAGCAAAATCTTAACTCCAATATAGAGCTGAGCTTTGCACTGTGCCTCAAAAGTAGTTTTTGACCACATATGGGTTATCGGCATACTCAGGATAAATTGCACAACAAATTTTGGGTTCTATTTTCTCCTGTTACCCTTGTTAAAATTAAAAATTTGGGGCTAAAATAAAATTATTGGTAAAAATGTGATTTTTTTTTTAAATTTTCATGGCACAATGTTATAAACTGCTGAGAAGCACATGGGGGATCAAGGTTCTCACCACATCTCATCTCGATACATTCTTTGAGACATCTAGTTTCCAAAATGGGGACACTTATGGGGGAGTTTTCACTGTTTAGGTACATCGGGGGATCTCCAAATGCGACATGGTGTCCGTTAATTGCTCAAGCAAATTTTGCTTTCAAAAGGTTAAATGGCGCTCATTCCCTTTCAAGCCCTTCTTTGTGCCCAAACAGTAGTTTTCTGCCACATATTGGATATCGGTGTACTCAGGAGAAATTGTGCACAAATTGTACGGTGCACTTTGGGGCTAGACAACATTTTTGTGGGAAAAATTAGATTTTTGTTATTTTCACGGCTCAATATTATAACCCTCTGTGAAGCACCTAGGGGTTCAAGGTGCTCACCACACATTTAAATAAATTCCCTGAGGGGTGTAGTTTCCAAAATGGTGTCACTAGTGAGGTGTTTCCACTGTCTAGGCACATCAGGGGCTCTCCAAACGTGACATGGCGTCCGCTAATTATTCCAGTAAATTTTGCATTGAAAAGTCAAATGTTGCTCCTTTTCTTCCAAGCCCTGCTGGAAGAAAAGGAGTTTACTTCCACATTTTGGGTATCGACTTCCTCAGGAGAAATTGCACAACAAATTTTGCGGTTCAATTTCTACTGTTAGGCTGGTATCACACTTGCGAGTGCAATGCGAGAAACTCGCCCGAGTCGCTCTCTTCAATACTCGGCACTGCCGCCGGCACTCTGACCCGGAGCATTCAGCTGCATAGAAAGACATGCAGCCACACACTACGGTTCCTGAGTGCCGACGGCAGTGCCAGATATTGAAGCAAGAGACTTGTGCGAGTTTCTCGCATTGCACTCGCAAATGTGACCCCGGCCTTACCCTTATAAAATGCAAAATTTGGGGCTAAAAATTTTTTGTGAGAAAATTGTGATTTTTTTTTTTTTATTTTCACAGCTCAATTTTATAAACTTCTGTGAAGCACCTTGGGGCTCAAGGTGCTCACTACACATCTAGATAAGTTCCCTGAGAGTAATAGTTTTCATAATGGTGTCACTTTTGTGGGATTTCCACTGATTAGGCACATCAGGGGCTTTCCAAACGTGACATGGCGTCCGCTAATTATTCCAGCAAATTTTATATTCAAAAACATGCGATGCACCCAGTGATTTTCCGCATGTTTAGGAGAAATTGCACAATACATTTTTTGGTCCATTTTTTCCTGTTACCCTTGTGAAAATAAAAAATTTGCGGTCTAAAGTAAAATTGTTGTGAAAAAAAGTTAAATGTTCAATTTTTCCTTCCACATTCTAAAAATTCCTATGAAGCACCTGAAGGGTTAATAAACTTCTTGAATGTGGTTTTGAGCACCTTGAGGGGTGCGGTCAGGTCTGGGTATTTTCTGTCATATAGACCCATCAAATTCACTTCAAATGCAATGTGGTCCTTAAAAAAAAATGGTTTTGCAAATTTAGTTGAAAAAGTGAGAAATCGTTGGTCAAATTTTAACTCTTATAACTTCCTAACAAAAAATCATGTTTAAAAAATTGGGCTCATGTAAAGTAGACATATGATAAATGTTATTTATTAACTATTTTCTGTTACATAACTCTGATTTAAGGTCATAAGAATTTAAAGTTTAAAAATTGCAAAATTTTCGAAATTTTTGCCAAATTTCAATTTTTTTTAACAAATAAACGCAAGTTATATAGAAGAAATGTTACCACTATCATGAAGTACAATATGTCTCGAAAAAAACAGTCTTAGAATCAGTAGGATCCATTGAAGCATTCCAGAGTTATTACCTCATAAAGTGACACTGGTCAAAATTGTAAAATTTGACCTGGTCATGAAGGTGAAAACAGGCTTGGAAGCTGAAGGGGTTGATAAGATTCAAAAAAGGTTTTCTGAGGCCCTCACCTGCATGTCTTACTATGTGTACTGGTTTGCCTCTTGCTAATTTTTTTCAGGTTTATCTAGTCTCGGAGTCACAATCTTTTTAAAATTGTCCAAAAAGCTATTCTTCTTCCAATCCAATTCACAATCTTTTTAAAATTGTCCACAACTGTATTCAGAGTCCTCCCTCTGTGTCTTGTTGGCTGTATCGCAATGCTTCGTTTATCTAGGCCTTGCAGTGACTGCATAGCATTTGCAAGTTTCGGAGTCAGAATCTTTTTAAAATTGTATCAAAACTGAATCGGAGTTCCTCCTTTACGTGTCTTGCTGGCTGTATTGCAATGCCTTCTTGTAAGTTTAGATAGATCTCCCTATGACTGCAGAGCCTTGCCAGTTTCGGACTCTGATTCAATTTTGATACAATTTTAAAAAGATTCAGAGTCCTTCCTCTACGTGTCTATGTGTCTGAGGCCCTCGCCTGCATGTCTTCCAGGGTGTATTGGAGAACCTTTCTAAGTTTTGTCAGCCCTTGCACTTAGTGCACTGGCTTTATGAGTGTAGGAGTCACAGTGCCTAAACGCTACATGTGAACACAGCCTGAAAGGGTTGGAGGAGGCTTTCTGTTCTCTCTTTTTTTATTTTGCCATATATACAAGTCATTATACAGGAAACAATGTTTCCTAACATTTTTTCCTGTAAAATCCATATTTTCTTCGAGTTTGTATGTTTAATTGCCAGTCTGTAAAAAAGGTGTAATAAATGGTAATGAGCAAAAATACTCAGTACTGCTTGTTATTTGATCTGGCATTACGGTACTTGATATACTCTTTACTCGCAAGAGTATCTGGGTACTGTTCACCATGCTCGATTGCCCGCCCAGCACTTTTTGTGGCTGTTTTTCAGCCAATAAACATGGAGCCCACGCCAGGAAGTCCGAGGAAGCCCACGCGAAACGCGCATCGGAGCTGCTTTTTCCGTGCCACGCTCACCAGCAGATACATATGGGTAAGATATTTATTTTCTCCGCAGTGGTTGTTGATTTATGACTCACCGCTTACCTACAGTTGTGGCCAATAGTATTGACACCCCTGCAATTCTGTCAGATAATACTCAGTTTCTTCCTGAAAATGATTGCAAACACAAATTCTTTGGTATTATTATCTTCATTTAATTTGTCTTAAATGAAAAAACACAAAAAGAATTGTCCTAAAGCCAAATTGGATATAATTCCACACCAAACATAAAAAAGAGGGTGGACAAAAGTATTGGCACTGTTCGAAAAATCATGTGATGCTTCTCTAATTTGTGTAATTAACAGCACCTGTAACTTACCTGTGGCACCTAACAGGTGTTGGCAATAACTAAATCACACTTGCAGCCAGTTGACATGGATTAAAGTTGACTCAACCTCTGTCCTGTGTCTTTGTGTGTACCACATTGAGCATGGAGAAAAGAAAGAAGACCAAAGAACTGTCTGAGGACTTGAGAAACCAAATTGTGAGGCAGCATGAGCAATCTCAAGGCTACAAGTCCATCTCCAAAGACCTGAATGTTCCTGTGTCTACCGTGTGCAGTGTCATCAAGAAGTTTAAAGCCCATGGCACTGTGGCTAACCTCCCTAGATGTGGACGGAAAAGAAAAATTGACAAGAGATTTCAACGCAAGATTGTGCGGATGTTGGATAAAGAACCTCGACTAACATCCAAACAAGTTCAAGCTGCCCTGCAGTCCGAGGGTACAACAGTGTCAACCCGTACTATCCGTCGGCGTCTGAATGAAAAGGGACTGTATGGTAGGAGAGCCAGGAAGACCCCACTTCTTACCCCAAGACATAAAAAAGCCAGGCTGGAGTTTGCCAAAACTTACCTGAAAAAGCCTAAAACATTTTGGAAGAATGTTCTCTGGTCAGATGAGACAAAAGTAGAGCTTTTTGGGCAAAGGCATCAACATAGAGTCTACAGGAGAAAAAAAGAGGCATTCAAAGAAAAGAACACGGTCCCTACAGCCAAACATGGTTCCCTGATGTTTTGGGGTTGCTTTGCTGCCTCTGGCACTGGACTGCTTGACCGTGTGCATGACATTATGAAGTCAGAAGACTACCAACAAATTTTGCAGCATAATGTAGGGCCCAGTGTGAGAAAGTTGGGTCTCCCTCAGAGGTCATGGGTCTTCCAGCAGGATAATGACCCAAAACACACTTCAAAAAGCACTAGAAAATGGTTTGAGAGAAAGCACTGGAGACTTCTAAGGTGGCCAGCAATGAGTCCAGACCTGAATCCCATAGAACACCTGTGGAGAGATCTAAAAATGGCAGTTTGGAGAAGGCACCCTTCAAATATCAGGGACCTGGAGCAGTTTGCCAAAGAAGAATGGTCTAAAATTCCAGCAGAGCATTGTAAGAAACTCATTGATGGTTACCGGAAGCGGTTGGTCGCAGTTATTTTGGCTAAAGGTTGTGCAACCAAGTATTAGGCTGAGGGTGCCAATACTTTTGTCTGGCACATTTTTGGAGTTTTGTGTGAATTGATCAATGTTTTGCTTTTTGCTACATTCTCTTTTGTGTTTTTTCATTTAAGACAAATTAAATGAAGATAATAATACCAAAGAATTTGTGTTTGCAATCATTTTCAGGAAGAAACTGAGTATTATCTGACAGAATTGCAGGGGTGTCAATACTTTTGGCCACAACTGTATATATTCTAGGCCACTGTGTTTCTTGAGGTTTCTTGAGTGATTTAGCTCTGTCTGCTCATTATGATTGATTATCATGCACTATGCACTTTATTGAATTTTGTATGATGTTAGTATGATATTAACTACTTCACCCAGGAAATTTACATCCTTTATCCATCCTGTTACTTACTGTGATGCTGTGGTTACTATATATGAGCCTTGTATGAACATCTTGTCTTTTGTCTGTATTATGTGTGATTATATTTAGATTATATAAATAAAAATATTTTTATTATATATCTCGGATTGAAACTCCGTGTTTTTCTGTAGGAGCAAAAAAAAAAAACATGGGTGTGTTGCCTGACAATCACGGTAATGCCGTAGCCATCTTTGATACTGGCATTACTGTGATTGGCCGGCCACATCGCGTCATTCGGTCTATATAAGAGCTGGTGACGCCATGTTGGGTGCAGTGCAACCAGAGATAGTGTAGGAAGAGATGCTGTTGGAGAAAGGATAGAGTGTCTGCGTTCCAAGACCTGCTGGTGCAAGATTAAACAAGCAGTGCTTTTCAGGGCTATTTCCCAATACCACTGTTAGCTGTAATTAGTACAGGCTTAGCTGCTGTAATAGGTCTAGCTGATTACAAGCATTTAGGCACGTTCCATTGTGTTACAGTCCCTTCTGGTGGAGCCTTAAAGCAGGGCTTATTAAAATAGCTTCTATTCTCAAATAATACCGTTCTGAGCTGCAATTAGTGTAGGGAAAGTTTATGGAGAAGGGAAAGTGTCTTAGAAGTGTCCACTCCAGAATTCAGTATCTACTCCAGAATTCAGTATAAACTTATTACCCTCACCCACAAAGCCCTCCATGGCTCAGCACCACCCTACATCTCCTCCCTTGTTTCAGTATACCACCCTACCCGCGCCCTCCGTTCTGCTGATGACCTGAGGTTAGTATCCTCAATAGTCAGAACCTCCCACTCCCGTCTCCAAGACTTTACACGTGCCGCGCCAATTCTTTGGAATGCACTTCCCAGGTCAATACGATTAGTCCCCAATCCCCACAATTTTAAGCGTGTCCTGAAAACGCATTTATTCAGACTGGCCTATCGCCTCAACACATTAACCTAACCTATCCCTGTGTGGCAGAGCCCAAAATTTTACCATAACCAGGTTCCCAGCATCATGTTCCCACATGCTTTATGCATCCATTAGCCCTCTGTGTCTGTACTGTTACACACTTAACATTATGGCTGGTCCATACAATCAGGGCAACTGTTACCACCCACCTTTCGTGTCTACCTCTTTCCTCATAGACTGTAAGCTTGCGAGCAGGGCCCTCACTCCTCTTGGTATTTGTTATAATCTACTGTATGTGATTATTGTTATGCTGTAATGTCTATTGTCTGTACAAATCCCCTCTGAAATGTAAAGTGCTGCGGAATATGTCGGCGCTATAAAAATAAAATTTATTATTATTTATTAGAAGGATTATTATTACCTTACAGTTCTTTGTGATGCAACCTTAAACCAACACGTCACCGGTCTTCATAGAATATCAGAGTAATCCTATGACAGGATACACAAGCCTCAAAAAATAGAGATCACTGGCTCAGATTCTATGGAGGTTCGTATGAAAAAGCTATGCTCATACGTCACAGGACTTCACAGGGAGCTTCAGGCGATAAAAACAAAGTTGGGGCATTGGAGACTCAAACTAACCATAATGCGAATGTGGCCGATATATCCATTCAGGCCATAGCTACTCGCCTCTCAAATGTAGAACCGCAGCTTCAGCCCTGGTTCCAGTTCCGATTCCGGCCCCAGCTTCAGCACTAGCTGTGGGTCCAGCCTTTCCCAAGCTCCCGCCATTCGGGTTTGGTGAAAGGGAAAAATTCTGTGGGTTCTTAAATCAGTGCCAGCTATACTTTACAGCACGTGCGGCCCAGTTTCCAACTGAACGGGACAAGGTGTTAACCATGATAATGCTGTTAACAAACAAAGCTCTAGCCTGAGCAAACCCCTTGATTGAAACCAATGATGTATGTTTAAATTCTCTAAGTGACTTTGTTGCCGCAATGTGTCAGATGTTCGATGATCGCAACCGAAACGTCATGGCAGAAACCGCATTACTGATGCTCCGTCAAGGAAAACGTCCTGTCGTAGAATATGCAATGGAATTTCGGATGTAGGTGCTGGATACTACATGGTGCGACTCTGCAAAATACGCATTGTTCAGGAGGGGTTTATCTGCTACAATTAAGGATGAACTGGCTCGAGGCGAAACACCTACTAACCTGGCAGACTTCATAAATCATTGTATTCGGATAGATATTAGTCTCACAGAACGCTGGCAAGAGAGGTGGGCAGATGCCAACCGTAACAACCCTATACCCTTTCTGTCTCCCTCCAGGGAAGCTCAGAACAAGTCTTTGCCCCAGGCAGAGTCAGAACCTATGCAGGTTGATGCAATTCAGAGAAGTTCCCTCGACGCACGCAAGGAACATCGTTTCAGAGAAAATGTATGCTTCTACTGCGGAAAATCGGGTCACTATATATCGGCTTGTCCCCAAAAAAAATCGCAAGATCACGGCTACAACTGCAAAATCCTACTATCAACTGGGAGATGAGGGAATTACAGTTTCCAAGTAAACAGATTCCATCAGGAGAATTAGCTTCATTCGGGTCAGCAGGCACAGTTGATTTAAAACTACCAGTAGAATATCATGATTTTGTAGATGTATGTGACAAGAAAAACTCGGACAAATTGCCACCACATCGGCTGTACGACTGTCCCGTGGAACTGCGACCTGGTACCGTGATTCCGTTTGGGAATATTTATCCTTTGTACGGGCCAGAATTGAAAGCCCTCAAGGAGTATATCGATGAGAACCTAGCTAAGGGATTTATGCGACCGTCTTCCTCTCCAGCAGGTGCTCCAATATTCTTTGTCAAAGAGAAAGACGGCTTACTCTGACCGTGTATCGATTACCGAGAGCTCAAGAAAATTACGATTAGAAACTCCTCCGCTCCCACTAATTCCCGAACTGTTTGAGAGGGTACGACACGCTAAGATTTTCACAAAGTTAGGTCTCCATGGAGCATACAATTTAGTACGGATCCACCCCGGTGACGAGTGGAAAACAGCCTTCCGGTCACGTTATGGGCATTTTGAGTACCTTGTTATGTCTTTCGGTCTTCGTAACGCATCAGTTACATTTCAACACTTGGCAAACAATATTTTCAGAGATGTACTCGATATTCTCATTGTGATTTATTTGGATGACATCTTAATTTTTTCCAGCAACATCGAGGACCTTCAGTGGCACGTGAGAATGGTTTTGGATAGTCTACGGCAGAATCACTTATACATCAAACTGGAGAAATGCGAGTTCCACAAAACGGAAATCCAATTCTTGGGGTATGTTATTTCTCCCCCGGGTCTCAGCATGGATGCAAGCAAGACGCAAGCCATTCTGGAGTGGCCAATTCCCAAGGCAGTGAAGGAGGTGCAACGATTTATTGGATTCGCCAATTTTTTCAGATGGTTCATTAAAAATTTTTCGGACATCGTCGCACCCATTACTCAACTAACTCAGAAGAAGATGCCATTTCTTTGGTCACCACAAGCACAGACAGTATTTTCCAGATTGAAATCTAAATTTACGTCAGCTCCCATCCTCGTATACCCAGACCGGGCCTTCATAGTGGAAGTGGATGCCTCAGACTGTGCTATAGGGGCCATACTCTCGCAAAGATATAAAAAAACAGCTGCACTCGAGATATGATTTTTCAAATGCATATAGAAGTATTTATTGAAATCACCACAGGAAAAAAAATCAAGTGTTGAGGTAACGTTTCGACCCTGTATCGGGTCTTTCTCAAACCTCACTTTAATAGAATAAAAGATTGAGATGAAGGGGCCACAGTGGAGTAAATGCAAGAGGATCACAAGGAGGGCTGGAAAGGTGTGTCACACACCACCACAGACGGCGCTTTTGCCCCAGACCTCCAGCTCATACCAGGACTTCGGTCCCTCCTTGTGCCCTGTCGGACTTCCCTGTGTGGCTTTCGGGTATGCACCCGGACCGATACAGGCACTACTGCCACTGCTGTTTATCTTTATGCATCTCCATTCCCCTCTCTTGCAGCCCTCCTTGTGATCCTCTTGAATTTACTCCACTGTGGCCCCTTCATCTCAATCTTTTATTCTATTAAAGTGAGGTTTGAGAAAGACCTGAAACAGGGTCGAGACGTTACCTCAACATTTGGTCTTTTTCCTGTGGTGATTTCAATAAATACTTCTATATGCATTTGAAAAATCATATCTCGAGTGCGGCTGTTTTCTTATATCTTTGACTTAACTGGACTAGCTCCAGGTTCAGCCTGCACCTACCTCATACTAACAGCGTGCATGCCATTTATCCACAATTATACTCTAGCAAACAACAGGTGAGAAAGACCTTCTACATCCTTGTGCTTTTCTTTCCCAAAGGTTGTCACCCACTGAAAGGAATTACGACGTTGGGAATAAGGAGCTGTTGGCCATTATCACCGCATTTAAAGAATGGCGGCATCTGCTACACGGGGTGTCGCAACAGATTGTCATAGTCACGGACCACCGAAACCTTGAATTCATGAGGTCGGCAAGATGTCTAAAACCCAGACAGGCTTGGTGGAATCTATTTCTTAACCAGTTTGAATTCATTATTTCCTATAGGCTGGGCTCTCGCAACGGGAAGGCCGATGCACTGTCTAGGATTCATTCGGATGATGTAACTCCGGCCTCGCCTCCGAGGACCATACTCTCGGAAAGTAACTTCATAGGTGTGTTACACAATCAAGATCTATTAATGGATATTAAGGAGGCTTACGTTGTGGATCCACTTCTGATCCAACCACCCAGTCAGCTAAACCTAACGTTGAAAAACAGACTTTGATTCCAGGGACAACATCTGTATTTTACGGAAACGGTGAGATTAAGTGTACTAAAATTAATGCATGGCTCTAAGATCGCCGGCCATAGTGGAGTCCAGAAAACTCAGGAATTCGTATCTCGCTTCCTTTGGTGGCCGACCAACCAGAAAGACGTTCAACATTACGTTTCGTCATGTGAGGTATGTGCCAGATCAAAAATTCCCCACTCCTCACCTAGTGGACTGTTGCAACCTTTTCCTATCCCATCTCATCCCTGGGGGTCTATCTCAATGGACTTTATCATAGAGTTGTCTACTTCGAAAGTAAAGAACACGATTTTAGTAGTGGTCGACCGGTTAACCAAGGCTGCTAAATTCATCCCCTGTACCGGTTTAGTGACAGCCAAACAGACAGCGGATCTTATTGTACAGAAGATTTTTTGGCTACACAGAGTTCCGGATGAAGTAATATCGGATCGAGGGGTCCAATTTACCTCAAGATTTTGGCGAAGCTTCTGTGCTGCTCTGGACATCAAGGTAAATTTGTCATCTGCTTTCCATCTGCAGTCTAACGGCTAAACTGAACGGACCAACCAGACCTTGGAGCAGTACTTGCTATGTGTGCCACTTACAAGATGATTGGGTGAGTTTACTTCCGCTGGCTGAATTCACGTATAATAATTCACAGCGTGCATCCATCAAACAGTCTCCATTCTTTGCTAACAAAGGATATCATCCCAGTATTCACCCTCGGCTCCCGTTAGACATGTCTGTGCCTGCAGTAGCCGACCGCATTACGTCTCTTCAACAGAATTTGGATGCTCTGAAACAAACGCTGGCTACAGCTCAGGAGAGATACAAGAAGGCAGCATACAGGTTCCGTAAATCAGCACCAACATACAAGGTAGGAGACATGGTTTGGCTTTCAGCAAAACATTTGAAGCTCAGGGTTCCAAAATCTAAACTGGGGCAAAAATATGTTGGCTCGTACAAAATCAGCAGCATAGTAAGTTCCGTAACCTGCCGACTCAAGTTGCCTAATTCTTTGAAAATTCATCCTGTTTTTCATGTCTCCCTGCTTAAACCGGTAGTATAAAATCCCTTTCCCGGATGCACATCCGTTCCTCCTGATCCAGTTCTCATTGACGGGCATGAAGAATTCATAGTGGAGAAGATCATCGATTCTTGGATCCACAGGAGACGACTTCAGTATTTGGTGAAATGGCAAGGGTACTCACTTGAGGAGAATTCCTGGGAACCTCAGGAGAACGTCCATGCTCCTCGCCTGTTCAAACAGTTCCACAGCAGATACCCCAATAAACCAGGTCTGAGATCATCCAGAGGACATCTTTTAGGCTGGAGTCACACACAACGACAAAAAATTGGTCCGATTTTGACGGACAACAATCGCACAAATGTTTCATGAACAGTGATCCGTCTGTCATCCGATTTTCATGCGAGGATGCGATTTTATCGCATCTAAGCATCCGTTTGACATCCGTCTGCCGATATGTTGTCGGAGGCATGCAAAATGGACATATAATACAGCCCAATGACAGGTTAAAATAGAAAAGAAAGAATAGATATAGACACATAGAAAATATATATATATATATATATATATATACACGTCATTGAGACATATATATATATTTATATTTATATTTCGTAGAGTTCTACACTGTAGAATAGCCGCTAAATCAATTGCCGGCTTCTATAAAATCATTCTAAAACACGACATGAAATGACACATGGTTTACATACAGTAGACCATTTCATTTCATGTATTTTTTTTATATGTCCCTGACTAATAATTAGATGAGGGTATGTGTGTAAAATTTGGGACATGTAGGTGTTAAATTAAGGGGTTAGTTCATTGAAAAAAATTGCGTGGGCTCCCGTGGCAATTTCTCACCAAGAGAGGTAAAGCCAGTGAGTGAGGGCATATTTTAATAGCCTTGAGAGGGACCATTGTTTTTGGCCCCCTCTGGCTACAAAAATCTGCCCCCAGACACCCCAGAAAAGGCACCTTCCAATTGCAAGGTGACCTCAGTCACTGGCTTTACCTCTCTTGGTGAGAAATTGCCGCGGGAGTCCACGCAATTTTTTTCAATGAATTAACCCCTTAATTTAACACCTACATGTCCCAAATTTTACACACATACCCTTATCTAATTATTAGTCAGTCCCATAGACTTGCATTGGCGAGTCCGATCCGATAATCGGTGACAATCGCAGCATGCTGCGATTGTCTCGGACCGGGGAAAAGAGACGACAAAAAATCGGATGATGGGAGCTGCCTCATAGATTAGCATTGGGACGATTGCAATGCGATTTTTTTATCGCATTGCACTTTTCCGTTTTTGTCGCCAGTGTGACCCCGGCCTTAGGAGGAGAGTGATGTAAGGATTTGAATTGTGTACCTGTTTTGCCTGGTCTTGCCCTTATCTAAGATGGAGTTAGTGGCTTCACGGGGGCCATCTTGTTTCCTGTCTGATATTCCTTGTTTCCTGTCTGCTGCATAGATGAAGGGACTCTGCACACTATACCTTGCTTGTGTATCTCATACTTCACCAGCTAGAAGGACTTGTATCTTGCCTGTCTCTTCTGTTCACCGGGATACCCCGTTTGCTACCGGTCTGCCTCCCATCTGAAAGACTCTACTTCTCAGTATCTGCTCTGCACCCACCTCCGCTGCGGCCTACTCTCTGCTAGGAGCCCAGTCCGAACTCCGGACCTCTGGATCCTGCATTCCTGAGCTTGAACTCTCATCATCGGTCTGTACTGACAACACCCTTATATTCCTGAGTCTGCCTTGTCTGCTGCTTGATCCTTAGAGCCTCTGTTTGCTTTTCACCTGTTAACTGAAGCCTGTTTTCCTACAATATACTCTATTAAGTCTTGATATACCGTGTCTTTGTCTTCACTCTGATCCACGTCACCGGTCTCCATAGAATATCAGAATAATCCTATGACACAGTCCTTAAAAGGGTTATATATATTGTATTCTATTCCCTATTAATACTGATGGTAGCTGCATTTAGTGAAGGGATAGGTGCTGGAGGAGAAATAGTTTTTGACCATAGGAGGAGGAGGACATGAAAAATAACAAACCAAGAACCGTATACCCTTTTTTGGGGTGGGAAGGGGTGCAAGGGAAAACCACCCCTAAAAAAGCAACACCTATCTCTTGGCCTGGGAACTTGCCATGTGTGGGTGTTCAGAGGAATAGTTGTCTTTCTTCTCCCTCTAAGCACCACAATGCCCCTTTTTGCCTTTTGCGTGCTGCTGATCCTGCCACCTTTGCACTCCTGTGCTCACTCTTCATGGCACCTTGCAAGGTTAGGTCAGTGGCTTCATCGTCCACCACCTCTCCTTCGAATTTTGCAATCTGGACCTCCCAAACAAGATGGTTTGAGGTGAGCTGGACCGCAGAGTGAAGGCAAAAGGGCCAACAAGTGCTAAGCATCTCTGGGAACTCCTTCAAGACTGTTAGAAGACCATTTCCGGTGACTACCTCTTGAAGCTCATCAAGATAATGCTAAGAGTTTGCAAAGCAGTAATCAAAGCAAAAGGTGGCTACTTTGAAGAGCCTAGAATATAAGACATATTTTCAGTTGTGTCACACTTTTTTGTTAATTATATAATTCCACGTGTGTTAATTCATAGTTTTGAAAGCTTCAGAGTGAATCTACAATTTTCATAGTCATGAAAATAAAGAAAACACTTTGAATGAGAAGGTGTGTCCAAACATTTGGTCTGTACTGTAGGTCATGTGGATGAGCATATTTGTTGTTCTCCAATACTTGTTTATTTATGAGTGAGGGACAACTGCTAGCCCTACAAAATTTATGAGTTCACCTTGGAATGTGGGTCAAGAAGGGTGGATAACCAGTAGTCAGTATTATCCAAAATGCATATAATGAGTTGGTCACGGGAAACGCAGCGGTACATAAAGTTAGCCATGTCTGCCAGAATCCCAACAGACAAGACTTCCCTGTCTCCACAAGGAGGAGGACTCTCCATCATTTCCTCCTTGTAAAATTTCAGTATTGTTGCTCTCTAAAAATGTTGAAAATGTAGCAAAAAGCCAGTGAGGCAGATAATTTAGAACAATTACAACACTGTCAACCGATGATTTGCCCTAAATGATTCCTGCAGTTATTGCAGCTTTTCAAAATTAAGAAAAAATAAGTCCCTCCCAAAATTGAGTGAGGGCCGCCTGACTTGTCCTCACAAATTTTTGGCAGAGGACCACCTGAGGGCTCTTCCAAATTAATGGTAGAGGGCCACCTGAAGGCCCTCCCAAATGTAAGGTAGAGGGATGCCTGAGGGCTCTCCCAAATTTATGAGTGAGGGCCAGCTGCTGGTCCTCCAAAAATGTATAAGTTGGGGCTGGCTGCTAGCCCTCCAAAATTTGAGGATGTATTTATGAGTTCTCCTTGGAGCATGAGTCGAGAAGGGTGAATAACCAATAATCAGTGTGGTCCAAAATACATATAATGTGTGGGTCATAGGAAGTGCAGAGGTACACAAAGTTGGCCATCTCTGCCAGACTGCCAACAGTCAAGACTACCCTGTCTCCAAAAGGAGGAGAACTCTCTATCTCCTTATCATCATCCCCCTCCTCCTAATATTTCAGTATTGTTGCTGTCCAAAAATGCCAAAATATGTAGCAAAAAGACAGTGAGGCAGATAACATAGAATAATTGCAACACTGTAAGGCTGGTTTCACATTAGCGCTTTTTAAGCGCACGCACGGCCGGGGGTAGCTCCGCCCCCGAGCCGGCTCTCTGCCCGGGGTGCCCGCCCCTTGCTTGTAGCGCCGCCTCCTAGCGCACAGCGGCGCCTGCGATCGGCGCACCCTATCTTTAGCATAGGGTGCGCAGATCGTGCGCAGGCCGGGCGCTAGTTGCGCTTTGACCTGCGCTGCGCACTTTTGACGGTGCGCCGTGCGCGCCAAAATCAAACTTTTCGGATTTTGGCGGGCACGGCGCACCGTCAAAAGTGCGCAGCGCAGGTCAAAGCGCAACTAGCGCACGGCCTGCGCACGATCTGCGCACCCTATGCTAAAGATAGGGTGCGCCGATCGCAGGCGCCGCTGTGCGCTAGGAGGTAGCGCTACAAGCAAGGGGCGGGCACGCCGGGCAGAGAGCCGGCTCGGGGGCGGAGCTACCCCCGGCCTTGCGTGCGCTTAAAAAGCGCTAATGTGAAACCAGCCTTAACCGATGATCTGCCTGAAAATGATTCCTGCAGTTATTGCACCTTTTTTTAAATAAAAAAGGCCCTCCCAAAATTGATTAAGGGTTGCCTGTCACTGGTATGTCAGAAGCTACAGACAATCGCACTGCATCTAACTGCAGAAGGTCTCTGCATTTGGCTTTGCAGACACCTTAATCCTTCTGCCTCTTTGACCCAGTGGCAACCTATGTCCAGCTCTAACTGACACACCTGGACCTGGATGTCTATAGACTACCAGTCTGCTGCTGGGAATTGATGGTGATATTCCCATTTCCCCCTGTTGAGGCTTGGAGCTACAGCAGTCAGCTATTCTCCTCTTTGGTGTTGCTGGAGGATGTCTGTGTTACAGCTCTGAGTCTACTCAAGATATGTGTTCCCCTTGTTCGTCTATCCCAGCTGTCTTTAGTGATCTTGGGTATCGACTAGTGCTCACCCCTTCCTTCCCTAAGCAGGGCTTATTGCCAGGTTCAGGCAGGGATTAGGTTCCTGCTTGGTGATAGGTGCAGAACCTGTATAGGGACATTTAGGACAGACAGATCTGCCTAGGGGTCTCTACTTCCCCGTTTTCAAGTGTCGGTTTCCCTTCCCCTCATCCCTTTGTGCTCCACTTAGTCTTTCCTACACTGACCCTCCCAAATTAATGGTAGTGGGCCACCTGAAAGCCCTCCAAAAATTCTGATTGAGGGCCGTCTAATGGCCCTACCAATTTTATGGACCAGCTGATGTTCAGTGTGGGCACTATTGCGTAATTTTAGGGTTCCAACATCCACGGTCAGACAGGGACAAATCAAGGTCAGGTTTATGCAACGCTTCACCTGTTTAGGGTCCTTCGGTTATTTCTTCCCTGTTTTGTTCTTCCTTGTGTGTATAAAGATGCACTCGTAAAAAAAAACATAGCGTCCCTGTCCACAAGCCCTTTTCAACAGATCGGTCGTTAGGTGGACACTCACAGTAACTGTGTTGGTCAGGGCATGGGTGTTGTTATGAGACATATGCTGGTGTAAGGAGGGGATAGAACACCATGAAAATTAGTGGGTCCTGAGTACTGAGGGACATACGCTGCCATGTAGTTGGTGAAACCCAAAGTGTCCACAAGTAGAGATAGCCAAACCCGAACAGCAAAGTTCGAGATCCATACCGGAACCTAATGTTCGTGTAGGAACCCCGAACACAAACTTTTCCTGGAATTAAATGTTACTGTTTGGGTTCGGCAGCCCTCACAAAGCTTGTTGAAAGGCTGCAGTGAAAGCAATCAACAAGTTGTGTGGACACTTCCAGCCCCATCACAGCCATGTCAAGTATTGGCATGGCTGTGATTGGCCTGTGAACCATGTGAAAAAAATAATATAAAAAAAAGATGTGGGGTCCTCTCTATGTTTGAGAACTAATGCAGGTTAAGCAGACAACTGTGGGCTTCAGCCCTCATCTGTCTGGTTTATCTTGGCTGGTAATCAAAAATAGAGGGGTTCCCACGCAGTTTTTTTTATTATTTAAATAAATAATTTAAAAAAACAGCATGAGGTCCCCCCCCATTTTTGATAACCAGCTAAGCTAAAGCAGAGAGCTGAGGGCTAATATTCTCTGGCTGAAAAGGCTCATGGATATTTGGCCCTCCTCAGTCTAAAAAAGCAGCCCACAGCCACCTTAGAAAAAGCGCATCCATTAGATGCTCCAATTCTGGTGTTTTTCCCGGCTCTTCCCCCTTATATTTTTGGGGTTGATGTCAAATTTGTACTGTCCACTGACAGCAAGCCCAGAGGTTAGTAATGGGGCGGCATCTATCAGAAACCCTTGTTGCTAACTCAGTAAGTAAAAAGATAAAAAAACACGCAAGAAAAAAAAATCTTTATTTAAAAAAAAAAGTCCCCAAGTTTCCCATCTTCCCCCATTTATTAAAAAAAAAAAAAAAAAAATACATAAAATGCACACCAGTCCACCAAAATAAAAATGGAGGTCCCACGACGTCTGCACTACAGCACTCATCAGTATTACACTCGTATTGCCCTAGTGAGAAACGGCCGCTGTGAACTGAGATAGCTTTGCTGCATTCTCCTCAGTTCACAGCAGCTGAGTTCTCTTGGAGCAGTGTTCCCCAACTCCAGTCCTCAAGGCCCACCAACAGGTCATGTTTTCAGGAATTCCCTTGTATTGTACAGGTGATGCAATTATCACCTGGGCAATACTAAGGAAATCCTGAAAACATGACCTGTTGGTGGGCCTTGAGAACTGAAGTTGGGGAACCCTGTCTTGGAGCACAGCAAGAAACCATCAGTACCTGCTGTTCCAGCCTATCAAGCTGCGCTCTCTGAATGGAGCACCATAGACTGGATGAAGAAGACTGGGATCATCGTGGGACCTGCATTTGGACTACGGCGGACTGGTGTGTATTTTATTTATTTTTTATATATTTTTTTGAATAAATGGATGAAAGTGGGAAATTGTTGGTGAGTTTATTTTCAAATAAAGATTATTTTTCTGTGTGCTTTTTTCTCTTTTTACTTACTGGGTTAGTAATTGGGGTGTCTGATTCCACCCAATTACCAATCTCTGGGCTTGATGTCAGCGGACATTACAAAGTTGACATCAACCCCAAAATATTACCCCACTTGCAAACGCACCAAGGTAAGCAGCAATCAGGAAGAGCTGAGGCAAAGTGCCAAAATTGGCACATCGAATGGAGGCGCCATTTCTTGGGTGGCTGTATGCTGGAAGTATTAATGTCACGACTCAGCTGTCGGGTGACCTGGGGCTCCTTTCCTGTCCCTATCACTAGAGGGCACCCTAGCTTGACCTATTCCCAGGAATTCTACTGAAGATGAAGATGTTGGGGCCGCCACCTTTGCCTTATCTCTTGAATCAGCCCTTCGTCTGTTTTCTTCCTCCACCCAGGGAAGAGGGGAGCTGCCGTGCACCGCAGTACACCAACACGACGAACAAGGCAACACGAACAATGGGTAACTGAATATACCAGTCATACAAATATTCACTCACATATAATAGAGGAATGCATCGGGGTGTAAGGATGGGAAAAAACAAAATAAGATGAGGGAAGGGAATTATCACACTAACAAACCCATGCAATAGTCACAGATAACTCCTCCAAACTCCTTCTCATAATAAGCACCAAAACACTTCTCCTCCAAGCCATGCATCATGAGCTAGCTCTGATGATGTGTTTGAATCAGGACCCATATCATATAGGGGATAGTAGTGACTAAGCTTAGACTTCCAGAGCTTCCAATATGGCCGATTAACCCCTGTTCTGCCAAAAGAAATTAACACCATTTAAAAATAAGGTGAAGTGCTTCTTTTCAGTGCAGGAGTAGAAGCAATCAGATGTTGTGGTCTCCTGGCTCCTGTCTTTTGCGGTAACCCCTTGACAGGCTAGGAAGGGGCCACATCATGTTTCTTAACGTTCTATGCACTTAAAATACACGAAAAGTGCACTCAATTTACCAGTGAGGAGAGAAGACCATGTTTGACCCGGACATACCCTTACTCTTGTCGACGCTCATGAATAGTGATGAGCGAACTTGTTAGGAAAAAGTTTGCCAATCGCAAATTCGGCAAGAACTTTGCACATTTCGATTCTTGTTTGGATTTCTGAACATTTTCCTCAAATTCAGCAAAATTCAGCCAAAGTTCAGTAAATTATCCAGTTTCCACTAATGCTTTTGTTAGGACTTTAGCTAGGATAGGGGAATGTGTTTGATGAGGGAAAGGGGTGGGAAGAGGTCAGATTAACGTTGGACTGTTATTCCTTTTTTTTTAAATTAGCTTAATGTGTGGAGATTCCGGCAGCCAATCATGGCGCAGAAACCATCCACATCGTCCAGACACAAGGACTTTGGCTGCCAAAGTCACATGTCCTTCTCCATGTAAAAAACGGACATGTGGCTTTGGCGCCACTTTGTGAGTGTAACAGCGTAATGAGGCTGCTGTTGCAAGTAGTGAGATAGTTAGCTAAGAGGTTTTTTCTCAGCTAGTTTAGATAAATAGGGTCATATCGACCTTCCAGCATATAAATTAGGAGTGCTAATTCTGTGGTGCAGCCACAAGTTGCCACTTCAGCATATAAATCCATAGTTCTTCTGATTCTGTGCTACAGCAACCAGTCATCTCTTCAGCATATAAATCCACAGTTCTGCTGATTCTGTGTGTTAGGATTGTGGATCGCACTAAATATAAAATATAAGGAAGTGCGATCGCAACCCGGGGTCCACCGTGCAGAGATGGAAAACTGCTGCTCAGTAATGGCAGAGCACAAACTGAACACCAGCGGGGTAACCACTGAGCCGGTGTGTACAGGGACAAACTCTGTTACCTCACAGAGCCAAATAAATAAATGCCGGAGCCTGTTAACTTCACAGGACCCGGCAGAGGGAGTGCTGCTAAACGGTCACAGGACTCTGCCCCAGAGACAAGGGATAGAGTCCCACTAGAGTAGGCCATCAGCGCTCAGCGCCGCGACTGCGGTGCCAGCAAGGGATACAATTGCAGACAAGCGTGCAAGTGTGCACAGTGCCGCTCAGGCGGATGCCACTAATCACCCAGGGTAGGGCTAGATAAGCACACAGGTTTGCACACAGCGCTGCAATGGCGGAGACTGTCACTTGCTGCGGTACGACAGTGCCCTGCAGTGGGTGACACCATCGGAAGCTAGTGTGTGCAGAGTACTGGTGCACAGTGGCGCATAGACAATGCCACTACTAGGCACTGACTCTAAACCCTAAATCCTACAAACATGCGTATCCAAGGGAGGGGTGTTATAATGAGTCAGTCACCAGTTTCATGCTTCCATCATCTTTCACACAAATAGCATAAATAATCTATACTAGCGCATGGCCGAGTGGCCATGCAAACCTTTTATAGCAGCTTCCTTCCAGGACCTTCCTGATGGTCCAATGGACCTCCAGGGAGAGGTCGTCCCACGGGCATGCTCAGTAGGCTGCAAAAAGGACTTAGTTTCTGGAGCTGCGCTGCTGGCTAGTGCGGATTTCTAAAGCTGAACCAGAGGTGGCAGCAGCAACCAACCTGACAGCACTAGCTTGAGCAAGACGCTGGGAACGACGCCTTTGCTGAGCAGCCTCCTCTGCAGTCGAGACTGAATGGGAGACTGCAGAAGCAAGGCTCTGGATTCCTAATGTGCAGAGGCAGGAACCCGATGCCTAACACTGTGCTACAAAGATCAGTCGCCACTTCAACATATAAATCCATACTACTGCTGATTCTGTAGTACAGCGATCAGCCACTGCTTTAGCATATAAACCTATACTGCTGCTGATTTTGTGGTACAGTGACCAATCACTACTTTAGCATATAAATCCATAGTGCTGCTGATTCTGTGGTACAGTGACCGGTTTCCACTTCAGCATACAAATCCTTTGTGATATTTGTGTGGTCCAGCCACCAGTCCATATTTCAGCATATAAATTCTTTGTGTAATTCTGTGGTCCAGCCACACTCAGCAAATAAATACTGAATGTTAATTTAGTGACAGGTGACTGACAAGTCTGGCTCTAGGGTTGTGAAACAGCTGGTTAAAAGAGGGGAAGGGAACATCCAACATAAGTGGGAAAAAGCGAGGTCGTGGTGGAAGGGAAAATAGACATGGTGTTCGTGGCGTAGGTGGTAATGTTAACTTCTGTTACTGGATGGGCTACTCGACTCCCATTCTTTGGCAGTCGCACAGCGGCACTCTATGTAGATGTGGGCAGAAAGAGCATGTGCTCCAGTGGATGACAAGCGCTGTATCAAGTGGCCTGTCCTCCTCTTCCCCCACCCTTAACATCACACACAGTACAGTCCTCAAACGTGGCACCGCAATTACTCTTGTTTCCCCCATGTCACAACTCTACAACCTCCTAACTGACTGTGGAGAACCACAGATAGGCAAGTGTTGTGAATACATTTTCTGGTCTGCCAGTCGTGAGTTCTCTTTCCGGGCTCCCTCTGGTGGTGGCAGGAGGTAGTGAAGCGGATTTAATTAGCAAAGACCTGCCACCTGATAATGAGGACGAGGATTGGACATCTGGAGTCTCAGACTGGATTTAAAAGACAGTAGACTCCCTATTCCCATGCTGGTGATTTTTTCTGCCTCTTGAGGTCTTGGTTTCAGCTCAGTTCCTGTCATCTCAAGCTAAGTTATTTCTGCTCATGTCCACATTTGATTTGGTTTTGTCTATTCAGTTTTTGTGTGGTCAGCCAGCCCCGGCTGGGGCTGTGCTGAATTTCCACTCTTATGTTACTGTATTTGCCAGTTTGCTTTTTGTCCCTTATTAGATTGGCCTCTTTTTGCTCTGTTCTCAGGATATGCCAGAGTGCTGATATAGTGGGTAAAGTCTAGTGACTTCAGGTTTTTTTTTGCTATCAGAAGTGTTGGACATTATTTGCAGGTTTTTTTTGGCGTGATTGCAGACAGTGTCTTTCCTTTCCTGTCCTTTCTGGTTAGTGTGGGCCCCATCGTTTGCTCAGCCTATTTGCCTACCTGTGTTTGTGCTTTCATCTTGTTTTACCGTCAATACATGTGTGGGGGATGTCTATTCCTTTGGGGTCTGCTCTGGGGCAGTTTAGTTTTCCCCTTTTCTTGCTTTAGGCTTATTTAGTCCTCCAGCTGTGACGAGGCGTCTAGAATCATCGTAGGTACACTCCACAGCTGCTATTAGTTGTGTGATTAGGATCAGGGGTCTGCAATCCGCATAGTTACCAACCTCTCTGGTTTTCTGTGACTTAGCTTGTTTTTGTTTTCCTCCTCAGTGACCCATTCATAACAGGCAAGTCTGCAGAGCTGTTCACACATTCTATTCCATGAGCATCAGAAGCTCCAAAGATTCACAGACTCAAGAGAAGGAAAGCATCTGCACCAATGCCCAAAATTTTTTTCAGGTTGACCGGGGTTGGATGAAATAGGGTCCGAGCAGAATCCAGACCCTCATTACCAAACATTAACCCCCCAAGGAGGGAGGTGATTCTGATAAGACTTGGATACCTGAGGTGCATGCATACTGTACTCTGCTGTCAGGGTAGGAAGAGGATGAGGGTGACTCTCAGGGCGAGCAGTGGGAGACAGTGAGGCTGATGATGAGGTTGTAGATCAAACTTGGTGTGAACACAGTGGCACGCAGGTAAGTAGCTCAGCAGAGGAGGTGAAAGAGGAGTAAAATGAGGAGGTGATGTTGCAGCTTCCTGCACAGATGTGACATGATGCAGCCATGACAAGCACTGCATCCTTGGCCACAACTTTGGCTGTGGTGAACAGTGGTCGTGGGTCTGCAGTTCACTGGAGCAGCAAGGGTTGCGCTAGTCTGGGCCTTTTTTGAGACCACAAAGGATGAAGAACAAGCATGGTTAGGGGCGTTACATCTCGCTGACTGGGCACTGCACGACTCTGGTGGCTGCATGACAGGCAGTCAAGGGGCTGTGTGGCGCACCTGAGGGTTCAGTCGCCACAGAGGTACTGCACCTCCTCCTGAGGTGTAGTGCCCCACTATTCAGGTAAGGTGGAGACACCTGACCACACTCCAACACCTGCATCCCACACAACATAGTAGTGTAGCAAAGCACCTTTGGTGGCTCCCTGCTTGGAACACGAAGAGTGCTGGGAGGTGGGTGGAGCTTAGTTTGCACCAAAAGATTGGGAAGAGCTTAGGATTAGAGAGTCGGACTCATGGAGTCTGAGAGAGAAGATCCCCTGAGTGGGATGGATGACGGAAGTGCTGCAGCAGGCCTCAGTGACCTGGGTCTGCTGGAACAGGAAAGAGACATTGACGGAAAACCTGACTCTTTATAAGAAAGATAGATTTGAATGGAACATAAGGAGAAAAGGAGGACAGAGGATTAGGGTTAGAGCAGAACACTTCCCAAGTTCACAGCGCATGGCCGGGGTCCGGTCCCCGAGGTTGTACGGATACTAATGGTCCTGCAGAAGACACCGGAGGAATAGAAGTTGTCACCACTTTATTCCCACACAAGACTTGGGGCACAACAGCAACGAGAGTGAGCCGGGACTTAGTAGCAAGGAGTCCCCGAAGCAGGCTACAGCTGTCTGCCGTACAAGTAGAGTTCATAGGAACATCTGACAGGAGGAACTCCAGTGTAACTCAGTACTGAGAGTACTTCACTATAGGCGCAAAAGGGAGACGTTCAGAAAAGGCACGTATGTTGGTGGAGTGTTGGAACAGAGTACTTCATCTTGCCAGGAAGTTGACTGAGCTCCTGACCCGGAGGACACGGCACGGATGCGGGCACCTGTATGCACAACTGACTGTGAGTAAAGCTTTGGAACTACAGGCCCTGGTGTCCTCCGTTCCTGCGCCAAACCACTCTCCCCTACTCTCCTCACCTACACTGCCCTGGGACTTCTGCCCTACCTGTGGAGGGCCACAACATCATTGCTGTACTACACCATCTGTCCCAGAGGATCTACTTGCAGCGTCGGCTTAACACCTTTCTTGCCGAACACCACAGGTGGCGTCACGAATCAGTCAATGAGCATTTCTGCTATTTACAATGGGCACCCAGGGCCACGGACCGGGTCCTAGCTGCCGTGACAACAACCCCACTCGTGGAGATCCGCGGGCCTGGTACTGAGTACCCCGCCGCCCTGGGTGTGAGGGCGACCCAGCAGCTCCACAAGTCTTGAAATCCCCAAGGCCTGTGAACAAACCTCTCTATATAACACTTCCTCCATTGCGTCTGCCTCCCCCGCCTCTTCTAGATCCTCCACTTTCACCCTCAACCTCTCTCTTAGTGAAGCACATGTTCCTGCAGTACACCCCCTCAACTCCATACTACACAGCCAGGTTTACCGCAGTCAAGCAGTTTTAAAATTAATATGCCTTGTGTCAGGGTCCTGTCAGCGCCGGCGTGAAGCCTCCGCTGAGCAGGGACTTACACGCACTGTAAGGGGGCCCGGGGTCAGGTACAGCCGGAAAGTACAAACAGGAAATTGGGGACGCTGAAGTTTAGCAAGCAGTGAAGGACCTCCGGTCATGTGACTGCAAGGGGCGGGGCTTAGCGTCCTGCTTGCAGAGATGGCAGGACACTAAACAGAAATACTCAGAGTCAGGCAAAACGGAGGTCATACACAGAGATAGCAGTAAAGTACCAGGCATGAGACAGAATGGATAGTCGGGGCCAAGCAGGGGTCAAAACCAAACAGACAAAGAAGGTTCCAAGCAGAATCCAACAAGCAATATCCAGAGAACAGACCGAGTCGTACACAGAGTATCAAGCAACCAGAACACAGCACAAACACACTAAGGGGTCACCACTCTATGCCAAGGGCGAAAGTACAACTGACGGGGATGGGAGCTTCCTGAGGCTATAAGAAGCTTTCCCAGAACCAATGAGAGGCCACCATAATAAGTCCCAGGTGTGCAAGTAAGAGTATGCACTGAGATCAAAACATTAACCCCAGAAGTGCAGGTCCACCAGCACTGGTATCATTACACCTTGGAGATCGCAGTCAGACAGCTCAAGAGTTGTGGATAGCTAAGTTGTGAATAGCTATCCATGCCGAGTTTGAGCAATGGCTGTCTCCACTGAAGATGGAGAAAGGGAAGTCCGTGTGCAATAATGGTGCGAACCTGATGGCGGCCCTACACCAGGGCAACCTCACACACTTGCCTTGCATGGCTCACATCCTCAACCTGGTGGTACAGCAATTTCTCTGCCACTATCCCAGCCTGGATGTGCTGCTGCAGAAAGCAAGGTCATTGTGTGCTCACTTCAGCTGTTCGTATCTGTGGATCATCGCTATAGAGGTCTTTCAGACTATCTGTTAACCGTTGATATGTGATGTGCAGACTTGGTGGAATTCTACTCTGCACATGCTGCAACGAATGTGGTAGCAGCAATGAGCCCTTGTGCAGTATGTCATTTTGAATAGCCTTGGCCAACACAGTACAGAAGTGATGAAAATAATGCTTACAGAAAGTGCACAGATGAAAGACCTCTGCACCCCTCTGCACAGTGTTGAAATGGCTACTAAGATGGTTAATATTGAATATGCCATCATCAGCATCACTATACCAGTCATCTACATGCTGGAGCACACATTGAATAGTATGCATGTGGAGGTGGTGGTCCCAGAGGAAGAGGTGGAAGCAGAGAAGGATGTAAAAGGGATAACAATATCTCAAAATTCCGGATTGTCGTCACACAAGCGGTTGCCATGGAAGGGTAGATTACAGCGATTGAGGGGGACTCATGGTACCAGACAAACTGTTAGTAAAGATGCAGGATCTGGAGAACAAATGAAGGAGGATGAGGAGGAAGAGTTGATGGACATGCAACAGTCAAGAAAGGAAGAGGATAATGGAAGAAGCAACCTTGAGTGTTACCTCACCAACAACTCGCCATGGACTTGTACAACATGGAAGCGCCTGACACATGAGCGCCTTCTTGCTGCACTATCTTCAACATGATGCCCGTATTCTTAGTGTTAGAAATAGTGCTGAATACTGGGTTGTCAGTAGATTTTGCCAGATGTTTCCTTGCCTGGAATGAAATGTGCATGCTGAAGTATCGAAATACACTTGTAGACAATCTTAAGAGTGGTTTTCCCCAAGACAGCAGTGAAGCACACAGTGTGCATCGCAGTTCTAGAAAGGGTAGACCGCCTAACTTTCATCAAAATGAACAAGTCATTGATCTCCAATGACTTTTACACCCCAGTCTCAGAGTGGGCAGACTAGGCGATGGTTTCGTTTTTTGTGTCATGCATTCATCTTGCATTATTTCAGTCTGTGACATCTTTGTCGTGGCTTATATGCCTGCTGTTGCTCCTGCTGATGATGTTACAAACAATTTTTTGAAATGTGGAGATTTCAAGTTCTGTCTCCATTTGGTGGGTTGCCTATAGTGGAAGGTGTGTCAGAGGACTATTATACTGTTTTTACTCTGTGGAAATTGATGCCACTTTCGTGGTGTGTGACAATAATTTTTTTTAAATGTGGAGACTCGCAGTTGAGTCTTCATATGGTGGGTTGCCTGTATTTGAAGGTGTGTAAGAGGCCTAATATACTATTTCTACTCTGTGGAAATTGATGCCACGTTGGTCGTGTGTGGCAAGAATTTTTTGAAATGTGGAGACTTGAAGTTGGGTCTCCATCTGGTGGGTTGCCTGTAGTTGAAGGTGTAGCAGAGGCTTACTACAGCTCTGGCAAAAATTAAGAGACCACCACATCAAAACCCTGTCATGGGCAGCCCATTCTCCAGACCTGAACCCCATTGAAAACCTCTGGAATGTAATCAATAGTATGATGGATAGTCACAAGCCATCAAACAAAGAACTGCTTAAATTTTTGCGCCAGAAGCAGTGTGAAAGACTGGTGGAAAGAATCATGGTTATTCAACAAAATATTGATTTCTGAACTCCTCCTGAGTTAAAACATTAGTATTGTTGTTTCTAAATGATTATGAACTTGTTTTTTTTTCATTATTTGAAGTTTGAAAGCACTGTGTTTTTTTTATTTTGACCATTTCTCCTTTTCAGGAAAAAAACCCCTAAATTTATTGCTTGGAAATTCGGGGACATGTTGTCAGAAGTTTGTAGACTAAAAGAACAATTTACATTTTTTTCTTTAAATTCGTTTATTAACCACAAATGACATATATATATGTATACAACCAAGCCAGTATATATACACCCGTTAAGGTAAATTACAAAAGGACAATACATTTGTACAATAAATTGTTCATACAATTTCAGTTTCATGAGTCCATATATCGTTGAACAATTTACATTTTACTCGAAAATCTAATATATAAAGCTCAATGTGTGTGTGTGTATGTTTGTATATATGTATGTGTGTATGTCCGGGATTGGCATCTGCACCGTCGCAGCTACAGACACAAAATTTTGCACAGTCACACGTCTGGACCCCGAGAGCGTCATAGGCTATGTTATGAGGCGAAATTTTATTTGCACACGTTCCAATTCACCAAACAATTTTGCCCCTAGGTACATAGTGGGGAAAAAGTGTATGTATGTATGTGTGGATGTCCGGGATTGGCATGTGCACCGTCGCAGCTACAGCCACAAAATTTTGCACAGTCACACGTCTGGACCCCAAGAGTGTCATAAGCTATGTTGTGAGGCGAAATTTTAACCCCGCGCGTTCCAATTCACCAAACAATTTTGCCTATTATTCTTATAATTTCTATGGTGTTATCGTCCTTCTGTAAAGCTGTAAATAACACAATTTATTACCATGCCAACACAGACCACCCTCTGACACAGACTGCAGGGGGTGCCCAGTATCACACAGGATAGGATTAGATACACGGCTCAGCAGTCAGTATCACACAGGAGAGGATTAGATACACAGCTCAGCAGTCAGTATCACACAGGATAGGAATAGATACACGGCTCAGCAGACAGTATCACACAGGATAGGATTAGATACACAGCTCAGCACACAGTATCACACAGAATACTATTAGATAGATGGCTCAGCAGACAGTATCACACAGAATAGGATTAGATATATGGCTCAGCAGTCAGTATCACACAGGATAGGATTAGATGCACATTTTTTATGTGCACAATTTATTACCGTGCCAACACAGACCACCTCTGACACAGACTGCAGGGGGAGCCCAGTATCACACAGGATAGGATTAGATTCACGGCTCAGCAGTTGGTATCACACAGGATAGGATTAGATACACGGCTCAGCAGTCAGTATCACACAGGATAGAATTAGACACACGGCTGAGCACTCAGTAACACACATAATAGGATTAGGTACACAGCTCAGCAGTCAGTATCACACAGGATAGGGTTAGATACACGGCTCAGCAGATGGTATCACACAGGATAGGATTAGATACACTGCTCAGCAGTCAGTATCACACAGGATAGGATTAGATACGCGGTTGAGCAGTCAGTAACACATGATAGGATTAGATACACAGCTCAGAAAAACGTATCACGCAGGAGAGGATTAGGTACACAGCTCAGCAGACATCACACATACCCCAAGTGACTTGCAGCTGTAATCACAGCAAAAGGTGGCGCAACAAAGTATTACGTAAAAGGGGCCGAATAATATTGCACGCCCCACTTTTCAGTTTTTGACTTTCCACAAAAATTTTAAATAACCAATAAATTTTGTGCAACATCAAATTGTGTCCCACATGTTGTTGATTCTTCGCCAAAAATTTACATTTGGTATCTTTATGTTTGAAGCATGATATGTGGGAAAAGGTTGAAAAGTTCCAGTGGGCCGAATACGTTCGCAAGGCACTGCAACAGCAGAGGAAGCTATATAATAAGGGATGGCACCATATATAACTAGAGAGGATGGTACGTAATAAGTTACAGTGTTATATATAATAAAAGAGGAAACTATATAACTAAGGATGGTGTTATACAGAATTAGTGAGTACACTATATGCTAAGAGACTGTGTTATACATAATAAGTACGTATACTATATGCTAAGGGACTGTGTTAGACATAGTGAGTACACTATATACTAAGGGACTGTGTTAGACATAAGTGAGTACACTATTTACTAAGGGACTGTTAGACATAATAAGCGATAATGTCTTCCTCCACCTCCCCCTGTTCCTAAGGCCATTATAAGTCCCTCTTCCTCCCATCCCAATCCCCCACGCCCCTCATTGTCCTCCTCCCCTCGCATTCTATTATTGTCCTCTCCCCCACCCCATCATTGCCCTCTTCACCCCCACCTCCATCATTTTCTTCTCCCCCACCACTATCTTTGCTTTTTCCGCCACCACTCCCATCAATGCCCATTCCACCAAATCCATCATTTCCTCCTCCTCCACCTCCCCATTATTGCCCTTTCCACCACCACCATCATTGCATTCTCCCCCACCACCCCATCATCATTTCTTTTTCCCCCACCTCCCCATCATTGCCCTTTCCACCACCTCCATCATTGTCTTCTCCCCTACCACCCCATCATGGCCTTCTCCCCATTATGGCCTTCTCCCCATCACCCCATCATGGCCTTCTCTTCATCACTCCATCATGGATCACTCCATCATGGCCTTCTCCCCATTATCCCATCATGGCCTTCTCCACATCACTCCATCATTGCGTTCTCCTCCACCTACACACATATATACATACATACATACATACATATACACACACACACACATACATACATATATATACACACACACACAGCACCTCTCAACTGTCAGCAACATCACCGGCGCCCGTGCTTTCTCGCTCTGGCACAGTGGCTAGCTGGCCGCTGAATGATGATGTCATTCAGCGGCGCTGCTCTTTGTCAGAGACAGGAAGCGCTGGCGTCGTCACGCCCCAACCACACCTATTTCACAACTAGTCACACCCATGTCCACACTTCAACCACACTCATTTAGCACTGCTGATCACACTGACGTACTGAGGGCACAGTGGCTGGCATTATGGGCTCAGTGGCTGGTACTGTGGGCACACAGACTGGTACTGAGGAAAAGAAAGAAAGAACAGAGAGAAAAAAGAAAACATAGAGAGAAAGAAAGAGCGTAAGAAAGAGGGGAAAGAAAGAGAACAGAGAAAAATAAAGAAAGAAACAGAAAAAGAAAGAAAGACCAGAGAGAGAAAGAAAGAGGGGACAGAAAAAAAAACAGAGAGAAAAAGAGTGGAAAGAAAGAACAGAGAGGGAGAGAGAAAGAAAGAGGGGAAAGAAAGAAGAGAGAGAAAGAAAAAATAAAGGAAGAGGGGAAAGAAAGAACAGAGAGAGAAAGAGGGGACAGAAAAAAAGAACAGAGAGAGAAAAAGAAAGAAGGGAAAGAAAGAACAGAGGGAGAGAGAAAGAAAGAGGGGAAATAAAGAAAGAACAGAGCAAATGAAAGAACAGAGAGAGAAAGGAAGAGGGGAAAGAAAGAAAGGAGAGAGAAAGAAAGAGAGGAAAGAAAGAACAGAGAGAGAGAAAGAAAAAAAGAAAGATTAGAGAGAGAAAGAAACAGAGAGAGAAAGAAAGATTCTATAACGATACTATGGCAGCCTGGCTCCCTTTGTAGTGCCCACTTGAGCCTTCCGGTGCAGAACATATCATGATCCACTCACATGGCCAACATCCCCGAGTCCAAGGCGATCCCGCTGTCCGTGCTGTCGGAGGAAGACATGGTGATGGATCTGAAGCATTCCTTGAAGTTCCTCCATGGTTCCGTCACAATCTCCTCCAGAAATTACCTCATTTCCGGTCAGCTTCTAGCATGTCACTTCCGGTGGAATGTCACGCGCGAATTTTAAAGTGCTCCTCGGGACTCCGCCGTGTACTCCTGTGTCTGCTGGAAAAGTAAGCTCCCGGCCGGGGCAGTGGGGCAGACTCTCTCAAATTCGGGACTGTGCTACTGAATCCGGGTCAGTTGGGAGGTATGAATGCTCCCCACCATACACCTTGTACACGCATGGCTCCACACACCTCATACACACACGGTTCTGCTTTGTATGCCTCGTACACACACGGCTCTGCTCCGTACACCTCGCACACACATGGCTCCACTCAGTACACACATGGCTCCACTCCGTACACCTCGTACACATGCGGCTCAACTCCGTACACCTCATACACATGTGGCTCCACTCCATACACACACGGCTCCGCTTCATACACCTTGTACACACACAGCTCTGCTCCGTACACCTCGTACAAACGCGGCTCCGCTCCGTCCACCTTGTACACACACGGCTCTGCTCCCTACACCTTGTACACACACGGCTCTGCTCCGTACACCTCGTACACAGGCGGCTCCGCTCCGTACGCCTTGTACACACACGGCTCTGCTCTGTACACCTCATACACACACAGCTCCGCTCCGTACACCTCGTACACACATGGCTCTGCTACATCCACCCTGTAAACCCTTCCTGACCCCACACATAAACTTCCCCCATCCAGCACGACGACAACAAGCATAGCAGAGTCCTGCATACAACGAGGCACCTGATCATGTGACCCCTGACTCCTCCCCTCCTGTGACCTCATCAAAGGTCCTGTGCTCACAGAACAGCCCAGTGACGTCATTGCTGGGATTCATCAGTGAGGTGCTACGGTGGCTGGTGGGTCTCTCTGGGAGGGCGAGGAAGGGGTCAGTGCATGGGGGGGGGGCAATGCGCGAAAAATAAGCTCCCGCCCACGACAGTTGGGAGGTATGCATTAGCCGCCCTGCAGTGGCCCCCTGGAGCCTCTGGGCCCCAGTGCAGCCGTACCGGTTGAACCGGCGGTATGTCCGCCCATGGCTTCTGTGCCATTTGCAAATTTCTACTGTGGGTAAATTGCTGCCCCTTTTCATGGTGTCTGCCCCTAATTTTAGCTATTTGGAAGCTTTTTGTCACCCCTTATGGTGTTGTGTATATGTCTGGTTTGGCCTTCCATTTAATGTAATGGGGTTCGGGTACGTTCATTAAACTGTTCGGGGAACGTCTAAACATTCGGCGAATCAAGCTGAACCGAACCTTAAAAGGTTCGCTCACCTCAAGTTACTAGTTAGTGGTCTACCAAGCTGATATTTGTGTCTCCTGAGTGTGGCTGAGCAGAAATGCAGTTTGAGCTATTGCACAAAGTATCAGGGCTCCCAGCACAGCAGGCCTACATTGGTCCCTCACCCACATCTTAATTTCAACTTAATTTCAAAGCTGTAAATGCTGGCCTGGACTCTGTCTCTTGCATGGCCCATGGCTGACTGCAGAGGTGTATCTAGGTTTTCTAGCACCCGGGGCAAGAATTCAGTTTGGCGCCCCCCCCCAAGCACACATGCGATTTGCACACTTAGTCATGTACCGATGAGCTGCTCTTCCTAATGCTCTCAATGATCAGTGAAAAACTGAGAGAAGCAGGAAGAGAAGCTCGTTGTCACAGGACCATAAGTATGAAAATCGTATATGAGTGAAGTGTCCATATGATGACTGCTGGAACCTGTAGAGTTGAATTCTGACATTGCAGGCTTCTGAATTCTCACAACTAATGCACTGCACACTTTTAGGATTCTCCCTTCCCGGTGGCAAGAGTACACGGTCATGTCAGCACAAGCATGTGAGTTGTATACTTCTGGCCACATTCCGACTAGACATGCCCTGCCTCGCTCCATTCATGTTCATTGAGTGAGTTCATGCATGTCTAGTCAGCACGTGACTGCATGTATGTCACCGGCGCGAGAGAATCCTAACAGCATTCAGTGCACACTGTGAGAATTCAGAAGTCTGCAGTCACATAGAATGACTGCAGACTCAGCACAAACCTGGACAACCCCTTTAATGCTCCTAACATAAAAAAAACATGAGAATTAGTCAGTATCACAAATAACATTTGCATCCAGGTACCTTATAGATGACGTCTCTGGAGTTATTCTCCTTCTTTTCGTCATCTTGCCCAGACCCCATGATGAGTTTTCTCATCCACAGCTGTCTCTGCAGACTTCCATCTTCTCCGGTCTTCAGCAGAAAATCTCCACACGATGCCCTTAAAGATAGCAGTAACAAATATGAACCTAGCACTCATCTTAAAGGTATTTGTAAGGCGGTTTATTGTAATGCACGAAAAAAGACGTTTCGGTCAATGTGACCTTCTTCAGTTACGTGTGGTATATAGATTGTGTAGAGCTTATAGGCATCTATCAGAAAAGACGATGGTGCTTTAGGCATTGAGGAGAATGATCTCTCTAAGGTAATGAGCTTGTCAGTATATAGGAGAGGGGCAAACGTGCCTCAAGATGCGGTGGCCGGTGGTCGGTTTGTTTTCATTGATTTTTCCCTTCTCGAGCTGTTGCCGGCAGAGCAGGAAGAATGACAGCGACATTCAGCACCACATGCAGTGGAACAGTGCTTACTATAGTGCTACTTTCTCTGCGGCCGTCTGTGTGGTACTGATGCGGCACACGGGCGGTACACGTGTGCCACACGGATGTGCCACATGGACAGTGTCGGACTGGCCCACCGGAGAACCGGAGGATTCTCCGGTGGGCCTTGGCATCCTGTGGTCCCTCGCACCTGCTGGCATACAGTGCCAGCTGCCTAGGGCCCCTGCTGCTCCAGGGGCCCCCAGCCAGTGGTGTGTCACACACCATGCAGCTGCTATGGGGGCCCTGTGCCAGCGGAGCAGCAGCGGGTGACAGGAGGCAGGAGCCCCTGTCCCCACTGCTAAAGAGAAATGAATATTCACTGCTTCCCACGCCCACAGGGGCGTGGGAAGCAGTGAATATCATTTCATGGTCTCCACTCCCCCAGGGGCCCCGTCCCCCCAGCCCAGTAAGCCACTATGCGGCCCTAAATCAGGGCTGGCGCCGCTATGTCTGGCAGACGTGCAGCGGGCACCAGGACGGGCACATTGATGGCAGCCATGAGGGTGGCACCCAGAGCAGTGAATGGCGGGAGGGGCGGCAGTCACGTGACACCGCACGGTGTTGATGGAGCCGGGACCGGCGATGATGCTATCCAGACAGTCTGGGGCCTGGGCAGTAGCGCGGCAGAGGCGGCCGGGAACACCGCACCAGGGCCGTGCCAGCAGCACCTGCAGATGAGACCGGGCACACGGCGTGGATGAAGAGGAGAACGGCGCGGAGTTGATCAGGTCACGTGATCCTTGCATAGGACTGCAGGCAGACTCGCTGGCGCTGCATCCTCTCTAGAGCTCGTCCATATGGATGTAGCAGAGCTGTGCCGCTCAGGTGAGGAGAGGAAGGTCTGTGCTTCATGACAGTATCACAATGTGGCATCCATAGTTTTACGTAGGACTGCATGATCTTATCATAATGGGGCATCCATGGTTTTACATAGGACTGCAGCAAAACCTGCTCTGTTTTCTTAGCGTTGGTGAATAGCTATTCTGCACAATTGTAGCAGAGCTGAGTTTGTCTGCTGTGCAAGGGGAAGTCCGTCATTTAGCAAGGGTCCTGGTCAAAATGTGGTTTTACATAGGACTGCAGAACAAAACTATCTTATACTGATGTAGCAGAGCTGAAGCTGTGAGGCGTGTGAGGTTTGTCACTTGGTCCTGACACACACTGAAGCTGGAATCAGTGTGGGAGTGAGGAGGAGAGGTGAGTATTGTGGTTTGTTTTTTTTTTATATCTCTATCTCTCTCTATCTATCTATCTATCTATCTATCTATCTATCTCTCTCTCTATCTATCTCTATATCTATCTATTTATCCTTTATCTATCTTCTATCTATCTATCCATCTATTCATAGATCTATTTATCCCATATCTATCTATCTATCTATCTATCTATCTATCTATCTATCTATTTATCTATCTATCTCTATATCTATCTATTTATCCATTATCTATCTTCTATCTATATATCTATCTATCCATAGATCTATCTATTTATCCCATATCTATCTCTATCTATCTATCTATCTATCTATCTATCTATCTATCTATCTATCTATGTATTTATCTATCTATCCATTATCTATCTTCTATCTATATATCTATCTATCCATAGATCTATCTATTTATCCCATATCTATCTGTCTATATCTATATATATAGCATTATACCCTATGAGGGGGGCAGCATTGAATTCTATGGAGAGTTTCATTATATTCTATGAGGAGGCTACATTATACTAAACGAGGGGGCTGCTTTATATTCTATGAGGGGGCTACCCCAACTCCTGCTACATAATTAAAACGTGTACTACCTTATATTATACCCTGATATTAGCGTGTTTTACCGCACAGTTGGTGGTCTTGTATTTATTTCTATGTAGCTACATAGTGGGCCCCGAGAATGATTTTCTCTGGTGGGCCCAAGGTGTTCCAGTCCGACACTGCACATGGACATCTCTGGTACCGTGTTTTTCGGTACCGGAAATATCTGGACATTTGAAACCGCCCTTACAGAGTGCTGCGGTATTCTTTTGTTTGTATAATATGCAATCAAAGCTGCTTGGATCTGTTCACACTTGCTTAATTCTGTTCAGAGGTGCTGGTTATTTTTTTTTCCCTTGTAGTTTAATTTTTCTTAACATATACAGTACATGAACATGTTTTTTTTCTTTTAATCTTTAGCTTCCTATTGGAGAAATGGAAGGACATCCAGGTTGGAGACATTATCTGCCTACAAAAGGATGACTTTGTTCCTGTAAGTGACTCCACTAGGCACCGCTCCCTGTTTGTGTGGATATGTAAACATGCATAATATATCAAACTTAGGGTCTTTTCTTTTTTGTCTGCTACCCATGAGAAGGGATATGTCCATAATCATGTAGATTTTATAGACCTCAAACATTTACAAGTTATATGTGGAAGCGAAAAAAAAAATCAGCTAAAATGTTGTTTTTGCTCCAAGTTTGTTATTTTCACAAGGGATAATAGGAGAAAATTGACCTCGTAATTTGTTACACAATTTCTCCCGAACACGATGTGTTCTAAAACTGCTGTTTTAGCACATGGCAGCTCTTGGAAAGGAAAGAGTGCTTATTAGATTTTTGGAGCGTAAATTTAGCTGGAATCGATTGTGAATGCCATGTCACATTTGCAGGGCTCCTGACATGCCAAAACTGCAGAAACCTCCATAAATTACCCCATTTTGGAAACTAGACTCCTCATTGAATTTTTCTAGGTGTATTTTTAACAATATCTTTTTACTTGGTTTTAAGAAAATAACAACAAACAGCGTATACAAACTTTAGACTGACAAACATTGAAGTCTACATAGGGATTAAGCCTTCAGAAAATAAAATACAACATAACATGCAGGGCTGTATTCAACAGATGACAAGGATTGCAAACATTAATGACTACTATTAAATTAGAACAATGTTTTCTAGATGATTCAACCATCTCTTCCAATTAACATTGAAAACTTGTAACTTATTATTTTGTGTGCTATCATTTTTTCTAAAGCAAAAGTTTTATTTATCGATTGAATTATCTCTTCGTTGGCAGGAATTCCTGGGGACTTCCAATATCTTGTAATCGCTATTTTTGTAGCTAGAAGAATATGTGAGGCAATTACTCTGCCATTGGAGGGAGTAGAATACAGTATGTATAACTAACAAAAGTAGTGCTAAAGAAGGAGATGGTTTTATTTTTTGGTGGAGTAGAGAAGAGATCAGATGAAAAGTTAATGACCAGGTGGAAGTGATTACTGGGCAGCTCCAAAATGTGTGGATTAACCCCTTCACCCCCAAGGGTGGTTTGCACGTTCATGACCGGGCCAATTTTTACAATTCTGATGTGTGGTGAGCACTTTGAACCCCCAAGGGCTTCACAGAAGTTTATAACGCCCGGGCGTGAAAATAAAAAAATCATATTTTTTGCCCACAAAAATCATAGAATCATAGAATCATAGAATCATAGAATCGTAGAGTTGGAAGGGACCTCCTGGGCCATCTGGTCCAACCCCCTGCTCAAAGCAGGATTCGCTAAATCATCCCAGTTAGATGTCTGTCCAGCCTCTGTTTGAAGACTTCCATTGAAGGAGAACTCACCACTTCTCGTGGCAGCCTGTTCCACTCATTGATCACTCTAACTGTCAAAAAGTTTTTTCTAATATCTAATCTGTGTCTCCTCCCATTCAGCTTCATCCCATTGCTTCTAGTCTTTCCTTGTGCAAATGAGAATAAAGTTGATCCTTCTACAATGTGACAGCCCTTTAGATATTTGTAGACAGCTATTAAGTCTCCTCTCAGTCTTCTCTTTTGCAAACTAAACATTCCCAAATCCTGCAACCTTTCCTCATAAGACAGGGTTTGCAGACCGGTCACCATTCTGGTCGCTCTTTTCTGAACTTGCTCCAGTTTGTTGATGTCTTTTTTAAAATGTGGTGCCCAAAATTGGACACAATATTCCAGATGAGGTCTGACCAAAGAGGAGTAGAGGGAAATAATTACTTCACGTGATCTAGACTGTATGCTTCTGTTAATACATCCTAGAATTGCATTTGCCTTTTTTGCTGCTGCATCACACTGTTGACTCATATTCAGTCTGTGATCTATTAGTATACCCAAGTCTTTTTCACATGTGCTGTCACTTAGCCCTATTCCTCCCATTCTATATATGCTTTTTTCATTTTTATTGCCCAGATGTAGTACTTTGCATTTCTCCCTGTTAAAAACCATTCTGTTAGTTGCTGCCCACTTCTCCAGTTTATTTAAATCTTTTTGAATCCTCTCTCTCTCTTCTCTAGTATTAGCTATCCCTCCTAGCTTTGTGTCATCAGCAAATTTAATCAGTTTACCCTCAATTCCTTCATCTAAATCGTTGATAAAGATGTTGAACAATACAGGGCCCAGGACAGAGCCCTGTGGTACCCCACTTGAGACATTCTTCCAACTGGATGTGCAGCCATTTACGACCACTCTTTGGGTCCGATCACTAAGCCAGTTATGAATCCACCTAACAGTTGCCTTGTCCATTCCATACTTAGTCATTTTTTCAATAAGGATTGTATGAGAGACTTTGTCAAATGCTTTGCTGAAGTCAAGATATACTATATCTACAGCATTTCCTTGATCCACCCAATCAGTAATACCATCATAGAAGGAAATTAAATTAGTCTGACATGACTTATTAGTTACAAACCCATGCTGACTCTGTTTAATCACTTCATTCTTATCCAGGTATTGACATACATGTTGTTTAATAATTTGTTCAAAGATCTTTCCTGGTATAGAAGTCAGACTCACCGGCCTATAGTTGCCTGGGTCCACCTTCTTCCCCTTTTTGAAGATAGGAACAACATTTGCTCTTCTCCAGTCTTCTGGCACTTCTCCTGTTCTCCAAGAATTTTCAAAGATTATGGAGAGGGGTTCAAAAATTTCTTCTGCTATCTCCTTCAGTACTCTGGGGTGTAATTCATCTGGACCTGGAGACTTGAATACATTTAGGTTAGCTAAGTGTTTCCTCACTATCTTTCTGTTTATAGATATCCTGGATTCTTCTATTCCCTTAATAGGACAGTGAATAACAGTTGATGTTACATTTCCTTTCTGAGAGAAAACAGATGCAAAATAGGAATTTAAAAGTTCAGCCTTCTCAACATCCTGTCTTACCATTTCATCATTTTCATCCTGTAAAAATCCTATAGCATCTTTGACTTTTCTTTTACTTTTGACATATCCCCAAAATCCTTTATTATTGCTTTTGACATCTCTTGCAAGCCTCAATTCATTTTCAGCTTTAGATAATCTGATTTGTGCCTTGCAGGTTCTGCAGACAGCATTATATTCTTCTTTAGATATGCCTCCTTCTTTCCATTTTATAAACATTTTTTGCTTCCTTTTTAGCATGTGCTTAAGTTCTGTGTTCATCCATCCTGGTTTCCTTAAATGCTTCCTATTCTTCCCTCTTTTCGGAATTGTTAACAACTGTGCTTTGAGAATTTCATTTTTCAAGATTTCCCATCCTTCCTGGACATTTTTGTCTTTAAGGATATCCAGCCATTGGATCCCTCCAATTCTCTTTCTGAATCCCTTAAAATCTGCCTTTCTGAAATCTAACCTTGACGTCTGAGTCTTCACAGGTCTTCCGCCTCTAGTTATCCAAAATTCTAAAATAGCATGGTCGCTACCTCCTAGGGTCCCAGCCACTTTTACCTCCTCAACCATTTCCTCCCTGTTTATAAGGATTAGATCCAAGGTAGCAGTTCCCCTTGTTTTCTCCTTTACCTTTTGGAAGATAAAGTTGTCAGCAAGAGAGGATAAGAATTTCCTTGACCTGTTAGTTTTGCCTGAGAGAGATTCCCAACAAATGTCTGGATAGTTGAAATCTCCCATGACAACTATGTCATATTTTTTGGAGAACTTGGCCATTTGATGCATAAAGAGTTCATCCATATCTTCAGCTTGCACAGGCGGCCTGTAGTAAATGCCTACAATGGTGTCCTTTCCATTGTTCTGTCCTTGTATTCTTACCCAAACAGTTTCCACAGAACTCCCAGTCTCTGAAGCTTCAATCTCTGTGCAGATATACGCATTTCTAACATACAATGCGACACCCCCTCCTCGTTTATCAAGTCTGTTTCTTGCAAATAAGTTGTATCCTTCTAGTCTTGTATTCCAATCATGTGTATTGTCCCACCAAGTTTCAGTGATTCCAATGACATCATATTTCTTTTCCTGTGTTAGTAGTTCCAATTCTCCTTGTTTGTTGCCCATGCTTTGTGCATTAGTATAGAAACATTTTAGTTTGTGATTGGTTTCTCCTTCTCCAATATTTTTTTTAATTAGATTCTTTCGTCTTTGTTCTTCCTTTCCACTTCTAATAGCAGAGTTCTCAGTAGCATTTGTCAGGTGTATGGCTTTTTCTGGTCTTTTGCTTCCCTTCCCATGTTGTTCTAGTTTAAAGCTCTCCTTACAAGTGTAGCAAGGCGACTTCCAAATACCTGCTTTCCAGTCTTCGTAAGGTGCACCCCATCTCTAGCAAGTAGTCCATCGTATAAGTAGTTCACTCCGTGATCCAGAAATCCAAATCGTTGCTGACGGCACCATCGACGTAGCCAGTTGTTCACCTGCAGAATCTTATTCCACCTCCTTGTTCCATGGCCATCCACTGGGAGGATGGAAGAGAAGACCACCTGCGCTCCCAGTTCTTTCACTTTCTTGCCTAAGTCTTCAAAGTCTCTGCAGATGGTTTCCAGGTCGTTTCTTGCGGTGTCATTTGTCCCCACATGTAGTAGCAGGAATGGGTAGTCATCTGTAGGTCTGAAGAGTCCTGATATCCTGTCAGACACATCTTTAATTTTTGCACCTGGAAGACAGCACATTTCTCTTGAAGTTATATCCGGTCTGCAGATAGCGGCCTCTGTTCCTCTCAACAGGGAATCCCCCATGACCACCACTCTCCGTTTCTTCTTCACAACATTTTTCTTTCTCCATCCAGGAGGACTCTGAAGGCGTACAAGGTTGCTGTTTGTTGGCAAAGTCTTATCCTGATGTATTTCTTCATCGTTTTCCTGCGTGAGAGCCTGGTACTGGTTTCTGAGCAGTATGGGTGCTGACTGCCTCCTGATCCTCCTGCTTCTCTGGGTCACATGTCTCCATTCCTCTGTTTCTTCAGGTGCACTTCGAATTTCTTCTCTTTCTGTAACATGAAGAGATAATTCTGCTCTGTCCAAGAACTCTTCACCTTCCTTAATGATCTTCAACGTAGCTAACCTCTCTTCGAGATTTTGCAACTTTTCCTCCAACAGGGTCACAAGCTTGCATTTGTGGCATGTGAAGTTTGGCTTTTCCACTGGTAAATCTGTGAACATGTAGCAAGAAATGCAGCTCACCAAATGGCTCCTGGCCTCTTCCATCTTGAGATTTCTTAAAAAGATGAAAGATGAGCCAAAATTCGCGCGCCGATAGGCGCTCGGTTTCTCCGATTTCCTCTTTTCAGCTGCAACGGCCAAAACCCAGTGATCGTTGAGCTCGCGGAGACTCTTCACTTATCCCAGAAGGCACTTGGAATATGCAAATGATCTCCTCAAGACTCTTCCCCTGGTTTCTCCGATTTCCTCTTTTCAGCTGCAACGGCCAAAACCCAGTGATCGTTGAGCTCGCGGAGACTCTTCACTTATCCCAGAAGGCACTGGGAATATACAAATGATCTCCTCAAGACTCTTCCCCTGGTTTCTCCGATTTCCTCTTTTCAGCTGCAACGGCCAAAACCCAGTGATCGTTGAGCTCGCGGAGACTCTTCACTTATCCCAGAAGGCACTGGGAATATGCAAATGATCTCCTCAAGACTCTTCCCCTGGTTTCTCCGATTTCCTCTTTTCAGCTGCAACGGCCAAAACCCAGTGATCGTTGAGCTCGCGGAGACTCTTCACTTATCCCAGAAGGCACTGGGAATATGCAAATGATCTCCTCAAGACTCTTCCCCTGGTTTCTCCGATTTCCTCTTTTCAGCTGCAACGGCCAAAACCCAGTGATCGTTGAGCTCGCGGAGACTCTTCACTTATCCCAGAAGGCACTTGGAATATGCAAATGATCTCCTCAAGACTCTTCCCCTGATATTTTTGTCCCCAATTTTTTATTTTCCTAAGGGCAACAGGAGAAATAGGACCCCAAAAGTTGTTTGGCAATTTGTCCTGAGTAGGCTGATACCCCATATGTGGGGGTAAAACACTGTTTGGGCGCATGGCAGAGCTTGGAAGGGAAGGAGCACCATTTGACTTTTTCAACGCAGAATTGGCTGGAATTGAGATCAGACGCCATGTTGCGTTTGGAGAGCACCTGATGTGCCCAAACAGTGGAAACCCCCCAATTCTAACTCCAACCCTAACCCCAACACACCCCTAACCCTAATCTCAGCCCTAGCCCTAACTCTAGCCCTAACTCTAGCCCTAACCCTAATGGGAAAATGGAAATAAATACATTTTTTAAATTTTATTATTGTTCCCTAACTAAGGTGGTGATAACGGGGGGTTTGATTTACTATTTATGGCGGTTTTTATTTTTGGCAGCTGTCACATGCTAAAAGACGCTTTTTATTGTAAAAATAGTTTTTGCATCACCATATATTGAGAGCTATAATTTTTCCGTATTTTGACACACCGAGTCATGTGAGGTCTTATTTTTTTGCTTGACGAGTTGACGTTTTTATTGGTATCATGTTCGGGCACGTGACATTTTTTGATCGTTTTTTATTCCGATTTTTGGGACGCAGAATGAACAAAAACCAGTGTTTCATGAATTTCTTTTGGGGGGTGCGTTTACACCGTTCCGCGTGCGGTAAAATTGATAAAGCGGTTTTATTCTTCGGGTCAGTACGGTTACAGCGATACCTCATTTATGTCTTTTTTATGTTTTGGCGCTTTTATGCAATAAAAACAATTCTATATAAAAAATAATTATTTTTGCATCGCTTTATTCTGCAAGCTATAACTTTTTTATTTTTTCTCTGATGATGCTGTATGGCAGCTTGTTTTTTGCGGGACAAGCTGACGTTTTCAGTGGTACCAAGGATATTTATATGCGTCTTTTTGATCGCGCGTTATTGCACTTTTTGTTCGGCGGTATGATAATAAATCATTATCTTTTGCTTCTTTTTTTATTTTTATTTTTTAAGGGGTTCGCTAAAGGGGTTAACTAATGGGACAGTTTTATAGGGCAGGTCGTTACGGACGCGGCGATACCAAATATGTGTACTTTTATTTATTTTATTTTTTTATTTCCAAAAAATGAATTTATTAGGGAATATTTTTTAAATTTTAAATTTATTTAGCGATTTTTTTAAAATTATTTTTGCTTTTTTTTTTTTTTTTTTTTAACTTTATTAGGCAATCTGTCTCAGGCAGTGTGCAGGTTTCCTCCTTGCCTGCGCTTTGCAGGCACTGAGGAAGCCAGCTCCCTGCAGGCCCCCGAAGGTCCCCGTCGCCATCTTGGATCCGGGGACCTGCAGCGAAAGAGCCCCCCGCAGCAGCGCTGCACATTACGCGCTGTGGGGGGCTCAGGGAAGCATGGAGGGAGGCCCCTCCCTGCCGATGCTTCCCTTTAACCCCCGGTACACCGCGATCGTGTTTGATCGCGGTGTGCAAAGGGTTAACGTGTCGGGGGCGGTCCGTGACCGCCCCTGACACATAGTGCCGGGTGTCAGCTGTGATAATCAGCTGACACCCGGCCGCGATCAGCGGCGCTCACCACGTGGGCGCCGCTGATCGCGGTAGACGTACTATCCCGTCCATGGGCATAGGGGCCCGGGTCCCATGGACGGGATAGTACGTCTGATGTCAGAAAGGGGTTAAAGAACCTTTTTGGCTACAGTTATGCCAACATAGTGAGTAGAAGAGGGGTGTAATACCATCTAAAACTGTTTTCCTATAGGACTCAAGATAAGAGGCACATTTGAAGGTATGAGCTGCAAAAACTAGTGAGCTTGTCCATTCACTGCTCGAGAATGTTTTATTAAATTCTTTTTTCCACGATAAAAAGGGAGTCGACTTTATAAAAACATTTTTCATGTCTATTAAATTATGTATGGGTTTTAGGCCTACTTTATTGGGTGAAACATTTGAAAGACTCAATATTAATCCTGAGTTAACCGTACGCTCTGATATCGGAAAATGTTGCAACGCGTGCCAAATTTCAAGATATTTATAGAAATCTTTATTGGGAATTTTGAAATGATTATGTAAAGAAGCAAAAGAGAGGAGGTTAGGACCTCCATACAAATCTTTCACTAGTACAATGCTTTGCTTTGTCCAATCTTTAATATTAAGATATGGTATTAAGAGTTCTAAGGTTTCCAATGGAGTTATGGATATAACCGGTGCTGAGGCGTTAGAACCTTTTTTATGGAATGCTTTCCAGATAGAGATGGATGTCACCGTCAAAGGAAGAGCATCTATCCTTTTAGTTGGAACAATCAAAGAAGCACTTTAAAGGTTTTTAGATTTTTAGAGCCCGCACATTGTGATTCAATTCAAACCCAATTACAAGTTTTATTTCCATTCCACCATGCTCTAACTTGATCTAATTGGGTAGCTAGATAGTAATCATGTATATTAGGAAGGTTGAACCCTCCAAATTTCTTAGGTATTTTTATGAGGTGATTAGATGAGCAAGGTCTTTTGTTCGTCCACACAAAAATTCTGTCTATCTGACAGAAAAAAGTTTTTGGGAGGAAGATTGGAACAGTGTGAAACAAGTATAATAATTTGGGTAATGAGAATATCTGAAAGACTGCAACACGTCCCACCCATGAAATCTCGTATTGGCCTATTTTATTTAGGTCAGATTCTAAAGTCTACAACAAAGGAAGATAATTTGATTTAAAGAAAGTTGATGTAGATATAGCTATTGACATTCCTAAATATGTAATATGGTCCCGATGCCAATCAAGAGGAACATTCTTTTGTAAATGTAGTAGAACCTCATCTGGGGTGTTTAAAGGCAGAATCTGGGATTTGTTTTCATTTATTTTATAGTATGACATGATTCCAAAATGTTTGATTATCTCTAAGGCTTCCCCAAGTGAATTCTCAGGCTCCGCTAAGGTTAAAATCACGTCATCAGCATATAATGAAATGCTATATGAACTTCCAGAAATCTCCACCCCCTTTATTCTTTCATTTTGCCTAATGGCCTGTGCCAAAGGTTCAATAGTGAGCATAAACATCAGGGGGGCATGCCTCTCTTGTTCCGTTTGTTATTAAAAATTCTTCCGATAAAGTGCCATTAGCGTAAACATTTGCTGAGGGTGTGGAGTAAAGGGCTTTAATGGCATTTAGTATTGAGCCCCTGAACCCAATTCGATCCTACTCCGAGAATGCAAACGACCAGTTAATCCGGTCGAACACCTTCTCTGCATCCAAAGCCACCAGGAGCACTGGAGCCCTCCTTTTGTTTATGACATCAATCAAGTCAATGACCCTTGTGTTATCTGCCGCCTGTCTCCCTTTTATAAAGTCAGTTTGATCTACTGATATTAATGATGTGAGAATGGGGGCTAGGCGTGTCGCTAGGCATTTAGCGTAGATCTTAATGTCGGTATTTAATAAGGATATGGGTCTAAAATTTTGTGGGATGTCCGGCTGCTTGCCGGGTTTTGGTAATGTTATTATTGTGGCTGATAACATCTCTTTGGGAAATGAACCCTGAAAAAACGCATACTGAAGGCTTTATGACAGATATGGAGTTAACTGATCTATAAAGACTTTATAATATCTGTTTGAAAAACCATCAGGGTGCGGCGCTTTATGTGATGGTTTTCTTTATTTCTGCATTAGTAAGAGGGGCACTCAACTGCTCCAACTGATCCTTAGACAGAGAAGGAAAACTAAGATTAGATAGGAGGGACTCAATGTCCAACAAATTGGGAGGAATATGATCAGGAGCAGAAGATAAGTTATAAAGTGAGGAATAATATTCCTTAAATTTATTTGCAATGTCTTTACGGCTGTATAATTTCTGTTGTTGAGGGCCATTTTTGCTTTAATTTCTATGGATTTTGATCTATTCGCTAATAATTTTCCAGCTTTATTGTCTTGAGAATAATAATGTGCTTTTATTTTTTGAAGATTTCTCTCATATTTTTACAATAAATATTCTCTGAATTGAATTTGAAGATTACATAGTTTACCAGCTCTTTCTCTATTGAAGGAAAGTTTGTTTAAGACTTTTAGATTCTGGATTTCAGAGAGAATTTCATTGAATTCTTTATCCTTTTCTCGTTTAATTGTATCACCTAGTTTAATAAGAATCCTTCGCATGTATGCCTTGTGTGTGTTCCATAGGGGGAAAGGACTATCTACTGAATTGGCGTTAATTTGAAAAAATTGTTGCAGAATCTTTTGGAGGTACTCTATGTTTTGTGGAGAGGATTAAAGATATGAATTAGCTTTCCAAAGATAAGTGGGAGGGAACGATTGTCTCTCCTCCACATGTAACATTAACGGGGCATAGTCCGACCATGTAAAGAGGCCTATGAACGAGAGTACAATATCATCTAGAAGCGATCTGCTCACCAAGAAAAAATCTATTAGTATGTGTTCTGGTCAGATGAAAAGAAGGAATAATATCTTTCAGTCATGTGATGGATTCTCCAAATATCCTATAGATCCTCTTTGTTAATTAAAGATCCCAACTGGGGGGGAGTGTCTTTTGGAAATTGATGATCATTTCCAAAATTGGATAGAGTCCAATTCATGATCATATGTTAAATTTAAATCTCCACAGTAGATGACATGGCCTTGTTTTACATTGTTTACTGCGGAAACCGAGAGTCGCTGCTGAAACATCTGCAAAGATTTTAATTTGTTGATAAGGGTATGGGAGTTCTCCCTTTTTTATAAAAAAGAGAAGTAGGTCTTCTTTTAAATGAAATAAGTGGATATGAGCCAAGACATCTCTGGGCATTGATTCAGGTATATGCTTTGGGCTTTGTACCCTGTGGATTCTGTCAATGATAGTGTCTAATGAGGAGCAGTTAGGGATAGCTGCTTAATCAAACCTTGAAGGAATCCCCTCGGTTCTTGAGGAGGCACATCTTCTGGTATCCCTCTCAATTTTACATTGTTTCACCTAGAGCGATCTTCCAAATCCACAAGTTATTTTGAATGGCTTCCAAATCATTTAAGAGTTCATTATGTGCATCTATCAGCTTGTTATGTGACTTAGCAAAGTCTCCCGTTTTATTTTCCATGCGAGATACTCTTTTATCTAGTTCCTTAGTTAGAGTTTGTATAGGCAATACTAAAGTGGCAAAGTCATTTTGCATAGAACTGCTAAAGGCTACCAGCATGTCTCTAAGTAAGTTGCCTGATGCTGGTTCATCTGATGTGAACTGTGCCAGTGCAAGTGAAGTACTAGATCTAGCAGGGCTGGCTGATTCCCCTGCTGACACTTGCAGCTCCTCCAGTTTCTGGCTGTGTGCAGCTAGGTTAACTGTGGGAGAGGAAATATTCCTCTGCCTCCCCGATGGACCTACATCCTCCTCCATGTGCAGTGTCGGACTGGGATGCCAAGGGCCCACCAGTAACAATGACATGGGGGGGGGGCACTTTACACTTGCATACACTACCCTTGTTCACAAATTTACCTATATCTCTATATAATAATAAACTAGGTAGTTTGGTTAATGCATGATGAGATGCTGCTTTTTCTGTACAGAGTGAATCAAGTGAATTATGCCAAATACTGCCCATACAATAGGATTGGTGTCCCAGATCTGCACAGGAGCCCTCCGGGGGATTCCCCTGTTCCCCTATGGGCCAGTCCGAGCCTGTCCATGTCTGCCAAGGGCCTATATCTTGAACCCGGTGAGTGATTTTGCTGCAGGGAGGGACCGGGGGATACCGTACTCACTGCGAGTGGGGAGTGCAACTCCACTGGAGGTGTCCGGGTCACAGGGGGCAACATGCCGTCCGCGGAGACCCGGCTATTAATGGAGGTCTCAATGCCCTCCTTGCTCTTGTCTTCTGTGAAGTATAACTCCAGTTTTCCATGGTTCTTCTTATTTCTTCTACCTTGGGTCATCATGCCAGGTGTTAAATTAGGGGGATAAGCCATAAAAAGTAGAATAAATGCTGCATACTTTGCTGAACTGGCTGCGGGTAAGAGGGAGCTCAGTACTCCACAGCCATTTTAGTCAGCTGTCAGGCCACGCCCCCATTTATCTAGGTGTATTGAGCATTTATATCCCACTGGTGATTTATAAAACTTTATAACGTGTAGATGTGAAAACAAAAAACAATGAAAAAATAGTTTTTTTCCAATAAAATTCTGTTTTGGCACCAAATTTATAATTTCCACAAGAGGTAATAGGAGAAAATGTACTCCATAATTGTTCTGCAATTTCTTCTGAATATAATACCCCATATGTAGTCAAAAACTAATGTTTGGGACATGAATGGCAAAGAGCACTATTTAATTTTTGGAAAAAAAAGTTGTACACCCTCTTGCACTTGCAGAACCCATGAGGTGCCAAAAAAGCAGAAACACTCACAAGTTTATCCCATATTAGAAACTTCACTTCTTTAGGAAATCATCTCTGGGTCTAGTGAGTATTTTGAACCAACAAATGACTCACTGAATTTTATAATATTGGGACATAGAAATTTAACATTTGAATAGTAAAAATTAATTTTTTTATTTGCTGAAAATTTGTCATTTACTCAAGAGTTAATAGGTGAATGTGCACCCCACAATTTATTGTGCAATTTCTCCAAAACACAGTGATACCAATATGTAATCAGAAACTACTATTAGACCACATATTTGGCTTAACAAAGACCGACATCTCCAATGCACAAATTATTCTCCCCTTAACTTGGGTTAAGTGCTGGAGTGCAACAGGAAAACAGGACAACTCCCATAATAATAAAAATAATAAAAATAAAGACAAAAGTCAAAATAAGCACTGAATGTCTAAGATAAGTAACAAAGCCGTTGCTTCAATCCAAAGACTAAGGCACAAATGCCAGTCAAATAGAATAAAAAGATGGAAAAGCTCCCACTAATGGAACATATGCAAAAGAAAAATTGGAGCAAGAAAAAAACCATCAAATGTAAAAAGCAATATAAACTTTATTATTCCACATAATCAAAAAAATTACATGCCAACAATATAGGCCTGTAGAGGGAAAAGGGCATAAAAATAATGCAGATACATACATAGAAAATGGAGGGTAAGCGCTAGACAATACATACAGTCATATGCTAAAGTTTGGGCACCCCTATTAATGTTAACCTTTTTTCTTTATAACAATTTTGTTTTTTGCAACAGCTATTTCAGTTTCATATATCTAATAACTGATGGACTCAGTAATATTTCTGGATTCAAATGAGGTTTATTGTACTAACAGAAAATGTGCAATCTGCATTTTAACAAAATTTGACCGGTGCAAAAGTATGGGCACCTCAACATAAAAGTGACATTAATATTTTGTAGATCCTCCTTTTGCAAAAATAACAGCCTCTAGTCGCTTCCTGTAGCTATTAATGAGTTCCTGGATCCTGGATGAAGGTATTTGTGACCATTCCTGTTTACAAAACAATTCCAGTTCAGTTAAGTTTGATGGTCGCCGAGCATGGACAGCCCGCTTCAAATCATCCCACAGATGTTCAATGATATTCAGGTCTGGGGACTGGGATGGCCATTCCAGAATATTGTAATTGTTCCTCTGAATGAATGCCTGAGTAGATTTGGAGCGGTGTTTTGGATCATTGTCTTGCTGAAATATCCATCCCCTGCGTAACTTCAACTTCGTCACTGATTCTTGCACATTATTGTCAAGAATCTGCTGATACTGAGTTGAATCCATGCAACCCTCAACTTTAACAAGATTCCCGGTGCCGGCATTGGCCACACAGCCCCAAAGCATGATGGAACCTCCACCAAATTTTACTGTGGGTAGCAAGTGTTTTTCTTGGAATGCTGTGTTTTTTAGCCTCCATGCATAACGCCTTTTTGTATGACCAAACAACTCAATCTTTGTTTCATCAGTCCACAGGACCTTCTTCCAAAATGTAACTGGCTTGTCCAAATGTGCTTTTGCATACCTCAGGCGACTCTGTGGCGTGCTTGCAGATACGGCTTCTTTTGCATCACTCTCCCATACAGCTTCTCCTTGTGCAAAGTGTGGTGTATTGTTGACCGATGCACAGTGACACCATCTGCAGCAAGATGATGCTGCAGGTCTTTGGAGGTGGTCTGTGGATTGTCCTTGACTGTTCTCACCATTCTTCTTCTCTGCCTTTCTGATATTTTTCTTGGCCTGCTACTTCTGGGCTCAACAAGAACTGTACCTGTGTTCTTCCATTTCCTTACTATGTTCCTCACAGTGGAAACTGACAGGTTAAACCTCTGAGACAACTTTTTGTATCCTTCCCCTGAAAAGCTATGTTGAATAATCTTTGTTTTCAGATCATTTGAGAGTTGTTTTGAGGAGCCCATGATGCCACTCTTCATAGGAGAATCAAATAGGAGAACTACTTGCAAGTGGCCACCTTAAATACCTTTTCTCATGATTTGATACACCTGGCTATGAAGTTCAAAGCTCAATGAGGTTACAAAACCAATTTAGTGCTTCAGGAAGTCAGTAAAAAGTAGTTAGGAGTGTTCAAATCAAGAAAATGATAAGGGTGCCCATACTTTTGCACCGGTCAAATTTTGTTTAAATGCAGATTGCACATTTTCTGTTAGTACAATAAACCTCATTTGAATCCAGAAATATAACTGAGTCCATCAGTTATTAGATATATGAAACTGAAATAGCTGTTGCAAAAACCAAAATTGTTATAAAGAAAAAAGGTTAACATTAATAGGGGTGCCCAAACTTTAACATATGACTGTATGTGCAACAGAGCGGGCAGGTAAGTAATATGCAAATGCATAACAATATTCAAATTAGCGTGCCCAATTGTAACAATGAAAATGCCTCTTACCCATGGTCACTGGTGGGTCTATGTGCCTCCCTGCAGATCCCCGACGCGCGTTTCGCGTTAGGTGCTTTCTCAAAAGCACATATGCATTGTCTAGCGCTTACCCTCCATTTTCTATGTATGAGATATGTATATTTATCTTGGTCGCAGTGTTTTTCTGTGTACTCCTGTATACTGTATATCTGCAGTATTTTTATGCCCTTTTCCCTCTACAGGCCTATATTGTTGGCATGTAATTTTTTTGATTATGTGGATTAATAAAGTTTTTTATATTGCTTTTTACATTTGATGGTTTTTTTCTTGCTCCAATTTTTCATGTTTTGCATAAACTCCCATAATAAATAGATCCTATCAGCAAATGTGGAGTATGAAGCCCAAAAATAACAAACAACAATCCACAAAAATTCATAAAAAATGAGCAATTTTATTGAACAAGTACCAAGACATAGAGACACAAATATGTATTAAAAATTCAGTAATAATGATGGATAAATGGTGATGGCACAAAGGACAAAAATAACTGCCCCTAACTACTCCATGATGCAAACCTGCAGCACCACATTCAGACATATATAGGCAAAAGCCCATGTCTAATCATCTGATAGTATAGCAATCAAAATCAATCTCATAGACCATAAAATATATGTCCCCAGAGGCTCATAAAGAGCAACCAACTAACCAGAAAAAGTAACAATGCATACAGTTCATGTAGAGAGCTGCTCACGGGCAGAAAAAGTATGTAGAAAAAAGATAATAATAAAGTGCCTAAGTGACTAAGAAAGTGCTACATACAGTGCTTACCCATGTGGGTCATGTATGAGGTGCGTTCTGAGTCCTGAGCCCCAATGCATGTTTCATGCAATTGGCTTCTTCGGGTGGCCACATATCTTGTCTGAGAAGGAAGGAGTGCTATTTGGCTTTTGGAGCCCTAGAATAGTTTGCAGGACACATTTGAGGAGCCCCTAACATACCAGAATAGCAGAAAAATTCCAAAAGTGACCCTGTAGAAATGACACCTCTCAATGACTAATCTGTGTCCGCAGTGACTATTTTGTAACATTCACACCATGCATTAGTCTGGAGAATCGAAAATATGCTAGTTTAGTACCCATACACTGTGCCCATACAGTGTAGAGCCCCATAAATTATAGCTCTCCCATTTGTTGTGCACCTCGTAAATTATTATTGGTCTCTCTCCACTACAATAATGACAAACATGTGATCCTTACTGCAGTTTAGAAACAGTGGGGCTCAGAAGGATGGATGCATTTGGATTGGGAGCGCAGGTTTTCACTGGATTTAAAGGGAATCTGTCAACCTATTTTTCGCCTATCAGCTGCCTGCACCGACATCAGGGGCTTATCTACAGCATTCTGTAATGCTGTAGATAAGCCCCCGATGTACACTGAAATATAAGAAAAAGGAGTTAGATTATACTCACCCAGGGGCGGTCCTGGTCCGGTTCGGGTCCGATGGGTGTCACGGTCCCGTCCGGCGCCTCCCTTCTTCTAACGGTGACGTCTTCTTCTTTCCTTCCCATTGCGGCTCCTGTGCAGGCGCACTGCTCTGCCCAGAATACTGCAGTGCACAAGTGCGGGACCTTTCAACAGGGCAGAGCAGTGCGCCAGCGCAGGAGCCGCTACGGGAAGGAAAGAAGAGGACGTCATCGCTGCAAGATGGGAGGCACCGGACCGGACCGCGACACCCATCGGACCCGAACCGGACCAGGACCGCCCCTGGGTGAGTATAATCTAACTCTTTTTTCTTATCTTTCAGGTTACATCGGGGGCTTATCTACAGCATTACAGAATGCTGTAGATAAGCCCCTGATGTCGGTGCTGGCAGCTGATAGGCAAAAAATAGGTTGACAGATTCCCTTTAATTTGAAATAGTGGGAGATGTGTCGCTTTTCCAGAGTTTTTATTCTACTATTAACATAAAATCATTTTAGTGGTAAAACTGTAATATTTTTATTAGCTGCAAATTTTTCAGTTACACAAGGTGAAACTGTACCCCACAATTTTTAAAGAAGGTCACGGGATGCAACACACAGACCAGGTTAAGGCAGAAGTAACCAACTCAACTGTTTATTTTCCTTGCGCATCGATAGGGAGAAGTGGTTTTAACAGGAAGGATATGGTATAAAAATAGAACAATCACAGTATGCAATATACAGTACACAATGTTGTTGTCAAACACTCTATAACTAGAGATGTGCGAACCTGAACAGTAAAGTTCTGTGTCCGTACCGAAAACCTACTGTTCGGGCACGGACACCGAATACCTACTGTTCGGGCACAGACACCGAACACAGACTTCACCAGGAAATTCGTGTTACTGTTCAGATTCAGCTGCCCGAACACCAGGTGTTTGTCGCGTTGTCATGTGCATGACAGTGCGGCAAACACCGCTTCTGAAATCATCCGTGCCGGTCAAACAGCTGTGGTTCCCATGCTGTCAAAAGACAGCACTGAGCGCTCAGCTGTGATCAAAGGTATAAAGTTTACCTCCAGTCACTGGTGCCAGCTGATGGGACTACTGATCCCATCATCCGACACCTGCAGCCACTAATAACAGTGAGAGCAGGAGCGGCGTATGGGAGTATTCATCAGCCGCTTCTGTGCTGTAAATAAATAATAATAAAAAAAAAAACAGCTTGGGATCCCTTGTTTTTTTGCTAACCAGCAAGGCAAAACTCACAGCTGGGGAAACGGCGTGTGTTCCCGTGTATTTTTGCTCACCAGCCAGGCAAAACTCACAGCTGGGGGCTGCAACCCTCAGCTGTCAGCTTCAGCAAGGCTAGTTATCAAAATAGAGGGGTCCCCAAGCTGATTTTTTAATTTTTGACAACCAGCCTTGCTAAAGCAGACAGCCTGGTATTCTCAGGCTGGTAAGAGTCCTTGGATATTGGCCCCAGCCTAAAAATAGCAGTCTGCAGCTGCCCAGAAAAGGCACCCCAGACTGAATCCTGTAACATACGTCAGTGCTGGAAGTGACGGCCCAGCTCACTTTGTGCCCTCAGTTCACCGCTGCAGATATTCAATTCAGGATTGGGTCCTCACCGGATCTTTGATGCTTGACCTGCAACAGTACTCTATTAGGACTGAACGAGTGAGGGCTGGTCATCATGCCTTGATTGGCGGTTTGATTTATGGACCTTGACTAGAGCCTCCAGTCTTGACCGGAATCATTTGGTTCACGGACCTTGACTGACGTCATCTAGACCTCACTCATTGGCACACAACAACTAGCTGGTTCAGGTCTCCTGGCAAGTCCCAAAATTTCAGCCTCAGGGCCCCCCTTCACACACGTCCTGCTCTTCTTTGTTGAGAGGGTTGTCTTCCAACTAATCTTCCAACCCTGTTGGTGGGGGGTGCTGTCATATCCTGTGGCCCTGTAGGCACAGCAAACCACTCTTTCTCATCGCTGACAGTCCTTTCCAAGGGAATATCATGCTGTTCATCTGGACACTCCATCATCTTGATCTCTTCTGTTCAAGAGAGGCAAGGGCGGATCATGTTCTGATGCAACACTCAACCTGCGGTTCCTTTGCCCCCTTTGGGCTGGACTTTATAGATGGGGTTGTTGGGATAGACTCGGTAGGGCATGGCCTCCCAGAGATAGCCCAGTTTGTTTCTAGGCCATTTGGCCAATACTAGCACATGGTCTCTGTAGTAGTTCTTGGATCGGCGATCTGCCTGGGTGATGTAATTCTCGAAATTTCTGCTCCACCAGCTGTTTCATCGCCTGCAATCGGTGCCTGTGTTCTTGGACCCAAGTATTTGTACTGCTCCTTGGATAGTCCTCCTCCGGATCCAGCTCCAATTCTGTAATTTCACATCAACTGAACAGCAGCATGTATAGTGTGTATGCAGTAGTTGTGTGAACTAGTGATGGGTGAGCACTAAAATGCTGGGGTGCTCGTTGCTTGGTTAAGCAAATGGAAATGCTCGGGTGCTTGACCCGAGCAACGAGCCCAATGTAAGTCTATGAGAAACTCGACCACTTTTCTGGCGGCGCCCCAGAAGTCTGCAAAGGATCTAGAAATTGCAGAAATCGAAGGAAACAGTGCTCAAATGACATGGGAACAGCATGGGGAAGACTCACAATAAAACATACAAAAACTAAAGCAAAATGGATTTTCCTGGCAAATATGTTAAGGAACATCCTTTCCAGGGTAATGACTTGTATATAAGGCAAAATAAATAGCCAAAAACAAAAATGCTCCTCCACACCTTGGGCTATGTTCAAACGTTTTAAACTTTAGCATTGCTTTCAAACAAGACAAATGCATTCACTGGGAAATTCAATGGGCTTTAAGGCTCCTCATCTGGGCATACTTAACATGTCTCTCTCCGCAAGGAGGAACGATACTTCTTGGATCCCGGTCAGACGCCTCTCACACAGCCAAACCAGGTCTCACACTTTGAACTAATGAGAGGCAGTACCCCGGAACACAGTGTCTGCAAATTGAGATTCTGGTTTGCCTTTTATCCTAAGTCATGTGATAAAGGGTCAACATTGCATTTAAGGATTGCTTCTTCCAATAGGTGGCACTAGAGTTCTAGTCCTCTTCCTCTTTGAAGAGATAATTTGCATATTTCCCAGAGAAGCATTGCGGCTTTAAGTCTTCTCATCTCGGCATGCTTAACATGTCACTCTCCGCAAGGAGAAATGAGACTTCTTGGATCCCGGTCAGACGCCTCTCACACAGCCAAACCAGATCTCACACTTTGCACTGATGAGGGGCAGTACCCCGAAACACAGTGTCTGCAAATTGAGATTCTGATTTGGCTTTTATCCTAAGTCATGTGTTAAAGGTGTCATGGTCACGTGTCTCTGGACGCAGCGGTTACCGCAAGGCGAACCCATAACAGACGTGACCCTAGAAACACCGCCTCCAGTGGGGCGCATTTAAATAATAAAACATGCAGGTGGATACGCCGCCTCCACCTGGCGAATTTAGGTATTACACGTTATACAATAATTCTGGAAACCCCGCCTCCAGTAAGGCGAATTTAAATAATAAGGGGGAACCTGGGAAACATTTACAATGGTGGGCCCTGCGATAGGGAATGGGGAGATGGAGACCACCTAAGCTCCCCTGAGCCAGTGTCCCTGCACTCCTAACATTCCCTATACAGGCTCCGCGCCTGTCGCCGCACGCGAACCTTAAACCCCTTGCTCGCCCTGACCCTAAACCCTCACTAGGGAATGGGTCGGTGCGGAGACTAATCCCACCACTGCACTAATAACACACATGAGGAAAGAGACAATACAGGGGGAACACCACTTAGCTTTGCTCTGTTGCGTGCGCTCCTAGCAACAGAGCCCACCACCTGCGTGCATCTTCTCCTCCACCTGGATCCATCACCATAACAGGATCCTTCACCTTAGTGCAGCCTTGGAGCAGAGTCCACCACCAGTTGCTGCTGCTTAGTAACAGAGTCCCCAAGATGAGTCCAGCTTCTGCCACGAAGTCGAGCATGCTTGAGTCCAGCTCAACAGCCAAGTCCCACATGGTGAGTGCCACTCTCCATAGTCGCCACTCCACCAGTCCATGCAGACACTTCCCGCCGACACCATCACTGCGACCCCACCACGCCATGCCAGCCCTTCGTCCAGACACCATAGCTGAAACACGTCCCCCTTGGCTAAGCAGCGCAGGACTCCTCTCCAGCTCCATCCTTCCACCAGGCTCTCAAACTCAGAGTGAACACAATCTCACAATATCACAGGCCCCGATTGCACACCCCTAGCACACCTTTATAGGGTGTCACACCTGATCCATAATTAAGTGCACAAAAACCTAAAGTGCGATACCACTAACCACCACCGGGGACAGTCAAGACACCTTGGAACTTTCCAAAGTAAAAAAAGATCACCCAGTGCAATTTAAAACTGTCAGATCAAATTCAGATCATGACAAAAGGGTCAACATTGAATTTAAGGATTGTTACTTCCAATAGGTGGCACTAGAGTTCTAGTTCTCTTTCTCTTTGAAGAGACAATTTTCACTGGAAAATGTTTTTTTAACATTTTCCACCCTTATCTGACCATGTGGTATGTGACACATTATCGGACACATCCTGTTTTATTTATGAAGGAAAGACTCTGAAAGTCACAAAGCCTATTTTTATAGGGCCATCAGGCGGCCTTTACTATTTTTAAAGGGTCAGCAGTCGGCCCTCACTATTCTTAGAGAGCCATCAGCCAGCTATGCTTTGTTGTTCCCATTATTAAATAGTGGGTCTCCTATACTGTTATTGTGTATGCAGTGAGTGGCAGGGCTGCCAAAAATTTGGATTCACCCCAATACCCCTTTGAAGATACATACAAGAGGGCCTCCTGAAAGCAATGTTCCCATTATTAGGAAGTGGGTCTCCCATACTGTTTGCCTATGCAGTGAATGCAATGCAAGAGCTGTCAAAAGTTTAGGCACTCCATAGTACCCCTTTGAAGAGATGTACAGCAGGGCCTCCTGAAAACAATGTTCCCATTATTAGGAAGTGGGTCTCCCATACTGTTTGCCTATGCAGTGAATGCAAGAGCTGCCAAAAATCTAGATGCACCCCAATACCCCTTTGAAGAGATGTACAGGAGGGCCTCCTAAAAACAATGTTCCCATTATTAGGAAGTGGGTCTCCCATACTGTTTGCCTATGCAGTGAATGCAAGAGCTGCCAAAAATTTGGACGCACCATAATGCCCCTTTGAAGAGATGTACAAGAGGACCTCCTGAAAACAATATTCCCATTATTAGAAAGTGGGTCTCCCATATTGTTTGCCTATGATGTGAAAGCAAGAGCTGCCCAAAATTTGGATGCACCATAATACCACTTTGAAGAGACATACAGGAAGGCCTCCTGAAAACAGTGTTCCCATTATTAGGAAGTGGGTCTTCTATACTGTTTGCCTATGCAGTGAATGCAAGGCCTGCCCAAAATTTAGACACACCCCAATACCCATTCGAAGATACATACAAGAGGGCCTCCTGAAAGCAATGTTCCCATTATTAGGAAGTACTGTAGGTCTCCCATACTGTTTGCCTATGCAGTGAATGCAATGCAAGAGCTGCCAAAAGTTTAGACGCTCCATAGTACCCCTTTGAAGAGATGTACAGCAGGGCCTCCTGAAAACAATGTTCCCATTATTAGGAAGTGGGTCTCCCATACTGTTTCCTATGTAGTGAATGCAAGAGCTGCAAAAATCTAGATGCTCCCCAATACCCCTTTGAAGAGATGTACAGGAGGGCCTCCTAAAAACAATGTTCCCATTATTCGGAAGTGTGTCTCCCATACTGTTTGCCTATGCAGTGAATGCAAGAGCTGCCGAAAATTTGGACGCACCATAATTCCCCTTTGAAGAGACGTACAAGAGGACCTCCTGAAAACAATATTCCCATTATTAGAAAGTGGGTCTCCCACATTGTTTGCCTATGCGGTGAAAGCAAGAGCTGCCTAAAATTTGGATGCACCATAATACCCCTTTGAAGAGACATATAGGAAGAACTCCTGAAAACAATGTTCCCATTATTAGAAAGTGGGTCTTCCATACTGTTTGCCTATGCAGTGAATGCAAGGCCTGCCCAAAATTTAGACACACCCCAATACCCCTTTGAAGAGACGTACAGCAGGGCCTCCTGAAAACAATGTTCCCATTATTAGGAAGTGGGTCTCCCATACTGTTTGCCTATGCAGTGAATGCAAGGCCTGCCCAAAATTTAGACGCACCCCAATACTCCTTTGAAGAGACTAATTGAATATAAACACATGGGCCATACACACAGCGAACAAGTTCATAGGACAGTGTTCACACCACCAAAAGACTGAAACAGTGAAACACAGAAAAACACAGTATAACAAACGTAGCTGCTATACGCTGCTATTTGGTCATGTGAACTTGCCTTTACAAGTCTGTGTTTTACATGCAAGCAAATAAATTACTCTTTTTGGACTATTTGGAAGCTGGAACAATCCTTTTTTACTTTGATCTTTAAAAAACAACCAGACTCGAGAAGACCTAACAGTTGGACTGGCAACTTCCGTCGTATTGGTGTTACGGGGAACCGTTGCCCGCCTTCTGTCTGCGGCCACCACACTGCTTCTTCCTGCCTGTTGGGGTGCTACACCTCCCTCCCCCTGTGTGCTGCTTATTCTGGCACCCTCAATTTTGTGCTTAAGAAAAGTGAGTTGACAGACAGCTAAACTCTTTCCTACCAATGCATTGAGGTAGACGCAGGGGATCCTTTACAACTTTTATTGATAGAATCTATAAGAAAAATGAAAGTACTCAGTACCAGGCATACAACATATCTAAATACATAGCATTGTGTATGGTACAGGACCTTCACAGTGTAAGTGCACAACATGCGGTGTTATAAACATCTGTAATATCAAAAGACTACTTTGATATAAAACAAATGGAACAGAGTAGCTATATAATGCAATATGGTGAGCTCTAACAAGGGGGAAATAACTCACCGACTGTGCTGTGTGGAGGTAAACAACCAGATGGGCTGAAAAGCAAGGAGAGATAATCAGCATGTCAGCAGCCATGAGGCCAAGATGGCTGCTGGAGAAGAGGTGGGCAAGGCTAATGCCGAGGCTGATGGGAACTACGGAAGCCTCGATGAAATTTAAAAATTAAACTGCACTGTAAGCAGTGGCGTAGCAACTGTTTGTGGCGCCCGGGGCGGTCGAAAAATTTGCCGCCCCTTTGGTCGTTGATAATTCGGAAGCATCCGAAGAGCCCACACTACACTCAAAGATCTAATTTTTAGTCTGCTACTAACTCTGCTATTATTTCTAAATTTCTAGACTTTCAACTTCTTGCAGTTCTCTATATATATGTATGTATTAGCTTGATGATGCTGGATGAAGACCTAATGGCTTTTTTTAATAATAATTTTTAATAATGTGACAGAAAAAAACCCAGAAAGTACAAATTATTTTGGCGGACAGGGGGCGGACACTGACAGCTTGGGGTCCCTGTGCAAGAAATGTGTCCGGGCCCCCCTCCTTTTATGGCGTCAAAGCTACGTGTGTGTGTGTATATATATATATAGATAGATAGATTATTGATATTATATAGCCACACACACACATACAGGTATATATTACATAGTCTCCTTTATTATGTATATTGCTGTCCCATACACAGTGCCCTCTCTTGTTATGTACAGTTCTGTCCCTTACATATTGGATTATATAGAGCCCTGTTTTTTATTACATACCGTCCTGTCTTGTTAGCTGTATAATGCAATGATGGCTGATGGAGCATGGGAAAGCTTCCTTTCTAATGGAGGAGCTGATGGACTGGTCGTCTGGTCACCGGCTCCTCGATCAGCAGTCATTTTATATCTAACAAGAGAGGGGACCATGTAATAAAAGAGGGCGCTGTGAATAACAAAAATAACAAAAATACACTATGTAAGAGACAGCACTATACATAACAGCAGAGGAAGCTATATAATAAGGGACGGCACCATATATAACTAGAGAGGATGGTAGGTAATAAGGGGCGGTGTTATACATAATAAAAGAGGAAACTATGTAACTAAGGATGGTGTTATACAGAATTAGTGAGTACACTATATACTAAGGGACTGTGTTAGACATAATAAACGATAATGTCTTCCTCCACCTCCCCCTGTTCCTAAGGCCATTATAAGTCCCCCTTCCTCCCATCCCAATCCCCCACACCCCTCATTGTCCTCCTCCCCTCGCATCCCATTATTGTCCTCTCCCCCACCTCCATCATTTTCTTCTCCACCACTATCTTTGCTTTCTCCCCCACCACTCCCATCATTGCCCATTCCACCACCTCCATCATTTCCTCCTCCTCCACCACCCCCATTTATTGCCCTTTCCACCACCACCATCATTGCATTCTCACCCACCACCCCATCATTGCCCTCTCGACCATCACCCCATCATTGTCTTCTCCCCATCACTGCCTTCTCCATCACCCCATCACTGTGCCTTCTCCCCATCACTCCCATCATTGCCTGCTCCATCACCCCATCACTCCCATCATTGTCTGCTCCATCACCCCATCATTGCCTGCTTCATCACCCCCATCATTGCCTGCTCCATCACCCCATCACTGCCTTCTCCATCACTGCCTGCTTCATCACCCCATCACTCCCATCATTGTCTGCTCCATCACCCCATCACTGCCTGCTCCATCACTCCCATAATTGTCTGCTCCATCACCCCCATCATTGCCTGCTCCATCACCCCCATCACTCCCCTCATTGCCTGCTCCATCACCCCATCATTGCCTGCTCCATCACCCCCATCATTGCCTGCTCCATCACCCTATCACTGCCTTCTCCATCACCCCATCACTGCCTGCTCCATCACCCCCATCACTCCCCTCATTGCCTGCTCCATCACCCCATCATTGCCTGCTCCATCACCCCCATCATTGCCTGCTCCATCACCCCCATCACTCCCCTCATTGCCTGCTTCATCACCCCATCATTGCCTGCTCCATCACCCCATCACTGCCTGCTCCATCACCCCCATCACTCCCCTCATTGCCTGCTCCATCACCCCATCACTGCCTGCTCCATCACCCCCATCATTGTCTGCTCCATCACCCCATAATTGCCTGCTCCATCACCCCATCATTGTCTGCTCCATCACTCCCCTCATTGCCTGCTCCATCACCCCATCATTGCCTGCTCCATCACCCCATCATTGCCTGCTCCATCACCCCCATCATTGCCTGCTCCATCACTGCCTGCTCCATCACCCCATCATTGCCAGCTCCATCACCCCATCATTGCCTGCTCCATCACCCCATCATTGCCTGCTCCATCACCCCCATCACTCCCCTCATTGCCTGCTCCATCACCCCATCATTGCCTGCTCCATCACCCCATCATTGCCTGCTCCATCACCCCCATCATTGCCTGCTCCATCACTGCCTGCTCCATCACCCCATCATTGCCTGCTCCATCACCCCATCATTGCCTGCTCCATCACCCCATCACTGCATGCTCCATCACCCCCATCACTCCCCTCATTGCCTGCTCCATCACCCCATCACTGCCTGCTCCATCACCCCCATCATTGTCTGCTCCATCACCCCATAATTGCCTGCTCCATCACCCCATCATTGTCTGCTCCATCACTCCCCTCATTGCCTGCTCCATCACCCCATCATTGCCTGCTCCATCACCCCATCATTGCCTGCTCCATCACCCCCATCATTGCCTGCTCCATCACTGCCTGCTCCATCACCCCATCATTGCCAGCTCCATCACCCCATCATTGCCTGCTCCATCACCCCATCATTGTCTGCTCCATCACCCCATCATTGCCTGCTCCATCACCCCATCATTGCCTGCTCCATCACCCCATCATTGTCTGCTCCATCACCCCATCATTGCCTTCTAGACCATCACTCCCATCATTGCCTGCTCCATCATACACACAGACACACACACACACAGACATACATACATACATACACACAAGACACCACCTCTCTCCTCTCACCTGTCCGCAGCATCGCCCGCGCTTCCTCCCTCACACAGCAGCGGCCGCTGAATGATGACGTCACTCAGCGGCGCTCCTCTGTGTGAAACAGGAAGCGCGGCCTCCGGGCAGGAAGCAGGACGGACCATTGCCGCTCCGCTCCTGCTATTCACTCTTGCAGGCAGCGGAGCTGCCGTGATCGCATCGCTCCCTGCCCGCCGCTGCACTGCACTGCAGGGTGGAATTGCTTCTGCCGCGCCGCCCCCACACACATGCCGCCTGGGGCGGACCGCCCCCCCCGCCCCCCCCACGCTACGCCAGTGACTGTAAGCATTGAAACAGAAAGTAAACTGTAATTAGAACATTGTCAATAGATGGCGGTGTTGGATAAGTTATCACAGTACACCACAGTTCTAGACAACCATAGCAAAGCTGATTATATGCATTTGTATAAAGGCATGACACTGCTGTCCTCGCTCTGCATGTCCTCCTGCCAGCTTGGGTCAGTTACTATATCATCCACCACCTTGTCCTCCACTTCCGCACCCTGGTTCTCCTCCTGACTTTCTGACAATTGTGTCTCATCATCGTCCACTTCTTGTGACATTTTCCCACCGTCACCTTCATGTGACCGTGGCTGCTCAAATATTTGGGAATCGCTATATGCGATCTCCATTTGCCCCACTTCAAGTGGACCGAATGGGAGACATGGTGGGAGGCATGGAAAAGTGGACAGGTCTTCGGAGTGTCCAAGTGTGGGATAAGTTGTTTCCGGGCACTCAGCATGGTGGGAGAAAGGAGGATCAGGGTGAGGAATATGCGGTCCAGACTCATGGCAAAGGAGACTTGACCGTTTGGAAGACAGGGTGGTGGTGGTGGCAAAGCGACTGGAAGCATTATCCGCTATCCAACCAACAACCTTTTGACATTGCTCTAGGTTCAATAGTGGTGTGCTGCTGCGGTCCCCTAGTTATTGGGACAGGAAAGTCAGGCAAGAAGATGTGGGTGTTTGTTGTGGCACAATTTCAGCCTCTGCATGCACCATCACCAAGACGTCCAGTTCCCCATACCTAGCCACGCGCCTTGCCCATTTTAAATGGAGGATAATATTTTCCACGTTCACTACAAATGGCTGAATTTGAATAGAACTTATATGTGATCTGTGAGGCGGAAAACCACAGTTTAAAATATCTGGCCTGTAGGTAACTATTTTTTTAAGCAAACTGATGTCAATAACTTGGCTAAGACACTGCAAAAAAATTTAAATGGAGGCCTGAAATGGCACAATTTTGTGCGCACTGATATGTTATCCGTGTGACGGACAAATCCCAGTTTAAAATATCTGGCCTGAAGGTAGCTATTTTTTTCACCAAACTGGTGTCAATAAATTGGCTAAAACAATGCAAAAAAATTTAAATGGACGCCTGAAATTGCACTATTTTGAGTGCACTGATATGTGATCCGTGTGACGTACAAACCCCAGCTTAAAATAGCTGGATTTTTAGTGCTGTAATATGGATAGGATCTGGATGTATTCTGCAGTGCCAACAAGCAAATGGAGCAAAAAAACTGTGTAATAATCAGGATTAAGATCAAAAAAAAATATTACTGGCCATGATACCTGGGGCTATGTCTAGAAATATCTGTAATAGGCAGCAGCAGCAGCAGACAGAACTGGAATGGACCCTCTTGCTATATGCAATGAAGTATGCCACATACACTGCCTGCCTAGCACTGATATCTATACAGCTTTATTAGTCCTCAGAAGGACTGTTAGATGAGATGGATATGTGCATTATATATGGTGTACCCACACTAAGTACGAAGCAAACAAATCTCTCCCTAGCTCAGCAGCAACTCTCTCTACACTGCCTGATTCCATGGGAGACTGTGACAAGCATGGCGGCACCAGGTCTGATATAGACCAGGAGACTCTGTGCGGCTAGCCAATCACTGTAATGCCAAACCAACATGGCTGCGGCATTACAGTGTGTGGCAGACAATCCCTGCATTTTCATTGGCTCTCTAAAGAGCACCAAACATGCAGGGCGGGGACCCAAGCTCCTGCCGAGCAACCCCGGAAATACTCGGCGAGCTCCAAGCATCTCAAGCAGGGAGATGCTTGTGCGAGCACCGATTCATGGCAAGCATGCTCGCTCATCACTAATAAAGACTGGGTAATTTTTGGAAAACTTTGCACATTGTGAAATGGTGAAACTTGTACTCCATATCTTTACCTTTTGTAATAGCTGCAAGGTGTATTGTGATGACCCCATCAGCGTGTATGATACAGACCCGTTGGGGTAATTTTTGTAAACCTTTGTACTGTGATAAAACACTCCGGGATCGCCTTTGCTGGGGTCAAAGGTCACGTGCGTTCAGCATGAAACTCAGGCGCAGAGCTGGGATTCGGGTATAACTGACACTGGGTTAGGTTTATTTATGGTGAAAGCAATGCATAAAGAAATAAAACATAAAACAAATCCTTGCCTGTCCGGCACTAACTAAACAATGGACAACCTAACTACCAACTGGCGGGCTTCTCCCGTCCAGCCAAACCACAGTTGCAGTGGGCACTGCTTTCACTCACGTGTGCCTCTCACACAGACAGACTCTCTGTGTTCCCAGGCTGAGACACTCACACAACCACCTGGCATCCTTTTATATCCACCTCCCACTATCCATTAGTAAGCAGGTGCGATACTGACCAGACTAGGCCACATAGGAAAGGAATCTGGGCGAGATATACCTGCCCTCATCCACTATTCCCACATGATTCTCACATATCCCCCCCTCTGCTCAGACCACTCCGGTCGAGCAATGACACCCGCCAAACAGTGCACTCGGGACAGGGCATCTGCATTCCCCATCTGTACACCTGGGCGGTGCTCCACCGTAAAAGTGTAGGCCTGCAGGGCAAGGAACCACCGGGTCACCCGGCTATTCCGTTCCTTGTTCAAGTGCATCCACTTGAGAGGGGCATGGTCAGTTATCAGCCTGAACTTTCGGCCCACCAGGTAATATTTGAGGGCCTCTAGAGCCCACTTAATGGCGAGGCACTCTTTTTCTATGACTGCATACCTTTGCTCGTGTTTATTCAGCTTCCTGCTGAGATAGAGGACTGGGTGTTCCACTCCGTCCCTCACTTGTGAGAGTACGGCCCCGATACCGGTATCAGAGGCATCCGTTTGTACCACAAACTCGCTGCGGAAGTCCGGAGTCACCAGTACGGGCTGAGAGCAAAGTGCCCGTTTTAGGCTATGGAAGGCTTCTTCAGCCGCTAAACTCCATTTAATCATGACGGAGTCTTTCCCTTTTGTAAGATCCGTCAGGGGGGTAGCGATGGCTGCAAAATTGGGTATGAACCGGCGATAATAGCCGGCGATCCCCAGGAAGGCTTGCACCTGCTTCTTGTTGACAGGTTGTGGCCAGTCCTGAACCGCCTGAATCTTATCAACCTGGGGTTTAACAACACCCCTCCCAATTACATACCCCAAATACCGGGCTTCTTTTAGCCCGATATGACATTTCTTGGGGTTCGCGGTTAGACCTGCCTCCCACAGGTCGTCAATCACAGCTTGTACTTTCTGGAGATGAGTCTCCCAGTCCAAGCTGTAAATGACAATGTCATCCAAATAGGCCGAAGCGTACTGCCTATGCGGCCTCAGGACTCGATCCATCAGTCTCTGGAAGGTCGCCGGTGCTCCGTGCAATCCAAACGGCATATACACATACTGAAATAGACCTTCCGGCGTAGCAAATGCCGTCTTTTCTCTGGCAGCCTCCGACAAAGGGATCTGCCAATACCCCTTTGTTAGGTCTAGGGTCGTAATATACCGGGCTTTTCCTAACCGATCTATTAACTCGTCGACCCGAGGCATAGGATAGGCATCAAATTTTGAGACCGTATTCAGTTTCCTGAAGTCATTGCAGAACCGGATTGTGCCGTCCAGTTTAGGAATTAACACAATCGGGCTGGACCAAGCACTGTGCGATTCCTCAATGACACCTAACTCTAACATTGCCTTCACTTCTCGGGAAACGGCTTCACGGCGTGCTTCCGGAATTCTGTAGGATTTCACGTGAACAGTGACACCAGGTTCCGTTACGATGTCATGTTTCATTAGTGTACTCTGCCCGGGTTTTTCTGAGAAAAACTTTGGATTGTGAAGTAGAAACTGCCTGACCTCAGTCTTTTGCCGCTCCGAGAGAGTCTCTGCAACCCGTACCTCCGGTACGGTATGTGAGCAGACGGGACGGGCCAGCTCCGCTGACAAGGCAGACCGATCTTTCCAGGGTTTTATCAGATTTACATGATAAATCTGTTCAGGTTTCCGTTTACCTGCCTGGTATACTTTGTAGTTTACTTCACCAACTCTTTCCTTAATCTCAAAGGGGCCCTGCCACTTTGCCAGGAACTTACTGTCCACCGTGGGGACCAGGATCAGCACCCTATCTCCGGGTGCAAACGTACGGATCTTGGCGCCCCTATCATAGATTCTTTTTTGGGCTCCTTGAGCCTGCATCATGTGTTCTGTGACGATAGGCATAACAGCCGCAATACGGTCCTGCATTTGTGTGACGTGATCTATCACCGTTTTAAACGGAGTGACCTGACCCTCCCAGGTTTCTTTTGCAACGTCTAACAGTCCGCGAGGACGTCGGGCGTACAATAACTCGAAAGGTGAGAACCCCGTGGAAGACTGGGGCACTTCCCTGATGGCAAAAAGCAAATACAGAAGTAAATAGTCCCAGTTCTTCCCATCCTTGTCTATCGCCTTTCTCAGCATCTGCTTCAGAGTTTTATTGAACCGTTCGACCAACCCGTCTGTTTGAGGGTGATACACGGATGTGCGTAACGGTTCGATTTGTAACAATCGGCAGAGCTCCTTCATTACCCTGGACATAAAGGGGGTCCCCTGGTCGGTTAGTATCTGTTTTGGTATACCGACCCGACTAAACACATGCACCAGTTCCTTGGCAATCGTCTTGGTGGCCGTGTTACGCAAAGGTATGGCCTCCGGGTAACGAGTGGCATAATCCAAGATGACCAGGATATGTTGGTGTCCACGTGCAGACCGTGGAAGGGGCCCAACTAAATCCATCCCAATCCTCTCAAACAGGACTTCAATAATAGGTAGGGGTACCAAAGGGCTACAGAACCGGGGCTTAGGTGCAGAGGCTTGGCAGTCAGGACAAGACTCACAATATACACGAACATCGTGATGCATGCCTGGCCAAACAAAACAGTGTAATATCCTTTCGGTGGTTTTCTGGACACCCAGGTGACCTCCCATCACATGTCCGTGGGCCAGGTCCAGCACCTGCCGCCGGTAGGGTTTTGGCACGACTAATAGTTGCACCGGGTCTTCCCCCTTTTTCTCTATCTGATAGAGTAAATCATTCTCCAGAACCATGTAAGGATATGCCAGCCTAGAGCCAGGTTCTACGGGTACCCCATTTATCACTTTTACATTTGTCCTAGCCTGAGAAAGGGTAGGATCTTTTATTTGCTCGCTTTGGAAGTCATCTTTCTGAACTTCTAAATCCGGCAAACGGGGAGGTGGACGGCTGTCGGCCTCCTCCTCTTCCCCGGTCTCCTCCGTATCACCCGCCATGACTGAAAACGGGAACTGTAGGTCATTTCCAGCAGACTCTTCCCCCGAGTCTTCCGGGGAGACCTCTTCCAGGAGTTCGGGACCCACACGCGCCCGGGGAGACGAATCATGTACATTATTACCCTGGGGTATCAACTGATTCTCCCACAATTGCCAGAAGTGGGGAAAATCCCGGCCCAGGATAACATCATGCAATAACACCGGGACGAGTCCCACTTTATGTTGCACAGACCCATAGGAAGTAGTAATGCATATGACCGTGGTGAGGTACGAACAGGTGTCTCCATGCACACACGTTACAGAAAATTTGTCTGATGGTCCAGTCGGGGCTGACACCAGACTGGCCTTCACCAGAGTCACCACACTTCCCGAGTCTAACAATGCCACCACATTTTTTCCATCAACAGTTAAATCACACAAGTGTTTTTCCACCTCCTTTTGACCAGCATTCACACTCACTACCCGTGCAACCATAGACATGCGGTTTTTAGAGTCTGTGACGTCGCACTGCATGGGTTCAGTAGTGAGCGGACAGTTCGCAACAATGTGTCCCATCTCTTGGCAGCGGAAACACCTAACGGGCCCCTTGCTTAGACCATAGTTCGTTACTCTCGGCCTCGCAGTCCCGTTTTCCTCCCCCACTGTCTTAGGGATTTTTCCATCTCCCCTACTCCCTGGAACAGTCTTACCGGTTCCACGTGGAGACGATGAAGAACGAGGTGGGGTAGCGTCATCTCGGAGTCCTTCCGCCACGGAGTAACGTTCCACCAGATCCACCAGTTGATCTGCCGTCGTAGGATTTCCATGGCTTACCCACTTCCTCAGGGCTGGAGGTAGAGCTCTCAGGTACTTGTCCATGACGACTCTCTGGATTATCTCTGGCGCTCTCAGCACCTCGGGTTGTAGCCACTTCTTCATCACGTGGATCAGGTCGAACATCTGTGACCGCGGTGGTTTATCCGGCTGATAAGTCCATTGATGCACTCTCTGTGCACGGACAGCGGTCGTCACTCCCAGCCGGGCCAAGATCTCGGCTTTCAATTTGTCAAAGTCCTGCGCAGCTTCAGGCTCTAAGTCATAATACGTCTTTTGGGCCTCACCGGAAAGAAACGGGGCAATCAGGCCGGCCCATCGTGCCTTCGGCCATTTTTCTCGCACCGCTGTCAAACGTGGTCAGGTATGCCTCGACGTCATCTTCGGTCGTCATCTTCTGCCAGTACCGACTCACGTGAATCACTCTCGACTCGGCTTCCAGGTTAACCTCATGTAGGCTTGCCAGGCGCTGCGCCACCTGCTGGAGAAGCGAACGATCGGTAGCTGTCATGTCCACCAACTCCTTCAGCTGGGCCATCATCACCCGATTAGCTTCTTGCTGGACGGCGGTGGAATGTACCAGCGCTTTCACCACGTCCTCCATGCTCATGCTTGCAACGTGTTGCCCGCGTTCTCCACCACAATGTGATAAAACACTCTGGGATCGCCTTTGCTTGGGTCAAAGGTCACGTGCGTTCAGCATGAAACTCAGGCGCAGAGCTGGGATTCGGGTATAACTGACACTGGGTCAGGTTTATTAATGGTGAAAGCAATGCATAAAGAAATAAAACATAAAACAAATCCTTGCCTGTCCGGCACTGACTAAACAATGGACAACCTAACTACCAACTGGCGGGCTTCTCCCATCCAGCCAAACCACAGTTGCAGTGGGCACTGCTTTCACTCACGTGTGCCTCTCACACAGACAGACTCTCTGTGTTACCAGGCTGAGACACTCACACAACCACCTGGCATCCTTTTATATCCACCTCCCACTATCCATTAGTAAGCAGGTGCGATACTGACCAGACTAGGCCACATAGGAAAGGAATCTGGGCGAGATATACCTGCCCTCATCCACTATTCCCACATGATTCTCACAGTACATTGTGAAAAGGTCAAATTTCTACTCTCAATCTCTATATATTCTATTATTATAATTTTTTTATTGTGTTACCCTTCTCACAGTCTCTTTAAACGTGTATCTGGTAGCCTAATGTTGAATTTTGGGTCTGCACTTGGAGATTTTGGAACATCAATGCATTAATATGCTGCACACAATTCTTCAGGTTTCAGCCTTACGCAGAATAATAAGCTGAGTAATAAAACATGGTCTGTATAACATAAACTCAAATCCAGTGTCTTTTTTTGGGAGGTCTATTCCCATGCACCTCTTCACACCCACACATGGGTATACACTTCCTAACTTTGGCTATTTGCTGTTGTCCTCCTCCTTCTCTTCATACTCAAACATCATATCACCATGGTGATCGTGGTCCATGATGCAACACCCACATAATCTTTTAAAAGGGTGTTTATGATGCCCATAAAAAAAAATTATTATACAGTATGTTCATGTATACCTCCCAGGGGTAAAGGTTTGTCAGCCCATACACTTAGAGCATGGGCATTACAAGTATAAGAGACCCGCTCCTTTCTAATGGGAACATTTTTTTTATGAGGCCCTCCTCCATGTCTCTTCCAAGGGGCATTGGAGTGCCTTTAAATATTTGGCAGCCCTTGCAATCACTGCATAGGCAAGCACTATGGGAGACCTACTTCCTAATAATGGGAACATTTTTTCATGAGGCCCTCTACATTTCTTCAAAGGGGCATTGGAGTGCCTCCAAATTTTTGGCAGCCCTTGCATTCACTGCATAGGAAAACAGTATGGGAAACCCACTTCCTAATAGTGGGAACATGTTTTCAGGAGGCCCTCCTGTACGTCTCTTCAGAGGGGTATTGGGGTGCATCCAAATTTTGGGCAGCCCTGCCACTCACTGCATACTGTTTAATAATGGGAACAACAAAGCATAGGCGGCTGGTGGATCTCTAAGAATAGTGAGGGCCGACTGCTGGCCCTTTAAGAATAGTATAGGCCACCTGATGGCCCTATAAAATTAGGCTTTGTGACTTTCAGAGTCCCTCCTTTATAAATGAAACAGGATGTGTCTGATGATGTGTCCACATGGCCAGATAAAGTGGTAAAATGTTAAACTGACATTTACCAGTGAATGCATTTGTCTTGGTTGAAAGCAATGCACAACACGGCACACTCGTTGGTCGTGAAGTAGTGTTCTTTCACAGAGCGACGCACTTGCGCGTGCGATAGCTGAAAGTCCACTATGCTGATGCTCGTACAGTCTCTCCAGCATATGCGGTAAGCGGGAAGGCAGAAGTAATGCTGTATCGCTGACATATCGGGCTAATTTTTAAGGAGGCTTGCACCACCAAATTCAGCACCAGGGATATGCATCAAACTAGAAAAGCCCAGAGCTGCTACGAGATTTCACACGTTATCGCACACCACCAGGCCCCGGCCTGAAGTTCAGCAGCACCAACCACTCATGAGTCTGTTGTTTGATCCTGGTTCATAGCTCATGTGAGGTGTGGGATTTTTTTCTCCCAAACAGATGAGTTTCTGAACAGCCTGCTGACATTGAAAGTTTGTGGTGTAGGTGTCACGTTGACAAGATGAGTAGGTGGTGGAGGAAGAGGAGTAGGATGAGGAATCCAGCAATCCTCAGTGGTGGTAGGATATGCATCAGAACGCCTTCCAACTCAGGCCTTTGTCACTGATGGCATTGTGCAGTGCACACCTTATTTTGTCTGGAACATGTTTCGTCCACCCAGAAAAGTAGTGGCGGTTGTAAAGCACATTGTCACGGGGATACTGTGACAAAGAGGAGCCATAAGATAGCAGTATCTGGTTACACAAACTCCTACACTGATTAGAACTGCTTTACCATTGTATTAAAACAGTGCAGGTTTTCTTTGATCTGTCATTGCAAGGGTTAATCAGTTCAGTTGATCTCCTAGAGCGCTCCATCCTGAATTGTCTGAGCTGTTTGTTGGCCACTCCTCTTGGTATGTATGTTCGCCACTGGCACTTGGGAGTTGGCAGTGATAGTTTTTACACTTCCTGGTTTGGAGTTGAAGAAGTCTAGTGGAGTAGGTAGTTGGAGAGTTGGTTTGTGTGTTTATCCGTATCCTTTCCCATTTGATTTCTCCTTCCTATTCCTTGTTTCCCACTCTGTTATGCGTGTATTTGTATGATTGTAGTTTTCTTATATCCCTGTCTGTTTACCCCTGTTTGTCTGGTTAATGTTTACCTATACAGTTAAGGTCTCACACCTCCCTGGGTGGAAGAGGGAAGAGATAATGGTTAAGATAGGAGCATAGTATCTCCACCATCCAGCGTAATCCTGGGGACAGGGATAGCCTAGGGCGCCTCTAGTTTGAGGGATCGGGTAGGTGCCCACAGTCCCTTGTCACTATGTGAATTATCACTGACCTTACCTTTTTAGATACACTATGGATCTTGTGGATACTCTGCCAGGGCAGCTACAACAACTCTGCTTGGAGGTGGCAGACTTACTCTCGGTTGCTTTGCAGCATCTATTGACTCCAGGCTTAGGGTCCCGGGCAACCCCTGGTGGAGACCAAGATCGCTTTGCTGGATAGGTTCTCTGGGGGTCGGGATAATTTGTGGTTTTCAGGGAATCCTGCAAGCTTTATTTTAGATTACTTCCTTATTTCTCGAATACCGAGGACAACGGGCGGGAATCGTAATCTCTCTTCTCCAGGGTTTGGTTTGGTTGACGAGGAGCCAGTGAATGCTTAGAACATGCTACAGTGGCTGCAATGACACCTAGTTTTTACCTTATTACATTAACAATGTATTAACTCCAAAACAGTTCAAAATGGCTAATAGATCAGGCAAGATGTCCAGGGAATGTGCCCCTGATGTTTTGCATCCACTGGTAAATTGAATGAGTTTTTGTTATATGATGGCCCAGGAGAAACAATTAAGTTGACAAAATTGTTAACAGTAATTATCATGTATGTTTCATTTCTGAATCTCTGCTGTATTTTTAATCAATAATCTACATATTATTCTTATAAGAATTAGATTTTTTATGTATTCAACTAAGCTATTTAATATTTTATTTTATAGGCAGATATATTTTTGCTGTACACCTCTGAACCAAACAGCCTATGTTATGTGGAGACTGCAGATATAGATGGGTAAGAATTTCTTAAATTTAATTTGCTAGAATAAAGGAGGATATTTTCTTTGAGATATCAGAACTTGTGCAATAATACAATTTTTTCCTATGAATTCAGCAAGAAAGTGATTGTAGATCAGCTTAAAATTTTTGAGACAGTTTTTATAGTGGCAATTGCATTGTGATCGTGAAGCTTAATCGGATGAATGGAAAACATTTGCAGTCATTCTTTGTATGAAAATTAGCTTAATCACAAAGAAAACATTACCACAAAATTTGTGCCCTATGCCAAAATGACCTGATTATATAATTTCAGTGATATTTTCAGTAGCTCGGAAAAAACGCATTAATGAGGAATAGGCAGCTGTTATCACATTGTAATGCTGATTGAATTTTAAGAGCAGACTATTTGAATTGAAAGGGTACTGGTGCTTGAAATTGTTGTCTTAAGGCCCTTTTACATTTAGCGATGCACCAGCGATCCGACCAGCGATCCCACCTGGTCAGGATCGCTGGTGCATCGCTAAATGATCGCTAGTGAGCTTTCATACAGAAAGATCTCACAGCGATGCAGCAGCGCACGATACTTACCATTCACACACAGCGATCCTGGCGTCCTCCCGCCCGCGTCCAGCGTCGCTCGTCGTCACAGCAGGAAGTCTCAGCAGGAAGCGCCTGACGAGAAATGGAGCCGGACATTCTCGCGCGATCAGCGATGGACAGCGGGGGAGCCGGTCGCTGGTAAGTATCACACATAGCGATATCGCTAGCAATATCGCTATAACGTCACAAAACCAGTGACGTTTTAGCGATATTGCTAGCGATATCGCTTAGTGTAAAACCCCCTTTATTCTTTTAACCATGGTTACTTCCAAAGAAACATGTGCAGTCATGATTGCTTTGCATCAATTGGTCTTTACAGACAAGGACATTGCTGCCTGTATGACTGCCCTGATGCAAAGCCGAAAAGCATTAGTGCGCATGCGCCGGTAATCTATGTCCCGGAAGTATTTTGCTGTGTTCTGGGACTTAGTTCTCCGACGCATGCGCACTATTGCCTTTCGGCTTTGCCCGCAGTTGGGCAAAGCATACTGCGTGTGCTCGAGTCAAGATTGCAATGCGCAGGTGCGTAATATGAAGGACAACTACGGAAATTACCTGAAATATTGCAGACAGTGGCCAAGGAGGGGTGGAGGAAAGGAGCCCAAACACCGCCCATCGGACCGGACACAACTCATTTATATAGAGCGTCAAAATTAGGTGACAGATTCCCTTTAATAAAGAATGGTAACAAAACAACCTCCAAGAGCAACTTCTCCCAAAATCCAGGAGCAATTTGGTGATGAACAATACTTTTTTCAGCATGAAGGAACACCATGTCACAAGTCGCTCAATGAACAAAGCATTGAAGTTTTGGGTACATGGCCAGAAAACTCCCCAGATCTCAATTCCATTGAGAACCTGTGGTCAATCGTAAAAATGGGTGGACAAACAAACGCACAGAAATTGTAATAACCTCCAAGCATTGTCCATGGATGTAACTTCCCGCTCCAGGACGGACTGTGCACGTCATGCCTTTGAACTGTCACTGGGTGTAAACACGTAGTTTCAGTTCAGTGCCGACAGCTGTCAGGCACGGCAAGGGGTGCAGGGACCCTTGCAGTCGGTCCCTGCACCCCAAGCGCTGTGATTAGTCAGTCAATCTGACCGACCAAACACAGCAGCGATCGGGCAGGAGAGGCTGAAATTTCTCCTGCTCGATCTCATTGCAGGAGCTCAGCGCTGCAGTGGCTGAGCTTCTGAACTGACAGCTAGGAGCAGTGTCCCCGCCGCCTCTGCTGTTAACCCCCTCAATGCTGCGATCGAGCGCGATCGCAGCACTCAGGGGGGAGGCAAAGGGTATGGGGCTCCCTCTTCTTCCGGTCGGCTCCGCCGACATTTTGTGATAGCCCGGGGCCCCGGCACAACCACTGTTGCAATGCGTTGGCCTCCGGGAAAGTGGCAGCCAGAGGCGGCGCATGTGCAAATTGAGATCTCAGTAATGAGATCTCGTCTCCTTTACAACCGAGCACCGCCGAATACTGCTGCGCCAGCCTGGTATGGGAGTCAGATCATCGACCTGCAGCGACGGATCACCGAACACCCCCTCTTCCCAGCCCAGGGCTAGCAGAATCACCCGACTCCAGCTGTGCCACACTCCTGGTAAGTAAATTCAGACTATAAGATGCACTCCCATTTTCCCAAAAAATGTTTTGGGAAAAAAGTGCGTCTTATAGTCCTATAAATGTGGTATTTTCATAAATTTGATATATATGTGAATAAAAGTTTAAAAACTTATGAAATGCTAATAATTGTACTTCATTATAGGACAGAACCATCTAAGACCGGCTTCATATTTGCGTTTGGCCGAGCTGCAGAGGGCTGCGGACTTCCTCTGTGAAGCCCCGCCCACTGCCGCACTTCCTCAGGTCAGCTCCGCCTATGTCTGCATGCGGCCTGCGTACCTATCTTTAACATTGGGTATGCAGGTCAACAGGGCAGATAAAGTACGCCTGTGCCGGAGCCTAGGCAGAAGTAAGAAGGACATCATCGCTAGAAGATGGGAGACACCTGACCGCGACACCCACCGCCCCCACCCCCCGATGAGTATAATCTAACTTGTTTTTCTTATCTTTCAGGTTACATCGGGGGCTTATCTACAGCATTACAGAAAGCTGTAGATAAGCCCCTGATGGCGGTGGCCGCAGCTTATAGGCCAAAAATGGGGTGACAGATTCCCTTTAACCCTAATATTTAAAACCTTACCATTTATCAAGTGACATGCATGTGGATAAGAGCTGAAAAATGGACTGGGCCCAACTAGTGGACACACAAGCATGGGAGACCACATCAATATAATGCCCAGCATTTTTTTGCATTTTATTTGAGAAAACCACAAAAAAATTGTTTGCTAAAAAAAATTACATTGCTATATTGATACTGCAGTCTTATACGTCTATCTGAAGTGGGCAAATTTTGCTGGCATTGTAATACTCTCTGCAACGTTTCCTCAACAGGGATATATAATGCATAATTTAAAATGGTCAAGGTGCATGGTAAAGGATGGGAAAGTGGACGTAATGCTGATGGTGAGCACAGAGGCCGAGGCCAGGGTGAAACTGTGCTTGCTGCGGAAGCACAACAAACACACACTTCATGTTGATCTAGCTTCCTGTCCCACTTTGTAGGGGGCTCGGAACACCACTCTTGAAGCGAGACCAGTATGAAAAGGTTGTTGGATAGATAGTAGATGTTTCCAGTCAAGTTGCCAGCACCACCATGTCTACCATCCGACCCAGTCTCAGTAGCTGTGATTATGGACCACATAATCCTCACCGTGATCTTCCTTCCTCCCACCATGCCGAGTGCCCGGAGACTTGCCATCCCACACTTGGACACTCTGAAGAGCTGTTCACATTTCCATTTATAAATTCTGGCCTCTGGCCCTGCCCGTTTCAAGCAGGACATGAGGAGATTGCATGTAGTGATGCCCAAATATTTGAACAGCCATGCTCACAAGAAGACGACGGTGGGAAAATGCAATTACTGTCACAAGAGGTAGAGGATGATGATGAGACACAATTGCCAACATGTGGTGTTGTTAAGTTAGCACGTGAGGGGAAGGACCAGGGTGCTGAAGAGGAAGATGAGGTGGTGGACGATAAAATCACTGACCCAACCTGGCAAGGTGACATGCAGAGCAGGGACAGCAGTGCACAGGGGGAATTGATCCGCCATACCACAACTGACAGAAAGAGGCAGTGGGATGGCCAGACACACAAAGCGGGCATCTGTTCCCCAAATCACCAACATGGGTGAATTTGCCAAGCCAAGGTTTATGTGTTCATGAGTCTGTCATGATCCCACAGCGGGTCGGTCAGCAGATGGCACAGCACACACTCAACAGGATGGTAAAGGGAAGAGGAAGACCCTACCGATAGGCAAAGAGCGATGAGACACCTCCTGAGCTCCATCCTGAGCCTGTCCCTGTACTCTCCTAATGCCCTAAGTGGGTCCTTCCCCCACCACCATCATGAACATTGTCCCTCACTGTCACTTCACACTGCACTGGCTAATGCACTGGCCGGCAAGAGCGCTTGCTTAACTACTCCAGATGGAACATACACAGGGGGTGGTGACAAGCAGGAGACAGACAAGGTAAAAACACAAAACTTAGCTCCCAGGCTCCGCTGCTAATCTCCACACCATAGAGGACAATGAAACAGAACTCCAAACTTAAGAAGTAGCTGACACTTCGCTGTCACCAGAGAGCTGCAACTTCAAGGCTACTCTCCATAGAATAAGACTAGGTTCACATTTACGTTTGATTCCGCAGCGTATCATCCACATTCTCAAACGCATGCAAAAACGTGTGCAAACACATGTTAACGCAGCTTTTTTTATCTGCATCATCTTATGCATCACGGCAAAAAAACGCAGCGTTTACATGCGTGTGTATGCGTCTTTGCATGCGTTTGAGTATTTTATGCGCATGCGTTAGACATTTCCAATTTTTACCAGTAGCTTTTCCTTGACATCAGACACCCAGTAGGCGTGTCTCATGGGATTTCTATATATATATAGACACACTGCACTGAGGAAATCCTCATCTTTGGCTGCGGTATCTAGCTGCAAGATGGATCTTGACCTGGACAGCTTCCTAGAAGATCTGGATTTACAATTGAAGTTGGCTGCTGCCTTTGCTTTTGCTTGTCAAGAACTCAGAAGAAGAGAAAGACTGAGAAGATGTTGTCGTCGCTATTGGCACACCCCATCCTTGAACTCTGAGAGAGCCGTGGAGCCTACCACTCTTTGTACACCGAGCTGCAGCAAAACCCGGAGAAGTTTTTTGACTACATGAGGATGTCACAACAGAGCTTCCATGACTTGCTGCTACGTGTCCAAGGATCCATCGCCAGGCAGGACACAGAGCTCCGTCGAGCAATTCCTGCTGAGGAACGTCTCTAGGTCACCCTGAGGTACGTAGTATTGAAAAAGAAACTCCTGTCACAAATAACCCTAACCCTACACTATCCCTATCCTTAACCCTAAGCAGTGTACTGATTTTTATTTTTCATTTTCTTTTCTGCAGATTCCTGGCTACTGGAGAGACATTGTCATCGTTACATTTCCAATTCCGGATTGGGGTATCCACCCTTTCTGGGATTATTGTAGACACTTGTCGTGCTTTAGTTGGCATTCTGCGGCAAGAATTCCTCCCCCAACCCACAAGTAAACTCTGGATTGAAAATGATTCCAAATTCCAGGAAATTTGTAATCTTCCTAACGGTGTGGGGGCTTTGGATGGCAAACCCGTTGGGATTATGAAACCATCTGGAAATGGAACAGAGTACTTCAATTATAAAAGATATTTTTCCATTGTTCTAATGGCTATTGTGGATGCCGATTGTTGATTCGTTGCTGTGGACATTGGCTCATTTGGCCAAGGCAATGACTCACAGAGGTTCAAAAACTCAGACATGGGCCAACGTTTCTATGGGAATGATTATAATTTTCCGCCGCCACGACCTCTGCCCAACACTGATGGACCGCCATTGCCTTTTGTTGTTGTTGGTGATGAGGCGTTCCAAATGTGTGCCAACCTCATTAAACCATACTCAAGTCGGAACTTAAATCACACAAAAAAAATTTTCAACTACAGACTGACAAGGGCACGAAGAACCGTGGAGTGTGCATTTGGATTGCTGGTATCAAAATGGCGCATTTTGTGCATATCCATTAATCTAAAAATTGACACTATTGATGAGGTTGTGGAAGCATGTGTAGTTCTGCACCACTACATCATGTTAAAAGAGCGACCAAGCTTACAACCTGAGGAACTTATTGCATTGCATGATTACCAATTTCACCCTATGAGAACCACAGTGGAAATTGCCCAGATGAGGGATAAGTTTGCCGCTTACTCTGTTTCAGATAATGGATGTGTGGCATGGCAAGACAAAATGATTTAAGCCGCTAAAATGTACCTGGTTTGTACCGGTTATGTTTAAAGCATACCTGTAATGTCAAACATTAAATACCTGTTATGTTTAAATGTACCTGTGATGTTAACATTTACATGTAATGTAATTTACCCCTAATGTTTGCTGAGTTAAATATAACCTACCTTCCCTCAAAATAAAGTGTGTTTGTGTTGTTAGATATAGTGCTAACAAAATACAACTTTTATTTTCAACAGTTTTACAACTTTTATTTTAAACACTTTTACAAAAAAATGGCTAAGTTTGGGGTGATTTGTTTTTTCTTCAGGGTTTACGTGAGGGTGAAATGGGGAGGACCTTGAGGGATGTGGAGCTGTGAGGATTGGGTAGTAGTTGATGAGGAAGGGGTTACAGGGGAATGGTCTACAGGGAAAGGGGCAACAAATTGAAGGATTGGATCAGGGATAGCAGTGGAGACATTGGGGATAGATGACAAAGTGGAATCATGGGAATTGATAGACAAACAGGAAGGAACAGACAGAGACACAAGGGAAGGTAGTGACAAATTGGTAGGTGAGTGTGGAGGTGATGGGTTCAAGGTGGGCATATTTTTTTGGCTCCTGGTTTTAGTCCTGATGCCAAGATTTATTTTTTTTTGGACCTCGCTTTTCTTGGCTGAGTGGGAGTGCTGGGCTCAGTAGCAGTCATCTGGCATGGTGCTGAACTGGGTCTCATTGTGGATACTGCTGGCTGCAGGGGTGCTGTAGTGGGCAAGGGTGCTGGAATGGGCAGGGGTGCTGGACTGAGCAGGGGTGCTGGACTGGGCCGAATTGTGGATACTGCTGGCTGCATGGATGCTGGACTCTGGAGCATGGTGGATGCTGCCGGCTGCAGGGTTGATATAATTGGCAGCGTGGTCGCTCGGTGATCTGGAGGCGGTGGTGGTGGATAGTTTGGTGCTGTGGGAGCTGGATAGTAAATTGGCTGCTGGTAGTATCCTCTGGCCTGTTGATTGAATGATTGTGACTGCTCCTGGGACTGCTGCTGCTGTAATGCGTGGCTGTAAGCAACCGGACAGGCCTGCATGACGTTCAGCTGGAGTTGAGGTGTAAGGTTTTCCGACATGCTCCGCTCAATTGCAGAAAAAAAATGTTGCGCTGGTCTATTAAGGTTGGCTTCCAGGCGGTCAAGGCGGTTGTTGCCTTCCTTGAACCCACTCTTCACTCTGTCAGCAATTAACCTAACCCCATCCTGGAAGACCAAGCTTAATTGCAGAAATTCGGGCATGCCTGACCTCTCCCAGGCCCTCTGCCGCTGACGAGAAGACCCAGCAAAAGCAGAGGCAGAGGGCTGGGAGAGGGGAAAACCTGATGGACCGTCTGTCTCTTCCCCAGCTTGTGAAGCCTGCAAGGTTGCTCCATCGCTGGTAGATGACTGGAACTGCATCTGTTCAGTGGCTGGTAGATGAGGGGCCGCTTCAACCGAGGATGATCCGGGTTGTGTGGTGCTGCACCAGGTTCTGTGTGGAAAAGAGAAAACATTAGTGCAAAAATCAAGGTTGTGTTGTGCTGCTCCTGGTTCTGTGTGTGGAAAAAAATTATAAATTAGTAAAAAGAAAAAAAAAATTCTATACTTACGTTTGCTGAGCAAGCACAGGCCTCAGAAAGGCAAGGTCCCAGTGATACTTGTATTTGCGGAACCTTGCAGCAGAACCACTTCTTAACCCGAACCTCCTCTCTCATGTCCTTGTTATAGCGGTTCTTCATTGAGCGCATACGGATTTTGATTTGCTTCACTGTGAAGGGGAAAAAAAAATTAGAAAACAATGCACATCCATTCACAGGTTCACTGCCGGTCCAGACCACATTGCAATACTTACCAAAATCAGTTCTGGCTCGCAGCGTGGCACGGTCCCAACCAGTCAGCAGCGATGTTGCCTTTTCTTCCCAGAGCTGTCAAATCACCACATTTTCGGAGTGCTGACGGTCACGGGTGTCCCACAGCGGTACTCTTTCTTGCACGAAGTGGATTAGTTATTTGTTGTCTTTATCCAGTGTGGCTTCTTCCCATTGTGAAACCTATAGATAAAATAGAAAAAAAGAATTTTAAGTAAAGCTGGAAAAAAAAATTGTATTACAACTCTGATGAAAGGAATACTTACACCCCGTTTTTTCTCCTGAGACATATGAGCCCGACGACCCTGGGAAGAATCCTCTCCACTGGACTGCTCCTGCTCTTCATCACTGCCAGGTACCTGTAAAGAAATTAAATGATTTAACACACATGTGGAGTATTGCCAGTCAATACATACCAATCAGTATAGCAAATGTGATTACATAATCTTTGTCCGGTCCACCCTGGGAAGAAGTCTGTTCTTCACTCGAGGACATTTTGAAGAGCAGGCAGTAGTCAAGTGAAACACTACAGAAAAGAACAGAAGAAAAATTAAGCTTGTAAAGATCCAAAAACGATGTAGACCAAAAAAAAAAAAGGAAAACAATACTTACACTACAGGCAGTAGTCCAAAACCACAGCAGTCAGCACAGGCCATGGACAGACGGCAGCAACAGGAGCCAACCACAGCACCAGGAGATGACCACGAGAAAACCGCTGCACCAGGAGACACCCACTGCGCCAGAGAGAATCGGCGAGTTTACAAGGAACAGAAATAGCATTCAGAGAGACAGACATTTCCAAAGTTTCTATACTTACATAGACAGTGTTGTCCTCACCACGATAGAAAGCAGCACCAGGAGACGAAATGGAGAAAACTGCTGCACCAGGAGACTCCCACTGCGCCAGAGAGAATTGGCCAGTCTACGAGGAATAGAAAAAGCATTCAGAGAAGCAGACATTCCAAAGCTTCCATACTTACATAGACAGTGTTGTCCTCACCACGACAGAAAGCAGCACCAGGAGACGAACTGGAGAAACCCGCTTCACCAGGAGCCAACCACTGTACCAGGCCAGTTGACACGTCTAAAAGTAAACAGAAAAAAAAATTAGTACAAAGTACAAACAGCAGTGAGGGAGGATGACATTTTCTAAGGTTCTATACTTACATAGCCATTGTTGTGGTATCTAGAGCTCTCAGTTATCAGGTGGATGAATCACTTCCTGGACCAACTCAGTAAAAAACCCCATGCATATAGAACGCATGTGCGTACGCATGCGTTCCCATAGACAGTTATGTGTTTATTTGACGCACTCATCCGCATGCGCATGACTGCGCATATTTGACGGATTTTTGCCGCTTCCAAAAATCAACATGTTGCGTTCTCCGGACCTCGCCGCACACCGAAAAACAACGCATGCATATGCTTACGCATGCGACCTGATGCAATGATTCAAGAGCTGCCATGATTCAAAAAAGGAATCATGACATTGGCACTTGACAGTCCAGATAACACCAAAAAAGGTCATTTGCAACATCTGCCATGCCAGAATTAGCAGGGGCAGCACAACTACCAGCCTGACCACCACCAGCATGCTCAGGCACAAGCAAGCAAAGTACTGACTACTTGGGCCAAACGCCAGGGTCCAGAAACAGTTTCTGCACATGACACCACTGCCTCTTCTCCTGTTCTCTGTGCAAGCCAATCCCCTGTCCATGACGTAGACGAAGATGCCTCCCACCCTGCACCTGTCGTTGCACACTTGCAACTACTGTCAGCAATCATGTCCACGTCCTTGTCCCAGGGCAGAGTTCAGTTGTCTTTTCCCCAGTCCTAGAAACGCAAGCATAAATACGCATCCACCCACCCACAGGCTACAATACTAAACGGCCACATTTCCAGACTGCTTGCCCTGGAAATGTTGCCGTTTAGGCTTGTGGAGATTCAACCTTTCCACAGCTTCATAGTGGAGGCTGTCACTCGGTACTTGGTCCACAGCCGCCACTATTTATCCCTGTGTGCCGATCCGGCCTTACACAAACTTGTGTCCCATAACATCAACCGTTCCATGATCAATGCTGTGACTGGGAAGGTCCACTTAACCACGGACACTTGGACAAGTGCTTGTGGCCAGGGACGCTACATTTCCCTGACAGCACACTGGGTGAACAGTAATGATCAACGAATTTGTTCAGAAAATGATCGAAAAATATAAATTCGGCACGAATATGGCTCATTTGGATTCGTGATCGGAAACCCGAGCAAAATTTTATAAAATTGGTAAAAATCAGTAACATTCGGTAGAAGTGCGGGAAAATATTTGCATTGACACAAAAATAGTTTCAGCACTTTAGCAACGAGAATAATGGTGTATCATGAGCGTTTGGCACATGTTTAATGAGGGAGGTGATTTCAGAGCCCAGAGCCCGACGTTCTTGTAAGCACAGCACAGCAGTCATTTTTATTTCCTAACTTTATGTGTCCACATTGCAGTTAGCCAATCAGGGTGCAGGAAACACCCACAATGTCCTGACACAGCGGCTTGTGTCATTGGCTGCTGAAATTACATGAACCTCTCCACATAAATAGCAAACATCTTGTTTTAGCGCCATTTTGACACTGTAACAGCGCAGAGAGGCTGCTCCTGACACTGTAGTATATCAGTCAGATAGTGTAGCTAGATAGTATCCAGTGTGGCTGTAAAATTTACCTTCCGGATTTTATTTTTTTTTTGGGGGGGGGGCATTACTGAGGTTCACAGATAAAGCCAGCAGGGCACATGTCCTACAAGTGTTTTGTGCACTGCTTCTCTTTTGTGCTCCATGCACAAGTATAGCATAATAAATAATATTTTTTCATTAGCGAAGTGTGAAAAAGCCTGCTGTATCCCACGTTGTCATTTATTGCTGTGGTGATATGAAACTGTCTGCAGGCCTAAGGCACATTAAATAAAGTAGAATTTTTTCTGTTGCTAAATGTGAAACAGCCTGCCGTATCCCACGTTGTCATGTTGTGGCGGTGATATGAACTGTCTGCAGACCTAACGCACAGTAAAAAAAAATTCTAATTTTTTTCTGTTGCTAATCATGATACAGCCCGCTATATAACCTTTTCAGTTAGTGGTGTTGAAATTGTTCTGTGTGCAGAGCTGTTGCACATTAAAATTAATTTATTTTATTTTTTTTACAAACATGATACAGCAGGCGAGATCTGAGTTTGTTTTGAGCCTATCTTCTCAATTATGTGCTTCTTTGGCATCCAATTTCTCATGGGCATCTTTTATACCTAGCTTGAGACATGCATCTGTGACACCTAGCTTCTGATGAGCATGAAATGCTCTCAGGTAATTGGTGTTGGGTAGATGAGTAATAGTTGTAGGCTGGATCCTGGATCTTGTACTTCCCATAGCCGCCCTGTTATTGATCCTGTTGTACGTTCCCATTCCCGCCCCCAACAATTCTCCTGTTACTAACGTTATACAGTAGATGTCACTTTTAAATTGTTTGGAGCATCCACTCAATCTTATACAGGCCTTATCGACAGGCCCCCAAAAATTCTTCTGTTACTAACGTCTTACAGCAGGGGACGTGTCACTTTTAAATTGTTTGGAGCATTTAGTCCATCTTATACAGGCCTTTTTGACAGGCCCAAAAAAATTCTTCTGTTACTAGCGTCATACAGTAGGGGACTTGTCACTTATAAATTGTTTGGAGACTATCTTCTAGTTTATGTGCATTTTTGGCATCGAATTTCTCAGGGGCATCTTTTATACCTAGCTTGAGACACGTATCTGTTACACCTATCTTCTGACGAGCATCACATGCTTTCTGGTAATTGGTGTTGGGTAGATGAGTAATAGTTGTACTAAGCTCTGGCTGCTGCCATTAGGTACAGATACTGGCTATGTAATCTAGCCAGCAAAAGCCACATTTGAAGAGAGTACAGCTCCTGAGCAATAACATACATAATTTTGGTTTAAGGGGTTAAGAAGTGCAAATAATTCATTAACTACAGATAAAGTTATCTAAGAGCACAGACTGATACTGGGAGGCCATTTTCCTCAGTCGGAGGAGTAAGCAGAAAGATCACATCAGCGTCCTAATTGAGTAACATGGATTAGTTCTGGGCCCACCTCTCCCACAGATCGTTTTGCAGCTTAACCGGCCACACGTTCAGCATATCTGTCCTTGATCCACCAGACATAATTTGTAGATGTGCTGCCTTTACTTTTTGGGTAATGAATGTTACAAAATATCTGAAAAACACCATTTCATGTCTTTTTTTTTGGTCTCCTAGAGAAACAAATCTCAAGTTTAAGCAAGCCTTAATGGTTACACATGATCAGTTCTGCACTACCGAAGGCCTGGCAGCATTTGATGGTGAGTACAGTTGGTATTTAGACCATTTATCTTTCCAAATAAAATATGACTACAAGCCCCTGCACCACCGAACACCCCCTCCTACCCTACCAGCCTGGGATCCGCTGCATCGCCCCACTTCTGCTGTCACCAGCTTCATGCAGCAGCGACCCTGGGACCCCGCTCCACCGCAGCTGGTAAGTTATATTCAGATTATAAGATGCACCCTCATTTTCCCACCAAGGTTTGGGGAAAAAAGTGCATTTTATAATCTGAAAAATATGGGATAACGAAGTTTAAGCCTGACTTTAGTCATACAGTACCTGGGGATGAGTGAGTAGTGAAGTATTCGGACTCACTATACTCGTACCGAGTATATCGTAATACTCGGGTATTCGGTACGAGTAACGAGTCCAATGTTAGTCAATGGAAAATGCGAGTAATTGTCTGCTGGACCCTACAAAGCGGTCTGGGGGCTGAGGAAAAGGCTAAAAAAGTGTAAATGTTTAAAAAATGTATGCTGTAAACAGGGGGCACCTGGTCAGGGGCTGCACGACTGGTTTTATACCACTGCTTCACTAGAATGTACAAACACTATTTGAAGTTCTGTCATTTTTTGCCGGCATAACGGGACTCGTACGCCACTTACACAGTGGCAGTGATATATCAGAAATGCCGTAAGAGCGAGTGATGATGGAGGCGACCTTCTGACAGCTAAGTGTGTAAGTGGTGTAAGGAGAGCGATTTGCCCTAGGGACTGTGTGATGGTTAACGCAGGAGGAAGAAGCCACCCATCATCATCATCACAAGGGATTCACAATTATAAAGCTTGGACTACTGTTCTTGTTCTTCCACTGCCACTGCCCAATGTGTAGGCATAGACATAGTGTCTTCAAACCATTAGCTCTAGCCCTACGGGCTGTCTCATGGTTGAAGCAGGAAGGAAGACTCAAGAGCCAGACAATTTTGAAAGTAGACTACTAGCACGGTAGTTCCAGTGCCCAATGTGCAGGCATAGACATAGTGTCTTCAAATCATTCCCAAGGGGCTGTATCATGGTTTATGAAGGAAGCAGGGCAGGTCTGAAGGGCCAAACAATTATGATGAAGCTAGGACTACTAGCACAGTAGTTGCAATGCCCAGTGTCCAGGCATAGCAGTAGTGTCTCCAAAAATTAGCCCAAGGGGCTGTATCATATTTGATGAAGGAAGCAAGGCAGGTCTGAAGGGCCAAACAATTATGATGAAGCTAGGACTACTAGCACAGTAGTTGCAGTGCCCAGTGTCCAGTCATATCCATAGTGTCTCCAAAAATTAGCCCAAGGGGATGTATCATATTTGATGAAGGAAGAAGGGTCTCATCACAAGTGCCTCCGACGGGAAATAATAATTAACGGAACATTGTTTTTATCTTATTCACCATGAGGTACATGTGGCAGAAGCAGGATTTCAAAACATGTATAAAAAGAAGAAAAGGGGCTTGTATGGGAAGGGATGGACGTGATCACCAATTGCAAAAAAATAATGTTTTGGGTGACTTTAGGTTGGGATACTGTCATCTGGAGGGCTTAAATACTGTTGCAAAATCCAGTCCTTGTCAACCTCTCTGCATTCTTTGTAGTCAACCGTGTGCGTGTATCTGTGATGATTGCCCCAGCGGCACTGAAAACACGCTCTGACATCACGCTAGCAGTAGGGCAGGCCAGCACCTCCAAGGCATATAAGGTGAGGTCTGGCCAACTATGCAGCTTGGATACCCAGAAATTAAACGGAACAGAAGCGTCAGGAAGGACGCAGGTATGGTCACTTAGATAGTCATTGACCATCTTGTTCAACTTCTCCCTCCTTGACATTGTTACTGTTTCAGCTAGTCCTTGGTGATGAGCCAGTTTCTCTCCCCATTAATGCATGCTGTTGCACAGAGCTGGTACCTCTGCTAGCAGTGGTGTCTGAGGATGCTGTTGCCATCAAATGATCGACGATAGCCCTTTTGAAGGATTCAATTGTGAAACCCCTTGGTGACTGAAACAGTAGCGAAGGAAATTTGTCCTTGCACCATGGGTCTAGAAAGGTGGCCAACCAGTATAGGTTGCTATTGAAAATGTGGATGACGCGAGGGTTTTGGCACAGACAGTCAGATATGAAGTGTGCCATGTATGCCAAGCTGCAAAGAGGCAAATCTTCTGTGACCTCAGAAGGGGGAACAATACCCATCCTCTCCTTGCACTGACTCTGCTCCTCCACCTCCTCATCTCCAGCCCAACCATGCTGGACAGACATGAAGCTGGGGTTGGGATTCCCTTCTGTAGCATGAGGTGTCCCCTCGGTACCACTGAAAAAGAAGTCCTCTCCCGCCTCGTTTTCATCATCATCTTCATACCCCAATGTTGCCTGATGATATTGGCTGGGCTGAGTAGGATCACCCATTGTGAAATCTTGCTCCATACCCAGCTGCTGAGCACGCAAAGATTCCATTTTTAGATTCTGCAGCGATTTTTTCAGCAGACATAGACATAGCCTGATCACCGCTCACAAGCTTGGTACTCAAAGTTATCAAGCACCTCACAAATATCAGCGATCCACACCCACTCGACAGTTTTTATGTGTCTTGGCTGAGTCAGTGTGACAGGCATGTTTAAGCTGGTATTCAGCAAGTGCCCTCTGCTGGTCACTTATCCTTGCCAACATATGATATGTTAAGTTCCACCATGTTGGCAGGTTGCAAATGAGTCGGTGGTTTGGCAAATCAAATTGATTTTGAAGCGCTGCTAGACCGGCAACAGCATTTGAAGAATGGCGGAAATGGGCGCAAATACGGCGCACCTTCTCAAGTAGATACGGCAAGTCTGGGTATGCTTTTAAAAATTTCTGCACCTCTAGGTTCAGCACGTGAGCCATGCATGGCACGTAGACCAGCTTCCCAAACTTTAAAGCCGCCACCAGGTTACGCCCATTGTCACAGACAACCAGATCGGGTTGGAGTTGCAGTGGGGAGAGTGTTATGATTAGGTCACCGAGGAGGATAGCCGGGGAATAAGCTAGGCAACCATAAAACCTGAAAGGTTGGTAACTAAGCGAATTGCAGACCCCTAAAACTGACAACACAACTAGAATTAGCCATGGGACGTACCTACGATGCCCTAGACGCCTCAGCACAGCCAAAGAGTTAACTAAGCCTAAAGCAAGAAAGGGGGATGCTAAACTGCCCCAGAGTAGAACCCCAAAGGAATAGATAGCCCCCAAACACATATTGCCAGTGAGACAAGATGAGGCACAAACACAGGCAGAAAATAGAGTAAGCAAATGATGGGGCCCAAACTGTCTAGATAGAACAGGACAGGAAAGATACTGTCTGAAATCACGCAAAAAACCCTAAGAAAAATCCAACACGTCTGATATACAAAAATACTGAGGCAACACGACCTCTCCCACACTAGATCAGCATTCTGGTGTGAACTGGAAGCAAAACAAAAGATACTGACATAACAGGGGACTAGCAATACTGAACAGACTGACATAAGCTGTGGCATATGGAACGGGGTCCAGCACTGGTCCCAGCAGGGAACAATGCTGAACCCACACAGAAAAGCAGAAAGCAGAGAAAGGCAAAAACTGGATCAAATGCAAAAAGATTCCAGCAAACATATAACTTATCTGAACGATGAAGGACCAAGCAGGGGGCAAGCGGACTTCAAAATGCACAGGAAGAAAACCAAATCACCAGCAACAACTGAGGGAAGCTTGCTGACTTAAATCTTCCCAGTCTTTAACACCTGACCTCCAATCATCCTCTTCAGGTGATTGACTTCTGTTAACCCGACCAGCTGCATTACCCACAGCTACCACCAGAGGGAGCCCAACCTCAGAAGTCAGTTCAAAAGTGTTCACAACAGGAGAGCCAATGATCGGTCTGTTGTTTTAGTCCTTGCCACAGCTCTGCTGCAGTGTGTGGTGTTTCACCTAAGCAGATCAGCTTCAGCAGAGCATGTTGCCGCTTTGCCGAAGCGCTGCTGCACAGCTCCCAACTTGGGAGTGATGTGGAGGGTAATTTAGCATAGGATGATGAGGCAGAGGAGGAGGAGGAGGAAGAGGGGAGACAGGACGAATATGATGAGGCGGAAACCCTGATTGAGGTTGGGCCCGCTATTCGTGGTGTGGGTAGGATATGTGATGATCCAGTTTGAGACATTGTCCCACCCCCACCAGATGAGCCAGTGTGCTGTGACAGAGATGTATCGTCCCTGGCCACAAGTACTTGTCCACGTGTCTGTAGTAAGGTGGACCTTCCCAGTTACGGCGTTGGTGAGAGCACACTTTAGATTGTTTAAGACGTGCTGGTGTAACGCGGGGCTGGCACACCGGGAAAGATAGTGCCGGCAGGGAAACGAGTATCGTGGGGCAGCCACAGCCAACAGATCACGTAAAAACTTCGTCCCCACCAGCCTAAATGGCAACATCTCCACGGCTAGCAACTTGGCGATGTGCGCATTCAGTATTTGTGCTTGTGGGTGCGTGGCTCGGTATTTACACCTCCTTTCATACATCTGGGGCACGGACAATTGGACGCTTTCCTGGGACAAACAAGTGGATGAGCTTGTTGTGTCCTGTGTCTGTGCAACCGCAGCTTGTGAGCAAGAGGTATGATGATCACCTGGCCAGCAGATTGGGAAGGATGGGTCACAGGTGACATGGCAGTGGTTTGACCTGCAGACACCGATTTAGTACCCTGTTGTTCAGCCCACCGACTAGGGTGCTTGGCTGCCATGTGTTTCCGTATGCTGGTGGTGCTTTGGTTGCCTTTGCCTTGGCCTCTGCTCAGCTTCATATGGGATATGCTAAAGATGACAACATTCGATTCAGAAGGACTATCAGAAAAAAATTTCCAGACAGCGGCTGAACGCACCCTTGCCTTGACTTGGGGCACAGAGGTATTGCTCTTGGCAACAGTTGACACACTTCGCACTTTGCTCAAAACAGTAGCCCTTGTTGCCTTTGTTGGTACTACGTATCCACCTTCTTCCTTTGTGCTGCTGTGCTGGCTATGCATGCCAACGGACCAGGTCGGATCAGTGGTCTCATCATCCACCACCTCATCGTCCATGCCATCCTCCTTCCATGTTGATATTGGCGACTGGCCAGATGGCAACTGTGTGTCATCACCATCATCCTCCACCTCTTCACACGGTATTTCATGTGGATGAAAGTGGCTTTCTTCTGGCCGTGGGGTTTGAAATATTTGGTCATCGTCAACAGACGATACCTCGCGTTCCTCTTCAATGTCGCGCGGTGAAAGGCCAGAGGCAACGATAGAAAATGGACCAAACAGATCCTCGAAGTGGCCAAGGATGGAGTCAAATGTTTCCTGTGACTCTTGACGGGGTGATGAACTACAGTTGTGGCCAAAAGTATTGACACCCCTGCAATTCTGTCAGATAATACTCAGTTTCTTCCTGAAAATGATTGCAAACACAAATTCTTTGGTATTATTATCTTCATTTAATTTGTCTTAAATGAAAAAACACAAAAAGAATTGTCCTAAAGCCAAATTGGATATAATTCCACACCAAACATAAAAAGAGGGTGGACAAAAGTATTGGCACTGTTCGAAAAATCATGTGATGCTTCTCTAATTTGTGTAATTAACAGCACCTGTAACTTACCTGTGGCACCTAACAGGTGTTGGCAATAACTAAATCACACTTGCAGCCAATTGACATGGATTAAAGTTGACTCAACCTCTGTCCTGTGTCCTTGTGTGTACCACATTGAGCATGGAGAAAAGAAAGAAGACCAAAGAACTGTCTGAGGACTTGAGAAACCAAATTGTGAGGAAGCATGAGCAATCTCAAGGCTACAAGTCCATCTCCAAAGACCTGAATGTTCCTGTGTCTACCGTGCGCAGTGTCATCAAGAAGTTTAAAGCCCATGGCACTGTGGCTAACCTCCCTAGATGTGGACGGAAAAGAAAAATTGACAAGAGATTTCAACGCAAGATTTTGCGGATGTTGGATAAAGAACCTCGACTAACATCCAAACAAGTTCAAGCTGCCCTGCAGTCCGAGGGTACAACAGTGTCAACCCGTACTATCCGTCGGCGTCTCAATGAAAAGGGACTGTATGGTAGGAGACCCAGGAAGACCCCACTTCTTACCCCGAGACATAAAAAAGCCAGGCTGAAGTTTGCCAAAACTTACCTGAAAAAGCCTAAAACGTTTTGGAAGAATGTTCTCTGGTCAGATGAGACAAAAGTAGAGCTTTTTGGGCAAAGGCATCAACATAGAGTTTACAGGAGAAAAAAAGAAGCATTCAAAGAAAAGAACTACAGTCAAATATGGCGGAGGTTCCCTGATGTTTTGGGGTTGCTTTGCTGCCTCTGGCACTGGACTGCTTGACCGTGTGCATGGCATTATGAAGTCAGAAGACTACCAACAAATTTTGCAGCATAATGTAGGGCCCAGTGTGAGAAAGATGGGTCTCCCTCAGAGGTCATGGGTCTTCCAGCAGGACAATGACCCAAAACACACTTCAAAAAGCACTAGAAAATGGTTTGAGAGAAAGCACTGGAGACTTCTAAGGTGGCCAGCAATGAGTCCAGACCTGAATCCCATAGAACACCTGTGGAGAGATCTAAAAATGGCAATTTGGAGAAGGCACCCTTCAAATATCAGGGACCTGGAGCAGTTTGCCAAAGAACAATGGTCTAAAATTGCAGCAGAGCATTGTAAGAACCTCATTGATGGTTACCGGAAGCGGTTGGTCGCAATTATTTTGGCTAAAGGTTGTGCAACCAAGTATTAGGCTGAGGGTGCCAATACTTTTGTCTGGCCCATTTTTGGAGGTTTGTGTGAAATGTTCATTCTCTTTTATGTTTTTTCATTTAAGACAAATTAAATGAAGATAATAATACCAAAGAATTTGTGTTTGCAATCATTTTCAGGAAGAAACTGAGTATTATCTGACAGAATTGCAGGGGTGTCAATACTTTTGGCCACAACTGTAGGAACAGGTTGAGAATAGGATGACCCAGTGTTCTCTGTATGGACAGGAGACTGTTTTGTCATGATCATGGACAATTGGGTGCTGCTAGAAAATTGCGCTGAGGCCTTATGAGCCATCCAAGACAGTATCTGCTCTTGTTCTTCTGGCTTCCAGACCCGTTTACCTTCCAGACTGGGAAATTTCGCCAGGAACCTAGAATCATCAACCTTCTTCGGGTTCCCAGACACTATGCCTTGTTGTGCACCAATGACAACCCCACATCCACGTCCCTGTCCCTTCACAACAGCCTTTTTAGGATTTTTTTATTTTTCTGCCATAGTTGCTGATGTTCAGATGCAGATATTGGGGAACAAGGAGCAGTTAGTGATTTGTGGAAGGTAGCACTATAGCCTAGTACTGCTTTGTGTTTTACAAACAGCACCGCAACAGCACAAAAATATTGCCCTGAGATTTAAGGCGAGATTACGCACCCCAGTCACCACACAAGACAGCCGTGCTGCCACTAAAAAATTGCCCTCAGGTTTAAGGCGAGATTACGCACCCCAGTCACCACACAAGACAGCGGTGCTGCCACTAAAAAAATGCCCTGAGGTTTAAGGCGAGATTACGCACCACAGTGACCACACAAGACAGGGGTGCTGCCACTAAAAAATTGCCCTGGGGTTTAAGGCGAGATTACTGTACACTCCCCAGTCACCACAAAAGACAGCGGTGCTGCCACTAAAATATTGCCCTGAGGTTTAAGGCGAGATAACGCACCCCAGCCACCATACAAGACAGCGGTGCTGCCACTAAAAAATTGCCCTGAGGCAGGGTGGATTTGATTTAAATCTAACTGATTTAAATCACGATTTAAGTCACGATTTAAATCACTAGTCAGTAAGGCTTGATTTAAATCAGTGATTTAAATCAAAGTTTCTACCTAAACTAGTTCTTGCTACTTTAACATGCAAGTAGATGAAGATTTTTAGAATCACTTTTTATATTACTTTTTTCTCACCAGTTTAATGGGTTAATCATTCATATTTGGACACCACTGTTCTGTTGTACTTAGGAAGGAGAAAAATAATCCTGACCTTAATAGATTTATTCAACTGAAACAATAACAACATTACAGCATAAGTTATTTGCTTAAACAAACATCCATGTTTGTTAACTAATTTGGCTAAACAAAATATATATATATTTTAAGAAACTTAGACTGTCAGCCCAGCCAACACATGAAAAACTTAAATACTACTGTCCATGCTGTCCTCTGTAGCTCACTTGTCGTCATCTTCATCATCATCTTCTTCTTTGTTCCTATTCATAATCTGGAAAAGAAAAACAAGCTTTCCTGCTTTATTGGGTCCCAACCGATTTCTCAATTTAGAATGAATGAGTCCAAAGGAAGAGAATATTCTTTCAACGCCTGCAGAAGAAGCTACTGCTGTTAAAAGTGAAATCATTACTTGAACAGTCTCTAAATCCAAGCGCTTAAGTGACTTCCACCAGTTTACTGGTGTGACCTTCCTTAAAATATCTTCAGCAAACATATATTTCTTGAATGGTTCCCCCTTAGCTCTGAAGTTTATTATAGTTGGCATTAAAGATGGATGATTGCTGGATACCCATGTCATAGCTAACTCCTCTTCCTCAGCACTTAGGTTTTGACCCTGATATTGGATATTGACAATATTTGCCAAAAAATGAGCTGGAGTCAGTGCTTGTCCCATTCGTTTGTTTACTGCTTGTAATTTAATTCTGTCCATGTGTAGTTCTGTTTTTAAGTGTTCACTCAGTTCCTTCCAAATTTCAACAGCATCCGTAATAAAACAGCTATTTTTCTGTATTTTGTTTAAAGCTTGAGAGATGGGTTTCAGGAAGCTCAGCATATGTTCAACATTTCTCTTAAGCCCAATGTTGAGGATTTTGGCCGTGACAGTGCCATCTATTTTATCTCGATTTTCTTCACAAAGTGTCATCAGAATAGGCCAGTTTTTGATATACTGCTCAAAACAGTCCACCACAGAGTTCCATCTAACATCTTGTGGGAGCGTTAGCTTGGTTCCACCCATCCTTTTCAGAGCTGCTGCAGCAAAATGATTATTACGGAAGTATTTAGCAATTTCAACAACATTAGCCTTTATTTCTGGAACACTTAAGTCTTTGGCTAAGAGGTGCAGCAAATGAGCACTGCAACCATATGTTATTAGCAGCTTTGTATTCCCCCCTGCTCTTCTAAATCTCTTCTCATCTTGGATACGTTTGCAGCATTGTCAGTGACCAAACTGCGTACTAGACATTTGAATTTTTGTTCACATGTTGTTATAGCTTTTACTGCCACTTCTTGTAAGTATTCTGCTGTGTGTGCATTTCCTGACGTATCAGTTGTTTGTGCAGGGAAGACTTTACCTTCTTCTGTTGTTATACAAGCACATACAATAGGATCATTGTGGACATTACTCCACCCATCAATACTTAGGTTAACAATTTTACCCTCCAGAGCTGTTGCACATTGCTCCATTTCTCTGTCATACACTTGATCCAGCAGTTTCCCTGCAACATCAGCTCTGCTGGGTGGACTGTATCCTGGTCTCAGTGACTGAACCATATTAATGAAATGTGGGTTCTCAGTCAGACGGAAAGAAGAGTTCGTTGCATAAATAAACTGGGCAATTTTTTCATCAATCAACTCTTTTTCTAATCTGCTAGTTCTTATCACAAACCTATCTATGGTGGTTCCAGGAGGTAAAGGTTTTTTCTTCCTTTTGGGTGATGGTGATATGTGGCTGTGGGTGTCTGATGATGATGCTGCTGCTGCTAATGAAGCACTATCCTGGATGGATAACTCTGAAACTGTAGAACAGGATGATGGTGATCTTGGAGGTGGATAGTTTCCAGAATCCATGAATTCCCCTAAACAAAAAAAGTCAAAGCTGTTATTTTCTTGTTTATACAATTTCTGCTTATTGTACACAACACATCACTGCCCCTGCCCCAAAAGGAATATTTGTTTTTCTTCATAACTGTACCAAATGACAGTAACATGCAGTAATAATAAGAAATATAATTTTTCTCACACATGACAGTTCAGTCTTTAGAAATAGGATTCAATAAAAATGTTTACCAACCTGAAGATCCTGCCTGTTCAGAAGTGTTTCTTTGGTCATCTTCATCACCGCACTTCTCATGATGTTGCCTCATTCGCGCCACCAGGCCTTGCATCTCTTTGTTGCATCGTTTGCATTTTGCACGCATGCCTGCCTTACCGATAGGCGAAGGAGCTTCATTAAAATATTCCCAAACTGGGTCTCTTTTACGGCCTGCTGCCATTATAAGGAAAGAATGTAATAAACCTCAGATCGTACACACAAACAGATCCAGACTTGTCTGTCTGTGGCTATGCTGCAGTATTGTGCTCAAAGTTTCACTTTCATTTTCTTGTCTGCTTGCCCTTCCTCCTCCTCACACTTAGATTCACATTCTTCTTGTGTTGTGCAGATCTATTCCACTCCAAACAATCAGAAACATATTGTCTAACTTCTTGGACTTGGCAATGAAGGGGTTGATTCTGTATTCATAGGTTTGTAGAACAATAGGATTAAGGTCTTTTTCTCAACTCTGTTCATGTTGTAACATTTTTGCCGTGAAGAAGAGGCTGGGACCTCTGCGGAGTCAAATTCAGTTTTGAGAACTGCGTAAGTAAAGCGAGCGTCTGTGATAATATAGGAGAGAAACTGCCCACTAATCCTACAGAAACCTCTGGAAGAGCATGGCATTGTGAATGTTACACATATACAGCCTTTATTCTACTGAGTTAAACAACTCAGCTTTATCTCATGATGGAAGAACCTTTGGATGGCAAAATATTTTCCTCAAAAAGCAGTTTATTGAAAAAAATCCGATTTAAATAAAAAAAATCCGATTTAAATCAAAAAAATCCGATTTTTTTGATTTTTTTAAAAAAAACATTGATTTTTATCCACCCTGCCCTGAGGTTTAAGGCGAGATTTTGCACCCCAGTCACCACACAAGACAGCGGTGCTGGCTGCGTGTCAGCTGTGCAATACCGTGAATCCTATTCACTATGAACACAGCACCGCAACAGCACAAAAAAACTGCCCTGCAGGGGTAAATGAGACCTCAAAAATAGCTGGGAAAACTGTCACTACTCAGTCCCTTCTAACAAAAAAGGAAGCACACTGTAGCGCCATAACATGCAAACTTGAAAAATGTATTGCATTACTGCATTAGAAGTATGAAAAATTGAGAAAGTTTAGCGCATAAAATGGCCAATTTATGTGTACCTGGAAGCCACGGTAAGGCATTTCTCGTTTTCCAGGACCCTGACCTAATACCAATCCTCACTTAAGGGCCTGTCACACTAAGCGATATCTCTAGCAATATCGCTATAACGTCACTGGTTTTTGTGACGTAGCAGCGATATTGCTAGTGATATCACTATGTCTGATACTTACCTCCAACCGGCTCCCCCGCTGATTATCGCTGATCGCGCGAGAACGTCCTGGACCGTTTCTCGTCATCAGCTTCCAGCTGGGCTTCCTGTGGCGCCGACGAGCGACGCATGGACACGGGCGGGAGGACGTCAGGATCGCCTTGTCTGACAGGTAAGTAGCGACCCCAACCGCTGCTATGTCGCTGGTGAGATCTGTCTGTGTGGCAGCTCACTAGCGACCAATTAGCGATGCACCAGCGATCCTGACCGCGTCATATCGCTGGTCGGGATTGCTGGTGCATCGCTAAGTGTGACAGTACCTTTAGACTGAAGTCTTCATCTGAATGGGAACCTATGTAAATCCTTTCCTTAGACTAAAGTCTATATCTCTGTGGAGGGGTAGTGGCCCTGCTTTGATTAAAAACGCCTGTGGCTAACAGGTGGAGTGCTTAGTGAGAAGGTTAATGAATACAAATTTCAAAAACTGACCGTCACATCCAAGCATAAACAGTGTGAACAGGTGCTTAATCTAGAGTTACCAACTCATATACATTCAAACAAAAAAGGAAGCACACTGTAGCGCCATAACATGCAAACTTGAAATATGAAAAATGAATTGCATTACTGCTTTAGAAGTATGAAAAATCGAGAAAGTTTAGTGCATAAAATCGCCAATTTATGTTTACCTGGAAGCCACGGTAAGGCATTTCTCGTTTTTCAGGACCCTGACCTAATACCAATCCTCACTTAGACTGAAGTCTTCATCTGAATGGGAACCTATGTAAATCCTCTCCTTTGACTGAAGTCTATATCTCTGTGGAGGGGTAGTGGCCCTGCTTTGATTAAAAACGCCTGCGGCTAACAGGTGGAGTGCTCAGTGAGAAGGTTAATGAATACAAATTTCAAAAACTGACTGCACATCCAAGCATAAACAGTGTGAACAGGTGCTTAACCTAGAGTCACCAGCTCATATACATTCAAGCAAAAAAGGAAGCACACTGTTGCGCCATAACATGCAAACTTGAAATATGAAAAATGAATTACCAATCCTCACTTAGACTGAAGACTGTGCTTGTTACTTGGAATGAGCACTTCCTTATACTCGGATGCTCGTTTCGAGTAACGAGTATAATGGGAGTCAATGGGATATCTGACAATTTTTACAGCAGACCCTACAAGGAGGTGTGGGGGTAGTGAAAATGTTTAAATGGATGGAAAAACTGCTGAGTGACATGGGAAAACCTCTGGATGCATCTCTGACTTCCAGATTGCTGCTGAAAACAATGGTATCACACTTTCACTCCATTTTAAGGACTGACAATAAAACATTCAAAATCGACCAGAAATTGGAGTTTACATGAAAAAATGTTGATAAACAATCATTTCTGTATAATGACTTGTATAAAAGGCAAAATTTAAAAAGGATTTTAAAAATACAGATATACCGTATATACTCGAGTATAAGCCGACGCGAGCATAAGCCGAGGCCCCTAATTTTGCCACAAAAAACTCGGAAAACTTATTGACTTGAGTATAAGCCAAGGGTGGTGCTGCACAAGGGTTAATTGTGGTCCAAAAAGATGCTCCATAGTTAAATACTCCCCACAAAATGCTGTACAAGGGTTATTGGTGGCCCAAGAAGATGCTCCATAGATAAATACCCCCATAAAATGCTGTACAAGGGTTATTGGTGGCCCAAGAAGATGCTCCATAGATAAATACCCCCATAAAATGCTGCACAAATATTAATGGTGGCCCAAGAAGATGATCCATAAATGCCCCCCATAAAATGCTGCACAAGGGTTAATAGTGGCCCAAGAAGATGCTCCATAGATATATACCCCCATATATTGCTATTCCCACTGCTGCTGCAATTAAAAAAAATGGCATACTCCCCTCCTGTCGCTGGGGGGGCCAGGTGCCGGTGTCAACGCTGGCTCAGGCCCCCAGCACTGACTATATTTACCGGTCCCCACTACATTGCTGCGCACCGCACAGGGCGCGCACTGACTACGCCATTGCGCCCTCTGACCTGATCGTCACAGATAGAGGAGGCAGAAGACAGAGTGGCCGACGGTGGAACGGGAACAGGTGAATATGGCTCTCCCCCGTCATACTCACCCCCCTCCTGGCGTACGGTCTCTGCAGCCCCTCTTCTCCTATGGTCTCGGCACTGCAGGTCTTCCAGGGTTCAGCGGTCGCGTGGTACCGCTCATTAAAGTCATGAATATGCACATATTCATGACTTTAATGAGCGGTACCACGTGACCGCTGATTGCAGGAAGAGCTGCGGCTCCGAAACCATAGTAGAAGAAGAGGGGCTTAAGACTAATTAAAACTAATTTTTATTACATTTTTATTATTATTTTTATAAAAAAAATTGGAAATTCAGTGTAATTTATGAAAGAAGCAAGAACTGCTAAAAATTAGATGGAAGAGGGACTCAGATACAATCTGTATTAGACATAAAGGAGGGCTTCATACACATTATTTTCAAATTGTTATGTAGTGGTACTCCTAGACTTATATAGGCTATGCACTAAGTGCAAAGCCTGCCAAAATTTACAAACAGGGTCACCCATACACTCTTGAAGGCACAAACTGTAGTGCCTCATTCAAATATTAAAAAAGTGTAGTTGTGGTACTTCTACATTCATAAAGGCTCTGCACACAATGCAAATGCAGAGAAAATTATGAGGGTCATCCATACACCCTTGAAGGCAACAAATGGAGTGCCTAATAAAAAAATTAAGAAAATGTATTTGTGGCACGTCTACATTTAAAAACGTTTTGCACGTTGTGCAAACCCATGAGAAAATGTTCAGAAGGGTAATACAGTCACCCATAGATTCTTGAAGGCATCAACTTGTGGGCATCATTAAAATATTTAGAAAGTGTAGTAGATGTACTCCTACACTCATAAAGGCTTTGCACAAAGTGCAAAGCCAGCAAAAAATAATAAGGAATGTAATATAGTCATCCGTAGACCCTAGAAGGCAACAATTTGCGGGCCTCATTAAAATATTTTGAAAGTGTTGTTGATGTATTCCAGCCTGGAAATAATTATAAGGGACATCCAGTCATCCATAGACCCTTGAAGGCACTTACTGGTGGGTCTCATTAAAATATTTGTATGTACCTCTACACTCATAAAAGCTTTTGCACAAAGTGCCAAGCCAGTAAAAAGTTATGTCTGAGATGGTTTAGTGAATCCTGCATTGAGTAGGAGGTTGTACCAGATGACCCTGGAGGTCTCTTCCAACTGTAACATTCAATGATTCTAAGCGCTTGTCCACGTGTCAGTCATTAAGTGTACAATCCCAGTAACAGTGTTGGTAAGGGTGTTCCTTGTCACATGCTGCTACAAGGTGGGGACACCCCACCGGGAGAAATAGTGGTGGCTGGGGACCGACTACCGAGGGACAGCTGCCATGAATCGGCAGAAATCCTGTGTGTCTACCAGCGTAAATGGAAACATTTCTATGTGTTGGCTACTTTATACTCTTAAGGGAGGGCTGCACTATATTCTATGGTGCGGCTGTATTATACTCTGAGGGGGACTGCTTTATACTCTGAGGGAGGCTGCATTATATTCTATCAAGGACTATGGGATGTATTATACTTTATTGGGGATGCATTATACTCTATCGGACTATGGGGATAGCATCATACCATATGTACTATATGGTACCTGCATTATACTGAATCGAGAATTATGGATAATGCATTATACTATATGAAGAAGTATGGGGTGTTTTATACTATGGGGAGTGCATTGTACTACATAGAGGACAATGGGGAGTGTATTATACTATATGTAGAACTATGGGGAGTATATTATACTCTTTGGAGGACTATGGGGAATATATTATAGTATGTGGAGGACTATGGGGCACATTATAATATATGAATAACTATGGGGCACATTATACTATATGGAGGACTATGGGGTGTATTATACTATGTAGAGGACTATGGGTTGTATTATACTAAACAAGCAAAATTCTGCCTATTCATCCAGTGATTGGATTATATACGCTGGAACAAAAATCATTGTTCTCAGCAGCACATCGCCCAATGAAAACTGCAGATATGCTGCTGATAACATGATACTGTAAGAGGACCGATTAATCTACTTAGTGATTGTTCTGTCCCCATCAGTGTTCCTCAGCCAGTACAAAGATGCCCGGAAACAAGTGTTGAACTACTTCAATATTGTTGATGACGCTCGTTTTAGTTTAATAGTAACACATAACCACTTCTGCATTTATCACACACTCCTGGTGTTGGCTTGCAAATACTGATGAAAAATACTGATCGCGTTATCGTGGCCTTACTCTGATTTTTGTGCACCACAAATGTGTTGGGTAGAATACAGAAATTCGATGAATGACAAGCAGAGCTTTTCTTCTGTCAGATTCTGAACTGCCTTTACACAGAGATACTCTCTCTACACTGCATACAAGAATATGCCATCTATCCTTTTTCTTATATGTCACACTGCAGCATTGTGTTACCCCTTTCAGGACACTTTGGCTGTTAGTTATTATCAAAACAGTTTTCAGTTGCCTATTGTCAATATGAAGAATTGTATTTTTACACACTATAGTTTTCATACATGTTTTTCTTTCAATTTAGGGAGAGTAATTTGTGAGGAAGCCAACAGCAACATGCATTCTTTCATAGGAACACTGGAATGGAAGGGAGAGAAATACTCTTTGGATAATGATTGTATCCTCCTAAGGGGATGTAAGATCCGGAACACTAAATACTGCTACGGACTGGTCATTTATGCTGGTATGTATGTGATTAGAAACAATATATAATACGTTATTACACTGACATAAGTCTCATGTTTGTTTACTACATATTTCTGGATAGGCTAAAATGAATGTAATTCTCCACCCCACCCCCATAGTAAATGTAGCTATACATTTCTTTATGTGTAGTCACTGTATCTAATGGCCTCAGCTTCTGAAGATCCTCCCACATAAGGTCGCTGCACCATTCTCTTCATGTACAAAATGACTGCTTCACAGGCATAAGGAGTGCACACTCTTGAGATTTATGGAGAAAGTAAACTTCATTTATTACAATCCATATCACAAAATCAGTGGTTTAAGAGAGCAAAGCAAGTGTACAGGAGGCCACAGGGGCATTTGACCACATAGATGACGAAGCTGGAGTCACAAGTATGGTACCCTTTGATTGGATATGTTTTCCCCACTCTAGGGTCAGTGATGTTGACCGACTTGCTAACATTGGAACAGGCTGCGCAGCTCAGGCAAGGGAATGTGCCCTGTCTGCGGGTGCTGAGTAGCCACTGGGTAGCTGTCAAACGTGTTCTCACTATGTCGGTCCGAACCAGTTTGTCTCTGATGTTAGGGGGCCTTCTGGCACACATCAATGTTGGCGTATTGAAGGGTTCTATGTTGGGGTATGCCCTGGCTAGAAGTGTCCAGTGTTTCCTAATGATGGCATGTACTTTAGGCATAAGAGGGTGGTATGTGTGTACAAAAGGTACTCTCTCCTGGGTTTGGAGATGAGCAGGGGAATTGAGGAGTCAGAGTACGGATTGTTTCTTGTGTCAAGAGTTTGTGGATAATGTTTGTCTCTTAATTTACCTGACGTATCCCCAAGTCTGTTGGGAAGTATTTCGGATCTGTGACTATCCGGGATTATCTTTTGAATTGGGACTGTGGGAGACTGTCCTTGGTCGCTTTTGGGTGGCAACTAGAGTAGTGTAATAGTCCTTCATTTGGAAAATAGATCAGTAGTTAGGTACCCATTAGCGTCTTTGATTACCGTAGTATCCAGGAAGGAATTATGGTTAATGTCATGATGTATAGTGAATTGGAGCTCTGGTGTAATTCCATAGATAAATATGGTTAGTTACCCGATATTTACCTTAGATACCAGCTCCCAGTGTCTGCTCACAGCGCTGGGAGCTCGCTGATCGTTGCTCTCCCGCTGCCACACGCAGCGATGTGTGCTGACCAGCAAGAGACTAACGATGAAAAAACGGCCCAGGACATTCGTGCACGATCAGCGATACCCGGCGGGGGAGCTGGTCGCTGATGCCTGCCACACACAGCGAGTTCACTAGCGAGATCGCTGATGCATCACAAAATCAGCGATCTCACTGTGTGTGATGGGGCCTTAAGAAATTTTCATATAGGACTATCCTCAAGAGGTCGAGGTCAGCCGAGGACAAACGTATCACTGACAAGGGACAGAGCCCAAAAGAGGCTATTTAAAGCCCTCCCACAGCCAGAGAGAGGCCAACAGCATTAACCCCTGAAGCACTAACAAGAACTTCCAAACTTACCATGACAGTACCCCCCTCTTAATGGGGGGCCACTGAACCCCCAGGCTTCTCATGATGCCTGGCATGAAATGCCCGAACCAGATAATCAGCATGTACAGACTGTGCAGGGACCCAAGATCGATCCTCTGGACCATACCCCTTCCAGTGCACCGGATACTGCAAGGTGCGGCGTACAAGATGAGAATCAACAATGTGTCCAACATCATATTCCATGTGACCCTCCACCAACATCGGAGGAACAACTGACAGAACCCTCCTCAAAGGGTTTTAAAAGGGACTTGTGGAACACATTGGAAATCTTGAATGAAGCTGGGAGGCGTAACCTATAGGCTACGAGATTGACTATTTCCACAATTTCATATGTACCAATGAACTTTGGACCCAACTTGGCTGACGGAACCTTGAGATTAATAATCCGCGTGGAAAAACAAACCTTCTCTCCAGCCTGAAATGTATGACCCGAGACTCTCTTCTTGTCTGCGAAGAACTTTTATCTTCCCTGAGCCTTGGAGATATTATGACGGACCTCAGCCCACAGATGTTCACAGATGTTTTAAACGCTGTACAGACCCCTCCGCCCCAGGACAACCAGAATCCAAGCAGGAAAATTCCCCAAAATGTGGACTGAACCCATAGTTAACCAGGAATGGGGACATACTGGTGGACTGACTCACATGGTTGTTGAAGGCGAACTCAGCCAAAGGCAACGCATCACACCAATCATCCTGCCTAACAGAGGCCAAACATCTAAGAATTTGTTCAAGGGACTGATTGATGCGTGCAGTCTGACCATTACTCTCAGGGTGGTATGCAGAAGAAAAAGACAATGTAATACTTAGTGATGCGTGAATGTGCTCTCCACTACTCGGTACTCACCCAAGTATCACTGTGCTCGGTGTACTCGGCGAGCACCGAGTATTTCCAGGATTACTCGACGGGAACTCGGGTCTCCACCCAGCATTTTTGACGGACATGAGACACCCAATCACGGTGCAGGGATTGTCTGCCAGGCCATGAAACACCGCAGCCATCTTTGTTGTGGTCGTGCAGTGATTGGCCGGGTGCACAGCATCATCAGGGGTATAAGAGTCTGGGCGCCACCCTGCTCGGCGCATTCAGCTCCGGATTGAGAGAGTGTAGGGAGAACGGCTGCCTTGATAGGTTCAGAATTGGGGATTTCTTAGTTAGTGTGGGGTCTACTATCCTAAATACTCCTAAATAGGGTGTTAGCATGCCCAACCTCCCGAATTGGGTGGCCTATGGGATTCCATTTGAGGAAATGGTGATCTGTTAGGGGACTTTTGATTGGACGGGTCTTTACATAAAGATACGCTCCTGTAAGTGTGATGTTAACCCCCGGAAGAAGGCTGAAGGCCGAAACGTATGTAGGGGCTGATATCACCACACACAGGAGGTAAGTTCCTCTCTTGCACTTGGGCACTGTACTCATTTTTGGCGATTTTAGTGTTATTTGTACTTTTGGATTTTGGCGCCTGTTCATTACCGCAATGTATTTGTCGTTGGTATAACATACTAGTAGTGTGCCTCTAACTTGTGCAATCTCCTATTAGCAGGTATGTGGGTGGTGGTGTCTTTACTTGGGTTTCCCACCTTTTTAATGTTTATGTGATGTATGTATTTTTATACTGAATAAAGATTGCTGTACTTTTTGCTTATTTGGGTTCATATGTTCTTTTCAGTTTCATTTTGTTTCATTTTTGAACTCAAAGATGGGTCCAATATTTAGTAAGGGACTAAAAAATAGTATATAATAGAAGATGGGTTTGAATATGCTCTGTTCTTGGACTTCAACATTTATGTTAGTCTGTTATCTCAGGCTGAGGCCTGGTTTTCTGTGGTGTAAAAATCTTTATTTCGCAAGCATACATTGCATAGTTCTGTCTGCTAGCCTTGTTCTACTCATTATTTTTGGTTTTCCAAAAATAACACAAAACACCAAAAAAAATGAATACAGTCTGTTATCTCAGGCTGAGGCCTGGTGTATCTGTGGTGGAAAATTCTTTGCTTTGCAGGCATTCTTATCACATCTAATTTTTCTCCAAAGAAATCCATTTGTATTGAGCTTTTCAAATATTTCAGTAGTCTTTTAAAATGGGCAAGGCAAGGCAGAGGCGTATCTAGGCTTTCTGGCACCCGGGGCAAGAATTTGTTTCGGCGCCCCCCCCAAGTACATATGCGACTTGCACACTTAGCCATGTAGCCACAAGCTGCTCTCCCTAATCCTCTCAATGTTCAGTAAAAAACTGAAAGCAGGATGAGCTGCTCGTTGTCACAAGACCATAACTATGAAAATCGCATATGAGTGAAGTGTCCATGTGATGACTACTGGAACCTGCAGAGCTGAGTCCTGACATTGCAGCTTCTGAATTCTCACAACGAATGCACTGCACACATTTAGGATTCTCCCTTGCCGATGTACAGTCATGTCAGCACAAGTATGTGATTTGTATAATTCTCGCACCATTCCAACTAGACGTGCCCGGCCTCGCTCTGTTCATTATCATTGAGTGAGGCCACACATGTCTAGTCAGCATGTGACCGCATGTATGTAAATTACTGGCACAAGAGAATCCTGACAGCGTTCAGTGAGCACTGTGAGAATTCGGAAGTCTGCAGTCACATAGAATGCCTGCAGACTCAGCACAAACCTGGAAAACCCCTTTAATGTTCCTAACAAATAAAAACATGAGAATTAGTATCACTAATAATATTTACATCCAGGTACCTTATAGATGACGTCGTCTCTGCAGTCATTCTCCTTTTCTTCTTCTTGTCTCGACCCCATGATGAGTTTTCTCATCCACATCTCGTCTCAGCAGACTTCCATCTTCTCCGGTCTTCTGCAGCAACTCTCCACACGATCCCCTTAAAGATAGAAGTGTCATTATAATGCTCCTAAATAAAAATGTCTGCAATATACTGTCGCCTCACGCTATTCCCCTCCCTCCTCATACTGTCTCTTCTAACATCTCTCCTGTTCACCATACTGTCTCCTCATATATTTACTCCCTCACTCTCTATACTGTCTGCTCACACATACCCCTGACTCCCCATACTGTGTCTGCACACATGCCATCACCCTCACTCCCCATACTGTGCCCACATACATTCACCCGTTCGCACCCCTTACTGTCTGCACCCATCCCCCATACTGCTTCCTCATATATGCCCTCATACATACTCTTCATTTTGTGTCCTCAAATCTCCCCACACACGTTAAATACCATCCTCACTCCAAATCCCCATCCCAAATCCACCACACACATTAAGTACCCCCCATCCCCACTCAATAACCCCCCATCCCCACTCCAAATCCCCCCACACATTAAGTATCCTCCATCCCCACTCAATAATACCTCGTCCCTACTCCCAAATCCCCCCACACATTAAGTATCCCCCATCCCCACTCCTAAATCCCCCCACACATTATGTACCCCCACTCATTAACCCCCATCCCCACTCATTAACCCCTCCACTCAATAACCCCCATCTCCACTCACTAAACCCCCCATCTCCACTCATTAACCCCCCACTTATTAACCCCCATCCCCACATTAACCCCCATCTCCACTCATTAACCCTCACACTCATTAACCCCCCACTCATTAACCCCCATCCCCACATTAACCCCAACACTTTAACCCCCACACATTAACCCCCCCACTCATTAACCCCATCCCCACATTAACCCCCATCTCCACATTAACCCCCACACTTTAACCCCCATCTCCACTCATTAACCCCCATCCCCACATTAACTCCCATCTCCACTCAATAACCCCCCACTCATTAACACCCATCCCCACATTAAACCCCATCTCCACTCATTAACCCCCACACTTTAACCCCCACTCATTAACCCCCCCACTCATTAACACCCATCCCCACATTAAACCCCATCTCCACTCATTAACCCCCACACTTTAACCCCCACTCATAAACCCCATCCCCACTCAATAACCCCCCCACTCATTAACACCCCCCATCTCCCATCTTCGGTGGTTCTTCAGCTCCACAGAGGAGCACACTTACCACCAGCGTTTGCTCTGGGCGCCGGGGAATGACGTCAGCAGCGTGATCACATGACATGTTCACGCTGCTGAAGTCGCTGTGACCCGGCGGTCAGAGCTTCACTTGTACAGGCATCTCTATAGACGCCAGTACAATTGCTGCCTGGGAGCCGGCGGCCTCCTTCCCTGCGCCGGCTGTCAGCTTGACAGCCGTCACAGAGAACAGCCGACTCTCAGGATGGGGAGCGGCAGAACGCAGCCGCCGGGGGGAGACACTGCGGACCGCTGCATTAGGCGGCCCGACTGCGCCCCCCCTGCTGGCTGCGCCCGGGGCAACTGCCCCGGCTGCCCCCCCCTGGATACGCCTCTGAGGCAAGGGATGGGGAAGTGGACGTGATGCTGACAGTGCATGCAAAGGATGAGGCCGTGGCTAAGCTGAAGGTGGGCCACAGCAAAGACCCACATCTTCGCGCTCGACCTTCCTGTTCCAGTTTCTAGGGGGACCGAACCACACCACTATTGAATCCAGATGTTACGCCGTTCTGTCTGTACCTGGTTGTCGGCATGTCAATGCATGTCTTTGCTTTAACCCTTTGCTCCTTTCCCCCTAATTGAGCTGGGATACTGCTGCAGTTCCCTGCTCTCCTGCGTAGCCGTACATGTGGTGTTAGGTCTTTGCTCTGCTCCATGACCATCTGAATGTGCGGTCCCTGGTTGCCGCTGTGGAAGCTGTCCGTGGGTTGCGAGGTCATTTGCAGCTGGTGCATGACTTTCCACGTGGGTCTGGGCATTCAGCCGCTGCCAGGTGTCCTGAGCCTCAGTTCCTGCACTGACTGTGCTGCAATGGTTTCTGTTTGTGCTTAGGGCATGCGCAGCCACATATCCCCTGCTTTTATCAGGGTTAGTGTGTGTACTTAGAAATGCTGTCCCCAGCCAATTGCTGAGGGTCAGCTCCTATATAAATTTACCCTGCCTTATTGGCGGGGCTGGAGCTACTCACAAAGCTCCTGAACTTTGCCATGTGTGTTTGGTGTTCCTGGACCTTTCCTGTCTATGTTTTGGTACCAATGTACCTGCCTTGATTCCTGTTTTGTACTGTTCCTGCGCCTGTCCTGGAGACGGTATATGCAGGCCTGAATCCTTGATCCTGTACCTGACCTTTTCTGAACTGTGTCTGCTGTGTTATGTTTCTTGAATCCCTCTGTGTCTGGAGCTTTGCACCCAGTAACTCTAAGTCTTTTGTAACCGGTGTTTCTGCTGATCATCTACTACCCTGTGCTCTGACAATCATGCAGTGCTAGCTCCATGCAGGCCCAGCAATCCTGCAGTTTTAGCCCCAACACGCTTGAGTTCCTTCCTAGGTCCGATGCCCGGAGTCTGACAACCGCAGTCTGGAACCTGATGACCGCTGCCTGGAGCTTGATGACTGCAGTGGTGCCTGTAGGTCGTGTCGGATGTCCGGAACCGAACAACTCCTGTTTAATGTCTGCCGGTGACTCTGATGTCTTGTGGATGTCCTGATGTCCAACCTGTGTCCTGATGTCCATCCTGTGTCCTGATGTCCATCCTGTGTCCTGATGTCCATCCTGTGTCCTGATGTCCATCCTGTGTCCTGATATCCATCCTGTGTCCTGATATCCAACCTGTGTCCTGATGTCTTGATGTCCAACCTGTGTCCTGATGTCCAACCTGTGTTCTGATCCGCTGGTGCCTTGGGGTTCACTGGGTGGTACCCTTCTGGGAAGTGTGGAATTGGGAGCCTGGCATAGCCCTGTTTCGTCTATGTACTGTGTGACTTTACTTTAGTAAACTTTACTGTTAGGGACGGCGGAAAGCACTAAATATAAATAATAGGAAGTGCGTTCGCCGCCCAGGGTCCACCGTGCAGTAGGTGTAACAACCGCTGCTAATGGCAGACTCTCTATATGGCGGTATACTGCGCTCGGGTTAAACGTCACCCGAGGTGCGCAGAGTGGACTCTGTTAAACTCACAGAGGCACTAAAGAATAAACGCCGAGCCTGTTAGCTTCACAGGTCTCAGCTAGCGTGCACACACGGTATATGGTCACAGGACACGGCCAAAGGCAGAGGTCGGTGTCCGTCTTGACCTACCGTGCGTGCGACGTCGTTACCGCGGATGCCGGTAAGTGCTGCTAACTGCAGTGTGGCGGTAACTACTGCCTCTGTACGACGGTGCCGTGAGGCATCACACTATCGGACGCTAGTGTAGCGGTGCGGTATGCACTGTGGCGTATGGCTTGCCACTGACTGGCGCTGACTATAACTCTAATTCCCTATCCACATGCGTAATATCAGAGGGAAGGGGTTTTATAATGAGTCAGTCACCAGAATCATACATCCGTCACCATTCACACATAGCAAGTATAGTCTACACTAGCGCATGGCCGAGCGGCCATGCGGGCCTTTTATAGCCATGCGCTTCCGGGACCTTCCACACTTCTGAGATGGGCCAATCACATCAGGACAAGGACCTGAGCACGTGACCCCCAGTAGCGTGGCGAGAGAACTTTGCCTCTGGAGTGGTTTCCTGCAAAGCAGGCTGCGCTACCATTGCTGGTCCAGAGGTGGCAGCAACATCCAGACCCAGAGAGCTGGTTTGAGCAGGGCGCCTGGATCGCCGAGATTGCTGTGCAGGTCCCTGAGCGGTCGGAAAGGAATGGGAGACCGCCGGATGTATGGCTCTGGATTCCTGCTGTGCAGCTGCAGGAACCCGATGCCTAACATTTACGTCCTTTATACCTGAAGTTGTGCGGTGTTATCAAGTCCTATGTGTCTTCTCTTTGTCTACATGCTCAGCTGCCACAGTATCCCAGTCACTGCCCTTCCCTAATTTGGGTAAGCCCGGGTCCCCCTCTGTGGTATAGAGGGTCCATATTGCATCCCTGGGGGACGCCCGCCCCTCGCCATCGTGGTCGCTTGGCATGGAGGCGCCTGCTGGGCCGCATCCGTGGCCGCAATCGTGACACCAGAGCAGTGTGAAATGGTTGTTGGTTGGATAGCGGATTGTTAGGGACAGCGGAATGCACTAAATATTAAATAACAGAAAGTGCATTTGCTGCCCGGGGTCCACCGTGCAGAAGGTGTTAACACTGCTGCTAGATAATGGCAGACGTGCTATATGGCGGTGTTACAGAACCACTCAGCACCCAGAATATGTTGTGCAGTTATATGTATATATAATAGGTTCCATGTGAGATGCATGTCCCTAATGTATCAGCAGTGTCCGCCCTCCCCCCACCTTTGTAATTCCCACAGTAAACATCCGCAGGCGCCGGCCACCTGCGGCTTTTGTAATGCATGTCTTGCCTGACGCTTGTCTATTGGCCGGCCCTCTGTATCTTTGTGATATATTCTGTGTCCTGTGAGTAAAGTGTTGTCAGACTGGAAATACATGGAGAAGCAGTGATCTTTTATATGCGCCCATGCACTCAGAGGAATTCCAGCCAGCGTCATTCATTCAGACTCCAGCCAACGCAGAGCGGACCTCCGAAAACACGGGGTGGTACTGAAAGAGGTACCCCAGCTTGGAAGACCCCGTTACACGGAGCCTGCGGATGTTTACTGTGGGTATTACAAAGGTGGGGGGAGGGCAGACACTGCTGATACATTAGGGATATGCATCTCACATGGAACCTATTATATATACATATAACTGCACAACATATTCTGGGTGCTGAGTGGTTCTGTAACATGCGGTATATCGCACACGGGTTGAACGTCACCCGGTGTGCACTGAGCGTACTCTGTTAGCTTCACAGAGGCACCTAAGGCATTAACATAAATGCTGAGCCTGTTGAACTCACAGGACTCAGAGAATTGCACGCACGATATAAGGTCACAGGAGCTGGGGCCCAGGCAGAGGGTCAGAGTCCATCTAGACCTACCGTGCGTGTGGCATCGCAACTATGGACGCCAAGAGGAACTGCAGACTGCAGCGCAGTGAGAGACACAGCCGCTATTGGACAATGCCCAAGAGGGGGTGCACTGTCGGACGCTAGCCCTGTGGAGTATGCTTATTGTGGCTGTAGCTTGCCACTGGCTGGCGCTGACTCTAAGCCTAAGTCCCTATACACACTCGTAATATCAGGGGAAGGGGATCTTAATGAGTCATTTGCAGGTTCATGCATCCATCATCATTCACACAGTAGCAACTAGAGACTATACTAGCGCATGGCCGAGCGGCCATGCAAACCTTTTATAGCCGGGACCTTCCGGAAGCTTCCAGATCCCTGAGATGGACCAATCAGCTCTGAAGAAGGACATGGACATGTGACCCCCGATCTCCAATGGGAGATCGTCTCGTGAGCATGCTCAGTGGAGCGACAGAAGGACTTAGCCTCTGGAGCGATTTGCTGCTGAGCAGCCTGCATTGCTATTGCTGACCCAAAGGTGGCAGCAACAGCCAGACCCACAGAGCAGGTCTGGGCAGAGCGTCTGGAACGCTGGGACTGCTGAGCAAACTCCTCTGCGGTCGATAGACAATGGGAGACTGCTGAATGTGAGGCTCTGGATTCCTGTTGAGCCGCTGCAGGAACCCAACACCTAACAGCGGATAATGCGTCCAGTCACTTAGCAGCCATCACCACCACCATCATGTCTTCCACACAGTCAAGTCTGAGTAGCCGAGAGTGTGGACCGGATATTACTCACCCTGATCCTCCTTCCTCCCACCATGCCGAGTGCCCTGAGACAACTGATACCACACTCGGACACTCTGAAGAGCTGTTCAGTTATCCATTTGGAGATTCATGCCTCTTGCACACTTCACTTGAAGCAGGGCAAGATGATATTCCATGTAGCGATGCACAAATAAGGAGCAGCCACAGTCACCAGAGGTGGACGATGATGAAACACAATTGCCGGAAAGTCTGGAAGAGGAGCAGGGTGCGGATGTGGAAGATGAGGTGGTGGATGACATAGTGACTGACCCAACTTGGCAGGAGGACATGCAGAGCGAGGACAGCAGCATACATGGGGAAGGAGGCATATCACCCCAACAGGCAGGAAGAAGCAGTGTGGTGGCCGCAGACAGAAGGCGTGCATCCGTTCCCCGTAACACCAACAGGACCAAAGTTGCCATTCCTTCTGTTATATCTTCCTGAGTCTGGTTATTTTTTAAAGACTTTGCTGATAACCCCAAACAGGCCATTTGCAGCACTTGCCATGCCCGCATCAGCAGGGGTAGCAAAACTACCAGCCTGACCACTGTGCCTGTGAAGATGCCTCGGGCCCTGCACCTGTTGTTGCTGACAGTCAACCAGCACATCAAGCCAGTCCGCATTCACAAAACAGCCTTCAGTTGTCTATACCCTAGTCAATAAAACGCAAGCGGAAATACCCAGACAATGCCCCACAGGCCACAGTACTTAATGTCATGATCCCAGTGCAGGTTTTGACCTGCACACCTGGGGTTAATTATTGTGGCCTCTCTTTGGTTCTGGGAGAGCTTCTTATAGCCCTGGGAAACTCCAATCCCCGTCAGGTATACTTTTGCCTTTGGCCGAGTGTGTTGACCCCTGTGTGCCTGTGCATGTTCGTTGTCTTCTAGCTTGCTTATATGGTTCTGACCTGGTTCTGTCCCCCGTTGTGAGTTTGCCTGTTGATTCTGTACTGTATATGTTATGATTGAGTCAGCGAGGAGGAAAAAACAAAACACAAGCTCAGCCCAGAAAATCAGAGAGGATTGCAGACCCCTAATCCTATCACACAACTAGCAGTAGCCGTGGAGTCTTCCTACGGTGATCCTAGACACCTCGTCACAGCCGGAGATCTACATAAGCCTAAAGAGAGAAAAGGGAAAAACTGACTGCCCCAGAGCAGACCCCAAAGCAATAGGCAGCCCCCAACATATAATGATGGTGAAGCAAGATGAAAACACTAACACAGACAGAAAGATAGGTTGAGCACACGATGGGGCCCAAGCTAACTAAAAAGGACAGGACAGAAAAGCTGCTGTCTGCAATCCAAGAAAACCCTGCTAAAAATATTACCAACACAACTGATAAGCAAAAAGGACCCTGAAGTCACTAGACTTCAACCCCTATATCAGCACTCAGAATATTCTGGAAGCAGAGCAAAAGAGAACACTGATCAACGAAAAAGAATCCAGCACACCCCCAGCTGGGGATGGCTGAACTCCAAAAAACAAGGTAAACAAAACCAAAACTAATAAGTTCAATAGCAGAGCAAAAACTTATCTTTGGGAAGCAGGAATCAGACTGGTCTCCAAGAATCCAACAGAGAAATCACCAGCGACTCAGAAGGGCGTCGGCTGCCTTATATCCAGTCTGAAGTTCCCGTTACACAGTCACCATCCACCTGATCAGGTGTTTGGTTCCTTTCATCAAAATCAGCCTCACTACCTTCCTTCACCAGAAGAGGGAGATCCTTGGACACAAAAGATGAATGAACAGATGAGCTCACAACAGTATATCTGTTTCTCTGGTTCCTGACTATCCGTTCTGTCTAATCCTTTGGTATTGTCATGCTATCTTGTGCTTTGATCCTGGCCTGATCTGTTTACGTCCCTGTCTATGCCCCTTGGTAACTTGTCCCATAGTTACCCTGCTATGAGTTTTCCTTCAGCTCCTAGCTCTCTGGAGTTTAGGCCACGCCCCCAGCAGTCATGTGCTTCAGGTCCTGCTGGTCTGAAGGACGCATCTTCTCTGCTGCTGCCTGCTCCACAGGTATCTTAGTGCATAGTTTGTCTTACTCAGGACATGCGCACTGGCTCAGTGAGAAAGTGCAGTGAGGTGTTCTTGACACTTAATTCACACATTTCTCGTCTGCTTGTGCTCAAAATGTTGCCTTTTAGGCTCATTGAGACGGAAGCTTTCTGCAACCTGATGGTGGCGGCCGTCCCAAGGTACTCGGTCCCCAGTCACTACTATTTCTCCCATTGTCCCGTACTGGCATTACACCAGCATATGTCCCTTAACATTACCCTTGCCCTCAACAATGCTGATACTGGGAAAGTCCACCTAACCACAGACACATGGACAAGTGCCTGTGGGCAGGGACGGTACATCTCACTGACGGCACACTGGGTTAATATAGTGGAAACTGGGACCCTGTCGGACCTTGGGATGGAACACATCCTCCCCATGCCCAGGATTACGGGCCCTACGTCAGTCAGGGTTACCTCCACAGTCTACAGCTCCTGCACCACCTCCTCCTCCTCTTCTTCAGTCTCCATCTCTGAAATGAACACATCAGTCAGAAGCTGGAAGCACTGCAGCACTGCCTCAGCCAAGCGGCAACAGTCTGTGCTGAAGCTAATCTGCATATTTGACAAACCGCACAATGCAGAAGAGTTGTGGACAGATATTTGGCTGACATCGCTGAACCTACAGCCAGGCATGGTCGTGTGTGACAATGGCCGGAACCTGGTGGTGGCTCTTAGGCAAGGTGACCTCACACACGTGCCTTGCCTGGCTCATGTGCTTAACCTCGTGGTTCAACGTTTTCTCAAAAGCTATCCGGAGCTGCTATTGAAAGTACGCCGTCTGCCCATTTTAGAAAGTCAGCTACAGCTTCAGCCGCACTTGCCGAACTTCAGCAGCGTTTGCATCTTCTGGCTCACCGACTGGTGTGCGATGTCCCCACGAGTTGGAACTCTACACTGCATATGTTGGAAAGGATTTGTGAGCAGAAGAGGGCAGTTGTTGACTACCAGCATCAACAAGGCCGTCGATATTCAGTTGCAACTCCACACACAAGACTTCAGGAGTGGACATGGATGTCAGACATATGTACCATCCTCCAGAACTTTGAGGACTGCACCAAGATGGTGAGCGGCGATGACGCCATAATTAGCGTCACCATCCATCGCTTCTCAGCATTCTGAAAACCTCTGCTCACAATTAAAGATGATGCATTGCAGTCAGAGCACGAGGACATTGAGCAAGGAACCATACAGGGTGATTATACTCAGCCAAGCCTCATGTCAATGCAATGTGGCTTGGTAGACAATGAGGAGGAGGAGGAGGAAGAACAGGAGCTACTTTCATGCGCTATAGATGGTACTACAAGCACAGCTGTCATACCGTCTGTTCAGCGGGGATGGCCTGAGGACAGGGAGGAGGAGGAGGACAGCATGGTCAGTCATCGTGTTGGTGAGGACACGGAAGTCTTGCCTGTTAGTAGTCTGGCACGCATGGCTGACTTTATGTTCCGCTGCGTTTCCCGTGACTCTCGCATTATAAAAATTTTCGGGGACACTCATTACTGGTTGATGACACTTCTAGACCCCCCAAAACAAACTTTCAATCTCTTCTTCCATTCTTCCAGGGGCAGACAGGTGTACAAAGATGCTGATGTACCAGAGGGCCCTTGTAGCAGAATTACAGAAAAAATTCCCATGTGAGAACGCTGGCAGCAGACGTCAGAGTTTGTTGTACAGCCATGGAGTCCAAGCGAGAGAGACAGAAGTACAATCTTTCTCAGGCAGAGGAACAATGGCAAAGTTCTGGGACAGTTTTCTCAGACCCTCCCATCGTGACACCACAGAGGTCAGGGGTGGTGTCACAAGAAGTGCAATGTTTGGGAAGATGGTGAGGGAGTACCTTGCAGATCATACAAATGTCCTCTGGGATTCCTCTGTGCCTTTTAATTATTGGGTATCCAAGCTGGACACGTGGCATGAACTGGCTCACTACGTCTTGGAGGTCTTGGCCTGCCCTGCTGCTAGCGTTCTGTCAGAGCGGGTTTTTAGTGCCGCTGGTGGAATTATAACAGATAAGCGCATCCGCCTGTCAACTGACAATGTTGACAGGCTGACTCATAAAAATGAACAAGAGGTGGATCGGGCAAGACTTCTGTACACCACCGAATGAAAACAGCGAAACATAACCTGAAATACATTGTCTTTTTTGTGGAGGTGTATTCTCATGCACCTCTTCACAACCACACATGGCTATCTGCTTCCTGATTTTTTCTGTTTGGTGTTATCGTGATCATTATCCTCATCCTCATCATCCACAACCAGTAGAACACCAGGGTGAACGTATTCCGTGATGCAAAAGTCTCTCAATTTTTGCCAAGGGTGTTTTTATGATGCCCGTTACTAATTTGAAACCAAAACAAATGTTACTCCCCCAGGGGGAACTTTCATAAAAATGAGATGTACGTATATTCTTCCCATTTATTCTTATATTTTACAATTTTACTATTTCTGGACCATCCTCTTAGGGCCTAGTGTATACCTCTACAATAGAAAAATATTGAAATACTATTATGTTTTAATTTATATCCCTGTCTCTGAGCTGTTGCTAGGGACAAACATATCTCATTGAACACATTCTGGCTTCATATCTCTTTTTCTATTTTCTTTCTTCGGTGGATTCACATTTTTAATTTATTTGCTTGATTTCAGTATGATTTATCATTGTCTCCTCATTCTCCACCACTAGATCACCAGGGTTAAAGGGTTCTGTGGTGCTACAGGCAGTCCAATTTGTGGCAAGTGTGTCTATGAAGTCCATAGTATATTTTTAAAAAAATGTACTCCCCATGGGGAAATGTTTGTCAGCACATGCACTGCGTACGTTACAAGCCTAGGAGACACGCACCTTTACATTGGGTCTATTTTTTACTGAGGCCTTCATCAATGTCTCCTCATTCTCCGCCACGAGATCACCAGAGTTAACATGTTCTGTGCTGCAACAGGCAGTCCAATTTTTGGCAAGGGTGTCTATAATGTCCATATTATACTTTTAAAAAATATACCCCATGGGGAAATGTTTGTCAGCCCATTCACTGCATGTGTGGGCGTTACAAGTCTAGGAGACCAGCTCCTTAACATTGTGCCTAGTTTTTAATGAGGCCATCATCAATGTCTCCTCCTTCTCTGCCACTAGATGACCAAGGTTAACATGTTCTGTGCTGCAACAGGCAGTCCAATTTTTGGCAAGGGTGTCTATGATGCCCATAGTATATTTTTAAAAAATGTACCCCCTATGGGGATGTGTTTGTCAGTCCATGCACTGCGTGTATGGGCGTTACAACTCTAGGAGACACACTCCTTTACATTGGGCCTAGTTTTTACTGAGGCCTTCATCAATGTCACCTCATTCTCCGCCACAAGATCACCAGGGTTAACGTGTTCTGTGCCGCTACATGCAGTCCAATTTTTGGCAAGGCTGTCTATGATGCCCATTGTATAGTTTTTAAAAATGTACCCCCCATGGGGAAATGTTTGTCAGCCCATGCACTGCGTGTATGGGTGCTATAAGTCTAGGAGACACGCTCCTTAACATTGGGCCTAGTTTTTTATGAGGCCTTCATCAATGTCTCCTCCTTCTCCGCCACTAGATGACCAGGATTAACGTGTTCTGTGCTGCTACAGGCAGTCCAATTTTTGGCAAGGGTGTATTTATGATGCCCGTTACTAATTTTAAACCAAAACAAATGTTAGTCCCCCAGAGGGAAATCTCATACAAATGAGATGTAAGTATATTCTTCACATTTATTCTTATGTTTTCCATTTTTCCTATCTGTGGAACATTCTCTTATGACCTACTGTATACCGTTCCAATATAAAAATAGTGAAATCCTATTATATTATATTTTAATTTATATCCCTGTCTCTGAGCTGTTGCTAGGGACAAACATATCTCGTTGAACACATTCTGGCTTCATATCTCTGAACCTGTGTTCGCCCCTCCCTTTTGTTATTTTCTTTCATCGGTGGATTCACATTTTTAATTTATTTGTTTGATTTCAGTATGATTTATAATTTTGTCTCCTCATTCTCCACCACCAGATCACCAGGGTTAAAGGGTTCTGTGCTGCTACAGGCAGGCCAATTTGTGGCAAGTGTGTCTATGATGACCATAGTATATTTTTAAAAAAATGTACTCCCCATGGGGAAATGTTTGTCAGCCCATGCACTGCATGCGTTACAAGCCTAGGAGAAACGCTCCTTTATATTGGACCTAGTTTTTAATGAGGCTTCATTAATGTCTCCTCATTCTCTGCCACAAGATCACCAGGGTTAACGTATTCTGTGCTGCAACAGGCAGTCCAATTTTTGGCAAGGGTGTCTATGATGCCCATAGTATATTTTTTAAAAATGTACCCCCTATGGGGAAATGTTTGTCAGCCCATGCACGGCGTGTATGGGCATTACAAGTCTAGGAGACCAGCTCCTTTACATTGGGCCTAGGTTTTAATGAGGCTTTCATCAATGTCTCCTCATTCTCCGCCAGTAGATCACCAGGGTTAACGTCTTCTGTGCTGCTACAGGCAGTCCAATTTTTGGCAAAGGTGTCTCTGATGCCCATAGTATATTTTTAAAAAATGTACCCCCATGGGGAAATGTTTCTTAGCCCAAACACTTAGTTTATGGGCATTACGAGTCTAGGACACCTGCTTCTTTGTAACGGTACATTTTTTTAGGAGGCCCTCCTCCATGTTTCATCCAAGGGGGGATTGGGGTGCGTGCAAATTTGGGTCAAGGCGGCCCTTGCATTCAATGCATAAGGAAACTGTATGGCAGGACCAACTGAAGACTGTGAAGTGGGTTTTCATGTGGCCTTCCAGTATCTGGGTTCAGTTAACCTCTCAAATGTGTTTTTTTCAATATCTGGGTTCAATGGCATATTGGGGTACATATGACTTGATATCAGTGCAGACCCATTCAATGCAACGTTTTTTCTGAACGCCCTCCTGTACCTCCCGTGAAAGAGGTATTGTGGTGCGTTGTAATTCTTTTCAGCCCAACCACTCACTGCATAGGCAATAACAGCATAGGAAACCCACTGTTTAATAATGGCCCTTTAAGCAGATTAATGCCGCCTGATGCTCCTCTAAAAATAGCCTTTGTGACTTTAACAGTCCCGCCTTCAAAAATGAAACAAGATGTGTCTCCTTATGTGTCACTCAACACATGGCCAGCTAGGGTTGTTAAATGTTACAATTACATTTCCCAGTGAATGCATTTGTATTGGTTGAAAGCAATGTTAAATTGGAAGAACGCTTCAAAAACGCTACATGTATACATAGCCCAAGTGGGGGAGGAACAGTTTGGTCTGGGGTTAATTATTTTGCCTTATATGCAAGTCATTAACCTGGAAAGGATGTACCTTAACATATTTCCCAGCAAAATCTGTTTTGGTTTTGCTTTGGTATATTTTTTGGTGCACCCGTTAAAATGGCATGAAACTCTGAAAAAAAATGTTTCAAGCTGTGAACTAGGAGTCAGGAATGCTTCTAAAGGGGGTTTTACACTAAGCGATATCGCTAGCAATATCGCTAAAACGTCACCGGTTTTGTGACGTTATAGCGATATTGCTAGCGATATCGCTATGTGTGATACTTACCTCCGACCGGCTCCCCTGCTGTCCATCGCTGATCGCGCGAGAATGTCAGGCTCCATTTCTCGTCGGGCGCTTCCTGCTGGGCTTCCTGCTGTGTGAGACGAGCGACGCTGGACGCGGGCGGGAGGACGCCAGGATCGCCGCGTCTGAAAGGTAAGTATCGTCCGCTGTACCGCTGCTGCATCGCTGTGAGATCTGCCTGTTTGGCAGCTCACTAGCGATCATTTAGCGATGCACCAGCGATCCTGACCGGGTCATATCGCTGGTCGGATCGCTGGTGCATCGCTAAATGTAAAAGGGCCTTAAGGACGATAACCAATGATGTCCCCATGTCATTTGAGCAGTGTTTCCATTATTTTCAGACGTTTATAGATCTCTAAAGGACCCCTAGGGGGGATCGCGGTAAAAATGCTCTGGTCTCCCATAGACTTACATTGGGCTCGTTGTTCTGTCCGAGTACCCGAGTATTCCAATTTGCTCGACCCGAGCAACGAGCACCCAAGCATTTTAGTGCTCGCCCATCACTAGTCAGCCGTGATTCCTTAAGACACTGAGCTGAACTTGAGTGCAGCTTCAGTGATGAGCAGTAACATCATTGAGGTTGCTTCTGGTCACAGCTGCTGTTTTTTTTATTTTAAAAATAATAAATGGCTAAAAGAGGGTCGGGGAGTTTTTATTTCAAATAAAGGACTTTGTGTATTTATTTCAATTAAAGGACTTTACTCTGTGTCTTTATTATATATATATGTTATAATCACAAATTCATTAGAAACATATTCCCTCCGAATTAGAAACCCATATGGTGAAAAAGTACATTATAAATGAAACATACTTAGATGTTTCCAATGAAAGAATGGTATGATGCCTCCACCTAGTGGTCAGGCATATGTATGAGTGCTAATACTGAGAAAATGAGACAAAAATCTATATGCAATGTCCACCTGTCCTTTAAAATGTATTCATGTTTCATCCCTTTCCTTTGGACCTGATGTTCATATGTTTGGATGTCCAAGCCCATTAAATAAACCTTTAAGCACTATCAGTGCTGGAGCCTTCTCTCTGGGTTTTATATCACCAAGGTTAGGCACCTCAGTGACACAAATACTCCATCCAGGACTTGTCCAGGTGCCATTTTACAACCCGTAGAGAGATGAGTATTAGGTCAGCCATGTTTAACTGTGCCAACAATTCAATAATATTACACTTAGACAGATATTGCGCATGTGCAACACCTTCTATCTAAATGGACGATGTGAGACACGGTTGACTGAATGTGTGTTTGTAGCTGCTTACGGCCACATTCACAAGTGCAGTATTTGGTCAGTATTTTACTTCAGTATTTTAAAGTCAAAATCAGGAATGGGTGAAAAATACAGACTATTTCACTCCTGATTTTGACTTACAAATACTAATGTAAAATACTGACCAACTACTGAACGTGTGAACATGGTATTTGAGCTGTATAATGAATGCCTGAGTCCATTGAAACATGTTGCTGCTCTGTTTCAAGTGTTACTATTATACACTCTGGGCTGGGTCACTTACTTTGAATTTTGGTTTGTCAGCACCTGGTAATGGTGAGATCCCGGCCCCAGAGTGGATTATAAATTCAAAAATGGAAAATTTTGCATTATATTTTCACCCGTATGGCATTCATATTGCATCCATCTTTATACATCAGCAGTTAAGTTTCCAAAATGAACAGTTTCCTGTGTGAAAGAATTGCAAGGTTTCCATAAGCATTGGACACTAATCTAATGATCCGTATAGAATGAATTATTTTTTTTGAAGCACCCATAGACTTGAAAGAACGAGACTCATTCGAGAAACGAAACAGACTAGTGCAGGCTCCAATTTTTTTTCACATTGACAATAGGTCCATTGAAAAAAAGGGTAAACTGAACAGTCCCATTAGTTAAAATTGGTCCGAGTGCTGTCATCTTTTCTCTCGGACAGCTCTTGGACTGGAAATACACAAACGTGAACTTAGCCTTGGGATGCAAGAAAAGTAAGCTAGATTCTCCTTGTTAGATTTCAAAATTATTGGCATCTAAAGAGGCAAATGTTAAATCAAATCATTAAGGGGTTAAGGTTTTCTGGAGAGGTTGTGTTTTAAAATTGGTGCCCAAATTATTGCAAATTTTTTTTATTTCTGAAGACTTCTGAAGCTATGTTGTTATATTGCATCACAATAACATAAATATTGCAAAGATTTATCACTTCAGTTGTTTTGTATTTTGGTCGTAGGATTTGACTCGAAAATAATGAAGAATTGTGGAAAATTCAAAGTAAAGAAAACTAAATTGGACCTCATGATGAATTATATAGTTGCCATCGTAAGTATTTCTGTTACAGTACTACATTTTTACCAAAAGGACATATCAAGTATACAATATCTATGTAAGGAGGAAGACTGGGCTGCGGGTACCTGTATGCGGAATTGTGACGGCTGCATCCAGTGTTTCCGGGGGGAAAGGATGGGGAACCGGACAGGACTGATTACCTGGTGAGAGGGGACATGGTGCACAGAGGGAGGAGAGAGCAGGAAGTATGGGAAGGGTCCGAAGTTTCCCCCCTGAGGAGAGTGGAGACAGGTATGTGCCGCGCTCTGCAGATATAGAAGGAGCACGGAGGTAAGACCCGTTCTCAGTTACGTGAAGGCCCCGCAGGAACAAGGAGCATATGTGTCTATGCAGCCACTTTTGAGGAACATCTTCGGCAGCTGGAGCAAGTGTTGAGTCGGCTGCAGAGTCACGGCCTGGAAATGAAACATCAAAAATGCCACTTTTTTCACCTACAAATTGAATATTTGGGACACATCATATCCACTGAAGGAGTGAGACCGGCGCATGAAAAGATAGCGGCTGTGCAAGAGTGGCCCACCCCGACAACAGTGAAAGATGTTCGGGCCTTCTTGGGGCCTACCAGGTACTACAGAAGGTTCGTAAAGCATTTATCCTGTATCGCTAACCCGCTGCTGGAACTACTAAAGGGATTGCCCTCCAGTTCAAAGAATCTACCTATTCAATGGGGAAGCAGTCAGTAGGAAGCCTTCAGAGCCTTGAAAATGGCCTTGACAGAGGCCCCAATACTCGCCTATGCGAATTTCTCACAACCCTTCATCCTCCACACTCATGGGAGCCTACATGGCCTGGGGGCCGTTCTATCACAAATGCAGGAAGGAAAAGAACGGGTGATAGCCTATGCGAGCCGATCTCTCCACGACTCAGAACGAAACTCAGGCAGCTACAGCTCTTTCAAGTTGGAACTGCTGCAGTTGGTGTGGGCAATGACCGAAAAGTTTGCAGAGTATTTGTTGAGGTCTGAAGTCTTGGTGCGTACCAATAATAATCCCCTTGCCCACCTGGAAAATGCTAAATTGGGGGCCCTGGAACAACGAAGGGTGGCCCGCATGGCAAAGTATCACTATAAGATCACTTAATGAGCTGGGGCTGAGAACACACATGCCGATGCTCTTATCAGGATCCTGTCAGCGCTGGCGGACTGCCATGGCTGAGCAGGGTAGCTCACCCAGACTACGGGGGCCCCAGGGTCTGAAGCTACAGGGAAAGTTCAGATAACAGGACCTGCGATACTGAAGATAGAAAGAAGTACAAGGACCTACGATCATGTGACCACAGGGCGCGTGGCTTAGCGTCCTGTTGCAGGAGATGACTGTAGGATTCTATTACAGGAATCCTGGAGTACAGGCTAGGGAAACTCAGGTCAGACAAACGAGGGGTCATACATGGAGAGGGCAGCGCAGTACCAGAGGAACCGACAGAGAATAGTCAGAATGTAAGAAAAGAATCATACACCGAGATAGCAACGCAGTACAAGAGGGGAAATCAGAGCATAGTCAGGTTCAAGGCAAAAGAGTCATACACGGAGATAGCAAAGTAGTACGAAGGGGACAGGCAGAACTCGTAACAGGGACAGAATCGGATCAAAACCAAACAAGCATAAAGTATCACAATCACTAATCACACCAGGGTCACACACTTGGCCAAGGTCTGAGTATAAGCGACAAGGAGTGAGCCCACAATGAGGCTATAAAAAGCCTCCCAGAATCTCAGAGTGAGGCTGTCCAAATTAACCTCTAAACTTCCTGATCCCACGAGCTCAGCAGATCATGACCGCTCTCTTGTGAGTGACTCATGAGCTGCCGGAACGCGATCGAGATGAAGAATTGGAGGCAGAGGAGATTCCTGGTGTCCGGGACCTTGCTAGGTCATTGGTGGCAGCGCAGGGACAGATCAGAGAGGTGTCTGGAGAGCAAGTGCTAGGACAGACTTGGGATGACTGGGTGCATCTCCAACGAGCAGACAAGGAGTTTGCTCAGTTGAGACAGTGGGTGGCCCTAAAGCAACTTCCCAGCCGGCAAGAGAGAGACGCTCTGTCCCCAGGGGCTCTGCAGATTCTGAGACAGTGGGAGAGGATTCAGTTGGAAGATGGATTGATATATAGAAGAGTACAGCTGGTGCGGGAATTGGGGGTCACATGGCAAGTGGTGCTCCCAGAAAAGTTGATCCGATGTTGTGGTAGCTATGGAGGCCCATGAGAGAGGGGTTCACTTTGGTCCAGAGCAGATGTTCCAGTGGTTGCAGAAGCTGGTGTATCACCCCAGACTGAAGACTGCAGTAGAGGATGCCTGTCAACAATGTCGGAGCTGTGAACTAGCCAAACCTCCAGAGCAGAGAATTCCAACACAGACCATCGTGACTTCTGCCCCCTTAGAGCTACTGATGATTGACTACCTAGCTGTAGGCCCGCATTTCTCGGGTATGAACATTGTCTGGTGATGTGGTGATGACCGACCACTTCACCAAGTTTGCTGTAGTGATTCCGATCCGGGACCAGACTGCTGAGTCAGCTGTGCAGGCCATCTGCTGAGACTTCATCCGGGTGTATGGTTGCCCAAAGAGGATTAATTCTGACCAAGTCGCTTGCTTCCAAGGTCGAGTGATGGAGGAGTTGTACCGTTTGTACCGGATTGAGAAGTCGAGGATGACGCCCTATCATTCTCAGGGAAATGGAGCCTGCGAACAGTTCAATCAACATTGATTCAGATGCTCCAAACATTGGAGGAAGTTTGGAAATTACGGTGGCCTGAGTTCGTGACTGAATTGGTCTGGGTGTACAAAAATCGAGTGCACAGTACAACAGGATACTCTTTGTATACGGTGATATTTAGGCGAAAGGGACGAGAGATCACTGAGCTGGAGTTAGACCCAGAAGAGGACTACCCGCAGACGGGGCTGTCTTCCTGGGTTTGGGAACACCGATATTGACTACAAACTCTTCACCGACTCGTACAGACAAAGTTCCGGGAACTCCAGCACCATGAAATGCCGCCCACTCGAGTGGCAGCTCTGAGAGCAGGAGATCGGGTGTTGATCTGGGGGACAAGTGGCCCTGGGGAAAACTGGAACATCGATGGGAGAAGACCCCGCATCGATTGAAGTGCCATGTCGGCTCTGATGGACGGATGTATGAAGTTCAACCCGTACGAGAAGGCGAAGCACCTACCCGAATAGTTCATCACAGCATGTTGTGGCCCTGTTTGTTACAGGGACCTGAGGAAAGAGAAAGGTTGCTGGACATTAACCAAGTGGCCACTTCTCGACTGTGATGATGAAGAGACAGACGCCTCAGCCCCAGACTTGAATAATTCACCGTCCGCCGCTCCCAGGGAAGTGCCCGGGCCTGAAGCACCAGGGATGGCAGATTCATTGGACCAAAATGTTCTCCCGCCTCCTATCCGTCAACCTGAATTACGCCGGTCAGAGCAGACAACCGCTGGAGTACCTCCCACTCGCTATGAACAAAATCAATTGATTTGGCAATGTATTATTCAAGGAGTGGAAGAGTGTGAACGTCTGATGAAGGAGCTCTCACCCGTGGAATGGCAAGTTAAAGGAGAGCGGGAGTGTAAGGAGGAAGACCGGGCTATGGGTACCTGTATGATGCCACGTCCAGAACTGTCAGGGCTGCATCCAGTGCAGCCGGGAGGAAAAGATGGGGAACCAGACAGGACTGATGACCTGGTGAGAGGGGGCAAGGTGAGCTGAGGGAAGGGAGAGCAGGAAGCATGGGAAGAGTCAGAAGTTTCCCGCCGATGAAGAGTGGAGACAGGTGAGCGCTGCGCTCTGTGAGAACAGGGAGCACACAGAGCATCAAACGCACCGCCAGACAGTGTGAGGTGCTCGCAGTAAGGAACGGGTGCCAGGTGCCAGATCATGATCTGTATCCACCAGCGAGTACAGGCAGTGGAGCACGTACCGTGTAGAGACTTCCATGGTATTACCCCCTTCGGTGCTGCAGATTAATGAACTAGGGGCTCAACGGGTAAAACCGAAGACTGCCCGTTGCCACCAGACGCTTGTTCAGTAGTTGGCAGGAAATGCCTGAGGAAGCCGTATCTGCTATTGCTGGTACTACAACCCTCATCGGACTGCATGCAGCTGAGGAACTTTGGAGTCACGATAAGTTTAATAACAAGACTGTTGTGTTATTTTGCAATTCCAGTTGTTAATTATCTCCCTGTGAGGAGTTTACCCTATTGTTATAATTAAACTGCATTACTGATAACTCTTGCTTTGCATTCCCTGTGTTCCTGCATCCCAGTACCTGCTTACATATACATTCCTCAAAATTGAATTTACAACACTACAGGATGGACAGACGTGTTAGTGATCTGCAAATGATGTAACAATGCAAACAAAATTTTCAAAATATCTTGATTTATTCAGCATCAAGTATAAGCACCAATCACAGAATTGCCACACTTACATGCCATGGCTGCTATCAATGAGGTTATAATGAGGTTATATGAGGTTATAAATGGATGACTGAGGAATGCACTGCCACACTGAATTCATTCCAGCCTCCATTGCAGTCTTTCTGTGCATTAAAATAGCCTTTGATAGCTGTATTTTGGTGCCCTACAGGAGTAACATTCGGCCAGTTCTCCAAGCTGGTTATTAAACTGACTGCCAGCTCGGAGATCAGTTATATCGCTTCTTCCATGTTGTCATCTTTCTTCATACAATTGAAGATATGAGTAGCGTGATGCAGTCACCTGATCACACTGCTGACGTAGTCACCTGATCATGTTGCTGACGTAATGACCTGATCACACTGCTGACGTAGTCACATGATCGCTCACACTGCTGACATAATCAACTGATCACACTGCTGACGTAGTTACCTGATCACACTGCTGATGTAGTCACCTGATCATGCTGCTCACGTAGTCACCTGATGACACTGTTGGCATAGTCACCTGATCACACTGCTGACGTAGTCACCTGATGACACTGCTGACGTAGTCACTTGATCATGTTGCTGACGTAGTCACCTGATGACACTGCTGACGTAGTCACTTGATCATGTTGCTGATGTAATCACCTCATCACACTGCTGTTGTAGTCACTTGATCACACTGCTGACATAGTCACCTGATCATTCTGTTGATGTAGTCACCTGATCACACTGCTGATGTAGTCATCTGATCACGCTGCTGACAGTCACCTGATCACACTGCTGACGTAGTCACCTGATCACGCTGCTGACCTAGTCACCTGATCACACTGCTGACGTAATCACCTGATCATGCTGCTGACGTAGTCACCTGATCACACTGCTGATGTCACTGTTGCACTGCAGTAGCTGCAAGGATGTTGTGAAGGGAAGTGATCCATAGAGCCGATTAAACAAGGAACTTTTATTGGTGGGGATGTTACCATGATAACACAGTATCGGAGGGACAGTGTGCAGAGGGAGGAGAAGGAGAATAGGTGGCACAGTGTAGAAAGGGGCAGCATGGAGGATGACAATATGGAGATAGTGACTGCATAAACGTGGACTATGTGATGGGACAGTGTGAAAAGGAGGCACAGTATGAAGAATGGGCAATGTGGTATCCCCTGGGTTGTTTTTCAACACAACAGTATTCGGTCGCATATTGTTCAGCAGCCTGCATAACCTAAATTTACTACCATAGAAAGTAGCGTTTCCAGACTTGTCTCCCATCAAGCTCATTTGGTCATCGGTTGGCAATTGCAAAGGGAGTTACCAGCAGCGTGTCTTGATGATTTTGGTGCCCAAGAGCATTCAGCGTGGGAGAACATTCCTCAGACAACCATTAATAACGTGGTACTCATACTGGATACTGTATAAATCAAGATGTTTTAAAAATTTTGTTTTAATATACTCTAACTAACCAATGTTTATGCACATTCAATGAAAATTTCATTTTTATTCACAATTTGATACATTCATTCTGGACTGTTACAAACATATTTCAGGTCAGGAAATTGTGCAATAAATACCTAACACTTTAAAATGCTCTAAATGGCTGAGAATTTTTTTAAGAACAAACTGTCAAACTTTATCACTCTTGTAGTAGATATTTATAGTTGAAATACTGTTGGGGAACAGATCTTCAAGCATGTAAGAGGGATATAACGTATGTGATTCACAGCTTATTTCAGAAAGGCTACCAGGGAATTTAACATTGTTTTGTAGTGTAAATTTTAAGCGCCTAAAACTATAAATCAATGAATTGAGGTTTTCTTTTATATATTAGGAGCTTTTTTTATATTATTTATTTTTTTATAACGTAATACTCGATAATATAATTTTATGTTTTACCATATAGTCATACAGTACATTCATTTGTTATAGCATGACCCATGAACTTCTGCAAACATTTCATATCTTTTGATGTTAAAATTGTTCATTTAATTTGTAGGTATTTGTGATTTTGATTACCTTTACTGTGTCGCTGGCCATCGCTTCAGGTTTTTGGACAAAATGGTTCCAAGAAAAACACAGTTACCTACCGAGTTTACCTGCAAACACGACTTCTGCTTACAGTGCCTTCCTTGTTTTCTGGGGTTATACAATACTGATGAGCACCATTGTTCCAATGTCAATGTATATCACGTAAGGATATTCAGGAGCATGAGAATTCAACGACTGTATAAATAACACCTAAAATATGTTGGACCTTCCTATATTTCCTAAACAAAATCAGGGAATTGTATTGGAAACTAAAATAATGTGGTCAAATTTCTATATTTATACTGAAAGCATGTGAAGATAATATATTCTTGCATCATTACCTAAAAGTATAGTTTTAGTAATAAATTCACCAACGTGCTTATTATTTTAATGTTATGTCTTTTCTAAAGGGATCTGTCATGTGAACAAATGCTAAAAACCTGCAGATATAGGGTTAATCTGCAAGTTAATAGCATTCTGAACCAGCCAGCGCAGGAGCATATGCATCCTCTGCCGTGAGGAAATTAACTTTATTCCTCCCGGTAGCATTCAGTTTTCAGTCATGGCGGTTACAGCTGCTGCTCTCTACACACAGAGTGATGAGTGAACATGCGCCGCCGACGCCCCGTGACTGAAACACGAACACTACCAGGAGGAAAACATCAAGTGGCTATCTTAATTTTTTTTCAAGCCACTAATTGAGTCATCAATTAGGCTAGGTTCACATTAGCGTTTTTGTGCGCAGCGTATCATCTGCATGCGCAAACGCATGTCAAAATGCATACAAACGCATGTTTACGCTACATTTTTTATCTGCATCAGCTTACGCATGATGGCAAAAAAAGCTGCGTTTGCATGTGTTTTTGCATGCGTTTGCGTTTTTTCAGCACATGCGTTGGGAGAATTTCCTTGACACAAGCCACACCCGATGGTTGAGTCTCATTTCCCGGACATGAGTATGTGAAAAATGCATGCGTTACGAACGCATGCGTATGCATGTCCTTGCGTACGCATGCGTTCCCATAGACAGTAATGTGTTTATTTGACGCACTCATCCGCATGCGCATGCCTGCGCATATTTGACCGATTTTGCCGCTTCCAAAAATCCAACATGATGCGTTCGCCGGATCCCACAACACACTGAAAAACAATGCATGTGTACGCAGACGCATGGGAACTGATGCAATCCCCTGCCCCTGCGTACACCATGTTAAAGATAGGGAAACATGATGCATACGGATTACTGTGGATGAAACGCTGCGCAAACAGACGCAAATGTGAAACCAGCCTAATAGTTAGATGATATATCCAACCAGTCCCTCATAACCAAATGAAGGGCAAAGAAGAGATCCCACAATTAACTTCAATTAAAAGGTATATATTTTTATTAACAAAATTCTAAAAACAATGTGAATAAGCAGCAAGATAGCCATGATAGAGAACACCTAATTGAAAAATAACAAAAAATGGGCTATAACATTATGCAGGGTATTGCACAGATCACAACACATGATTAAAGAAGCTGGCGGCGAAACGCGCGTCGGGGTGTGCGGACACCTTTTGATCCTGTGCCACAGGTAGATATCATTTTGGCTCCTTTTATTTTTCCTATTTGGGTTTATTTGTGGACTGATTTATGGTCCTCAATAATGGAGCTCTGATAACGGTCTATCTCTTCTTGTGGCTAATTGCCATTTGTTAGGGTTTTTGATAGCATGTGTATGGTGTACTTTACTTATGCAGCATGGATTTAATCAGGGTGGTTTAACTATTGTATTAGGGGATTATTCTCCACTTGGAATTCCTCACTGTTTATTGCTTATTACAACGGATTTATATTACCTAACCCTTTACTCATGTGTTGTGATCTGTGCAATACCCTGCATAATGTTATAGCCCATTTTTTGTTATTTTTCAATTAGGTGTTCTCTATCATGGCTATCTTGCTGCTTATTCACATTGTTTTTAGAATTTTGTTAATAAAAATATATACCTTTTAACTGAAGTTAATTGTGGGATCTCTTCTTTGCCCTTCATTTGGTTATGAGGGACTGGTTGGATATATATGGTTGAAGTGCCCTGTTTACTTTTTGGGACTATTGGTTGTTATATAGTTAGATGTTAGTTAAGTGTTGTTGTCTCAACATTATCTTAAATGAGTGAAGTTGCAAAGTGTTCTTATTAACAATCCTCTCAGTTCTCAAAAATTAAAATTTATAGTTTAATGCTCATTGCCTAAGTTACCGGCAACCTCTGCAAGTCTATCAACAGTGGATGGTGTTCTAAGTAAGGAGTGCAGCTCCTTAAAGCTCCTTGCTTTAGATCTTACAAGCACTGCTCTATAACTAGCTGACCAACTTAGTATCCTTGCACTCCTCCTTCTGTTGGCAGAACCAGAGATTTGCATATTTAAGGCTAGCAGCTGGTCTAAACTATGAATCACCTGGAGCACACCGTAGGAAAGAGACAAGTCAAGTCAGCCCCTTTAAAGAGGTATTTCCATCTGAAATGTTAAAGTCATATCGGAAGGATAGATACATGCCACCTCTCTAAGATGAGCGGATCAATCGGCGGAGGATCGAATTTGAGTTAAATTTCCTGAAATCCACAATTCATCGCTTTCCCATAACGCCTTGCAGCAATTAAATCACATGGTGTAGCACAGCCAATCAGGTGGACTATCACAGGCAGTATAAAACATAGGTGCCAGCTATGGAATGCAATTTTATGGCTGTACTGTATAGGGATAGTAGCTCAGAGCGCACAGGTTAGAGATAGATAAAGACCTAATGCAATTTTTGAAGACTATTTCCGTGTTGCTGTATGTTTCTTACCGGTCATGAACTGACGTGTAGCAACTTTACAGCCTATCATTTTAGGTTTCATTAACTTACTTTTAATTTAGGTTGAAAGTAATTATTAAAAAAAATGTAAATAAAAAAGACAACATATGACTACTCCATTGATTCATATTTGAAAAACTGAAATATGATCTTTAGGTGGTGATAGTAACCAATGGAAGAATGTTCCAAGGAAGTGCATAACTTGTAACCTTGTGTATATTTACATTGCTTGTCTTCTTATGCTTGTATTAAAACCAATAAAAAGATGATTGAAAGAAAGAAAGAAAAAAGACAACAATAAAAAAGTTTAGGTTTTACAATTGTTTGACTAGTCACATTTAACAATCATAGGCACCAGAACAATGCTGCTGATTGTTGCCTCAAATTACTTTCTGTGCATATATTTATTTATTTAAAGTTTATTTAGGGTGAAGTTTTTTTGTCAAGGGTGGGAGAATTTTAACCCAATAACTGGTTAGGTTTATTAGCAAAGTTTATGAACAAATTAAATGTTATTTTGTCCAAAATGTATTCTAAATACAAACATAGCATGGGTGACAGAAGAGTCAGAAAGATAGAAAAAAACTAATAAAAAAGATAAGTACGTGGTTGCCATTAGGAGTGACTCCACCACCACCTGTAGTGGTGGCATCCACCATCCTGGCAATAGTAGTGCCAAACGCAAGTTACATTTGGCCTCCTTTGCAAAATCTAGCAAGTGGATTATTGGGGAAGAAGCGGAGGGCGTGATGGAGTAAATGTTTGATCCCTTACCTCAATCATAGCAGAATGATATAGTCTCTGACAGAGACATTATCAACTGGAATTAGCATTCTGCTTCTGTCCACCTCCTCCTTCATAATAGTTAATAAAGTACATAGAAGAATTTCCGGTTTCTATTCAGCCTCAAAGTCCCCTAAACCACAAGTCTACAGTACTAGTACCTGAGTCAGGGCAAACCTTGGAGTTGGAAATAGGGACAGGAAGGGGGGAAGTTGGGAGCGCCGGCCATTTCACACACAGAGGTACCTGTCAGCCAAATCATGAATGACGATTGTAACATCCCTGCCGGCATCACTGCATGGCTTCCCATCTCCCATCTTACTCACCACTATGGACCATGCTGTGAATTCTGTCCTCTGCCTGCTCCATGCTGTGGGCCTCATGTCCTTGCTTGCTGCATACTTCCTGGCTGTATGCTTAGGGCGGTGGCGCTGGCACTTCCTGAGTGTTATAGAGACAGAGTGCACACCCCTAATTGGGTCCCAGTCTTTTACCAAGAGGTATCGGGTACTTAAGGCATCTCCACTCATAGGGAGAGGCCTGAGCAACAAACTCTGTTAGTCTGTACTTTGCTGCTGAGTTGCCAGGTCTTGTCCTGTTTACCGCCGCTCTGGAGGCTGCATACCCAGACCCGTTTCTGTGCTCTGTGTGTCTTGTGTTCCGCCTCCCTGGGGGCTGCATGCCCAGGCCTGTATCCTTTGTACTTGTTCCCGTGTCCGTCCTTGTCTGTACTAAGTCTGTTTCTTGTGCCTGTTCATGTCCCTGTCTGCTTCCTTCTCTACGCAGCTGTGTGTAGCCTTGTGTCTACTCCTTCTGCTCTGCTTTGCTCTTTGCTCCACACCCTGTGGCTCTGGTCTTCGCTCTGCACCCTGCGGCTCTGCTTTGCTCTTTGCTCCGCATCCTGCGGCCCAGCTCTGCTCTTCGCTCCTCACCCTGCAGCTTTGCTCTGCTCTTCACTCTGCAACCTGTGGCTCTGCTCTGCTCCTGTTCCGCACCTTGCGGTCCTGCTGTGCTCCTGTTCCGCACCTTGCGGTTCTGCTCTGCTTCTGTCCAGCATCCTACGGTTCCGATCCCTCCAGTATGAACTGGTTCCTACCTGTTCTCTTATCCTACCCGTGCCCACATGCCAGAGTGCCAGCTGTGCCCACCTGCCTGCCAGTGTGCCCTCCGTGCCTGCCAGAGTACCAGTCGTGCCCGTCTGTACTTGCCCGCACCTGTCATTAGTGTTCTGTCCCCAGTGGGATCAGCTGCTACAGCCAGACACCGCCCTGGAGTGGTACCTGGCAGCTACCTGCCACACAATTTAACCTCACCATCAGAGGCTCTAGTGAACACCAATGTAGCTGTTTATCACACCCCTTCAGGGTAGTCTGGTTTGTGGCACAATGGGGCCACAATCCTCGCTCGCGCCACCCAATCAGGGCGCGAGCGTTACAACGATGAAGATGATGATGATCAAAACCTGGGAACCAGACAGAAGTGATGATGAGTTGAGGTTATCAGAGGAAGAGGTTGCTTGCATTGGTGATAAACAGCACACACGACGTGAAAAACATCCTCTGGGGTCAAATCAGCTCTTCCTGTGGTGAGCACTGGAGCAGGAAATTCAGCATGTGCTGCTATTGGAGAACGCTCTACAGCACCTGGAATGTCAGGTTGCAGTGGTGTTGAGTCATATGTGTGAGGTTCTTCTGTTTGGCAGCTCTTTTGCATGTTGGGGCATGTCCTAGTTCAGCAGGCACCCACAACATATTTTGACGGCACAGCAATATTCAACTACCGTTTGCATGTTGACACAAGATGATTCTTTGCCAGACTGCAGGCTCTGCAACAGGAAAATAAGTCGTGGATGCCTCAGTTCTTATAGACTAGGAACTACATCTCTCCATGAAGCAACATCACCTATTAATTTGGCAAAGTCAAGCTGGCCAGCAATCAAAGGAAATTTCAAGCTATTCTCTTACCTCACCGTGCTCATCTTTCAATCAGCCAAGCCATACCCTTAGGTAGCATTTTTTCACTATCATCATCACCAAGTTCATCATTGCCATCTTGTTTTACTCCGAAAACTCCTTCTCCTACTCCTCCTCCATTGAAATGACAAATATCCATCACCAGTTGTGTGTCAAGGAAATAACCAAACGCTGCAACTTATCCACTGGTTTATCAACTAACCTTGCATTTTGTCAAGATGATGGTGGTGCAGATGCCTTAACAGCTAGTGGATTCTTCTGCCTTTAAAGAAGATAAAAAAATACCATTATTTCTCACAAGAAGAGATGTCGATTTTTGTTTTCACATGCATGAGAATGTAAGCCACCCTCTGGACTCTGGTTTTTGAGTTCCAAAGTGCACTGAACTATAGATAAAGGGGGAGAGAGGACTTGGGAGCTTCTACGTGATTAATTTGTTGCGCTGAAGTTAGAAATGCCACTAGTGGGTGCCAGTCCGGCTGGTGATTACAGCCATAGCAGGAGAAAAGGAAAAACTTGTTTTGGCACTCCAAAAAGGTAAAATCTCTAAAGTTTATTTAAGCCACTTTTTAAACAGGAGAAATAAAAAACACCTGATGCGTTTCGGGCGTGGTAGTTGTGCCCTTATTCATAGGATATCTAAGTGAATGAAGGCTAGTATATATAGAGGGAAAGATCCAATAAACATAGGGAGAGAAAGATTACATGGAAAAGTCAGCTTCTGTGCAAACAAGATGACAATCATGCATTAATTGAAATACACAAAATTAATATATATAAAACAGATCAATTTTATATTTCATACTGTGGAGATATTTGGTATTCAGGTGCAGTATCCAATATGCTCCTCTGACAGTAAGATGTCTTTGCCAGTATATGACGTCCTCCAAGACAAAAAATGCAAAATATGTGAGGTCAAACACAAGATGACAGTAATAAATTAATTGAAATACACAAAATTAATATATATAAAACATCAATTTTATATTTCATACTGTGGAGATATTTGGTATTAAGGTGCAGTATCCAATATGCTCATGTGACAGTAAGATGTCTTTGCCAGTATATGATGTCCCCCAAGCCAAAAAATGCAAAATAAGTGAGGTCCCCCTTGTGAATGGACAAAAAGTGTTTAGTTGCTCCTAAATAAGTGCTATTCTTATTGTGGATGTTTGATATGTGCTCAGCAATTCCTTTTTTAAGCTTCCTGGTGGTACATACAATGTGTCTTACTTGACATGATGAACAAGTAACACAATATACAACATATTTGGTGTCACAATTTACAGTGGGTACAGAAAGTGTTCAGACCCCTTTAAATCGTTCACTCTTTGTTTCATTGCAGCCATTTGGTAAATTCAAAAAAGTTCATTTTTTTCTCATTAATGTACACTCTGCACCTCATCTTGACTGAAAAAAACAGAAATGTAGACATTTTTGCAAATTTATTAAAAAAGAAAAACTGAAATCTCACATGGTCATAAATATTCAGACCCTTTGCTCAGTATTGAGTAGAAGCAACCTTTTGAGCTAGCAATGTCATGAGTCTTCTTGGGAATGATGCAACAAGTTTTTCACACCTGGAATTGGAGATCCTCTGCCATTCTTCCTTGCAGATCCTCTCCAGTTCCATCAGGTTCGATGGTGAACGTTGGTGGACAGCCATTTTCAGGTCTCTCCAGAGATGCTCAATTGGGTTTAGGTCAGGGCTCTCGCTGGGCCAGTCAAGAATGCGAACAGAGTTGTTCTGAAACCACTCCTTTGTTTTTTTAGCTGTGTGCTTAGGTCATTGTCTTGTTGGAAGGTGTATCTTCGGCCAAGTCTGAGGTCCAGAGCACTCTGGAAGAGGTTTTCATCTAGGACATCTCTGTACTTGGCTGCATTCATGTTTCCTTCAATTTCAACCAGCTGTCCTGTCCCTGCAGCTGAAAAAGACATCCGTAGCGTGATGCTGCCACCACCATGTTTCACTGTTGGAATTGTATTGGGCAGATGATGAGCAGTGCCTGGTTTTCTCCACACATACCACTTAGAACTATCACCAAAAAGTTCTATCTTTGCCTCATCAGACCAGAGAATCTCATTTCTCATAATCTAGGAGTCCTTCATGTGTTTTTTAGCAAACTCTATGCGGGCTTTCATGTGTCTTGCAATGAGGAGAGACTTCCGTCGGGCCACTCTGCCATAAAGTCCCAACTGATGGAGGGCTGCAGTGATGGTTGACTTTGCGGAACTTTCTCCCATCTCCCTACTGCATCTGTGGAGCTCAGCCACAGTGATCATAGGGTTCTTCTTTACCTCTCTCACCAAGGTTCTTCTCCCACGATTGCTCAGTTTGGCTGGAGGGGCCACGTCTAGGTCCCAAACTTCTTCCATTTAAGGATTATGGAGGCCACTGTGCTCTTAGGAACTTTGAGTACTGCAGAAATTCTTTTGTAACCTTGGCCAGATGTGTGCCTTGCCACAATTCTGTCTCTGAGCGCCTTGGCCAGATTCTTTGACCTCATGATTCTCATTTGGTCTGACATGCAATGTGAGCTGTAAGGTCTTATATAGACAGGTGTGTGCCTTTACAAATCAAGTCCTATCACTTTAATTAAACACAGCTGGAATCCAATGAAGGAGTAGAACCATCTCAAGGAGGATCACAAGGAAATGGACAGCACATAACTTAAATATGAGTGTCTGAGCAAAGGGTTCTACATTTCTGTTTTTTTCAGTCAAGATGGGGTGCAGAGTGTGCATTAATGAGAAAAAAAAGAACTTTTTTGAGTTTACCAAATGGGTACAATGAAACAAAGAAACAAAGAGTGAAACATTTATTAAAGGAGTCTGAATACTTTCTGCAGCCACTGTATGAAAGAGGTAATGTTGTATCTTGTAGTGGGGGATATTGTGATGAAACGATTTCTATCAAGTGCATATGTACAAATGTTGCATCTGTTACCTGCACATTCGCTTTATTGATAGCCAATGAGATGGGGTAAATTGTCTTAAGAGGCTGGGAGATAGAAAGTTTCTATCCTTTCCTAGCAACATATCTGCAGCCTTTGTCAATAATTTTGCATTGTCTCATCTTGATTGATTATAGGTAAGTATTTTAGAGCAGTTGTTTTTATATCATTTAACTGTGAACTTTAAGGAATTGAAAAAGTAACTGGAGAATGTTCATTATTGCAGGAAAGGTGTTTTTCGCATGGTGGGAGGAGTTTGGATTTATTTCAGATAGTATTGTGAACTTGTTTGGCATTTAGGCTGTTGTAACCTATGTCAATTTGTCTTTTGCTGATGATAGCTCTCTCATGAATGAAAGCATTATGTGTGGCGCAGACACATGTGAAGGTCGTCCACATATCTCCCAAACCAATAAATATGGCTTAGTATGGGTTATTGTCAGAGAAGATGTAAGCGCCTCCTCCCACCAAGACATGTAAAGAACAGCGAGAAACAGGGAGAACCTTGAGCCAATCGGGGCACCTAGAAGTTACAGAAAGAATTGAGAGTCAAAGATGAAAAAATTGTGACCCAACAGATATTGCAAAGCTGAAATGATAGATTGTTTCAAATTCAATGAATAATTGCTATATCTATTCAAACTATGCTGAATAGCAATGATAGCCAAATGATGGGGAATGGTGGAATATACTGTAAGTGCACAACATCGCATGTCAAGAACTTAAAGACCTCATTCCATTTGAATTTTTCAAAGACTTTTAAAACAGTGGTAGTGTCCTTCAAATATCCTGGAGTTCTTAATACAAGGGGCTGAAGGTGTTCATTGACCCATGGGCTCAAATTATCATTGAGTGAGTCAATTCCAGAGATAATTGGGCAAAGGGAAGGTGGAAATACCCATTTGTGGTTTTTTGGTAGCCCATGAAAAATAGGCAAAATTGGGTAATCAGGTAGGAGCCATCTATAAAGTATGTTGTCTATAGCTCCCAGTCTTATACCCTCTTCTAGGTACTTTGATAGTTCATATTTAAACCCTTCCATGTCTTTCAAATATGAATTAGCCAAGTGCCTATTTTTCATGGGCTACCAAAAACCCACTTGTATTAACCCTGCTGTTATGTTCGGGTCATAGTGACCCGTAAGAGAATTTGTGTGGCCCTGTAGATATTTTTCTATAAGTTTCTAAACCTTGAGGTTGGGTCTATTTATTGCATCTACTATTGTATATCAATTTATTTATTTCCTAAATAATTTCAATGGGGTCATACACGCGCTCTGCCGGGTGTATGCATTGAGATCTGCGCACCATAAAAATGGCTTTATATTGATTATTTTTGGTGCGCAGTCTATACTAAAATGTAGAGCGCATCCAGAGAGATCACTAGGTGTGCACTACACATGTATAAATAACACGCTGTGTAAAGGCCCTTTTACATTTAGCGATGCACCAGCGATCCAACCAGCGATCCGATCCGGTCAGGATCGCTGGTGCATCGCTAAATGATCGCTAGTGAGCTTTCATACAGAAAGATCTCACAGCGATGCAGCAGCGACGCAGCGCACGATACTTACCATTCACACACAGCGATCCTGCGTCCTCCCGCCCGCGTCCAGCGTCGCTCGTCGTCACAGCAGGAAGTCTCAGCAGGAAGCGCCCGACGAGAAATGGAGCCAAACATTCTCGCGCGATCAGCGATGGACAGCGGGGGAGCCGGTCGCTGGTAAGTATCACACATAGCGATATCGCTAGCAATATCGCTATAACGTCACAAAACCAGTGACGTTTTAGCGATATTGCTAGCGATATCGCTTAGTGTAAAACCCCCTTAAGAGGGCCTTATTTTGTAAAGCTGAGCTCTAAAAGCCTCCAAATGATTTTTTTTTGCTAAGTAAGTCTGTCTTCCTGGCTTATCTCCTTGTTTTCAGAAGGGTTCTTATCTTCTCTGATCTTATCAGTATACATATGCTAGCACACTTAAGGCCCCTTTACATTTAGCGATGCACCAGGGATCCCGACAACGATACGACCTGATCAGGATTGCTGGTGCATCGCTAAATGGTCGCTAGTGAGCTGCCACACAGGCAGATCTCACAGCGATGCAGCAGCGATACAGCGGTCATTATTTACCTTTCAGACGCGGCAATCCTGACGTCCTCCCGTCTGCGTCCACGCATCGCTCGTCAGCGCCAGCAGGAAGCCCAGCAGGAAGTGCCCGACGAGAAATGGAGCTGCGCGATCAACGACAGACAGCGGGGGAACCGGTCGGAGGTAAGTATCACACATAGCAATATCGCTAGCGATATCGCTGCTGCGTCACCAAATCGGTGATGCTTTAGCGATATTGCTAGCGATATCGCTATGTGTAAAACCCCCTTTAGCCATTTGACCTTTCAGTTTCTTTGGACAGCAGCTCTGTACACATCTTTGTTCCAGGCTGTATCTTGGCTTTTTACAGGTATCTAGATTGTTATGCTTTTCTTATTCAATTCTGTTGGTAGATTGTATATTGTAAAGGAATACTTTTATTCCTTATTTTTTTACATGTACTTAGTGTTATTACTGTGTGATTCTGTAAGCTATAGGTCACTGCATACTGTCTGCAAAGCTGACAAACTTTTTGCAGCTAAGAGCTGTTTTTTTTCCTTGGCTCCTCCTTTTTTTGAAGCAGGGGGTTATTTACATTTGAAAAACTCAATGTTTTTACAAGTGGTGTCGTATTCTCACTGCTCTGACTGAACGATTAGCATGTTAGATGGCTGGACATTAGGGTGACCGGATCTCATATGGGGGGGAAAAAATGTCAGAATCTTGTTCGTCTGGACCCCACAAAACGATTCCCCTTTCCAGATATTGAGAGAGCCAAAATTTGAGCTCGATCAAACGACGTTAACCCGTGCCGCTCGTCGCTCAAAGTTTGAAAAAATCCAAATTGAGGTATTTTAAGATTTAGGTATTTTGCATAGTCTGTTAGACTATAAAGAATGTGACAACAACATTGCAGAAATAGCCCTGACCAAATTTTCGAACCATTTGTGGTATTTGAATGCAGAGTTGGTGGGATTATCGTTTTTTGATCCCACCATTACAGACAATGAAAAGTTGTTAATGGCTAATAAATTGCTCAGTAGCACAGATGAACCATCAGAGCACGCTAACCTACATGAGTTGATAATTTTACATAGTTATCTAATCTATTCTAGAGCTTTTGTTAAAGTAGTTTTTGAAACGTCAGAATATAATGCTCGGCATTTGCTTACAACTTGCAGGACATATTGCTTTTGTTCTTCATCTCTTGTCAGAAGGTCGTTAAAGTCGGTTACTTCCTACCTCTTTTAATTTTTCTTTCCTAACTTTTGGATTTACAACCCTAGCGTGCTCTGATGGTTCATCTGTGCTACTGAGCAATTTATTAGCCATTAACAACTTTTCATTGTCTGTAATGGTGGGATCAAAAAACGATAATCCCACCAACTCTGCATTCAAATACCACAAATGGTTCGAAAATTTGGTCAGGGCTATTTCTGCAATGTTGTTGTCACATTCTTTATAGTCTAACAGACTATGCAAAATACCTAAATCTTAAAATACCTCAATTTGGATTTTTTCAAACTTTGAGCGACGAGCGGCACGGGTTAACGTCGTTTGATCGAGCTCAAATTTTGGCTATCTCAATATCTGGAAAGGGGAATCGTTTTGTGGGGTCCAGACGGACAAAATTCCGACATCGATTTTTTGCGGTCACCCTACTGGACATTGAGCACTGGTATGTTTTGATGTAGTATAGAAGCTCTTATTGATTTTGAAGCTGCTTGTTTTGGTTTCATTTTTTTACCACATGTGTAGTTTGCTATTTTTCGTTTTGCTTATTACTAAGTTTTTTCTGAATAAAAAAAAATAAAGATTTCATTTTCATTTTTCTTTTTTTATATTTCCAAACATGTTCCCATACAGTCTAGTAAGCTAAAGGTATAAAAATAATTGAGATAGAGTATCTAAAATCAAGATTTAATAAACCGGGTCATAGTGACCCGGGAGCAATACAAGTGTATAGTACATGGGAACAGAAGAGCAGGGTTAAGAAATCCAGGATATTTGAAGGACACAACCACTGTTTTAAATGTGTTTGAAAAATTCAAAAGGAATGAGGATTTTAAGTTCTTGACATGCGATGTTGTGAACTTACCGTGTAATCCATCATTACTTGTTATTTGGCTATCATTGCTATTCAGCATCATATGATGCCACCGCTCAGCCATACAATCCGGGTGCAGCACAGTTGGCCTCTTCGTGGGACAAATTGATTGTTGTCAGACAGGTGAGGAATATGGTGTTCTATTATTTTTAATTTTACAGTAGTAAATAGGTAAAAAAGAGTAGGGAGACTTTCTTTCGGATAAAGGACTCTGTGTGTTTATTTCAATTAAAGGACTTTACTCTGTGTTTTCATTACATTTAACTATGGGGTTAGTAATGGGGTGTCTTATAAACATCTCTCAATTACTAACCTGCGGGCTTGATGTCAGCTGACAATATAAAGCTGACATTAACCGCACAAATTTTACTCCACTTCCCACTGCAACAGGACAAGTGAGAAGAGCCGGGCAAAGCACCAGAATTGGCACATATAATAGATGCGCCTTTTCTGGGACAGCTGCGGGTTGTTATTTTTAGATTGCAGTCTGAGAATATCAACCCCAAGCTGTCTGCTTTAGCCTGGATGGTTTTCAAAAATAGTTGGGGACCCCCACTGGTTTTTAAATTAATTTACATAATTTAAAAAAACAACGTGGGACCCCTCTATTTTTGACAACCATACAATATAAAGCCGACAGCTAAGGGCTGCAGCATGCAGCTGTCAGCTTTACCTGCACTCGTTAGCAAAAATAGAGGGACCAATGTAATTTTTTTTTTACACAGCATGTCCCTGCCAATAACAGCCATGCTAATACTTGTCATGACTGTGATTGTGCCCACAGGAGCAAAGCTTCTTGATTGGATTCCTGGTTGATTCGTTTATTCTTCCTAAATCTTTAAATATCTGGAAGTTAATGTGTGTCTTTAATATGTTTATTTTTTTCTTCCACATTCCAAAAATTCCTGTGAAGGACCTGAAGGGTTAATAAACTTCTTGAATGAGGTTTTGAGTACCTTTAAGGGTGCAGTTTTTAGAATGGTGTCATTTTTGGGTATTTTCTGTCATACAGGCCCCTCAAAGTCACTTCAAATGTTAGGTGGTCCCTAAAAAAATGTTTTTGCAAATTTTGTTGTAAAAATGAGAAATCGCTGGTCAAATTTTAACCCATATAACTTCTAACAAAAAAAAATTATGTTTTCAAAATTGTGCTGATGTAACGTAGACATGTGGGAAAGGTTATTTATTAACTATTTTGTGCGATATGACTCTCGGATTTAAGTGCATAAATATTAAAAGTTTGAAAATTGTGAAATTTTTAAATTTTTCACCAAATTTCCATTTTTTTCTCATATAAACACAAGTCATATCAAAGAAATTTTACCACTATCATAAAGTACAATATGTCAAGAGAAAAAATTCTCATTGCTCATGCTCTGCTGGAAAGGCTGAAGCTTCTTCTTTGCTCGCTCCCTTTTCAGGCGGCCATTAATCACAGTGGGATGTGGCCTCCTTCCTTTTGGTGCCAATTTCCTTCCATGATGCCCATGAAAGGCGCCACCGCCTTCCATTTTCATGCCACTGACCGCTGTCTCCTTGTCAGCGTTCGGCGCCATCTTAAAGTCACTGTCAGCCGCCATCTTTAACTCTTTCACTGCTGTTACCAGTCTACAAGTCTCAGGAATCTTCTTTCTCAGTCTTGCAGTTGTAGGGCTGCTGGTGTCGATCCTGATGACTACACCAAGTGTAACAAGTTGGCATGGGGTGGTAGTCGTGGGCGAGTTCTCTAAGCAACAGTCAATGAGCACCCTGGCACCTTGTACAAGAAAAGATAAATAAAGTCCCCTGTACTGCATGTGCAGCATGCACCACAGCACACTCACAGGATCTGTCAGATTCTCCTCACCTGCTGCTATGTCAGCTCCGAATTTATGAGCTCCACGAATCACATCAGAGACAAGGTCTCTTTCCAACAGCTTAACTTTACTAGACAGCAGTGTATTCGTCTCATAGGTAGCACAAGTCAAACACAGAGACATCTTCTTATCTGAATTCTTCACACAGGCAGCACAAGTTAAACACAGAGACATCTTATCTTTCCCTGTCATCCGGACAGACTCTATCTTCTGCATCAGCTTCTCCTTCCCAACAAGCTCAACTATAACCCTGGACAATCCGTGTCCCACCTGTTTCCTTGGACAATCTCTGTTCCATTCATGCTCCAGGCCCACCAGCTTCCTGCTGTTTCCCTGGTCTGGCTGCGAATTATAGGGTGACGGGCTCGCCAACTTGGCTGCCTCCTTATCCCAGCCACTAACTTCGGATCCTTCCTTGGAACGGTTCTGTATAAGGTGGTGACCACCTGCACGATTCTCAGCCAGGGGCCCCTTACTGCAATCTGCATACTTATCCCCATGGCCTGTAATACTCTGCTCACACGTCCTGCCCTTGGGCAAGGTGCCTGGGCGTCTGTCTCTAATCAGGAAGTGCCTTTCCTATATCTCTCTTCTCTGTGCTGCTCTGCTCTAACTCCTCCCATCTACTTAACCCTTATGCTGCCTATATCTTATTACATCTATCCTATGCTCTATCTCTACTGTGCCCCCTCTATTCTAATCCCCCTATGGTTCTGCACTACTTACTAATCTATCTCTGAGCGAAAGCACAATACATCACATTACAGTACATGACAAATACATTACAGTGCACACAATAGCAAAACATTAATAAAACATTAGAGTGCCGCATGTGACACAGGTGAACAGCATCAAGGAGAGAGAAGGTACATGAGGGTCCCTGCCACCTCCTTACACTATCACAGATGAACCAATCTATAGTCACACTGACTATGCAGTTACAGCAACTCCCTATCCCTATCGCAGACTGAGATCACCACTCCAGTTTTGAATATGCTTCAGCACTTTATTGGTACCACAAGTATATTTAGATCTAGTTCTGTTCTTATGTGTAATGGACTGTGCCCATTCTGAAATCCTAAAATGGCGCTACTTGCCCTACCCTCATTTTTATGGTGGCTGTGATTGTCCCCCTTAATTGCCTGTGCTAGACCATGTGATTTGATAGGTGCAGAGATTTATGGGGTAGCCCATGCGGCCATACCTGACATCATTGCATGCTCTTTTGTTGCTGTGGTCTTCAGCTGTGCATGAAATGGTGCTGGGCATTTTTTTTTAGCTCCTCATGAATTGAATTGGAAATTTATCAAATTTGTAGGGATCAGAGAATTTCAGGAAATTCAACTCAAAGTCAATCCAAGACAGATCAATTCACTCATCATCATCATTTATGCCTAAATTAGCCTTTATAGAGAATTTTAGAGCTAAAACAAGGATAAGGAGAAAAATATAATATACAATTGTAATTAAATAAATTCATGCAGTGTTTAAAAAATTGTTCAAGCTTTTTGAAGTTTCTTTTTTATATTTATATTTTTAGATTAGAGTTCATCCATTTGGTCCATAGCATGTACATTGACTGGGACATTGAAATGTATTTTGCGGAAAAAGACACACCAGCAAAAGCCAGGTCAACTAGCCTCAATGACTTGCTTGGTCAGGTTGAATACATTTTCTCTGATAAGACTGGAACCCTGACACAGAACATTATGACTTTCAAGAAATGCTGCATTTCAGGAAACAGTTACGGTAATCTATCACAATGCAATTTGCAAAACTTCAGAAAAGTACAACATTCTTTATTGTGTTATACAGTATTTTTGTGTCAATGAATAAACTTTATATTTTTTTATTGCAGGAATAAACTCCATTGACAAGAATCTGAAGGTACAGCTATATTTTTTAGTGTTTATTAAATCCTGTTGTAATTTTGCTTCTGTAATGTGTAAAGTTTTTTTTCCTTTTTTTCAGAAGATGGGGTAAAATGTAATATTATTTAACTAGCATAGATGACCACACTAGATAACATTTCTCATATTTTTATTTCATAGATAACTTCTGATCTTATTTTATTGCAATTAAAAATGGAATGCTATTTCCTTAAAAGTATAGATACCATAGAGTAGAGACTGAGGCCCTTGGGGAACTGCGTTTCTCCTTGGTTAGTACCTTCCAGTTTGCTCATTATGGCTTGCTCACAGGAGCATATAAATTGGATGAGTGCAAGGCGAGAAAACATTGCATTGCACTCTGACCAATGTTATTAAATGAGTCAGTGCTTTCTTTTTAAATTCTGTGGAAGCATGGTGGAAAAGCAATGTCTGACTTTCATTTGTTCATTTTCACAGATTTTTTATTTATTACTACTTTTGTCAGATTCATGTTATATCTGTGACCATTGTGGGTTTTTCTGTCATTACACAAAGGGTACCAACAATTTTAACCACATGTGTATATAGTTATATATATATATATATATATATATATATATATATATAGTAGGGATTCAACTCGCTAAGGAGCCACAGGAGTCAATCAGGAGGCACGTTCCTTTTAAAAGTTCTCAGGGTTTATTGCTTCATAAACCATGACCAGCACATAACATAAGGAATAGCCTTTAGCTCAGATGAAAGCAAGTATATGTGTCCATTATTTCAGGCTCAGTCCTGGAGCCTCAGCAAACACAGGAGGCTTATCCGTCCTCACATACAGCCAATATACACAGGCCTCACCAGGTCAGCAGCCTCAGCACGTGGTCTTCAGGAAGGTAGCACACCTTCCTCCACATAGGCCTGCCGGGACCTTCCACATGGCCCAATCAGATCCATGCTCTCTCTCTCATATGACCAGACCTTATATGGTCCATAACCACACCCACAGGTGATCACATGGCTATGACCTCACTAAAGGTCCTATTACACACAGCCACACACAGGCTTCCCTGACACATTGTAACGGAAATGTCAGCAGTACCTCTTCTGATCAATACACATATTCAAGCTTCCATCACAAGGCCACCTACCTTGGGATACATAACGGTCATTCAGCATCCTATACCCATGACACCCACACAGCGCCCCCTAGCGGACATAGTGGTCACTACACCACTATATATATATATATATATATATATATATATTGTAAGGTAGCACTGTCTTTCGGGTAGGGGATACTTGCTTGGCAGCCAAATAATCACATCCGGCACGGGTTTTCCATAAAACAATAACAGTCCATGCGGTTTATTCAGGCATCATAAACCCACAGCAGCAACATGAAGTTCATATAAACAGCATAGCGTCCATGACAGAGCTTCACTCTGTTTATCCTGTAGTCATACAGGTTGTGCAATGTCCAGCACACAGGCTCTCGAGCCTCACAGTTATATCCCCTGTCAGGGTTACCTTCTCATAGCTGCTTCATACTCCATACTTCAGATGTCCGTCTCCTCTCCTGGGAACTGTCAGACGCTTGCAGCCATTACTCACAGCATTCACGTGCTGTCAGGCAGGAAGCCCCATCTCCCAGCGGGACCTTCCACAATGGACCAACCGGGTCCTAGCATTCACTCATGTGACCTACCCTGGCCACCTTAGATGGTCCGTAGCCACGCCCACCGGGTCACATGGCTATGACCTCATCACAGGTCCTACAAGCATTCATACATTCTTTACTATGGCATTCTAGCCACACCCCTGGGTGGATTTGTAGGTAGCTCTCCCTAACCCATTGGCACGAAACCTCAGCAGTATCACTGCTGATCAACATATAGACAAGTTTTCATCTCAAGGCCACCCACCTTGAGATACATTACGATCATTCAGCATCCTACACCTATCAGGACACTGGAAATGCTTATACGCCTGTCCTGGGACACGCACACAGCTCCCCCTAGCGGACACAGTGGTCACTACACCACATACCTCCCCCCTCTGTTCAAACTTGTGTGGTTGAACACACAACATTACCCCAGGATCTCGCGACCGGGCACTCATTACACCTTGCCCCACAGGTCAAGAGAACTGTCTCCATCCGTCATACGGCCTCATCTCTATGTTAGGCCTCCCCCACCCCCAGCGGTCAGAATATCGGCCCTGATCTTTGGCCCTCCAGTCACAGTCTATCTGCGTTATCAGACACTGTTTAGTCACCACACTCCTTTCTCTCACTGACCGGCTCTCACGGTTGGTGCGGTCTTAAGTCTTAATCGAGCCTACTGTCTGGCCTGAGTCTGACCCATTCAGCGTCTCATAGGAACTAAGGTCTCTCAGCCTCGTACGGCCCATGGAACTGCCACTTGCTGACATTCTTCTGCCACCTGCCATGTCACTACTTGGCGGAACCCTTCGGGTCCTTACATCTTGGGTTGAAAGCGGCCACCACCTGGTGTTCCGTACCTCTTTATTGATCCGCCGACGGTCCAGCCTCAACTACTCAATCTCTTGCAGGTACCCCACTCAATACTCCAAGAGCATCCGGAAGTTTCTCAGGCTTTCCACAGAGCCAACCACCATGATGGGAATCCTACCCTTTTCACTGGATACCTGGTCTTCATCATCAGGAGGCATCCTCACCCTCACCACACCGAAGATATTCACAAGGCCTTGCATTACCTTCCTGAATCTTCCAATGATTCTCCCAATCAGACCTTTGGGTACCAGAACTACATCTTTCCACAAACCCAGCCGATCCATAGCCTCCCTTACTAACTCTAGGCGTCGAGCAGCTTTCATATTACTCCACCTGACCAACTGTTTGGCGTGAAGACATTGCAGATGTATGTTTTTCAGGACAGCTACCCGCTTTGCTGTGTCTTCCCTGGCTGATACTATCACCAACTGCCGAGTCTCAGGTGCCCAGTGCACCTTACATGCCTTGACTGCCTCTTTAAAAGCCTCATGCACACCTTCCTCAGCACAGGCTTCTTGCATGTCCTCGGGCACGTCAGTCACAGACTTGAAGGTTGTGGCCTTGCTCTCTTCCTGGCCAGGAGGCTCTGGCTTTACCACAGACACTTCCCTCACTACAGTTGACCCGACTGGGTGGCTGTCTTCTTCAGTTCTTAGCTCCCCAACTTCACGAGATCTCATCTCTTCACGGCCCTCTGCCAAGACAGGCACTAGCAACTCCGTCCCACCACCAGTCGGACCCGGCCGCTGTACATCTCCGTCCAAGCTCTTCTCCCGCAGAAGACCTTTTACTACTCCTCTGAGTTCTTCCATCTCTTCCCTAAGGGTCTTGTTCACATTTTGCCACGTTGACAGGTGACCTTTTGAGCTCATAGACTTCTTTCTCTAGCTCTTCTATTCTGTGCTCCCTTTCTCTCTCAGAGCCACAGTCACTCCCAGAGTCTGAGTCACCCCGGCCTGTCGAGTAATCCTTCCAGTTACCCACTAACTGTGTGAATACTTCAGCTGTCTTATCAATCCGGTAAATGTCAGTCGTGTCACAAAATGTCAGATCCGTCAGTTGTGCAGGTGTACCCCTTCTTCCGGTCACATCTACCTCTGACCTGTCCATGTCAGGAGCCGGCACCGTCTTAATATCTGTTAGCCCGACAGTAGAAACATCTCCAACCTCCTGCCATATATCATCAAACACGATAAAGTCCCGGGCCCCTCTCCAAGCCATACACTAAATCCGGTGGTATCCCGCGACCTTGGCACTCACCACTTGTGGACCCCTCAAACAGTACTCTGTCTACCGCATAGTTCACCGTGACCCCATGTTTACAGCGAACCTGGACCATTATCTCGGCCAGACAGAAAGTGAGAGGAGTTCCTGTCAGTCACCTGACTCTTTGAGACCAGCCGACCCAAGATTCCTTCTCGGTGCAGCATTACGGTACACACCTGTGGCCCGTCGTTATCTGGAAAGAATATCCCACATTCTGAAAAAGTCATACACGAACATTGCTGTTCCTCTTTTGACACACCGGCCCCTCTCTGGACCACCATCCCAATTTGGGTCACTGCCCCCCTCTGGGACTCCACCCCCTTTTGGGCTACCACCCCAATTTGGGTCACCGCCCCCCTCTGGCACTCCACCCCCTTTTGGGCTACCATCCCGATTTGGGCCACCGCCCCCTTTCGGGATTTCCCCATGTTCGTTTTACCGGTCTCCTTAGCCCGCAGTTCACACAACTAAGTGTATGTCTCTTTTACGATACGACACAAGTCCTTGCTGGCACCACCACAGCTCCTGCTGTCACCGATCTCCGACACCATCGGCTGCCGCTCACACACAGCTGCTGGTGTCACCTTCGTAACCCCGCCGAGTTACAGGAAGCCGCTTGTCCCCTCTGTAATCCCGCCGAGTTACAGCAAGCCGCTTGTCACCTTCTTGACCCCCACTGAGCCACCGCAGGCTGACTTGAAAGGGAAAAGAAAAAAAAACACACATGCAACACAAAATTCACATGTCCTGTCTGTGTGCTCTTCAGGACGTCCGTCTCCTCTCCTGAGACCGTCCAGCACACAGGGTGCACCGGGTGCTATTCAGGGAGCCGACCCTCCTCCCAGGGTCACCCAACACACCGGCCTCACCAGGTCCAGGGGCTCAGCGGGTGCTATTCAGGACATTTGTCTCCGCCTGAGACTGCCCAACACTCATGCCTCACCAGGTCCAAGGTCATACCACGTGCTCCAGGGATCCGATTCTTCTCGCAGAACCTCCCAACACTGACCCTCCAGGACCTTGCTCACTGAACCCTCCAGGTACACAGTCTTTCTCACTGACCCGAGTCAGTGCAACACGAACACCTGTCCGTTAACTGTGTCGACCACACAGGTCCTCGGGTACCTCATATCCACAGAGGCACCCTATCACAATCCACAGTCTCTTTCTCTGACCCCGGTCAGCACATCACACGGTTTTCACGACCGTCAGCCCTCCTAACTCAGCGTTGCCAGCACTGCACCATGTGCTTTTGGAAACCGTTGCCCTTAGCAACCGAATTTTTCAGTCCTCTTCCGTTGCTCCTAACAACAAGGCTACAACACTGCCCATAGCATTCTCCACCAGGTTGTGCAATGTCCAGCACACAGGCTCCCAAGCCTCACAGTTATATCCCCTGTTAGGGTTACCGTCTCATAGCTGCTTCATACTCTATACTTCAGACGTCCGTCTCCTCTCCTGGGAACTGTCAGACGCTTGTAGCCATTACTCACAGCATTCACGTGCTGTCAGGCAGGAAGCCTTATCTCCCAGCGGGACCTTCCACAACGATCCAACCGGGTCGAAGCATTCACTCATGTGACCTACCCTGGCCACCTTAGATGGTCCGTAGCCACGCCCACTGGGTCACATGGCTATGACCTCATCACAGGTCCTACAAGCATTCATACATTCTTTACTATGGCGTGCTAGCCACATCCCTGGGTGGATTTGTAGGTAGCTCTCCCTAGCCCATTGGCACGAAACCTCAGCAGTATCACTGCTGATCAACACATACACAAGTCTTCATCTCAAGGCCACCCACCTTGAGATACATTACGATCATTCAGCATCCTACACCTATCAGGACACTGGAAATGCTTATACGCCTGTCCTGGGACACCCACACAGCTCCCCCTAGTGGACACAGTGGTCACTACACCACAATATCTAATATATAAAGCTCAATGTGGGTGTGTATGTGTGTGTGTGTGTGTGGGTGAGTATGTCCGGGATTGGCATCCGCACCGTCGCAGCTACAGCCACAAAATTTTGCACAGTCACACGTCTGGACCCCGAGAGCGTCATAAGCTATGTTGTGAGGCGAAATTTTAACCCCACGCGTTCCAATTCACCAAACAATTTTGCCCCTATCTACATAATGGGGAAAAAGTGTGTGTGTATCAAGCCCCGCCCCTCATTATGGTGTATAATGGTTGCCATGGCGACGCTGATGTCATCATAGGTTGCAAGTCCCGCCCCTCATTATGATGTCACAATGGTTTCCATGGCAATGCTAATGTCATAATAGGTTGCAATGGTGAAGATCCTGTCACAATGGTTGCCATGGTGACGATGATGTCTTAATAGGTTTCAATGGTGACGGTTATGTCATAACGGTTGCCATGGTGATGATGATGTCATAGTGGGTATATGGGCACGGGACTATGGGATGGAGGATGTGTGATGGGTATATGGGCACTGGACTATGGGATGGAGGATATGTATGACGAGTATATGGGCACGGGACTATGGGATGGTCGATATGTATGATGGGTATATGGGCACGGGACTATGGGATGGAGGATATGTATGATGGGTATATGGGACTATGAGATGAAGGATGTGTGATGGGTATATGGGCACTCGACTATGGGATGGCGAATATGTATGATGGGTATATGGGCACTGGACTATGGGATGGAGAATATGTATGATGGGTATATGGGCATGGGACTATGGGATGGAGGATGTGTGATGGGTATATGGGCACTCGACTATGGGATGGAGGATATGTATGATGGGTATATGGGCACGGGCCTATGGGATGGAGGATGTGTGATGGGTATATGGGCACTGGACTATGGGATGGAGGATATGTATGACGAGTATATGGGCACGGGACTATGGGATGGTCGATATGTATGATGGGTATATGGGCACGGGACTATGGGATGGAGGATATGTATGATGGGTATATGGGACTATGAGATGAAGGATGTGTGATGGGTATATGGGCACTCGACTATGGGATGGCGAATATGTATGATGGGTATATGGGCACTGGACTATGGGATGGAGAATATGTATGATGGGTATATGGGCATGGGACTATGGGATGGAGGATGTGTGATGGGTATATGGGCACTCGACTATGGGATGGAGGATATGTATGATGGGTATATGGGCACGGGCCTATGGGATGGTGGATATGTATGATGGGTATATGGGCACGGGACTATGGGATGGTCGATATGTATGATGGGTATATGGGCACGGGACTATGGGATGGAGGATATGTATGATGGGTATATGGGACTATGAGATGAAGGATGTGTGATGGGTATATGGGCACTCGACTATGGGATGGCGAATATGTATGATGGGTATATGGGCACTGGACTATGGGATGGAGAATATGTATGATGGGTATATGGGCATGGGACTATGGGATGGAGGATGTGTGATGGGTATATGGGCACTCGACTATGGGATGGAGGATATGCATGATGGGTATATGGGCACGGGCCTATGGGATGGTGGATATGTATGATGGGTATATGGGCACGGGACTATGGGATGGTCGATATGTATGATGGGTATATGGGCACGGGACTATAGGATGGAGGATATGTATGATGGGTATATGGGACTATGAGATGAAGGATGTGTGATGGGTATATGGGCACTCGACTATGGGATGGCGAATATGTATGATGGGTATATGGGCACTGGACTATGGGATGGAGAATATGTATGATGGGTATATGGGCATGGGACTATGGGATGGAGGATGTGTGATGGGTATATGGGCACTCGACTATGGGATGGAGGATATGTATGATGGGTATATGGGCACGGGCCTATGGGATGGTGGATATGTATGATGGGTATATGGCACGGGACTATGGGATGGAGGATAATTATAATTTGTTATAACTAACCACAGTTAGTTACTATGCCCGGGCAGCGCCAGGCTCTTCAGCTAGTATATACTGTATATATATTACTGGGATAATGTGCATACTGACCAGCATGGGATGCTTGCGGACTGGGGTTACTAGGGCCTACATGTGGAATTTACTCCAGTGGCCCACCCTACTTCTACTGCACATGTTCTTATACGTGATCATTTTATCAGGTAACATAGTGGGAAAAACAGAAGAGTTTTATTTGCTGCACTACATCAAAGTGCATTTTCCCTTAAAGGAGTTATGCTAATTTTGGAAGTAATCCCTTATATCTGGGATAGGAGATTACTCGCCAATCCCTGGTGGTATGATCCCTTGAGATTCACATGCCCAATCTCTACTCTAATCATTCAAGACTTTATGTATGATGGGTATATGGGCATGGGACTATGGGATGGAGGATATGTATGATGGGTATATGGGCACGGGCCTATGGGATGGTGGATATGTATGATGAGTATATGGCACGGGACTATGGGATGGAGGATAATTATAATTTGTTATAACTAACCACAGTTAGTTACTGGTCATGGTCATATGAAATTCAATCCAGAAAAGGAAATGGGACCAATGGGAGACATGGGGTATGATCCTAGTGAACAGCAGGAGTCCAGTAGGTGAGTTTATAATTATTATTTTCTTTTTATTTCAGACCATGGACAACCCTTTAAAGGGATGTCAACATTTTGCACGGAGCAGCAAGGTGCAGCACCATTCGATGTTTAGCAGCCGCTGCCAGGTCCTGCAGATCAGCTCCAATTCAAAAGAACAGGAGCTGTTCTGCAGTACCCTGCCACAACCACTACTCTATGAAAGGTGCTGCCCATTGCAGCTTCACTCAGTGTTTACCTGCGACCGCCACTGGAGCAAATAATGGCTGATCAGCGGTCACGCAGGATGTCAGATATCCATTGAACTGAAATTGATGACTTATCCCTGTGGAAAAGTCTTCAATATATTGTGACTGGATAACCACTTCAATGTACTTTACAGTAAGGCCCCAATTCATTGTTGCCTTTGCACCTGTTTTTTTTTTTTTTTACCAGAAATGGACACTCGGTTCACAAAGAATCAGGGGCATGTGAATGACCCCATAGACTAGATACGAGTGGTATCCATGAAAACCCGAACAGCACCTATATGAGACCATCAGATGTATGAATAAGACCTAACAGTGATTATGCCCCTAATTAGTTAATAAGGACCAATTGGCTCATCTATCATGTTTGTTTTTGTAATTTCATCTTTTCTTAGAGCTTGTGTGCCGTTCTGCTATTCTTTCTAGAAATGATTGAATACACTGACAGCTTTGTGTTACCTCTTGCGGGCCACATAGACTGACACTATCCAATCAGGGCTGACAGGGCCAAATTATATAAGAACACACTACTTCTCCATTTGCTTGTATCAAGGCAGTTACACTAGATATGAGAATGCATCAATACATTTCTGGCACTTTCCTGACGATTGTCATATATGTAAATACACATTACAGGACATTGCATGCAGATATACTAAGGCCTTTGGTGCAGAGTCATCTTACCATTGTGGCACATATGTAAGGAGGTGGCGCGGACCCTCATGTGCCTCCTCTCCCCTCTTCCCATTGGAGGGGCTGATAAAGAGCTGGTGACAGGAAAGACACAGATGTGACATGGCCTGTCCAAGGAAACAGATGGGACACAGACTGTCCAAGGAAACAGATGGGACACAGACTATCCAAGGAAACAGATGGGACACGGTGTTGGGCATCGGTTTCCTGCAGCTGCACAGCGGGAATCCAGAGCCATACATCCAGCGGTCTCCCATTCCTTTCTGACCACTCAGGGACATGCACAGCAATCTCGGTGAACCAGGCGCCCTGCTCAGACCAGCTCTCTGGGTCTGGATGTTGCTGCCACCTCTGGACCAGCAATGATAGCGCAGCCTGCTTTGCAGGAAACCACTCCAGAGGCTAAGTCCGATAGTGTGATGCCTCACGGCACTGTCGTACAGCGGCAGTAATTACCGCCGCGCTGCAGTTAGCAGCACTTACTGGCATCCGTGGTAGCGACGCCGCATGCAAGGTAGGTCAAGACGGACACCGACCTCTGCCTTGAGCCGTGTCCTGTGACCATATACCGTGTGTGCACGCCAGCTGAGACCTGTGATGCTAAAAGGCTCGGCGTTTATGCTTTATTTGTACTAAAGCACCTCTGTGAGTTTAACAGAGTCCGCTCTGCGCACCTTGGGTGACGTTTAACCCGAGTGCAGTATACCGCCATATAGCGAGTCTGCCATTACTCAGCAGCGGTTGTTACACCTACTGCATGGTGGACCCCGGGGGGCGAACGCACTTCCCATTATTTATATTTAGTGTGTTCCGCTGTCCCTAACATTATACTAGCGCCAGGGTCTGGCTAGTAATGGCGGACCTGCAGCAGCTGCTGCAGTACATTTGGCAGCTGGAGAGCAGGTTGGTGGCTATCGAGAGCTCCACCTCAGCTGCGAATGCTACGGTAGCCGCTGCTCAGGCAGTCGCAGAGGCTGTCTCACGCATGCCCACACTCACGCCTATGACGACAATATCTCGCCTCCCGCTCCCCGACAAGTTTTCGGGTGAGAGCGCCACCTGTAGGGGATTCGTGAGTCAGTGCTCTATCCAGCTTGAGTTACTGGCTGCACGGTTCCCTATAGAGCGGGCTAAGGTGGGGTTTATTGTTTCTCTTTTATCTGGCAGGGCATTAGAGTGGGCTACGCTATTGTGGGAGCGTGATGATCCTGTGGTTCAGGGGGCTGCTCAGTTCCTCGCGGCTCTGAAGCAGGTATTTTTGGGACCACGGATCACGCACAACACCTCTCTCCAATTATTTACCCTAACACAGGGGTCTCTCTCGGTCAGCCATTATGCCGATTCCGGACATTGGCTTCCGAACTAGAGTGGCCCGATAAAGCACTCATCCCTGTGTTTTGGAGAGGGTTAGCAGAGCATGTCAGAGATGCTCTAGCAACCAGAGAGGTCCCCACAAGTCTGGAGGAAGTGATTGCCATCTCCACCCGCATTGATCTCCGATTTACGGAGCGCGGGCTGGAATGTGAGCAATCCAGACGAAGGGTTAACTTGGCTCCCACCTTCACTGAGCCACTAAGATCTCCCGCTCAGGAGCTTACACCCTCCGAACCTATGGAGGTGTCTCGAGCCGGCCCCAAGCCACGTCCGGTGCGAAGCTCCGCACGTTGTTACCAGTGCCGGCAGTTTGGTCACTCGGCTAGCACGTGTCCTCTGCGGTCAGAAAAACTATCACGTCCATTGGTCGTAGGTGGTGGTCAGGCAAATATGAAACTCTTTTCTCCCAAACCGGTATTTCGAGGGACATTAGATAATGGGAGGTAGAGGTCACCGTGGATTCCGGGGCTGAGGGGAACTTTATGTACTTGACCTTCGCTCAGAAACACGCTATTTCACTGGTGTTACTGCCCCAACCTCTGACCATCAGGGTGGTTAATGGTGCACCTTTATCATCTCAGGTGACCCACCAGACGGCCCCACTCGGGCTCTCAATCTAACCCTCTCATCATGAGATTCTGTCCTTGTTCATTTTGCCAGATGGCATCGACCAGGTGCTTCTCGGAGTTCCCTGGCTCCGTTGTCACTCCCCTCATATTGATTGGACTTCGGGGAATATACTGGGTTGGAGCAAGGACTGTGAGGGAAGGTGCCTGATGGGCAGTGTTCAGGTAGCTTCCACTGAAGTGCCCGCGGATCTCTCCGCGCTCCCTAAACCTTACCACCAGTACGCTGACGTCTTCTCTAAAAAATCTGCGGAGACGCTCCCGCCGCACCGTCTTTACGATTGCCCGATAGATCTTGTGCCAGGCACGGAACCTCCTAGAGGCTGTATGTATCCGCTGTCACTCCCTGAGACAGAGGCTATGTCCCAATATATCCGGGAGAACCTGGCTAGAGGTTTTATCAGAAAGTTGGTGTCGCCGGCTGGTGCAGAAGAAGAGCGGAGAGTTACATCCCTGCATTGACTAGAGAGGTCTCAACGCCATAACAATTAAAAACAAATACCCTCTCCCTTTAATCTCTTAGCTATTTGACAGGTTGCGAGGGGCCCGGATCTTTACGAAATTAGATCTACGGGGGGCGTACAACCTGATCCGCATTCGTGAAGGAGACGAGTGGAAGACAGCCTTTAATACCAGGGATGGCCACTACGAATATCTGGTCATGCCCTTCGGCCTTTGTAATGCGCCTGCTGTCTTCCAGGATTGCGTCAACGACGTCTTCCGCGATATGCTCTCCGCCTCGGTGGTGATCTATCTGGATGACATCCTCATCTTCTCGCCAGATTTGACCTCCCACCGGAGAGACGTCTGCTGGGTCTTCGACTGTCTGCGGGTGAACTCTCTTTTCGCCAAGCTGGAGAAGTGCCAGTTTGAGCAGGAGTCCTTGCCGTTCCTGGGCTACATCATCTCGGCCCAGGGGTTGGCTATGGATCCGGCCAAACTGCAAGCGGTAATGGACTGGCAGGAACCACACTCCCTCAAAGCAGTGCAGCCCCTCCTGGGGTTCGTCAACTATTACCACCAGTTCATACCTCACTTCTCCACACTGGTAGCTCCTTTGGTTGCTCTCACAAAGAAAGGAGCTAATCCTAACTCTTGGTCTGAACAGGTCTCCAAGGCCTTCTCGTCTCTAAAATCCCATTTTGCTGGCGCTCCCATCTTACACCGTCCAGATGTGGATAAACCGTTTATCCTGGAGGTGGATGCCTCTTCCGTCGGTTCAGGAGCTGTTCTTTTCCAGAAGGATGCTCAAGGTTGGAAGCATCCCTGCTTCTTCTTCTCTAAGACCTTCTCACCAGCGGAGAATTACTCCATCGGGGACAGGGAGCTGCTAGCAATGAAGTTGGCCTTTTCCGAGTGGAGACATCTCCTGGAGGGAGCCCGGTTTCCCTTCCAGGTGTATACGAACCATAAAAATCTGGTCTATTTACAAACGGCCCAGCACTTGAACTCTCGTCAAGCTAGGTGGTCGCTCTTCTTCTCCCGCTTCCGCTTCACCTTGCACTATCTCTCTGGAGAGAAGAACGTCCGTGCGGATGCACTCTCACGCTCGGTAGTCTCAGTGGAGGAAGGGGAGGCTGAGCCATGGCTAATTCTCCCTTCGGAGAGCTTTACGACCATGGCTCCAGTTGCTCTCGAGTCAGTGCCACCGGGCAAGACCTTTGTGCCTCCTCAGCTACGGCCGGAGGTTCTCGCCTGGGCACATGCGTCCAGGGTGGATGGTCACTTTGGCAAGAAGCGGACCACAGAACTCCTGGCAAGGTCATATTGGTGGCCGCACATGGCTCGAGACACAAAGGAATACATACAAGCATGCGTCTCGTGTGCACAGAACAGGTCCTCTAGACAGAAGCCGGCTGGGTTATTGTACCCTCTGCCGGTGGCGGATAGACCTTGGGAGATGGTTGGCATGGATTTTGTGGCTGGCCTGCCCAAGTCTGGTGGCAGTACGGTCATCTGGGTGGTCACCAACCCTTTTTCTAAAATGGTGCATCTGGTGCCACTCGCACGGTTCCCTTCCGCTCGTGGTCTTGCCACACTGTTCATAAAACATGTATTCCGTCTGCATGGCATGCCAGACAAAATTGTTTGTGATCTAGGTCCCCAGTTTGCGTCCCAGTTTTGGAGGGAGCTCTGCAGCCTACTCAGCATTGAGCTAAACCTGTCCTCCGCCGTTCCTTCTAAATTACGGTCAACATCCGCGCGTCCCTGTCCCGATGCCAATGTCGTCCCCTGACTCCAGAGTGGCAGACTGGGCAGTGGAGGCTCGCGACATTTGAGATCGCACTCAGGATGCTATTCGTGCCTCTAAAGAAAGAATGAGGGCATCCGCCAACACACATCGGCGACCCGCTCCAACCTTTTCCCCCGGCGACTTGGTGTGGCTCTCTGCTCAAAATATCAAGCTGCGGGCCGAGTCCACCAAGTTCGCGCCGCGATACATCGGACCTTTTAAGGTTCTCGAGCGCATCAGCTCAGTGGTCTACCGCCTGGCTCTTCCTCCACATTTAGCCATTTCTGACGTTTTCCATGTTTCCCTTCTCAAACCTGTTCACATGGCCCGGTTCTCTGAGTCATCTGCCGGGTCATCAGACTTGTCTTCGGACGAGTTTGAGGTTAACGTCATTGTGGGATGCAGGATTGTGCGTGGCAAAAAGTTTTATTTGGTGGACTGGAAGAGTCATGGTATAGAGGCCCGGACCTGGGAGCCAGAGGAGAACATCCACGCTCCGCTTCTGATTGCAGCCTTTGAGCATAGCGAGGCTCAGGGGCGGCCCTAGGAGGGGGGGCAATGTTAGGCATCAGATTCCTGCAGCTGCACAGCAGGAATCCAGAGCCATACATCTAGCGGTCTCCCATTCCTTTCCGACCACTCAGGGACCTGCACAGCAATCTCGGTGATCCAGGCGCCTTGCTCAGACTAGCTCTCTGGGTCTGGATGTTGCTGCCACCTCTGGACCAGCAATGGTAGCGCAACCTGCTTTGCAGGAAACCACTCCAGAGACTAAGTCCTCTCGCCGTGCTACTGGGCATGCCCACGAGATGATCTCCTAGTGGAGATCGGGGGTCACGTCCTCAGGTCCTTGTCCTTATCTGATTGGCCATTCTCAGAGGTCTGGAAGGTCCCAGAAGCGCATGGCTATAAAAGGCCCGAATGGCTGCTCGCCCATGCGCTGGTATAGACTATGCTTGCTATGTGTGAATGGTGATGGATGTATGATTCTGGTGACTGACTCATTATGAAACCCCTTCCCTCTGATATTACGCATGTGGATAGGGAATTAGAGTTATAGTCAGCGCCAGTCAGTGGCAAGCCATACGCCACAGTGCATACCGCACCGCTACACTAGCGTCCGATAGTGTGATGCCTCACGGCACTGTCGTACAACGGCAGTAGTTACCGCCATGCTGCAGTTAGCAGCACTTACTGGCGTCCTCGGTAGCGATGCCGTACGCACGGTAGGTCAAGACAGACACCGACCTCTGCCTTTGGCCGTGTCCTGTGACCATATACCGTGTGTGCACGCCAGCTGAGACCTGTGAAGCTAACAGGCTCGGCGTTTATGCTTTATTTGTACTGAAGCGCCTCTGTGAGTTTAACAGAGTCCGCTCTGCGCACCTCGGGCGACGTTTAACCCGAGCGCAGTATATCGCCATAAAGCGAGTCTGCCATTACTCAGCAGCGGTTGTTACACCTACTGCACGGTGGACCCCGGGAGGTGAACGCACTTCCTATTATTTATATTTAGTGCGTTCCGCCGTCCCTAACGCACGGACTGTCCAGGGATATAGTTGAGCCGGGAAAGGGAAGCTGAGAATATAGAGCCTGTCAGGATGGCAGGGAGAGATATGAAAATGAGCTTGCCGTGTGCTGCCTATATGATGAAAGTACTGCTGACCAGTAACTCTGAAACATTTTGGGAAGCCATAGTGACAGAGACCGAGGGGACTCCAGCAACTGAAGTGAGTACTCTGGTGCACACATCACACCCAACAGAGGCGGTGTATTTCATCTGTAGGGCACCGGGGTGTGAGAAGACTACAGCTTGTTGACATGACTAACACCCTGGCCACCTTACACATGCACATCCATCTTGTTATATCCTGCTGTTCCTTTAAAAGGGTTTGTCCCATAAACTACATATATTATCTCTTAGAGGCCACATTCACGCATTCAGTATTTGGTCAGTATTTTACATCAGTACTTGTACATCAGCCAAAACCAGGAGTGGGTGATAAATGCAGAAATGGTGACATCAGCGGTGATATTCAGCCGATTCTCCCTGGTTCGGTGTAACCGGTTGTTAAAAAAGCAGCCGGTTCCCCAAATCGGGGAGATCCAGGGCCTCGATCCGGTACTTTGATGTTGCAGGCAGGAGCCGGAGCAGAGGAGGACTCTTGCTGTGCTTCCTAGCCCCACCCGCCGGATACCGCACACTGATACGTGCTCTGTCTGACTACTGGGGCTGAGTACAGCACACCCCGGCAGCCCCCGCGCACTGATTCCTGCGGCAGTTCATCTATTGGCGGGTAACTGGGGCTGGAGGAGTCACCGCACGCCGCTGCCCAGTGTGAGCTGAGTTACTTCAGACACGTCGCAACCTGTCACTGTGCACTGTACTCCAACACCAGGTCAGTATGTCACTGTGCTGCCAATAGGGAACAATGCTGCCTATTGGGGACCTGTGCTGCCTATTGGGGACCTGTGCTGTCTATAGGGAACAATGCTGCCTATTGTGGACCTGTGCTGCCTATTGGGGACCTGTGCTGCCTATAGGGAACAATGCTGCCTATAGGGAACAATGCTGCCTATTGGGGGCCAATGCTGCCTATTGTGGACCTGTGCTGTCTATTGGAGACCTGTGCTGCCTATTGGGCACCTGTGCTACCTATTGGGGACCTGTGCTGCCTATAGGGAACAATGCTGCCTATTGTGGACCTGTGCTGCCTATTGGGGACCTGTGCTGCCTATAGGGACCTGTGCTGCCTATAGGGAACAATGCTGCCTATAGGGAACAATGCTGCCTATTGGGGACCTGTGCCTGCCTATTGGGGACCTATGCTGCCTATTGGGGACCTGTGCTGCCTATTGTGACTTTTAATTACAGTTAGGATGCAGACAGACTGTTGTATGAATCAGAATGTAGTGCACCGCCTGGCCAGCCGGTCTGTCAAGTGAGACAGCTGCATAGAAATATATGAAGGTGCACTGTTCTGATCTCATTCAGATTTATTTTTTTCAACTGTTTGACTGCGCCCCTACTTGTATATGTTTGAGGAAAAGGTGCATGTAAATAGTGTGGCTTAATAATGGGTGTGGCTTAAAATGGGTGTGGCTTAAAATGAGTGTGGTTTTCCTACATACAAACACAGAACCTGTTGCTAAAAATTTGAATGCCACCCCTGGGTGACATGTTTCTATTATACTTTTCCTCTGATTGTTCCACTACTGATTTTGGCTTACACATACTGAGGTAAAATACTGACAAAATACTGAACGTGTGAACTTGGTCTTAGGCTAACATTTTTCTGAGCAGTGCTGGTTCAGTTTATACATGACTATGTTCTGCCGAGAATCTTTTGTGCAAACTAAACTATGATTTCACTGGCAGTCTGTTTAGACCACATGATTATTATGAACTGAGCTAGCAGTGCTCTTTCATGACAATCATGCAGTGTAGATGGATTTCAAGACATGCTGGATTTGTGGTCAAGCTGGAGACAACATGCAACATACAGTATCTAATACAGATGTACAACATCTAGCGATTCTAACATATTGAGGCAGATTTCAAACATGAGCAAATTATTAAATCTAATTTAAGGTTTTTGAAGATTGTTAAGAAAGGGATGTCTTAAAACAGAGGTCTCAAACTGCATTCCTCAAGGTCCGCAAACAGGTCATGTTTTCAGGATTTCCTCGTATTGCACAGGTGATAATTTAATCACCTGCACAGATAATGATTCCAGCACCTTGTGCAATGCTAAGGAAATCTTGAAAACACGCATGGTTTGCGGCCCTCGAGGAATGCAGTTTGAGACCTCTGTCTTAAAACATCTTTTAACAGTGACTAGAATGTTAATTACATACAAGTAGTGTTGAGCGATACCGTCCGATACTTAAAAGTATCGTATCGGATGGTATCGGCCGATCTAAAAAAAATATCGGGTATCGCCGATTCCGATACCGGAAGTCCCACTCAAGTCTATGGGACTTCCGGTATCGGAATAAGAAAAACCCTATTTTTGCCTTGTACAGCCTCTCTGGGGTCTGTACGGGCCTTTCGGGGGGCTGTGCCGGCCTGCCGGGGAGTCTGTGCAGGCTCATCATGGCATCTATCGTAATCTGGATTTGGATTTTAAATTGGCTGTTGCCTTTGCTGTGGCTTGTGAAGAAGAAAGAAGAAGAAAAAAATGGAGAAGACGTTGTCACTACTGGAAACACCCCATCGTTGAAGTCCGAGAGAGCCGTGGAGCCTACCACTCATTGTACACCGAGCTGCGTGCAAACCCTCAGAAGTTTTTCGACTACACTAGGATGTCAGAACAGAGCTTCGATGACTTGCTGCAAAGTGTCCGAGGAACCATCACCAGGCAGGAAACACAGCTATGTCGAGCAATTCCTGCTGAGGAACCCTAAGGTACTTAATTTTGAAAAAGAAACACCTTTCATTAATATTATTGTTATAAAAGCCATGTACTGATTTTTTTCCCCTTTTCTGCAGATTCCTGGCTACCGGAGAGACCTTATCATCTCTACATTTTCTATTCCGCATTGGAGTGTCCACCCTTTCTGGGATTGTTGGAGACACTTGCCGTGCTTTATGGGACGATCTGCATGAGGAATTCCTCCCCCATCCCACAACTAAACTCTGGCTGGAAAATGCTTCAAATTTCCAGGACATTTGTAATTTCCCTAATTGTTTATGGGCTGTGGACGGCAAACACATTCGGATTAGGAAACCTGCAGGAAGTGTATCCGAGTATTTCAATTACCAAAAATATTTTTCTATTGTTCTCATGGCGATTGCAGATGCTGACTGTTGATTTGTCACCATGGACGTTGGCTTATTTGGACGAGGAAATGACTCACAGACTTTCAAAAACTCTGATATGGGCCAACGTTTGTATGGGAATAATTTCAATTTTCCACAGCCATGACCTCTTCCGAACACTGAAGTACCACCAATGCCGTTTGTTGTGGTTGTGGATGAGGCTTTTCAAATGTGTGCCAACCTCATAATACCATACGCAAATAAACGGATTTACAACTACCAACTGACAAGGGCATGAAGAACTGTGGAGTGTGCCTTTGGATTGCTGGCATCTAAATGGTGCATTTTGGGAACACCCATCAATCTAAAAACTGAGTCAATTGATGAGGTTGTGAAAGTGTGTTGTTCTGCACAATTACATCCTGGCAAAAGAGCGACCTGTCGGGATCCCTCAGATTACTCTTTCATCTGAAGGACCGATGTTCTTAGGTGTGAAGCACCATATGTCTCTAATCAATTGCTCCGTCGAGAAGAATAACACAGACATAAGCTGTATAATACCACTCGGGATGCCTCTCAAGACGCCTCTGGCTTATCAGTTAGGCTTCCGTCTTTTATAGTAAAGAATTTAGACATTTACAGACATGCGCAGTACAAATGATTTTACAACTTGTTTTCTACAAAGAAAGTCACTTAGGCGAAAAAGCAGAGGTATTTGACCTTGGTTCACAAGGGAGATGTCTGAGACATCTCCTCGAAGAACAGATAAGGTTTTAAACAAGAGAATGCAACATAGACAGAACTCAATTTAACTCCTTCAGTTCCTATCATTCCCCCCTTTGACATCTTCATTTTCCACAATCTGGAACACTGGATCCTGCAACAACAGCGGATAGTGGCTCGTTCACCAGGTACTATCCCAGGCCGACGGGTTGCCCAAGGGAGACAGGTCTTCTACCTTCTCCATCCCCCAGATACTGAAGCCACGTCCATCATTGCAAGAGTACGCTCCTTCATGCCAGAAATGAGATGTCAATCTAGGACTCAAAGGAATAATAGTTAAATTCTTGTTGTTTACAGTCAAACTTCCTTATCTATTTCTACATCTTTTCTTGCATACAGAGATACACCAAAAAACAAGTTTCAATAGCACATATATTACGAAGATACAAACAACAATACGTAATAGACTTAGTATAATCCCAGTTATCCAGCCTCCAATACCCTTAAACCAATTAGCTGGATTAAGAAAGGAGAATGTATCTGACCACCAACTATCCTTAGTACGATCATTGTCTTTATCGTACTGATCTCTAAGTTTTTGAACATCCTCTATTTTTGATCTTAACTTTAAACTACTGTTGGGATCTATATAATGACAGCAAGCTGGTCCGATGACTTGACACATACCTCCTTGCGCTGCAGTTAAATAATCTAATACTATGGTATGCTGATTAGTGGCTATGATGAGCTGATTTTGGACAGCAACGGTGGTGTTCAATATATCCAATATATCCCATATTTGGTCATCTAAGTAATCTGTAGCCCTGACTAATTTATCCCACATTTGAGTGATCATAGGATAAATAAAAATAGAGCTGACAATTTTATTAGCCACACTCATCTGCACTATATGTGGTCTCCCAGAGAGGCGAGGTGTATTGTCAGCAGCTCTTTTGTACAACGTGTGTTTAGGTATGCTCTGAGTATTCAACTGGTCATTCGGAATAACAAAGGTAGCTGGAGTCAAACGACCCAGAGTACAAGCACCTTTTACCCCTACTGGCAACCATTTATATGCATTGTCTCGACATATCCAGTACATGTCACTAGGTAGGTCCCATAGGGCTGAATGTTGTAATACCAGTCTATGAACTAAATCTATGAACGCAGATACATTCTGAAGCATACACCAATTTGGAAGTTGTCCTAAAGGGCTACAATACCCTACATCGGGATTTCCACAGGTGGGAGTTCCTTTCTCATATCCAGATGACTCGTTGCAAGGTATATTACCTGAAATATTAAAACAAGTTTCATTATTGCCCTGGGGAAATAAATTGGAATACTCCCAGGACGTGTTATGCAACCTTCTTTCTAGCAGTATTGGTTTGAAGGCATCAGTAGAGTGGGAAGTTACATTAAAACTAACTTGTAGGCCATACATTGGAATTTGCCCCAGGTAGGTTAATCGAGTTCTATTCCTGGGTACCCAAGCCCCCCCTTTATATGCCAGATATTGAAGGTATGTATTACTTCCTGAAAGATTACCCTGCCACCAAGGGTATCCTACCCATCCCACAATAGGTATTCCAACAGTTGTGTTCCATAACTTCACATTATTTGTGGCATTATTAGCGAGTGTATCAGAACAACTGGTCCAGGCAAATAATTCCTCGGGTGGCATAGGAATAACAAGGAACGGAATACTAGTGGCTGATACTGGTAAATGTGTGCAGATCCAGCAAATGATTTGACCAATCATTCAGTAATTTTTCATGATGTTGTATAAACTTATTATTCAAGGACATTGGAGAATTTAGATTGTCCCACGCAGCTACCATTATTACAGATAATGCAACAAAACCAAACCAAAACATTATGCACTCTTATGCTTTGTTAATTCCTGTGGCTAGTTTGCAATGCGATGCGTGGATCCAGGTTGGTCGTCCTTCCAACTTAACAGAAGTAGGCGTTGTTAGGAGTACTTGGTAAGGTCCTTGATATCGGGGTTCAAGGGTCTTTCTGGAGTGTTTCTTGACATATACGTAATCACCAGGTTGTAGGCAGTGGGTTCCTTCCACACTATCTGGATCTGGAATGGAAGAGAAAACTAGAGAATGCATTTGAGTTAAATGCTTTTGCAACTGGATTACATAACTTGTCAAATTATCCACATTGAGTGTTAAGACCTGTGGGTAGTACAACCCTGTGTTCGGTGGTCTTCCAAACAGTATCTCGAAGGGTGACAGTTTAGTTTTCCCCGTGGGTGTGTACCTTACTGAGAATAATGCTAATGGGAGACACTCTGGCCATGGTTTATGGGTTTGTTCCATGGTTTTCTGTATTTTCAATTTTAGTGTCCCGTTCATTCTCTCTACCTTCCCTGAACTCTGTGGGTGGTAGGGTGTATGAAATGCTTGTTCTACACCTATCATTTGCATTACATTTTGCATTACCTCAGCAGTAAAGTGTGTACCTCTGTCTGATTCAATTGTTTCAGGGACACCGAATCGTGGTACTAGTTCCATCACCAGTGTCTTTGCAGTGGCTCGAGCTGTAGCCGTTTTCACCGGGTAGGCCTCTGGCCATCCAGAGAAGAGATCTACACATACTAGGATATTTGCATACACTCCTACCTTGGTAGCTGTATGTCGTCAATCTGCCGTCTCTGAAACGGGTAGAGAGGCCTAGGTGTCGCTTTCTTAGGGACTTTTACTGTTTTACCTGGGTTGTGCTGTGCACAGATGAGGCATGATTGTACAAGTTTCGCGGCTGCGCAACTGAAGCCAGGAGCGATCCAGAAGGCATCTACCACGGCACACATGTGACTTTTTGAGGTGTGATTGGGGCCATGTGCTGCTTGCGCCATGATTGGGAACAGGGACTTTGGTGGGCACATTTTATCCTTATTCTCCCATACTCCATTTGAGTTCAGCTCAGCTCCCAGTCTCCCCCGGTGTACCTTCTCTGTTTGGGCAGCCTTTTGCTGGAGGGATTTCAGGACATCTAGACCCAATGTGGCTGGAATACGCTGACTCCCCGCCACCGTCCACTGCTCTCTCTAGGCCGCCTTGTGCTATTTTAGCAGCCTCGTTCGCCCTTCTATTGCCCTCTACCTCCACGGAGTCACCTTTGTGTGTGCTTTTACCTTGACAATGCCAACCTGGACTGGTAACATCAATGCCTCCATCAATTGTTTCACCAGCTCTGCATTTTTAATGGGCTTCGAATCTGTGAAAATATTAGCGACTTTACCTGCAGCGGCTCTACACGCCTCAGTGAGTGCCTTCAACTCTGCCTCCTGCGCCGTCATGTGAGGAGAGAGTGGTTCCGCTCGGATTACCTCATGTGAGGATACTACTGCATATCCAGTGTAGAATCGTCCATCCTGGTGGTATCTGGGGCCATCTACAAAAAAGAAACTCAAAGTCTGCATTAGGAACAGGTTTTTCATGAATGTGTGCAAACCCAACTGTCTCCTGACTCATCAGTTCTATGCAGACATGTTCATGCGTCATGTCAAAGTATCCTTCCTCACTTGCCAATACGCTCACCAATTCCCCCTTTTCTGAATCCACAGGCAGGAGGGTGGCTGGATTCAGAACGTTACATCTTTTGAGGAGTGACATACTCAGGAATTAGTAGAGCACACTCAAGTCGGAGCTGTCTGGCCATAGACAGATGTTTTGGTTGAACTTGTAGGAGTATGGCATGGATGTCATGTGGGGAATAGATTGTCAAAAGAAACGTCAGTGTCATCTCACATGCCTTCCCTATTACGTCTCCACTTTTTTCCTTGTGCTCCAGCATACATGACAGGTCGTTTTATTGTCCTTGTTTGCTCAATTTCTTTAGCTACCTTAAGGAGGTCTTTCGGATCTACATGTCTCCATTCAGGTCTGGCTGTCTGTACTGCGTCTCGTAAGTCTTTGTTCATACCGTCAATGAATGCATTCACCAGTATTCTAACATCAAGTGGGTTTATGCAAATGTACCCCATGTCTGCCCATTTCAGCTGTAACCGTCCAAGGTATATCTCTACTCTCTCTCCTCTTTGCTGTGTCACATTAGTCAGGAGTACAGACTGCTCTGATTGTTCCACTGCAGCCCATTGTCTTAGTGACTCACAGTACGTCTCCCCAGATCGTGCAGATTTATCATCCATGCCCCAAGCCTGATTCTTTGTCACATCTGTGTGTCTTAATTATATGATCTAGTGCGTCACCTGCCTTTAAACTCACCAACCTCTCTAGGTCTGCCCAGGTACACTTATATGTCTGCTGTACTTCCTTTATGTGTCTGTAAAACGGGAATGGTTGGTCTTCAGGGGCAGGCAGCTGCTTCAGCAAAGCTAGCTGGTCAGAGGGGCTCCAGGGATAATACACCTGTATCTTTCTTATTCTAGTCACACTTCTAGGTCCTGATGGGGTTGGCCGTCTGATGTCTACTGTCAGCTTACTCCTCAAGGGCCAGTGTCCCCACTACCCACTATCCACACTATTATGTCAGCTTCTTATGATCTTGTCTGGATAGGATTTAGTGCAATTCTCTTAGGTCAGTAGCACAGGTCACACAAGTAGCTATTCAGTCTGGATTTGTCTGAGTCTGACCACAGTGTTTACAAGTCCATCTGTTTTGTCTGGGTCTCTGGTTACACTTTGTCAATCAAACATTCATAATACACCTTCCACACTGCTGCACATTCTCAAGCATCATTTATTCACTTGCTATTTTCTTCCCTTGTCTGTGCCTTTTTGTACATCCAAACATTCACACTCTGGTATTTTTGCCTTTTTCAATATTTGTCCCACTTGTTTTACTGCTTCCTTCCTTCTCTGTCTCTTGTAATTTGACACAATTTGCTATACAAATCAATCACACAACTAGAAGCAGGTTCAAACACATTAATGACCAAGCAATCACTTACAATTCCCTTCTAAATTAGGCACCATATCTTACTTTTAACTTCCAATCTTCAATTAAGTACTGTTGCTTTAAAATGCACAAATCTTTCAGCGTGTACCTTACGGATAGAATTACAGAGAATTTTGAGCACAGCTCACACTCAGCAGAGATAAGAGCGAAGGGAGAAGAAACTGCGCAGCTCCATCCTTCCCCCCTCCCATCAGAATGCAGCGTCGTCCTTCACAGAATTCTGTAGTTCTTTAGACTTATCAAAATCAATTTCTACAAAGAAACTCAAAATCACGGGATTTCACTGTAAGGGCAGATAACTGTATAATGAGATTAACCATGCCTTGCCCTTTTTCTGGCCAAATGCATTCAGGAAACTTTACAATGTAATGCCACATATAACACGAACTATATCATTACTCAATTCATTCAGTCTCAGATGTAGATTTGAAATATCTATAACGCATCTGTCCGGGATTCCACCACGACTAGAAAGGTCACAAATCTCTTGACACAAAAACGATGTGTGATGATTCATTCATACGTGCTCATTCACTGATTTTTTTTTTTTTTTTTTTTTTACTCAATTACTCATCTCTCATCTTATTCAGAGGTTCTCATAGACATATATACAAGGATTCACACAGCCTGCCTATCTTGCACTTTGGATTTGATTAATACTTTTTCCAGGTTCTTTGCTGCACTACTTCCATATCTATCCTCAATTATATCACATAACCGATTTCCTTCTTCAGGTATCTTTCCCTGACTGTTCCCCATCTTATCTTTTATTCTTATCCTGTCTCTCTTGTTGTCTTCCTGTTAGTCCCCTGCCTTAGGTGGTGTATTGGGTAAGCTCAAGACTAGGCTCTACTATACCTCGTTACCTTCTTCCTAAGGTGCTAACAGGCTAAATGGAGTGTCTGTTCCTCGGTGTACTACGTGTTTCGTGTACTTATATGCTATGTAGCATCCGAACAGAAATACTCCCACAACACACAGGATTGTAAATAAAGTGTCCATCTACTGGGGTTCTTCAGTCATATCTTGTCACAGGCTCATTTCACAGTCCTGTGCTCATTCAATCACACTCTTATCTGTCACAAGGTTTATCCGTAAAGGGTGTTGATTTAAGCTTAGGCGGTGACCTCCCCGAAAGGACGCTGTCACATGACCCAGTTAGGCAATATCACCACTCTTTGAACGAATACCTACTGTGCAGCTTATTTGTCTACTTTCCACAGTCCTTCAAATCAAGGCAGTCACTCAACAACCTCCTCTATTCCTAGTGCGGAACCGTCTATTGTGAAAAACTTGTCCGTCCGGGCTGCGCAGTATGAACTGTTCACCCAGCCTTATATTCCATAATGTCAGACCTCTCCCATTTTGATTTGCATCAGCTCTTTTTCTAAAAATAGCTGTGCACAGACAGAACCTACAGTAACCTCTCATTCGAGCAGAAATTACATATGCGTGTCACACCCGATTTCCTCAGAGTTCTTATATGGACCTGATTTTACGGCCCCCTCCTCTACTAGATTCCCCTTTATACGGACCTTAGTTATAATGATAGATTATGAAGAGCAGAGAAGAGAAAAATTGATCTCTTACCTGGCCAGGTGTTTAGGTCTGCTGTTCACAATTTCATCAGTAACTGGAGTGGTCTGTAGATTGGGTAGTCTTGGAGAGGTGCCTATATCAGGTCCCTGTTTCGGGCGCCAGGAAACTGTCGGGATCCCTCAGATTACTCTTTCATCTGAAGGACCGATGTTCTTAGGTGTGAAGCACCATATGTCTCTAATCAATTGCTCCGTCGAGAAGAATAACACAGACATAAGCTGTATAATACCACTCGGGATGCCTCTCAAGACGCCTCTGGCTTATCAGTTAGGCTTCCGTCTTTTATAGTAAAGAATTTAGACATTTACAGACATGCGCAGTACAAATGATTTTACAACTTGTTTTCTACAAAGAAAGTCACTTAGGCGAAAAAGCAGAGGTATTTGACCTTGGTTCACAAGGGAGATGTCTGAGACATCTCCTCGAAGAACAGATAAGGTTTTAAACAAGAGAATGCAACATAGACAGAACTCAATTTAACTCCTTCAGTTCCTATCAGACCCAACTTAGAACTTGATGAACTTGTTGCTACCACATTGCAAGATTACCAAGATCACCCACTGAGGACAACACTGGAAGTTGCCCGAATGAGGGATAAATTTGCTGCCTACTTTGTTTCTGATATTGGACATGTGGCATGGCAATACGAAATGGTTTAAACCGCTAATAAGTAAAATGTACCTGTAATGTTTGCTGACTTTAATACTAACACCTTCACTGTAACTTTAATACTAATCACCTTGACGGTCACACCCATTAATACTTCACTCAACAATACACACATGTTTAAATAAAGAGATAAAGAAAACACAGGGAGACAGGGATTGTGAAAAAAAGAATTTTTATTAACAATAATAAAAACAATGTTTAATTTAACACTTCCTGGACCTGCTCATTCTGAAGAATGCACGCGTATCCATGTCCTTGCGTACCAATGCCTTCCCATTGACAGTAATAAGTTGTTTTTACGCACTTCATCCACAATCATTCGTATGCGTATGGCTGCACATATTTGACACCACAAAAAAATGCAACATGTTGCATTCGCCGCACATCGTGAAACGACGCATGCGTACTCATCCGCACGCATGCAAACGCATGTTCCTGCGTACAACATGTTAAAGATATGTACACGTGACGCATGCAGATCTATGCGGATCAAGCGCTGTGAAACCAGCCTTAGAATAACAAAAAGTTAATATATTTCAGTTCTTTAATACATAAAGTGAAACTCATATATTAGAGTCATTACAAACAGAGTGATCTATTTCAAGTGTTTATTTCTCTTAATGTTGATGATTATGGCTTACAGCCAATGAAAACCCAAAGTCATTATCTCAGTAAATTACAATAATTAACAAAAAACACCTGCTCTGTTTGTAATGACTCTATATAATATATGAGATTCACTTTTTGTATTGGAGAACTGAAATAATTTAACTTTTTGATGATATTCTAATTTAGTGAGAAGCACTTGTATTATTTCCCACAGGGTTATATGTACCAGCAAAAAGTTCGAGTATCCTAACCCTCATCTTACAGGTAATGCACCCTACATTGGAGATTAGATTGGGTGCACTGTAACACATAGACTTCATGCATGGCATAACAATTTATTAAGCATTTTATATTCTTCATAGAATTATTACATGTGGCCATAAGAGTTCTCTCATTTTTACAAATTGTGCATTTCCGATACCTGCATACCTTTAAATGGCTGATAACCATGTTAACCATACATGAACTATATGAAATGAGTGCAGATCTTATCCCCAAAGTTAAAGATTAACCATAATTTTAATGTGTATTTCAGAAATCAATAGTACACGTGAAATTAAGCAACTTTGCAATATATCTTGTCAAAGAAATCTAATTATTTCTCCTCAGACTGAGCTTTCAATCTCAAAATTCTCAACTCATAGGTAATATTGGTATTTAATGAAGACAGATTTTTATATTACTGAGATAGGAGATTGGGTTGGGGTAAATTTGCATTTAGCTTCTCCCTCCTCCCAATTCTTCCCTTATGCATATCAGCTGCAACTAACATCTACTATCTCAGTAATTGGAAAATCTGTCTTTGCTGGAGACAGGTTTTACGTGTAAGTTGACAATTTTGAGAAAGAATGATCATGCCATGATCCAGACCAGGTTTTGAGTCCTGTCTTTCCATGTTCCCAGTCTGGTCATTTCAGGGTTTAACTTTTCTCAGCCTCAAAACACCAAAGGAGAAACAACGAAGGAACAAATAGATCCAAAATATATAATTTTATTTATACAAACCAGTTATTAAAAAGCATATCATAGCAACACTATACCACTCAATAAGATGCAGAATACATAAGGGGTGGTAAATACCTAACCCTAATTAATTACTCATAGCTGTGAATACCTGACAACTGTAAAAGGCCACATAAACCAGACCATTAGACAGCAATAAATTGTTGGGGTATTGTATCATATAACAGGGAGAAATGTCCCATATCTGAACCCCCAGCAATTACAATGGCAAAGGTGTTAGCAAAATAGTCACTGACTATATCATTCAATATACAATATTTAGTAAGAAATGGCTCAATATATAACTATCCATTGTAGTCAGAGCTGATAGAAAATAAACAAGGTAATCAATATTGAACCCATTTACCTGCAGTCATATTTCCGTCTGGTTAGCTGGATATAGTGACCTGTGACTCACCCCGATGCGCGTTTCACCGCCTCTGCAGTTTCACCAGGAGGTAGGTAAGCATAGGGTCTCACTCCTTTAAATACCCCCGCATGTGTCTCCAATCATCAGCGGCTGTATCCGGCGCGTCCCCGCCATGTTGCGATGCGGCGAGGCAGGCGGCGCTCAGGACGCACGTCACACAGCAACACAGTCCGATCACGTGACCGGGTATGTTGCCGGGCAACGCAACACCCACTAGAGCGCCGGCCACCACACCGCAGCACAGCGCATGCGCGGTACGCGCTCGAGCCCGTGATGCTGGAGAAAATTTGTTATTCATACATAAAATAGAAAAAAGTGAAGGGGATGCCTCCCACATAAATACTAATTACCTAATGCCTCACTCACAAATTGTTTAACGGCAAAACAAGCATTGCCAAACATGTTAAACATATAAGATACATATTAACCATTAAAAGGCCAACAATAGTAAACATACAATATGCATATCAACCATTAAAAGGCCACCAATATCCAAAAATGGATAACGAACTGTGGTTAGTTATAACAAATTATAATTATCCTCCATCCCATAGTCCCGTGCCCATATACCCATCACACATCCTTCATCTCATAGTCCCATGCCCATATACCCGTCATACATATCCTCCATCCCATAGTCTCGTGCCCATATACCCATCATACATATCCACCATCCCATAGGCCCGTGCCCATATACCCATCATATATATCCTCCATCTCATAGTCCCATGCCCATATACCCATCATACATATTCTCCATCCCATAGTCCCATGCCCATATACCCATCATACATATTCTCCATCCCATAGTCCCATGCCCATATACCGATCATACATATTCGCCATCCCATAGTCGAGTGCCCATATACCCATCACACATCCTTCATCTCATAGTCCCATGCCCATATACCCATCATACATATCCTCCATCCCATAGTCCCGTGCCCATACACCCATCACACATGCTCCATCCCATAGTCCCTTGCCCATATACCCATCATACATATCCTCCATCCCATAGTCCCGTGCCCATATACCATCACACATCCTCCATCCCATAGTCCCGTGCCCATATACCATCACACATCCTTCATCTCATAGTCCCATGCCCATATACCCATCATACATATCCTCCATCCCATAGTCCCGTGCGCATATACCCATCACACATGCTCCATCCCATAGTCCCGTGCCCATATACCCATCATACATATCCTCCATCCCATACATTATAATATTGACACAAATCAATGCATTATTGTTTAGGTCCTATCCAAGACCTAACATATATTCTCATTATATATCCAAGAACTGACATATATATTCACATTAGGTACAGCATATTATAACAAACATGTATAGATTAATAATATAAATGTAAATTCCGTCAAAGCTATACAACAAAAATTCTTCCTTGTATTCTTCAATATCTGATGATCCAGGGGGTGAATAACATTAGTTGGATTTGATAGGTATTCCTCCAGGACCATTCCCCATAGTTTATGTCCATAGGCCAAAATATTCATAGGTCAATATCTCTAAAGAAACAATAAATAGTGAGTGAGCATACAGTTGCGGCCAAAAGTATTGACACCCCTGCAATTTTGTCAGATAATACTCAGTTTCTTCCTGAAAATGACTGCAAACACAAATTCTTTGTTATTATTATCTTCATTTAATTTGTCTTAAATGAAAAACACAAAAGAGAATGAAGCAAAAGCAAAACATTGATCATTTCACCCAAAACTCCAAAAATGGGTCAGACAAAAGTATTGGCACCCTCAGCCTAATACTTGGTTGCACAACCTTTAGCCAACATAATTGCGACCAACCGCTTCCGGTAACCATCAATGAGTTTCTTACAATGCTCTGCTGGAATTTTAGACCATTCTTCTTTGGCAAACTGCTCCAGGTCCCTGATATTTGAAGGGTGCCTTCTCCAAACTGCCATTTTTAGATCTCTCCACAGGTGTTCTATGGGATTCAGGTCTGGACTCATTGCTGGCCACCTTAGAAGTCTCCAGTGCTTTCTTTCAAACCATTTTCTAGTGCCTTTTGAAGTGTGTTTTGGGTCATTGTCCTGCTGGAAGACCCATGACCTCTGAGGGAGACCCAGCTTTCTCACACTGGGCCCTACATTATGCTGCAAAATTTGTTGGTAGTCTTCAGACTTCATAATGACATGCACACGGTCAAGCAGTCCAGTACCAGAGGCAGCAAAGCAACCCCAAAACATCAGGGAACCTCCGCCATATTTGACTGTAGGGACCGTGTTTTTTTCTTTGAATGCCTCTTTTTTCTCCTGTAAACTCTATATTGATGCCTTTGCCCAAAAAGCTCTACTTTTGTCTCATCTGACCAGAGAAAATTCTTCCAAAACGTTGTAGGCTTTTTCAGGTAAGTTTTGGCAAACTCCAGCCTGGCTTTTTTATGTCTCGGGGTAAGAAGTGGGGTCTTCCTGGGTCTCCTACCATACAGTCCCTTTTCATTCAGACGCCGACGGATAGTACGGGTTGACACTGTTGTACCCTCGGACTGCAGGGCAGCTTGAACTTGTTTGGATGTTAGTCGAGGTTCTTTATCCAACATCCGCACAATCTTGCATTGAAATCTCTTGTCAATTTTTCTTTTCCGTCCACATCTAGGGAGGTTAGCCACAGTGCCATGGGCTTTAAACTTCTTGATGACACTGCGCACGGTATACACAGGAACATTCAGGTCTTTGGAGATGGACTTGTAGCCTTGAGATTGCTCATGCTTCCTCACAATTTGGTTTCTCAAGTCCTCAGACAGTTCTTTGGTCTTCTTTCTTTTCTCCATGCTCAATGTGGTACACAAAGACACAGGACAGAGGTTGAGTCAACTTTAATCCATGTCAACTGGCTGCAAGTGTGATTTAGTTATTGCCAACACCTGTTAGGTGCCACAGGTAAGTTACAGGTGCTGTTCTTTACACAAATTAGATAAGCATCACATGATTTTTCGAACAGTGCCAATACTTTTGTCCACCCTCTTTTTTATGTTTGGTGTGGAATTATATCCAATTTGGCTTTAGGACAATTCTTTTTGTGTTTTTTCATTTAAGACAAATTAAATGAAGATAATAATACCAAAGAATTTGTGTTTGTAATCATTTTCAGGAAGAAACTGAGTATTATCTGACAGAATTGCAGGGGTGTCAATACTTTTGGCCACAACTGTACATGCATGGGGGAAGGGATCAGGAAACCCAAGTGTGCAGATATTACTGTTAAAAACACTACTACATGAAAACAACACACTATTAGATTAAAATTTGCGCTTACTATAAAATGGGCTTGAAGCTCAATGTTTCATTAAGACCTCTAGGAGCACATGTCTCTAACATCACAATCCAATTTGTTTCTCTTTTAAGTAGTTCTTTTTTGTAATCACCTCCGCGGATCCCTAACTGTACTCTATATATACCTTTAACTCTTAACCATTTGGGGTTACTGCTGTGACGTGCCTGGGTATGGTTTTCAGACTGCTCTCGTCTTGCGCAGTTACTGCATTTTTGATATCCCTCACATGTTCTAAGATTCTCGTCCTAAGCTGTCTAGTTGTCATTCCTACATAGATGAGCTTGCAGGGGCAATAGGCATAATATACCACCATTTCTGTAGTACACGTGATGTGATGTGTAATAGTATATGTTCTCGTTTTTTCACTATTGTCAAACGTAAATGCTCTATCTATGTGCTTGCATGCTGAGCAGTTACCACATTGAAAGCTCCCCCACTTGGGACAAATATAACTAACTTTCAAATATAGTAAAAAGAGGGTTGAGTTTTTTGATGTGATGTTGGAGATCGATGAGTCTAACTTTATTACAACAGATGTATTTCGTAAGGCTACGGCCACAAACTCTCTCTTGCATGCCACTTCGGCACATCACCCACAGACGGTGAGGGCGATACCGGTGGGTCAGTTTGTGCGCATGAAACGCATATGCTCTGATAATGACAAGTTTCAAAAACAGGCCCAAACCCTTACTTCCAATTTGAAACAATGGGGGTATAATCACAAAATTATAAGGGCCGGGTATAGGAGCACAGAACATACACCTAGGAATCAACTATTGATGCAAAAACATAAGAACAACCAGTGCGTCTCATTACAATATTCAACTCTAGGTGGACAGATATCATGGCTGTACTAAGAAAACATTGGCCAATCCTTAGGGCAGATGAAGATCTATGTAAATTTTTACCAACTAACCCTAGTGTTACATGGAGGCGATCTAAAAATTTAAAAGATCTGTTGACACGAAGCCACTATGTGGCTCCTCAAAAATTATTTTTTTCGGACAAAACCGGTCCCAAGTGGGGGAGCTTTCAATGTGGTAACTGCTCAGCATGCAAGCACATAGAGCATTTACATTTGACAATAGTGAAAAAACGAGAACATATACTATTACACACCACATCATGTGTACTACAGAAATGGTGGTATATTATGCCTATTGCCCCTGCAAGCTCATCTATGTAGGAATGACAACTAGACAGCTTAGGGCGAGAATCTTAGAACATGTGAGGGATATCAAAAATGCAGTAACTGCGCAAGACGACAGCAGTCTGAAAACTATACCCAGGCACTTTCGGGCACATCACAGCAGTAACCCCAAATGGTTAAGAGTTAAAGGTATAGATAGAGTACAGTAAGGGATCCACGGAGGTGATTACAAAAAAGAACTACTTAAAAGAGAAACGAAGTGGATTGTGATGTTAGAGACATGTGCTCCTAGAGGTCTTAATGAAACATTGAGCTTCAAGCCCTTTTTATAGTAAGCGCAAATTTTAATCTAATAGTGTGTTGGTTTCATGTAGTAGTGTTTTTATCAGTAATATCTGCACACTTGGGTTTCCTGATCCCTTCCCCCAATGCATGTATGCTCACTCACTATTTATTGTTTCTTTAGAGATATTGACCTATGAATATTTTGGCCTATGGACATAAACTATGGGGAATGGTTCTTGAGGAATACCTATCAAATCCAACTAATGTTATTCACCCCCTGGATCATCAGATATTGAAGGATACAAGGAAGAATTTTTGTTGTATAGCTTTGACGGAATTTACATTTATATTATTAATCTATACATGTTTGTTATAATATGTTGTGCCTAATGTGAATATATATGTCAGTTCTTGGATATATAATGAGAATATATATGTTAGGTCTTGGATAGGACCTAAACAATAATGTATTGATTTGTGTCAATATTATAATAAATATTATAAATATTATAGTAAAGTCATATGATTGACAATTTAATATATTTGTGATAATTGTCTGGTAGATTTCTTGTATTATAAGCCCCATAGTTTGAGATTTATGAGTTCGACAATATAGGATAGGCAACTTTTTCATAATAATGACATTTTTGGATATTGGTGGCCTTTTAATGGTTGATATGCATATTGTATGTTTACCATTGGTGGCCTTTTAATGGTTAATATGCATCTTATATGTTTAACATCTTTGGCAATGCTTGTTTTGCCGTTAAACAATTTGTGAGTGAGGCATTAGGTAATTAGCATTTATGTGGGAGGCAGCCCCTCCACTTTTTTCTATTTATGCATGAACAACAAATTCTCTCCAGCATCACGGGCTCGAGCGCGTACCGCGCATGCGCTGTGCTTCGGTGTGGTGGCCGGCGCTCTAGTGGGCGTTGCGTTGCCCGGCAACATACCCGGTCACGTGACCGGACTGTGTCGCTGTGTGACGTGCGTCCTGAGCGCCGCCTGCCTCGCCGCGTCGCAACATGGCGGGGACGTGCCGGATACAGCCGCTGATGATTGGAGACACATGCGGGGGTATTTAAAGAGTGAGACCCTATGCTTACCTACCTCCTGATGAAACTGCAGAGGCGGTGAAACGCGCATTGGGGTGCGTCACAGGTCACTATATCCAGCTAACCAGACGGAAATATGACTGCAGGTAAATGGGTTCAATATTGATTACCTTGTTTATTTTCTATCAGCTCTGACTACAATGGATAGTTATATATTGAGCCATTTCTTACTAAATATTGTATATTGAATGAGTCAGTGACTATTTGCTAACACCTTTGCCATTGTAATTGCTGGGGGTTCAGATATGGGACATTTCTCCCTGTTATATGATATAATACCCCAACAATTTATTGCTGTCTAATGGTCTGGTTTATGTGGCCTTTTACAGTTGTCAGGTATTCACAGCTATGAGTAATTAATTAGGGTTAGGTATTTACCACCCCTTATGTATTCTGCATCTTATTGAGTGGTATAGTGTTGCTATGATATGCTTTTTAATAACTGGTTTGTATAAATAAAATTATATATTTTGGATCTATTTGTTCCATCGTTGTTTCTACTTTGGTGTTATGATCTGATGTTTTGAAGGGATCATTACTTATGGTGATTTGAGGTAGAAATTGTTTGGATTGGTTTTCTCAGCCTCAGTCTGGTTTCTGGTTTGCTATTTAGCTCCTCTGCATCCTGCAGGCAGTGTCAGCTATAGTTCTGCCTTCATACAGAATAATAATAAACTTTGCACTCAAATTAGTGAAAAAAAGATAGTTCCATTTTATTGGCATCCAATTAAAGTGTTACTCTAAACGTTTTCGGCCCAACATCAGGCCTTCATCAGAGAATTTCTTAAAGGTTACTGTTAGAACATATACAAAAGAAAAAAGGACATAATTATAATCAAATATCAATTGATGCCCAAAAGAAAAGAGAAAACACAAATATAATCCGTCTAATCAGCCTTTTTTTGTAACTTGGACTCTGGAGTCTGATCCAAAGGAATCCGTATTCATAAATCTCTCTGTGAATGGTATGTATAAAAAACAGTATTAAGGAAAAACAACCATATCCATATCCGTGTGGACACATAGTGTCCATCTATAGGAAACATATATAGAACTTATACAAGGTGGAGAAAGGATATAAAGTGCTCCAAAATATTCAGTGAAGATCGTGACAGGATCTAAGAGCTCTAAGGTTGTGCTTATTGTAATTGTGGATTTTGTGCACTGGTCCTCCTGAGAGGAAGAAAAAAAAAGAGCAACATTAGGCCATATATAATATGTCATACATGTTAATTCATGTCAAATTAAATAGATGAACTAGTAGTGAGCATATTTAAGAAAATATAGGATACCCTACTTGTGCACCATCCACAAACTCATTGTTTCCTGAGTGCCTTGCAGTTTTTTATTATTTGATAGTTCTGCCTTCGTCATGTGTATCTGACTGGTATATCCTGACTTGTCCTGCTGTGATCCCTGACTTGCCCCCTGTCTGGTTATTCCCGCTCTCTGTCCTGACTTAGTGTTTCCCTGTAAGTTTGTTGACTCCCTGGTTTTGATTTGGCTTGCATTCGGACCTGCTTCTGTCTTTTGTCTTTGTCTTATCCGCTTCCGACCGTTGTTGATCCCCTGGCTTGTTTCTGACCACGTGTACTGCTATGACCTCTGGTAGTTCTGCTCTTGACTGTTTCTGACTCGGCTCGTCTTACCTCTCTTTCGCCACCTGGTGGTGCTTGTGCTGCTGCTCAGTGAGCTACACTGTGTGTGTGCGCAACCTCTCTTCCCTCACGAGCACTCCCTGGTGTAGATTGCGCTATACTGCACTGCAGTAGCACGACAGATCAGTTCTGGAAAAAAAAGAAGCAGCTTTTTCTGATACAATATATTGCAAAAGTTGATTACTGTAAATACTTGTGTATAAGATGAGATTTTCAGCCCACTTTTTGGGGCTGAAAGTCCTCCTCTCGTCTTATACACGAGTTATATACCTGGGGATTGGCGGGGGAGGGGGAGCGGGGGTGTCAGAGATCATACTGACCCCCTGGCGTGGTCTCTGCAGCCCCCGATTCTCCACTGTCTCCCTTCCTTCCTTCAGCAGTCACATGGTACCGCTCATTAAACGCATGAATATGCCATATTCATGAGTGTAATGAGCGGTATCACGTGACCGCTGAAGGCAGGAAGGGAGACAGTGGAGAAGCGAGGCTGCAGAGACCGTGCCAGAGGGGGTGAGTATAGCAATACTCACCTGTCTGTGGGTCCATCGCTGCTCACGCTGTCTGCTACTTCCTGTGTCCATGACGTTTAGCCAGCAGGGGGCGCGGTGACATGATTAGTGTGCGCAGCGCCCTCTGCTGGCTGAACAGTCACTGACAGAGGACGCACAGAAAGTGGTGAGCAGCGATGGTGAGCAGCGACGGACCCCGGACAGATGAATATCTCCGGTGCCGGGTCCTGAGCAGGAGAGGTGAGTATGTAATTTTTTTTTTGCAGCAGCATATGGGGACATAATATATGGAGCATCTTATGGGGGCAGCATATGAGGGCATATTCTATGGAGGAGCACATGGGGGCATAATATATGGAGCATCTTATGGGGCAGCATATGAGGGCATATTCTATGGGGCAGCATATGGGGACATATTCTATGGGGCAGCATATGGGGGCATATTCTGTGGGGCAGTATATTGGGGCATATTCTATGGGGCAGCATATGGGAGCATATTCTATGGGGAAGCATATGGGGGCATATTCTGTGGGGCAGTATATTGGGGCATATTCTATGGGGCAGCATATGGGAGCATATTCTATGGGGAAGCATATGGGGGCATATTCTATGGGGCAGCATATGGAGGCATAGTCTATGGAGCAGCACATGGGGGCATAGTCTATGGAGCAGCACATGGGGGCATATTCTATGGAGCAGCACATGGGGGCATATTCTATGGGGCAGCATATGGGGGCATATTTTATGGAGCAGCATATGGGGGCATATTCTATGGAGCAGCATATGGGGACATATTCTATGGGGCACATATGGGGGCATATTCTATGGAGCAGCACATGGGGGCATAGTCTATAGATCTATGGAGCAGCATATGGGGGTATGGGGGCATATTCTATGGAGCAGCATATGGGGGCATATTTTATGGAGCAGCATATGGGGGCATATTCTATGGGGCAACATATGGGGGCATATTCTATGGAGCAGCATTTGGGGGCATATTCTATGGAGCAGCACATGGGGGCATAGTATATGGATCTATGGAGCAGCATATGAGGGCATAATCTATGGAGCATCTTATGGGGGCATAATCTATGGAGCATCTTATTGGGGCATATTCTATGGAGCATCTTATGGGGGCATAATCTATGGAGCATCTTATGGGGGCATAATCTATGGAGCATCTTATGGGGGAATAATCTATGGAGCATCTTATGGGGCCATAACCTTTATGAAGCATTATATGGGGCATATTATTCTATGGAGCATATTATGGGGGCATTATTAACCTTTGTGCAGCATTATATGGTGAATATTTTGTATGGAGCATCTTATGGGGCCCATCATGAACTGTATGGAGCATTATATGAGGCTCCTGATTCAATATGGATATTCAAAAACATTTAACCTACTGATGTTTCAATTAATTTTACTTTTATTAGTATTTTTTTTTATTTTTAAAATTTACCAGTAGCTGCTACATTTTCCACCCTAGGCTTATACGCGAGTCAATAAGTTTTCCCAGTTTTTTGTGACAAAATTAAGGGGGTCGGCTTATACGCGGGTCGGCTTATACACGAGTATATACAGTATCTTTATATGTGCTGTTGATTTATGAAATGAAAATTAAAGCGCCAGCTATGTTTTAATAAAGAGAATCATATCTCTATGCCTACTAGCAACCTACAGTAGATTTTTCCCCTATAAATGCATGAGTTCCCAGTATGAAACAATTACTATTGACTGTAGAACAAGAGTTGAAGGATCTGAATTTAATTATGAAAATAAATATGCTAATTAAAAAAAATCTAACACATGAGCAAAAAAAGGAATTACATCAACTGAAAAGGAAACAAAATCTAGCATGCAAAATAGCAGATAAATGGAGTTCTCTAGTAGTCTTGTAAAAAAAAACAACTTTATATATTTGGCATATGGAACCTTTTTCCACCACAACAATGCCGAATCGTATCGAGTGGGCTCATTTTTTTGAAAGATTGTTATAATACCTACTGCAGTTATCTACACAATCGTAAGCATTTTTTATGTAATATTACACAGTTGCTACTGTCACATAATTATTTTTAATTGATGTTGTACTTTATTTACAAAGCTGTTGATGACATATGGGTGCACATTTATCATCCACCCTAGCTACTCTGTATAGATCATGGTTAGAGGAACAGTCAGAGAGTCACTTCTCTCCTGCAATCCTGCAATGGCTTGCATGGTCAATTTATTGACGACATTTTCATAATTTGGCTCGGTGAGGAGTCAACAGTACCAGCCTTTGTTGATTATTTAACTGATAATTTGATGAATTTGACGTTTAAATTCAGTCATGAGAAAAATGTTTCCATGTTTCTTTATTTAACTTTGGAAGGTGAAGTTTTGACCAGCAATTATGGAAAGCCGACTACTAGAAACACTATTTTAGGACCCGCTGGTATCCAAAGCACCATTAAAAGTATTCCAGTTGGTGATTACACTAGAGCATTGAGATATTGCTTTTGTGATATTGATTTTGCTCAGGAGCATGCAGTCATTAGTGATATTGACAGCACAGCACTACAAGGTCTGGATGTTGATAATAGCTAATACTATTATATCCTATAAGAATCATTATGGCTGGTTACTTCACAAAAACATAATAGAAAAATTCTATAATAGATCTAATATCACAGTAGTAACTAGCTATTCTAGTGAATATCCTGATATAGTCAACATAATAAAGAAATATTGACCTATTTTAAATCAAGACTGTAAAACCAAGAGAATTCTAGATAAAGGATGTAGATTCATATCTAGCTGGGCATCACTTTGGGAAATTTATTATCCTCTTGGTTTTTAACACAAATAAATTGTGTTCTGAAACATGGTTAACATGAAAAGGTCTCTTTAAATGCAGGTAGTAAAAGTAAAATAATGAGATTACTATACTAATTAGCAATAATTGTAGGAAGAATATTGAGTCTGTTAGATTGTAACACCAAACATGTAGTGTATGTGTTAAAATGCACCCAGTGTAATAATATAGCTGAGGAGTCCCAACATGTATATGAACAATCAGTGCTATTTAATGTTGTTATATGTATAGGTGGGTGTTAGGGACGGTGGAACGCACTAATAAATAAATAATAATAAGTGTGTTCGCCGCCCGGGGTCCACCGTACAGTAGGTGTTACACCGCTGCTAGATAATGGCAGACGCACAATATGGCAGTATATCGCACACGAGTTGAACGTCACCCGGTGTGCACTGAGCGTACTCTGTTATATCCACAGAGACACTTAAAACTTAAACGTAAATACTGAGCTTGTTGGACTCACAGGTCTCAGAGAACTGCATGCACAGTAAATTGTCACAGGAGCTGAACCCAAGGCAGAGGATCAGGGTCCGTCTAGACCTACCGTGTGTGCGATGTCGCTACTGTGGACTCCCACAGATGCTGCTGATTGCAGCGCGGCGACTGACTCAGCCGCTATACGTCAGTGCCCAGAGGAGGCGCACTGTAGGACGCTAGATAGGTGAAGATATGCACTGTGGCCTGCATCATGGCACTGACTGGTGCTGACTCTAATACTAAGTCCCTATCCACACACGTAATATCAGAGGGAGGGGAGTCTTAATGAGTCATTCGCAGGCACATGCATCCGTCATCATTCACACAGGTAGCAAGTAGAGTCTATAGTAGCGCATGGCCGAGCGGCCATGCGGGCCTTTTATAGCCGTACGCTTCCGGGACCTTCCGGATCTCTGAGATGGACCAATCAGATCAGGAGAAGGACCTGAGCACGTGACTCCTGATCTCCACTGGGAGATCATCTCATGAGCATGTCCAGTAGCGCAGCGAGAGGACTTAGCCTCTGGAGTGATTTGCTGCAGAGCAGGCTGCGCTACTATTGCTGGTCCAGAGGTGGCAGCAACAACCAGACCCAGAGAACTGGCTGAGCAGGGCGTCTGGATCTCCGAGATTGCTGTGCAGGTCCCTGAGAGGTTGGAGGGGAATGGGAGACTGCTGGTTGCATGGCTCTGGATTCCTGCTGTGCAGCTGCAGGAACCCGACGCCTAACAGGTGGGTATCAAAAGATGTTGTTGCAACAAGGCAGTTAATGTGTAGTATGATGTGTTAATGTATTTACGGTAGTTCATTTTTATGCTAAATGTTATTGCATTTTATACTTATGGTGGATTTGTGTCTTGGTTCTTCTGGAGGCTCTGCCTCAACGTCGTCCCTGGGAATGGGGGGAGGTCTGTCCACTAGTGGAAGCATTACCAGCATAGACATATGGATTGCATCACACAGGGTAGCAGAAAGTTAATACAAGAGCTTAACATATTAGTTGGGAGGGGTTAGATTTATTTATAGGGAAGCACTTCCTAGTTTTGAGTCAGTAGAGTTAAGAGTGGAGTAGAGTGAGTGAGGAGTTTATGAGAGTTAAGTGTGTGAGTTAGTGCTAGATAATGACGGTACCTACGGGTTCTAAGAAAACATGTAGCAGAAGTAGGATGACACATCCCAAGCTTTGTGTGGATGCTGGGACCCAGAAGAGACAGTGAGTGTTGTGGCTCTGTCTCCCATTGTGGGGAAGATGTCAGCCAGCTCACAGCGAAAAGGAAAGGATGGTGGGCTTCAGGCAAGCTGTTATGCCGGATGGGAAACTTCTGGGAATAACAGAAGATGTTGGGTGGGTATAGGTCGTACAGAATGTAGTCCAGGGCTGATAATGCACAAGACTAAGACCGCAACTGCTAGTATCCCTATTACACAGTAAAGCCGAACCTGTTGAACCGTACCTATGGTCTCCTGTCATATCTGTAGCCGGATCCGGTCCCATGTACGGGAAGGTAACAAGGACTGACAAACTACAAGTGAGTAAAGAAAAAAACTCAACAGCACATAATACTCAACTCTTATTCCTGTTTAGAAGAGGGGTTTCAGGACAAAGATCTCAGTTCCGGCCCACAGTAACTGGCCCTATATCCCCCTTCATATGTATTAAAGGGGTGAAAAAATGCAAAAAAAGTGGAGAGTGGAGAAAATGTCTCCTTAAATTTGAAGCCTTTTTGGTTACTTTTATTTGACTAATGTTTCCCACTAGTTATTGAGCTGTTCTTTAGAATATTCAATCATATACACTTCATGGATAAAATCTCTTGCTCCAATATGTGCAGTTAGAATTAAATATAACCACTCGGTGGCATTGTAAAGCTGGAGCAAAGAGATATATGTGGAATAGGACAATAATGAGAAAGTCGCACTAGAAACTTGATATATGGAAAAAACAAACGACCAAAAAATCTCACGGAAAAATGTAATAATACAAAATATAATTTATTAATCAACAAAACCAGGACATGTGAGAAACACAGTGACATGGGAGATCCAAGTCTACTTGTGCATGCAGAAAAAACCATGGGACACACATATAGCGGGGGGGGGAATGTAAATCACATATATAGTGCCTAGCAGCAAAAATGAATATAATTGTACTTGATCATAGCAAAATTGCACATCCCCCAATAGGCCTCATAAAGTCCACCTCACCAGACATATATCCATAATGAATAGCATAATGCAATGATGATATAAAGTGTTAAATTCATACCTGGTAAGGATAAGAGGCAACCCGCCTGGTGTGTGTGTCCCCCGACGCGCGTTTCGGTGTGAAATGAGAAAGGCATGCACAAGTAGACTTGGATCTCCCATGTCACTGTGTTTCTCACATGTCCTGGTTTTGTTGATTGTTTAATCAATTATATTTTGTATTACATTTTTCCGTGAGATTTTTTGGTCGTTTGTTTTTTCCATATATCTAGAATATTCAATCAGTAGAGATGAGAGTGGGACTACTTCAGTCCCTGAAATGGATGTCACTGATGACACTTGGCTTTAGGGGGGGCACAGCAGCTGCAGCAACAAAGCCCTGGCCCCCGATAACATCCTGTTTGAGAATCCCAGCATGCACTGGGAATTCTGAAATGAAATGTCATAAAGCTGACAGGAGCTTAGGGTAGATAGGGAATGGTATGGAATTTTTAATTAAAGTATTTTAGAAAAGTGATTGGATTATTGACTCAAGCAGATAGACATTTAGTATGAAACTCGCCTTTGGTTTTGGACCAACTCTTTAATCCTTGGGAAAAGAATATTTCTAGGGTTTTAAAAGATCCCATATGCCTGCCAAAAAATATTATATTACCAAAACAGAAAAACACATTTCAGTGCTGTACTGACATCTTTATCAAGTGTAAAAAAACAACAGGTTACATACACCATGGTACATGGAGGTATTTATAGACCAAAATGGGTACCAAAAACTTAGGGTATCAACCACTGAGGGGTGGGTTAGGGTTCAAATTCAAATGGAAGCCTAGAAGACAGGAAAAGGAGGAAGAGAAAAAAGAAAAAAAAACAACCTCTGGGGGTTTGAGGTCAAAGTCAAAGGAAGGCCTGGAAGACAGAAAGAAAGGGGAAAAACTGTGTACAAAGTACATGAAATACTACCATAAAGAGTTGATTGGACACATAAGGAAACAGAGAGAGACGGAGTGTAACTATAAAAAAATAAGCATTAGAAATACCCGTAATGGAAAATTGCTCAAACATGAATAAAGAATATGAGTAGGACAGAGGAGACCAACAGAAGGATAACATGAAATATGAGAAAGAAAGGGAGGACTAATATATAGAGTCATGTCAGTGATTAAATGAAGAGTGAGGAAAACCAAGATAAGGATTGGTGAAAAGGTGGCGACACCGTGGAAACAAAAAGGACATGGATAGGACAAAAGGACAGTCATTTGGTGAGAAGAGAACAGAGCTACAGGTGGCTGCCTTGGAAGGAGACTGAACTGATATATTGCATGTATTTGATATTATTTAATAGCCACTATTAATTCCCTAGAATTTTATATACTCTGTAATTGTTTTAATATTTACTATTCGGTATGTGCCAATTGAATCCCATGTAAGTTTTAAATATTATTAATTATTTTAAATGTCTTATTTCTGTTTTAGTAATTTCCCTCTGGCAGACATTCCCCCACCCACGGGGCAGAGGCAGCTGGCTATCTAATAACAATAATAATAATTTTTACTTATATAGCAACCAACATATTCCGCAGTGCTTTACAATTCAACAGTTCATGTGCAAAAGTCATAAGTAACAAAGTGAAAGATAACACAATAATTAAAGCAAAGATATTGACGACCCTGCTCATAAGAGCATACCATCTGCAACAAACAGTCAACAAAACTATTTAATTAACTATAGACTTTGTTTTTGTGACCAGGACAATTAAATATTCAGTTTTACGTATTTGCATCGGGAAATTGAAATTGTTCATCATTTCTTTTTGTTGATACAGTTACAAAAACATTGTATTGTATATGCGTTTAAAATTGGCCAAGATGAGTGGTTTAGAAGTGAGTAGCTTTTGTTTATTTACGACTATACTGCAAATCACTTTCACGAATCAACCCCCAAATATAGTCTCCCATCATGTTCTCGTTATACTCTCCTTGGTAGCATTGATCAAAATCCTTTATATCCTGATGAAAGCGCTTGCCTTGCTCTTCTGAGTAAGCCCCCATGTTTTCCTTGAATTTGTCAAGATGAGCATCCAAGATATGTACTTTGAGAGACATCCTACACCTCATTTTTCCCAAAGTTCTTTATTAGAGTCTGAACCAGTAGCACACATCTCTCATCCTTGTGATTGCTCAGGAAACCATGCACCACTGCAGCAAAGCTGCTCCAGGCTGCTTTCTCTTTTCTAGTCAGCTTCTTTGTAAATTCTTCGTTCTCTAGAATCGGCTTCATTTGTGGTCCGATGAAGATACAACCTTTTACCTTTGCCTCAGACAGCTTAGGAAAGAGATCTTGTAGGTACTTGAAGGCTGCCAATTCTTTGACGAGAGCTGTGACAAACTGTTTTATCAGGCCTAACTTGATGTGTAGGGGTGGCATCAGCACTTTCCAAGGGTCCACCAATGACTCCCACTTCACGTTACTATTTCCCACAGAAAATTCGGTCCTCTGTGGTCAGTCACGCCTGTGATAGTGCTGATTGGTGTCCTGGTTGTCCCAAATGCAAAGAAAACAAAGAAATTTGTAAAACCGCCTTGGAGGCCCATCAGAAATGACACCATTTTGAAGTCTCCTATTATGTCCCAGCCATAATCCTCGTACGACCATAACTGTTACAGTACTGCAGCACAGGACTAGGGTAGGAGGGGGGAAAACTGACCCTGCATTGGACTAGGCTGATACCCTACGATGGAGTGGGCGACCCATTCCTTGTGAATAGACCCACCGACGATCCTAGGTTAATCTCAAGCGAAGACCTATAGATTGGGGGAAGGGGGTTCCTGAAAGATCTAAGGACTGGGCACAAAAATGGGTCACCTCCTAACAGAAAACAAAGAGAAGGCTGCAGAAACAAACTGAAAACAGAAACTAAGACTAGCAGAACCAGAGGTCCCAGAACTGCACTAATTAAACACACAGAAGGCAAAGCAAGGCTCCAAGCCAGACTTCAAGCAGATTAACACTGTTGTCCAGCAAGGAATGGGAGACAGGTGCAGGTTAATAAAGGGTGATACAATCACCAGACCCAAGACAAAGACCAGCAGCCAGAACACTACAAGAAAATGGTGGCTAGTCACAAACTGAACATATTCTAACAATAACAGCTGCTTGACACTGGTGTAGTCCTCTTTGAAGTGAACTGAGTGCGCCACAGGCAGAGATGGGTACTTGTTCCCATTGTGCTGCAGCACGGCTTTGAAGCTCCTGGATTATTATTATTTATTTATATAGTGCCATTAATTCCATGGTGCTGTACATGAGAAGGAGGTTACTATTGATGAACTATCTATGAATAGGTGCCACTCGCTTGAGTTACACGTGATTCCTATAGCTTCGAATAGACCTACCACATTGTTGCAGATGCATAGCCCATCTTGCTGACTGAAGAAGCTGGCAAAAGTTTGGTGATGCTTTCTCTGATCAGCTACTTTGACACTTTCATCTAACAAGTTCCACTGTTTGAGCCTGGATGTGAGAAGCTCAGCATTTGACTTGGTGAGACCGAGGTCTCTGATGAGATCGTTAAGGTCTGTTTGGTTAGGGTAATAAGGTGTTCTTTCTTTTTCGAAACTGTATTCTGGATCTGCATTGTCTTCCTCACTCTCACACTGCCTACATTTTCCTGAAGATGGCTGAACTCCTTCTGGAGGAATGGGTACGGGCAGCTTGGGGCAGTGTGAAACTGGAGTAATTGAGGAAGGAATGTCTAGATAGGTTATAGGATGCGCATGCTTGCCAGTTTGATGTTTAGAGGGGTCCACCATACAGAAGTATCAGTTGTTGACGTGGTCAGTAGGCACTCACCGAATTAGTGGGATTGCAAACGTCATTGCCCTTTTTTCTCCTCTGTAACAGCCTATAAGGTATTAAACATAAAAATAAAATATATGTGTATTGAACTGTACGATATACAAATTTACACGTTCTTCTATAGCAACAAACAATTTTGCACTTATTTTAACAACAGTTCTTTTAAGTTGTAATGAGGAATTTAAAAAATTTAAATCTTGATATCTTAGCTATCAACAATTGCTCACCTTATGCTCAAGAGTTCTCTTGCAGTAATCACATGTGAAATGAGGCGCCCATGGTTTGTCTTCATCCCCTACAGGCATGCCGAAGTAGGCTCTATAGGCCTCACACATCTTAGGCCGGTTTCACATTTGTGCTCGCAGCGACGGCCTGCGCACGGCCGCCGCTAAGCCCCGCCCCTCCCGGCTCCCTGCCCACCCCATCCGGTCATCGCCGCCTACTAGCGCACATGGACGCTTGCGATCTGCGCACCCTATCTTTATCATAGGGTGCGCAGATCGTGCGCTGGCCGTGCGCTAGCAGGATTTTGCCATGCGCTGCGCACTTTGAAGGTGCGCCGTGCACGCAGAAATGCAACATGCTGCGTTCGGCGCACACGGGCGCACCTTCAAAAGTGCGCAGCGCATGGCAAAATCCTGCACACGATCTGCGCACCCTATGCTAAAGATAGGGTGCGCAGATCGCAAGCGTCCATGTGCGCTAGTAGGCGGCGATGACCGGATGGGGCGGGCAGGGAGCGGGAGGGGGCGGGGCTTAGCGGCGGCCGTGTGCAGGCCGTCGCTGCGCTATAAAGCGCAAATGTGAAACCGGCCTTAGAAGATGCCACCACGTTGTATCTTTTAGCTTATGTTTTTATAAATTCGCCACAAATGTAGCAAAATGCATCCTCCGGATACTTACAACCTCTTGATGCCATCTAAATTAAATGCAGGTATGTATCAACTGTAAAACAAGCAGAAATGTACAATTAACCCCTTAGTGACAGAGCCAGTTTGCAGTTTAATGACCAGGCCAATTTTTACAATTCTAACCACTATTACTTTATGAGGTTATAACTCTGGAATGCTTTAATGGATCCCACTGATTCTGAGAATTTTTTTTCATGACATATTGTACTTCATGGTAGTGGTAAAATTTCTTCGATATGCCTTGTGTTTATGAAAAAACGGAAATATGGCGAAAATTTTGAAAATTTTGCAATTTTAAAACTTTAAATTTTTATGCCCTTAAATCACAGAGATATGGCAAACAAATTTCTTAAAAAATAACATTTCCCACATGTCTACTTTACATCAGCACAATTTTGGAAGCAAAATTTTTTTTGTTAGGAAGTTATAAGGATTAACCCCTTTCTGACATCAGACGTACTATCCCGTCCATGGGACCCGGGCCCCTATGCCCATGGACGGGATAGTACATCGCGGCCGGGTGTCAGCTGATTATCACAGCTGACACCCGGCACAATGTGTCAGGGGCGGTCAAATGGTGCTCCTTCCCTTCCAAGCTCTGCCATGCGCCCAAATAGTGTTTTACCCCCACATGTAGGGTATTAGCCTACTCAGGACAAATTGCAAAGCAATTTTTGGGGTCCAATTTCTCCTGTTACCCTTAGGAAAATAAAAAATTGGGGGCAAAAATATCATTTTTGTGGAAAAAAATGATTTTTTTATTTTCACGTCCGAGCGTTATAAACTTCTGTGAAGCACTTGGGGGTTCAAAGTGCTCACCACACATCTACATAAGTTCCGTGGGGGGTCTAGTGTCCAAAATGGGGTCACTTGTGGGGAGTTTCAATAGTTTAGGTACATCAGGGGCTCTCCAAACGCACATGACACCCGCAGACCATTCCATCAAAGTCTGCATTCCAAAACGTCACTGCTTCCCTTCCGAGCCCCGACGTGTGTCCATACAGTAGTTTTCTCCCACATATGGGGTGTCAGCGTACTCAGGACAAATTGGACAACAACTTTTGGGGTCCAATTTCTCCTGTTACCCTTGGGAAAATGAAAAAATTGGGGACTAATTGATCAAAAAAAAGTTAAATGTTAATTTTTTCCTCCCACATTGCTTTAGTTCCTGTGAAGCACGTAAAGGGTTAATAAACTTATTGAATGTGGTTTTGAGCACCTTAAGGGGTCTAGTTTTTAGAACGGTGTCATTTTGGGTATTTTCTGTCATGTACACCCCTCAAAATGACTTTAAATGTGATGTAGTCCCTAAAAAAATGGTTTTGTAAATTTTGTTGTAAAAATGAGAAATCGCTGGTCAACTTTTAACCCATTCACCCCCAAGGGTGGTTTGCACGTTCATGACCGGGCCAATTTTTACAATTCTGACCACTGTACCTTTATGAGGTCATAACTCTGGAACGCTTCCATGTATCCCGGTGATTCTGACATTGTTTTCTCATGACATATTGTACTTTATGTTAGTGGTAAAATTTCATTCAAATAACTTGCGTTTATTTGTGAAAAAAACGGAAATTTGGCAAAAATTTGGAAAATTTCGCAATTTTCCAAATTTGAATTTTTATGCCCTTAAATCACAGAGATACGGCACACAAAAAACTTGATAACTAACATTTCCCACATGTTTACTTTACATCAGCACAATTTTGGAACCAAAATTTTTTTTTGTTAGGAAGTTATAAGGGTTAAAAGTTGACCAGCGATTTCTCATTTTTACAACACCATTTTATTTTTAGGACCACATCACATTTGAAGCCACTTTGAGGGGTCTATATGATAGAAAATACCCAAAAGTGACACCATTCTAAAAACTGCACCCCTTAAGGTGCTCAAAACCACATTCAAGAAGTTTATTAACCCTTTAGGTGCGTCACAGGAATTTTTTTGAATATTTAAAAAAAAATGAACATCTAACTTTTTTTCACAAAAAAAATACTTCAGGTTCAATTAACCTGAAGTTATTGTGCAATTTGTCCTGAGTACGCTGATACCCCACATGTGGGGGTAAACCACTATTTGGGCGCATGGCAGAGCTTGGAAGGGAAGCAGCGCCATTTGACGTTTTTGGCTGGAATTGAGATCAGACACCATGTCGCGATTGGAAAACCCCTGATGTACCAAAACAGTGGAAACCCCCCATGAATGACACCATTTTGGAAACTAGACCCCCTAAGGAACTTATCTAGATGTGTGGTGAGAACTTTGAACCCCCAAGGGCTTCACAGAAGTTTATAACATAAAGCCGTACAATTAAAAAATCATATTTTTTCCACAAAAATGATCTTTTCACCCTCAATTCTTATTTTTCCAAGGGTAACAGCACCCTAAAAGCTATTGTGCAATTTGTCCTGAGTACGCTGATACCCCACATGTGGGGGTAAACCACTATTTGGGCGCATGGCAGAGCTCAGAAGGGAAGCAGCGCCATTTGACATTTTTGGCTGGAATTGAGATCGGACACCATGTCACGATTGGAAAATCCCTGATGTACCTAAACAGTGGAAACCCCCCACAAGTGACCCCATTTTGAAAACTAGACCCCCCCAAGGAGCTTATCTAGATGTGTGTTGAGCACTTTGAACACCCAAGTGCTTCACAGAAGTTTATAACGCAGAGCCGTGAAAATAAAGTCTTTTTTATTTCCACAAAAGTGAATTTTTAGCCCCCAATTTTTAGACCCCCCAAGTTGGTAAATAGTGTAAATGCCTCTATTCTTGCTCTAACCCTAACCTCAACACACCCCTAACCCTAATCCCAACCCTAACCCTAATCCCAACCCTAATCCCTAATCCTAATTCACTCTAACTCTAATTCTAACCCTAGCCCTAACCCTAATGGAAAAATGAAAAAAAAAATATTTTCTTTATTTCATTATGTTTGCCTAACTAAGGGGGTGATAAACAGGGGGATATTTACTATTTTTTTTTGTTTTGATCACTATGATAGTTTATCATAGTGATCAATATGAATGGAATCTGCCAGCCGGAGCCTGCAGAATCCCGGCGGGCGCACTGCGCATGCGCCCAGCATTTTCTCCAGATGCAAAATGGCGGCGCCCAGCGGAGGATGCCGGCGGGATGCAGGACCACCGGGAGGGGACCTGGACCACGGAGAGGTACCGGAGGGGATCGGGGACCCTATTTCTCTCTCCTCTGATGTGCGATCACATAAGAGGAAAGAGAAATTAAATGCAAAATTGCGGCTTTTTTTTGTGGTCGCCGTTATAGGGTTAATAATGGCGATCGCAAAAGCGTGGTCAGCAAAAACCGACCCGATTCATGTTCTCTGGGGTCTCGGCTACCCCCTCCAGCCGAGACCCGGAGAAAATCTGACACTAAGGGGCGCCATTTACTTACTCCACGGCACTGTGGTTTAAGCACCCTTAATTACCGTTGTTAAAAGGCGTATCGGCGGTCGTTAAGGGGTTAAGGATCCTGTCTTTATACTACTTTATTGACAGGTCTCACATTTCCAGAAGCTTCTTGCAGTCTACACAATGTTGCACATTTTGCTAATGTTCGAGAAAACATAGAATTAAAATTATCAATGTCCTGACCACAAAAGCAAACTTTCTTGGGAATTTTTGCCTTTTTCTTTTCACTTTAGTCATAAGTGATTGGGAAAACACCATTGGAACCCAAGGACAAACAAAAAATTAAAATTTGTTACATAGTGTAATTGAAACCTTTATAGTAGTTGTGTCTTCACATAACCACCCAAGGTGAGCAAATCTGTTGTTTTTACTGTCTCCTATATTAGGCTTTTACCCTATTGTATGCATCTCCCTTCACAGTCACTGCTTATTATAAAAAATCATATGTCATATTGTGTATTTCACATACTAACATGTGTAAAACTCTGTATTTTACCTCTTTTTCAAACGAACACATACACACACACATCAATTGTGTTTGTGACATTATGAGATCTCTGCTAATTTTTATTGGGGGCTATGGAGGTATGTAAATTTTAGTACTGTGAATACCTCTACTCCACTTAGATAATCACTGCTCTTTCACAGACAGTCAGCTTTACATGGAATAAATATGCAGACAAAAAGTTCTGCTTTTACGATCAATCCTTAATTGATATTGTTTGCCAAAATGAAGATAATCTATTGAAAGAATTCTTCCGACTGCTTGCTATTTGTCACACAGTGATGGTGGATAAAAATGGAGGTAAGGTGTATTTGCTTAACATACATAAAGTATCGAATGGAAATTTTCCTGATTTGCATTATTTTTGCTTTTATAGAGTGATAACATGAAATTGTATAGACAGCATTTCTCCTGTTCCATCCAATGTACAAATTGGTTTGATTCATTTTTTGAAAGGAGTTATTAAAAATATGGTTAACTATGCAACTCAAATATATTGTTTATTTTTTAGTAAATCTCTGTTTTACATTAACAAAATACTGATTCAGAATAAAGTATTTCCTTTGACTGAAGATACTGTACAGTACATGATTACAGCAAATGGCAGGTTAGAATAATGCCAATTTTTGTGACCACCTGGGGCCCAGCACTGTCAGACAGCACATATGTCACGTAGGTGGCATTCAGAGAAGAGGTCAGCTGGTCAGTGCCATCTGGAGGCTTGCATAGAGCTCTGGAAGACAAATTCTTAGGCGTCAGATTTCTGCGTTTGCTCTGCAGGGATCCAGACCCTCACATTCTGCAGTGTCCTACTGTTTATCTACTGCAGAGGAGATTGCCTTGCAACATATCTCTCCTGAGGCTAAAGGCCCTTTTACATTTAGCGATGCACCAGCGATCCGACCAGTGATACGACCCGGTCAGGATCGCTGGTGCATCGCTAAATGATCGCTAGTGAGCTTCCTCACAGGAAGATCTCACAGCGATGCAGCAGCGATACAGCAGACGATACTTACCTTTCACACACAGCGATCCTGACGTCCTCCCGCCCGCGTCCAGCGTCGCTCGTCTCACACAGCAGGAAGCCCAGCAGGAAGCAGACGAGAAATGGAGCCGCCCGATCTCGCGCGATGAGCGACAGACAGCGGGGGAGCCGGTCGGAGGTAAGTATCACACATAGCGATATCGCTAGCAATATCGCTATAACGTCACAAAATCAGTGACATTTTAGCGATATTGCTAGCGATATCGCTGTGTTTAATACCCCCTTAAGTCCTTCTGTCCTCCTACTGAGCATGCTCATTGGAGATCGGGAGTCATGTGCTCAGGTCCCGCTCCAGATCTCATTTGTCCATCTCAAAGTTCTGGAAGCTTGCGCGGAAGGTCCCGGCTGCTATAAAATGCGCGCATGGCTGTTCCGCCATGCGCTAGTATAGACTTACTTGCTGCTGTGTGTATGAGGACAGATGTATGATTCTGGTGAATGACTCATTATAAAACCCCTTCCCTCTGATATTACGTATGTGGTTAGGGACTGAGTTTAGAATCAGCGCCAGCGCTCCTCTGCTGCAACATCCACAGCTGCTAGCGTCCGACATTGCTCTTGCGCCTTAGCCTTGTTGTTTAGCGGCAGTGTCCACGCCGAGCTGCAGTAGCAGCCCCCCTTTGCGTCCGCTGCTGCGATGCCGCACATGTAGGGAAGGTGACCTGACGGACGGACGGACTAGTCAGAGTGAAGAAAGATAGGTTTGCACAGTGTAGGTAGGAGTCAGTGATTACAGTGGGGAAACAACTAGGAAAGTGTAGTGGACGTGCAGTACCTTGGGATGACCATTAGATGGCAGGGTGGAGTGTGAGCAAAGGACTTTACAGCAGCTTAGGGCTTTAGAAACCGTTGGTCATGGGGGGCGTGGTGACAGTTAGTGACAGTTTCAAGGAACCGGGGGAGTTATAAATACTGAGGGAGGGTTCCAGAAGGTTCCAGTCCCCAGGGGGAGCCCAGGTGACAGGAGGACTACGCCAGTCTGTGTGCCCTGAGGAGAATCCGACCAAGGGGACTGAGGAGAGGAAACGTCAGGGGGTGGTCCTGACAGGGAAGGACCGCAGCAGAGACAAGGCTCTGGGTGGAAGACACCGTATGTATAACGACGAAACTGACCAGTAAAGTGCTGTTGGTGTACGGGCCTAAGGCAGCTACAGTAACCGAGCTGTCAGGATTGTCACAGTGTGAGATGGGACGTTGCGTATAAATACGTCCCTAGTGTGACATACGGTGTTGAAGCGGCCCTGGACACGGAGGGCAGAGAGAGAGAGAGATATCGCGGTGTACCGCGAGGACCGTCAGTCGGACGGTGAGCAATAAACTTGGACCTGTTGCACCCAGAATCTGCCTCATCGTGTCTCTGTTTTCATCTCTGCGCGGTAAGAAGTGGGACCACCCCCCTATCACCCCCCAGCTCGGCACCCCACCACCGACTCTACATTTGGCGTAGTCGGCAGGATCACCGCCACTAATACATCATCTTCTGCAGCAGACCTGCCTCAAAGAATGGAAAAGGACTCAGTCTACTCAGTTTGGATTACAATTACCGGTGGATTGCAATTGGCTTACCAGTGGATTACAAATGAGGAGCGCAGTGATGAATCTGTGTGGCCAGTAGAGGATCCGGGGCGGTACCAGAGACAGTGCAGTATGGCAGCGCTCCTTCAACGCAGAGGCGAGGTCCGGGTGTTCGCAGTAGTTCAGAATGGACTGGGACCCCCTCCAACGTTCTCCCGTGGACAGCAGTATGTGCCCGGAGGCTGACGGTTCCAAAAATTGGACCCTGACAGGTGGGTGGAGAGGCCTGCCAACGCCCCACCCCACAGAGGGAGTGACACCGAAGAAAAGCCTGGGAGTGACTGTTTGGCGCCATTCGATTGCTGCCCACCGGACGGTATGAGACGCTGCGGAAGTCGGGGTATTGGCCGCCTAGAATGGCAGTGGCGGCAGGAGAACGAACTGAGACAGAAGACGTCATCTTCGGGTCCATGGGCAAGAAGAGAAATCTGTGCGGAGCCCCTGCGGAACCAGAAGGAGCGGCCGCCATTGATACCGGCGGAGAGTCTCCCCGCGGAGCCCCTGAGCCTGGAAGCTGGGCCCGCTGTGCAGCGAGTTGGAGAGCGGAGGCTGCGGGATGAGCCGTGCGGTGGTGTGACGGAGGCTGTGGCGCCGGGGAAGGTGAGAGTTCCCCCGGCCCTGCCGGCGGCTTCACAAGCGGCCCCTATCATTTTGCCACAACACGCAGTCTCCAGTGTACCGGAAGGCCCGGCTGCGGAGGGCCCTATGCTATACGTAGAATTGAGCAAGGCCCTAGCTTCCGTTCCCGAATCTCCCCGCCCGGAGTCACCAGGGCGGAGCTTATTTACAGAAGGCGCGGTTGCGCTCCCTCGGCCGGTGTCAGTCTCATCACCCAAACCGGCCGTTACTCCGGCTTTGCTGGGAGTTGTGGATGCGGCCTACCCTGTGGCCGCGGTGAAGCCAGTATTGGAACCGGCTGGGGTCTGTTTATCGGGCCCTGTGGACCAGCCCTCCGGAGTCACGGCTGCTCCCATCCGCTACCCGGCCCCAGCGGCTGCTGGGCCACAGATATCATCGGCCGCCTCTACCCCACGCCCTTTCTCGGCAAGGTCCCGCCCACCGGACTCTGGGACTGGCGCGGTACCCTCCGTTTGGGTTGCGGAGGTGTTAAAACAAAAGAAGGTTCGAGAGCAGGAGGTATGGAGCCTGCTTCATTCAAAAGGGGAGGCTGGCATGGCGGTGGAAAGATCCCGGGGGCGGCTGGTGTACACTAATGTGGCCCGGGGGTATGGCTTCATACGTGATCAGACTGGCCAGAAGGTATACGTGAACGTAGCCTCCATACGCCACGGCCGTGCCCTGGAAATAGGGGACTATGTCTCTTATTATAAGGAATACTGCCCCCGCGGGTATAATGCGGTGGCGGTACTGGTGGTACCCGAGGAACGCGAACCCCCGTAAAGAGGACTGTATTGGACACTCCCTTCACCCCAGGAGTTCCACGGCTGTGGGCCCCTTGCTACCGGCCATCAGGAGATGGCCTGGACTGTCAGAGTCTGAAAGAACAGTTCTAGTTTAAAAAAAAAAAATGTTTTATGTGATTAAGCTGTTTTTTTTTTAGAATGTTCCTCTTACAGGATGTTATTTTACTGATTTGGAAACTTGACAGAACGGGGATACGAAGACAAGAGGGAGTGTTCATGTCCAAGGAAGGGGGAGGGAAAAGGAGTACTGGCGATGTTTATTGTTGAACGTTGAGTTTTAAAGCAAAAGAAAATGAAAAAAAAATAATATAAAAATGGGTATTTGTGCTATTATAAAGTTGTTTATTGTATAATATGCCAAAGTAAAATGCAACAGGTCCGGGTAAGGGAAGGTCTGCGGGACCAAAGGAAAGTGTGAGATCCGGTAGGGATCTAAGAGTTGAGGTCTGGGAGACCGGGACGCCGACCATGACATGTAATTGAAAGAAGGAAAATGAATGGGAAGACGTGAGAAAGACAGCCGTCCTAGGTCAGGTCCCCAACACCACGGACACCCCTGAAGAAGGAAAGGCGGGCGCCGGCAATGATCTGGTAGGTGAGTGGCCTCGATCATGGCGTACCGGATAGTGAAAGGTAACAGTAGGGGAGAGTAGGGGAAAGATACACGCCGTAGAGAGAATACGGGTGTACCTTGCCCAATTTGAAAGACGTTGTCATGTGGCGTGCGCGCTGGTGAGTAGCAGTAGGCTGCTCAGAGCATAGTGCTCCCAGTATAGTTCGGCCCCCGCAGATAGTGGGCTTGGCTCAACTTCTGGTCCGACAACAGAATGTAGGTGTAGATTCAGAACGACGAAGGCAGGGATGACGATTGTCGAGGACGACAATGGACAAAGGAAGGGGGAGTGTAGGGAAGGTGACCTGACGGACGGACGGACTAGTCAGAGTGAAGAAAGATAGGTTTGCACAGTGTAGGTAGGAGTCAGTGATTACAGTGGGGAAACAACTAGGAAAGTGTAGTGGACGTGCAGTACCTTGGGATGACCATTAGATGGCAGGGTGGAGTGTGAGCAAAGGACTTTACAGCAGCTTAGGGCTTTAGAAACCGTTGGTCATGGGGGGCGTGGTGACAGTTAGTGACAGTTTCAAGGAACCGGGGGAGTTATAAATACTGAGGGAGGGTTCCAGAAGGTTCCAGTCCCCAGGGGGAGCCCAGGTGACAGGAGGACTACGCCAGTCTGTGTGCCCTGAGGAGAATCTGACCAAGGGCACTGAGGAGAGGAAACGTCAGGGGGTGGTCCTGACAGGGAAGGACCGCAGCAGAGACAAGGCTCTGGGTGGAAGACACCGTATGTATAACGACGAAACTGACCAGTAAAGTGCTGTTGGTGTACGGGCCTAAGGCGGCCACAGTAACCGAGCTGTCAGGATTGTCACAGTGTGAGACGGGACGTTGCGTATAAATACGTCCCTAGTGTGACATACGGTGTTGAAGCGGCCCTGGACACGGAGGGCAGAGAGAGAGAGATATCGCGGTGTACCGCGAGGACCGTCAGTCGGACGGTGAGCAATAAACTTGGACCTGTTGCACCCAGAATCTGCCTCATCGTGTCTCTGTTTTCATCTCTGCGCGGTAAGAAGTGGGACCACCCCCCTATCACCCCCCAGCTCGGCACCCCACCACCGACTCTACACACACACGGTAGGTCTATACGGACGTAGTGCCGCCGTCTTGTATTTATACTGAGTACTGTGACCTCAACAGGCTCAGTCTTTTGTATTTGTATTTATTTGGCATTCCTGTGACTTAACAGAGATTGCTCTGTGCACCTGGGTGACGTTTAACCCTGTGCACAATACCGCCATATTGCTCCTGCCACCAGTTAGCAGCGGTTATATCACCTACTGCACGGTGGACTCCATGCGGCGAACGCACTTTATTATTAGTTTTATTTAGTGCGTTCCGCCGTTCCTAACATACTAGCGCCAGGGTCTGGCTAGTGATGGCAGAACAGCAGCAACTCTTACAGTGTATTCAGCAGCTTGAGGGCCGTTTGGCCACTCTTGAGAGGGCTCTCTCAGCTGCACAATCCACCGAAGCTGCTGTAAAGGCAATCACAGACGCGGTTTCACGTATGTTCACGTCCTCCCTCACACCGACAGTTACCCGCCTCCCGTTGCCCGATAAATTTTTTGGCGATGGCGCCTCCTGTAGGGGTTTCATCAGCCAGTGCTCTATCCAGCTGGAGCTACTGGTTGCGCGATTCCCTACGGAACGGGCCAAGGTGGGGTTTATTGTATCCCTTCTGTCGGGCAAGGCGTTGGAGTGGGCTACGCCACTATGGAAGCGTGGTGACCCAGAGGTTCGGACTGCTGCTCAGTTTTTAACAGCTATTAAGCAGGTCTTCCTTGGTCCACGGGTCATGCACGACACCTCTCTTCAGCTTCTTGCTTTGACTCAGGGTTCTCTCTCGGTTAGTCAGTATGCCGTCCGTTTTCGGACACTGGCTTCAGAGCTGGAGTGGTCTGACAAAGCCCTCATCCCTGTGTTTTGGAGAGATTTGACAGAGCATGTTAAAGATGCTCTCTCTACCAGAGAGGTTCCTGCAAGTTTGGAAGAGCTAATTGCCATTTCCACCTGCATTGACCTCCGTTTTTCGGAGCGCGGTATGGAGCGTGCTCAATCCAAATGGAAGGTTACCTCGGCTCCCAATTTTTTTCAGCCTCTGGAACTACCCGAGCCAGAGGTTCCACCCCCAGAGCCCATGGAGGTGTCTCACGCCGTTCTTCTGGCGCGTCCGGCACAAGACTCCAGTTGCGGTTATCTTTGTCAACACGCTGTTTCTCAGGACAGCAGTGCCCCGCTACGGCCAAATTCTGTGCCGCCGGGCAAGACCCTTGTTCCTCCCCGCCTGCGGCCGAAGGTTCTCGCGTGGGCACACGCGTCCAGGAGGTGTGGTCACTGTGGCTATATGCAGACCACAAAACTCCTGGCAGGGTCTTACTGGTGGCCGCACAGGGCTCGGGATGTTAAAATATATTCGGGCCTGCGCCTTTTGTGCTCGGAATAGCCTCCTTAAACAAAGGGTGGAGACGCCTAATTCCACTTTAACTTCTGCTCCCGTTGTCTCCCACCGGTCCCTTCTCAAACCTGGTGATCTTGCCGCCCCTGATGCCTTCCACTTGTCCCGGGTCTCCCTGTCACCTACCAGGACATCAGACTTGCCTTTGGATGAGTCTGAGGCCTATATCTCTGACGGGCACAAGTTGGTGGATCAGAAGGCTCAGGGAGGAGGGGGCCCTAGGAGGGGGGGTAATGTTAGGCGTCGGATTTCTGCGTTTGCTCTGCAGGGATCCAGACCCTCACATTCTGCAGTCTCCTGCTGTTTATCTACTGCAGAGGAGATTGCCTTGCAACAAATCTCTCCTGAATCCTTCTGTCCTCCTACTGAGCATGCTCATGGGACGATCTCCCATTGGAGATCGGGAGTCATGTGCTCAAGTCCCGCTCCAGATCTCAATGGTCCATCTCAGAGATCTGGAAGCTTGTGGAAGGTCCCGGCTGCTATAAAAGGCGCGCATGGCTGTTTCGCCATGCGCTAGTATAGACTTACTTGCTGCTGTGTGTATGAGAACGGATGTATGATTCTGGTGAATGACTCATTATAAAACCCCTTCCCTCTGATATTGCGTATGTGGTTAGGGACTGAGTTTAGTATCAGCGCCAGCGCTCCTCTGCTGCAACATCCATAGCTGCTAGCGTCCGACATTGCTCTTAGATAGATAGATAATCCTTTAATCGTCCCACCATGGGGACAAGGCCTTAGCCTTGTCGTTTAGCGGCAGTGTCCACACCGCGCTGCAGTAGCAGCCCCCCTTTGCGTCCGCAGCTGCAACGCCGCACACACGGTAGGTCTAGACGGACGTAGTGCCGCCGTCTTGGGCTACTCCTGTGACCTGATACCGTGTGTGTATTTATACTGAGTACTGTGACCTCAACAGGCTCAGTCTTTTATATTTGTATTTATTTGGCATTCCTGTGACTTAAAAGAGATTGCTCGGCGCACCTGGGTGATGTTTAACCCTGTGCGCATTACCGCCATATTACTCCTGCCACCACTTAGCAGCGGTTATATCACCTACTGCACGGTGGACCCCGAGCGGCGAACGCACTTTATTATTAGTTTTATTTAGTGCGTTCCGCCGTTCCTAACAGAAATGGCTCCAGAGTTTGGCAGGTGGAGGCAGACCAATTGTGGCGCCACTGAGGGTCCAGTCGCCACAGAGGTACTGCACCTCAGCCAGAGGTATGGTACCCCACTGTCGGGTAAGGAGGGGGCACTATCCAGGACCCACATACTAGCACTCAACACTAGACCTCTTTAGGCCAGGGAGGAACTGGGTAGAGGGTGTGGGTGGAGGAAGTAGATAAGGAAAGGACAGCTGGAGAGAAAGCTGACAGTTGGTAGTGGACAGTTGACTTGGTAACACGAGTCAGTTGGAGGAAGAGACAGGAAGAGAAGACAGTTGGTGGAAGGGACTGGAAGAGTGAGGAGCTTGTACCAAGACAAAAGAGAATAGAGGAGTGACGAAGGAGTCAGAGGGGCTCCATAGATTAAGAAGGGATCCTAGGGGCACGGGAAGTGAGGAATCCACCCATGGCGCCCGAATTCACGCCGACTGTAGTCAGCGACCGGCCCAAGACTAGTGGAGATACTGCAAGACTCAGCTAGCAAACAGGAGGCTGTAGTAACTGTAAGTGCGACAACCAAATCCACAGACATTCGCTGAAAAGGCAGCTACATAGGATAAAGGGGAACAAGGAGGACGTCGCCTGACAGGATCCGAGTATTCCATCAGTTATTACTCTTTGCTTCAATGTATTTACTTGGGGAGTGAGGATTGCTTCTCTCTCAGCCTTGGTGTTACAAATTGCTTTTTTGACATATGTTCCAACTACAGAGTAACAGCACAAAGGCAGCAACTCCACCAATAGCAGAGACTGAACAATACTGGAGGAACATATGGGAGAAGGAAAAAATGCGCAACACCTGTGCATTGTGGCTGCAAGATCTGAGAATGAAACACAGCAACCACCTAGAGCAAGAATCAGTCACCATTACAGAAGCAGACATCCAACAGCGGATCAAGAACATGAAGAGCTGGATAGCTCCTGGCCCAGACCTGATCCATGGCAAAGTAGATGAATAAACTGCTAGAAGCAGGCCACCACCCAGCTTGGCTAATACAAGGAAGAACAGTGCTGATCATGAAGGATCATCACAAAGGATCAGTTCCATCCAACCACCGTCCAATAACCTGCCTTACAACAACATGGAAATCCTATCAGGCATCATAGCCTCCAAGCTACAGATCCATATGAACCAGTACATGAATCCAGCTCAGAAAGGCATTGGGACCAATGCCAGAAGCTCTAAGCACCAGCTCCTAGTAGATAGGCACTCAAGATCCAGGCAGATCAATCTCGGCACAGCCTGGATTGACTACAGGAAAGCCTATGACTCAATGCCACACACATGGATCTGTGAATGCTTAGCTCGCTACAATGTCAATAGGAAATTAAGAACCTTCTTCAGAAACTCAATGGGGCTATGGAGAACAACATTGGAAGTCAACTCAAGACAACTAGCACAAGTGGCCATCAAATGCAGCATATACCAAGGTGATGCACTGTCCACATTGCTTTTCTGCATAGGCTTGAACCCCTTCAGTCAGATAATTACAGAGTTTGGCTATGGATACAAGTTCAAGAGTGGAAGCACCATCAGCCACCTCATCTACATGGATGACATCAAGCTGTATGCAAAACACGAACGAGACATCAATTCACTGATCCAACTGACAAGGATCTACAATGAAGACATCGGGATGTCCTTCAGAATGGAGAAGTGTGGCTGGTTGATAATAAAGAGAGGCAAGGTAGTCAAGACTGATGGAGTGGAATTAAAAGCAGAGCATATTGCAGATGTACAGACATGGTACAAATACTATGGCATCCCACAGAGATATGGTAACCATTATGAGGAGGCAAAGAAAGCAGCAGCATCCAAATACCATCAAAGGGTAAGACAGGTCCTGAAGAGCAGCTCAATGGGAAGAATAAAATCCACATCATCAATACATATGCCCTTACAGCTGGCATAGTGTGCTGGATAAAAGAAGAGATGGAAGCTGCAGATGTGAAGACATGAAAGCTCCTCATAATGCATGGAGGTCTCCACCCTAAGTCTAGCACCCAAAGATTGTACACCAACAGAAAGGAGGGTGGTCGAGGCTTGATTCGCATCCAAGCAACCATCATGGATGAAACAAGGAGTATCCAGAAATACATCAGAAACATGGCACCCAAAGATGATAATATATATATATATACAGTATATATCTATATACACAGGGTGGGCCATTTATATGGATACACCTGGGTGAGCCATGTATATGGATACACCTAAATAAAATGGCAATGGTTGGTGATATTAACTTCCTGCTTGTGGCACATTAGTATATGGGAGGGGGAAAACTTTTCAAGATGGGTGGTGACCATGGTGGCCATTTTGAAGTTGGCCATTTTGGATCCACTTTATAAATGGCCCACCCAGGTGTATCATTATAAATGGCCCACCCTGTGTGTGTGTATATATATATATATATATATATATATATATATATATATATATATATACATACATACAGTATATATATATAATTTATACATATACACTTTTTTTGACTGCTGCTAGCACTGTGCACCTCTGTTTTTCACTATATACACTAGATGGAGGCCTGATGCTATTGCATCGGGAGGGCACAGTGCTCTGCACACGGGATTTCCGCTACAAGCGGAGAGATATACTCACCTTCCGACGGCCCCTGATCTCCTCTCCACGCTCCCGGCATCTTCCGGTCCCAGTAGTGCTTAGCACGAAGGATCGGAGATGATGTCACTATCGCGAGAGCGCGACGTCATCAGTGGTCTTTCACGCAAAGCATTACTGGGACCCGAAGATGCCGGGCGTGTGGTGAGAGGAGGGAAAGAGTCCGGGGGCCGTCGGAAGGTGAGTATATCACTATTGTTTATTTTATTTCTATGTTTTACAGGTTCATGGTACCCAGGGCCTGGAGGAGATTCTCCTCTGCTAGCGCCGCAGATCTCCCGACGGTAGCGGTGGCGTGCGTCGTATGAATGCCGCGCCGATTCGCGGACGGACTGCGCCTGTCGCTGATTGGTCGCAGCCAGCCGGGCGCTACCAATCAGTGATACGGGATTTCCGTTACAGGCAGACAGACAGAATTAGACAACTATATAGTAGATATTGTGTGTGTGTGTGTGTGTGTGTGTGTGTATATATATATATATACACACACACACACACACACACACAGTACATATATATATATTAGAAAATCATCAAAAAGTTAATTCATTTCAGTTCTTCAATACAAAATGTGAAACTCATATTTTATAGAGCTATTACAAACAGAGGGATCTTTTCAAGTGTGATGATTATGGCTTACAGCCAATGAAAACCCAAAAGTCATTATCTCAGTAAATTAGAATACTTTATATCACCAGCTTGAAAAATGATTTTAAAATCCAAAATGTTGGCCTACTCAAATGTATGTTTAGTAAGTGCACTCAATAATTGGTTGGGGAAAGTTTTGCATCAATTACTGCATCAATCTAGCTTGGCATGGAGGTGATCAGCCTGTGGCACTGCTGAGGTGTTATGGAAGCCCAGTTTGCTTTGATAGCATCCTTCAGCTCATCTGCATTGTTGGGTCTGGTGTTTCTCAGCTTCTTCTTGACAATACCAAATAAATTCTCTATGGGGTTAAGGTCAGGTGAGTTTGCTGACCAATCAAGCACAGAGATACTATTGTTTTTAAACCAGGTATTGGTACTTTTGGTAGCACAGAGATACTAATGTTTTTAAACCAGGTATTGGTACTTTTGGTAGTAGGCCAGGTGCCAAGTCCTGCTGCAGAATGAAATTTCCATCTCCACTCTTCCCTTTCCTGACAAGCTTTTTGAAATGCTCTAAAATTTCCTGGTAGACGGCTGCGCTGACTGTGGTCTTGATAAAACACAGTGGACCTACAACGGCAGATGACATGGCTCCCCAAACCATCACTGATTGGGGAAACTTCACACTAGACCTCAAGCAGCTTGGATTGTGTGCCCCTCCACTCTTCCTCCAGACTCTGGGACCTTGATTTTGAGATATAATGCAAAATTTACTTTCATCTCAAAACACCTTGGACCACGGAGCAACAGTACACTTCTTTTTCTCTTTGGTCTAGGTAAGATGCTTCTGGCATTAAGTGACTTGACACAAGGAATGTGACACTTGTAGCCCATGTCCTTGATATGTCTGTGTGTGGTGGCTCTTGAATCAATGACTCCAGTAGCAGTCCACTCCTCGTGAATCTCCCTCAAATTTTTAAATGGTCTTTCTTAACAATCCCTTCAAGGCTGCAGTTATTCCTGTTGCTTGTGCACCTTTTTCTACTACACGTTTTCTTCCACTCAACTTTCCATTAATATGCTTGGATATAGCCCTACATGAATAGCCAGCTTCTTTAGTAATGACTTTTTGCGGTTTACCCTCCTTGGGTAGCGTGACAGTGACTGCCATTATTGTGGAGCCTGCTGAAACAGACTAAGGGACCATTTTAAACACTTAGGGTATGTGCACACGCTGCGGTTTTGCTGCGGTTTTGGCCCTGCAGAACTGCAGCAGTTCTGCAGACATGGTACTTTACCATGTTAGCCTATGGGTTTTCAAAACCGCAGTGCTCACGCTGCGGTTTTTTACCTGCGGAAAAGCTGCGTTTTTTTTTCCGCAGCATGTCAATTATTTCTGCGGATTCTGCTGCGGTTTGCCACCTATTCCATTGTCCAGGTGTCAAACCGCAGGGCAAAACCGCAGGCCAATCCGCAGATAAACCGCAGGTCACTTTACCTGCGGTTTTACCTGAGGTTCCGTGGGAAAAAACCCGCAGGTGAATCTGTAGTGTGTGCACATACCCTTAGGAACCCTTTGCAGATGTCTTTGTTATTTATTCTAATTTCCTGAGATAATGACTTTTGTGTTTTCATTGACTGTAAGCCATAATCATCAACATAAACAGAAATAAACACTTGACAGATCACTCAGTTAGTAATGACTCTATATAATATACACTCACTGGCCACTTTATTAGGTACACCTGTCCAACTGTGTGTTAAGACTTAATTTCTAATCAGCCAATCACATGGCGGCAACTCAGTGCATTTAGGCATGTAGACATGGTCAAGACAATCTCCTGCAGTTCAAACCGAGCATCAGTATGGGGAAGAAAGGTGATTTGAGTGCCTTTGAACGTGGCATGATTGTTGGTGCCAGAAGGGCTGGTCTGAGAATTTCAGAAACTGCTGATCTACTGGGATTTTCACGCACAACCATCTCTAGGGTTTACAGAGAATGGTCCGAAAAAGAAAAAAAATCCAGTGAGCGGCAGTTCTGTGGCCGGAAATGCCATGTTGATGCCAGAGGTCAGAGGAGAATGGGCAGACTGGTTCGAGCTGATAGAAAGGCAACAGTGACTCAAATTGCCACCCGTTACAACCAAGGTAGGCAGAAGAGCATCTCTGAACGCACAGTGCGTCGAACTTTGAGGCAGATGGGCTACAGCAGCAGAAGACCACACTGGGTACCACTCCTCTCAGCTAAGAACAGGAAACTGAGGCTACAATTTGCACAAGCTCATCGAAATTGGACAGTAGAAGATTGGAAAAACGTTGCCTGGTCTGATGAGTCTCGATTTCTGCTGCGACATTCGGATGGTAGGGTCAGAATTTGGCGTAAACAACATGAAAGCATGGATCCATCCTGCCTTGTATCAACGGTTCAGGCTGGTGGTGGTGGTGTCATGGTGTGGGGAATTTTTTCTGGGCACTCTTTGGGCCCCTTGGTACCAATTGAGCATCGTTGCAACGCCACAGCCTACCTGAGTATTGTTGCTGACCATGTCCATCCCTTTATGACCACAATGTACCCAACATCTGATGGCTACTTTCAGCAGGATAATGCGCCATGTCATAAAGCTCGAATCATCTCAGATTGGTTTCTTGAACATGACAATGAGTTTACTGTACTCAAATGGCCTCCTCAGTCACCAGATCTCAATCCAATAGAGCATCTTTGGGATGTGGTGGAACGGGAGATTCGCATCAGGGATGTGCAGCCGACAAATCTGCGCCAACTGTGTGATGCCATCATGTCAATATGGTCCAAAATCTCTGAGGAATGCTTCCAGCACCTTGTTGAATCTCTGCCACGAAGAATTGAGGCAGTTCTGAAGGCAAAAGGGGGTCCAACCCCTTACTAGCATGGTGTACCTAATAAAGTGGCCAGTGAGTGTATGAGTTTGACTTTTTGTATTGAAGAACTGAAATAAATTCGCTTTTTGATGATATTCTAATTTAGTGAGAAGCACCTGTATATACTGATGGATATAATATTATCTTTTTCTATGTACTTTTTTCTATTGCTATGTTCATGATCCAATTGTTAGATGTGTAATCTACATGTTGTGTGTACCTCTGTGCCACCACTTGCCCTTGCACTGTTATAATAAAGGCATTTTTACCTATTTATTTATCTCGTTGTACTGCTATGTTGATTATACATTTTAACCACATGTCGGTTGGTTGTTTTTGTTGGGTTTCGTTTCATTTTCCAAGTAGTTTTCACTTTTGTAAATATTAATAGTGGCAAAGATCTATAATAACCTGTACATACAATATATTACATAAAATATTGTGAGTATTTCAGGTGTCTCCTGATCGGTGTTTTTTTAATTTTTCCCCTCCAAGGAATGTGACTGTAAAGGATATTTTAAAAAGCTTTGATTAAAATTTAGTTTGCACACTCATTTTGCTTCTTACCAGTTGAATGTGAGTTGTAAAAAAACGAGGGGATTTTTAGTTTTCCTTTCCCTTTATCTGTGCTTTACATGTTCTAATATGTTTGTTCCTCAGATGAGTTGGTGTACCAGGCAGCAAGTCCCGATGAAGAAGCTTTAGTAAATACAGCAAGAAATTTTGGCTATGTTTTTTGCTCCCGAACACAAGATAGCATCACAACTATTGAGCTTGGAGTAGAAAAAACATATAAAGTCCTAGCACTTCTTGACTTCAATAGTGATCGTAAGAGGATGTCTATATTAGGTGAGTGTTGCGTTTCTTTGTCCTTGTCACTTGGGATTATTTCAAAACCATACAATTCTTTTTGCATGTTTCAAATAATAACTGTGTTTTTAATAGTTGGGGACCCTGAAGGAAAGATAAAGCTTTACACTAAGGGAGCAGATGATGTTATTCTTAAACGACTCCATCCAGATTCTACTAATGTGGCAGTGACTGAAAAATCTTTGGAGGTATGTTATTATTATAATCTTTACAGGAGTATAAATGTTGTATTTTCTATGTTCACAGTTGATAGATACACTGCAGATTTTTCATCCAGATTTGCAGGATTAAAATCTGAAAGTGAATTAATGTAGCAGCACTGTGAATGATAACTTACACAATTTCCATAGGTAACTTTTTATCTGCAGCAAGGCAATTTATGTTGAAGTTGGTTGCTGTTTTTTTGCAGACTATTCTTATGTAGCTCAATAGGTAACAACACAAGCTGATCTGCTGCAAAACCCACAGCTCTTGAGGAAAAAGCTTTTTGCAAAGTTTAAAATAAAAATCACCATTTTACCTCCCATGGGCCTTCCATTGCTCCCTTGCCTGGTACACTGCCAGTTTTTATTTACCCTGGCCAATTTTGATGTCTTATCCCATAATCCCATATGACTTCTGAAGACTATCATAGGATACTGAGTTCACATGGAACAAGGCATGGTCTCAGGAGGTCAATTTGTATGAGACCTTTGAGTGTATTGCATTTTTTTTTTATTTTCCCCTATCTGCAGTGGATTTGGTACAAATTTTTATCTGTTCTTGCAGTTTCTTGAGAAATTTGGGAAATTCAACTCCATTTAAGCATAATGAATGTTATTTTGACAGACCAAAACTGTCTGAACAAATTGCCAAACAGTTTTTGTGCATAGTAGAAAATATTGTGTCAATGTATTAAACATATTGTGATATATACCTAATAGAACAATGAGAATCAATTCATTTGGCATTGCATTGGATGTAAAATCGCTTTACATAATCAATATCTGTCTCCTTTTCTACTATCCGTTGTAACAAATCTTCTGCAATTTTGTTAATCTAGATGTTTGCTCAGGAGACCCTAAGAACTTTATGTTTGGCTTATAAAGAGGTGGATCATTCAGTATACAAAGAATGGAGTAACAAATTCCATCAGGCAAGTGTTTCTCTGCAGAATCGACTACAGTGTCTGGAAATGGTTTACGATGAAATGGAAAATGACTTGCAAGTAAGAAAAAAACTTTTCATCCATTCCTAATATATCTTAATATCTGAATGCATATCAGCAAATATATATGTATACTGTGTAACATATATATATATATATATATATATATATATATATATATATATATATATATATACACACAGTGGGTACAGAAAGTATTCAGACCCCTTTAAATTTTTCACTCTTGCATTGCGGCCATTTGGTAAATTCAAAAAAGTTCATCACCCCATCTTGACTGAATAAAACAGAAATGTAGAAGTTTTTGCAAATGAATTATTACTCCTTTATTGGAGTCCAGCTGTATATAATTAAACTGATAGAACTTACCATATTTTTTGCATTATAAGACGCACCCCCAAATTTGGTAAAGAAAAAGAGAATTTTTTTTTTGTTAAATGGGGGTCTGTCTTATAATGCCAGTGTCCATCTTACAAATCATATATATGTCCCTCATTCTGGTATCTATTAAACCCCCATCCTGGCACATGGCCACCTTGTGCTGCTACACTGGCACATTGCCCCCCTGTGCTGCTGGCGTATTGCCCCCCTTTGCTGCTGGCACATTGCCCCACTGTGCTGCTGGCATGCACATGGTCCCCCCATCCCATCCTGGGTATGCCCCCCTGTGTTGCTGGCATGCACATGGCCCCCCCATCCCATCCTGGATATGCCCCCCTGTGCTGCTGGACATAGATGATAAAATAACAAACACTTAACTCACCTTCCGATTGTGACGAGGTCAGCTTACGCTGAGTCGATATCTTTAGAGTGGACCCTCTGGGTCGTGGCACCCACCCACCTAGGGCGAGCTGACCTTGTGAGGAACCACGCCCTATACAGGGAGTGTCAGGGGCAAGACCAAGGGGGTGAGCCACCACGACTGCTGGCACCAGACGGCCGGCTCAAGGAAGACACAATGTGAGTGTCTGACGACCAAGGATGAGCAGGAAACAAGACAAGACAAGCCATAAGTTCAAGGTATCTTCATTAAGGCAAATTCAGGATAACACTAGGTGCAAAACGTGATAACAGGCAAAACACAGCAAGGTGCGTGCGTAGCACGCCAAGGTCCATGGAATAGTATGTGCTAGAAGGCAAGCCCGGTTACTGGCAAGGACACGATGGCATCAGACTGCGGACAGCTGGCAAGGATCAGGCATCAGGCTGTTGTCTTCATGCTTACGATCTCTGGCAGTGATGGCAGGTTCCGGGAATCGAGCAGGCAAACCAGGGCACAGGCAGGAGGCATGACAGATGTCCAGGCATGATGCATGTTAGGGAACACGACGAGGTCCAGGGCAAGATTCCAGGCGGGGTGCGTGCTAGGGCACACCAGGGTCCAGGGCCAGGTGCAAGGCAAGGTGCGTGTGTAGGGGACACGCCAGGTTCAAACGTGCAAAGTACGGTGCGTGTGTAGGGGACACGCCAGAGTTCAAAATTCAACATACGAGACAGCGTCCTGCGCGTGCCAAGGGGCACGCCAGGGTCAGGTTCAAGGCAGAGTCCTGCATGTGCAGAGGGCACGCCAGGGTCCGGTTTCAAGGCAGAGTCCTGCGCGTGCGGAGAGGCACGCCAGGGTCAGGTTTCAAGGCAGAGTCCTGCGTCTGCAGGGGAGACACCAGGGTCAGGGTTCAAGGCGGAGTCCTGCACGTGCAGAGAGACACGCCAGGGTCAAGGTTCAAGGCAGAGTCCTGCGCGTGCAGAGGGCACGCCAGGGTCAGGGTTAAAAGCCGAGTCCTGCGCGTGCAGAAGGGCACGCCAGGGTATAGGATAGGACCTGTGCGTGCAAGAGGGCACGACAGGGTACATGGCAAAACCTGCTCGTACTTTTACAGAAGCACGGGGAGGTATGCCACGGGGCAGGCGAGGGCCTGCGCGTGCTAAGAGAAGCACGCAAAGCACAGTGCAGAGACAGCATGGGTGCAAGGAAGCACAGAGAGCACAGCTGGGGCACTGGCTAGCTGGACAGGCTGCAGCACAAACAGGCGGGTAAGACTCCAGAGAACCTGGCTGGGGCATAGCAGGCGACACAGCTGTCACTGACTGACGAGCATGGCTGAGGCACAAGCAGGCGGGCACGGCTAGGGCGGGCACGGCTGAGGCACAAGCAGGAGGCTAGGAAGGCCAGGCGCATGCAAAGGGCACACGAAGAAACAAGGCAAGGCAAAGCAAGAAACAAAGCAAAGATAGACAGGGTACGGAACAAGGAGCGGAACATAGGCGGAAACACAGAGTCAGGTCAGAGCAAGAAAAGAGCTAGCAGCGGAGCGTAGGCCAAAGCCCAGAGCCGGGTCAAGGGAGAACCTTGAGACTAGCCTGGAAATGTGCTTGAGAAGCACCATAGGTCAGAGAGCAGAGGAATGGTACGTGTGCCAGGAGGCACAGCGGAGCACCATAGGTAAGAGAGTAGGAATGGTGCGTGTGCCAGGAGGCACTACAGAGCACCATAGGTAAGAACAAGCAAAGACAGAGAACATAGGAAAGACCACAAGGCAGAGCATAGCAAAGGCAAGACATGGCAAAGCAGGCAAGGCAGAGAACACCGGAAGGACTACCAGTCCAAGCATGACAAGGACAAAACATGGCACAATGGACAAACACAAGACAAGGCACAAGACAAGAGGCAGAGTACAAGCACAGAGCGTGTGCAGAGATGCACTACAGAGCAGAGTGCAGGGGCACAGACTACAGGGAGCGACCGAGCAGACCAAGCAGCCATGCAGGGAAGCAACACAATACTCAGGCCCCGACCATAGGAAGGGGCGGTCTGATATAGCACCATAGCACCTGCACTACCGGGTCAGGACCAGGGAAGGACTTCCAGTTCAGATCCTCCAGGGTCATAGAGAGTGTTGCTAGATCAGACTGGGCTGAACCATAGAGAAGGTCACATGATCAGGGGCTCCAGGAATACAGAGAGGATTGCAGAATCAAACAGTGCTGGAACATAGGAAGTGTCACATGATCAGAGGCTCCAGGAATACAGAGAGGATTGCAGAATCAGAACAGAGACGGATGGTTACCTAGCAACGGCGTGCAGCCATGCGGTAAGGCGCACGTGCACACTGCTCCAGGCATCTTGCAGCACAACAGTCACGAGGTGCATGTGCACACTGCTTCCAGGGATCTTGCAGCATGAGACATAACGGGCATGAGAATTCAGTGCACGTGCACACTGCTCCAGGGATCATGCTGCATAACAGACATTGCGGGCATGACAGTCATAACGGACATGGCGGGCATGACACCGATGATGGCTCCATGCTCCCAGCTCCTCCGTGATGCTTCCTGTTTCCCGGGCATCGGATCATGTGACCTGGGCAGACAATGATGACATCACTGTGCTGTGCCGATAACATGATCGGATGTCGGCACAGACACAGGAAGTGCTACGGGAGGAGCTGAGAGCATGGAGCCATCATCGGAAATGTTTGTTATTTTATCATGTGCCAGCAGCACAGGGGGGCATATCCTGGATGGGAGGCGGGGAGAGTGCAGGCACATGCAATATGCACCGCTCCCCTGTCAACCAACTCGGCACGGCTTCAGCACCGAGGTGATGGACAGCGGGTGCAGTGAATATTAAAAGAGGCTAATGAGCGGGAACATGTGACCTACCGCTGTCTCTGCAGCTCGAAGCCAGCACACCCCAGCCCCCTGACACCACGCAAGAGCCGCCCCCCCCTCTACAGCACCCAGATTCGGATTATAAGACGCACCCCCCACTTTCCCCCAAAATTTGGGGGAACAAAAGTGCGCCTTATAATCCGAAAAATACGGTAAATTTGTAAAGGCACACACCTGTCTATACAGTCATAGGTTAAAGTTTGGGCACCCCTATTAATGTTAACCTTTTTTCTTTATAACAATTTTGGTTTTTGCAACAGCTATTTCAGTTTCTTATATCTAATAACTGATGGACTCAGTTATATTTCTAGATTCAAATGAGGTTTATTGTACTAACAGAAAATGTGCAATCAGCATTTTAACAAAATTTGACCGGTGCAAAAGTATGGGCACCTCAACATAAAAGTGACATTAATATATCGTAGATCCTCTTTTTGCAAAAATAACAGCCTCTAGTCGTTTCCTATAGCTATTAATGAGTTCCTGGATGAAGGTATTTGTGACCATTCCTGTTTACAAAACAATTCCAGTTCAGTTAAGTTTGATGCTCGCCGAGCATGGACAGCCCGCTTCAAATCATCCCACAGATGTTCAATGATATTCAGGTCTGGGGACTGGGATGGCCATTCCAGAACATTGTAATTGTTCCTCTGCATGAATGCCTGAGTAGATTTGGAGCGGTGTTTTGGATCATTGTCTTGCTGAAATATCCATCCCCTGCGTAACTTCAACTTCGTCACTGATTCTTGCACATTATTGTCAAGAATCTGCTGATACTGAGTTGAATCCATGCGACCCTCAGCTTTAACAAGATTCCTGGTGCCAGCATTGGCCACACAGCCCCAAAGCATGATGGAACCTCCACCAAATGTTACTGTGGGTAGCAAGTGTTTTTCTTGGAATGCTGTGTTTTTTAGCCTCCATGCATAACGCCTTTTTGTATGACCAAACAACTCAATCTTTGTTTCATCAGTCCACAGGACCTTCTTCCAAAATGTAACTGGCTTGTCCAAATGTGCTTTTGCATACCTCAGGCGACTCTGTTTGTGGCGTGCTTGCAGAAACGGCTTCTTTCGCATCACTCTCCCATACAGCTTCTCCTTGTGCAAAGTGCGCTGTATTGTTGACCGATGCACAGTGACACCATCTGCAGCAAGATGATGCTGCAGGTCTTTGGAGGTGGTCTGTGGATTGTCCTTGACTGTTCTCACCATTCTTCTTCTCTGCCTTTCTGATATTTTTCCTGGCCTGCCACTTCTGGGCTTAACAAGAACTGTAACTGTGTTCTTCCATTTCCTTACTATGTTCCTCACAGTGGAAACTGACAGGTTAAATCTCTGAGACAACTTTTTGCATCCTTCCCCTGAAAAGCTATGTTGAATAATCTTTGTTTCTCTCTCACCCATGACAGCACCACGGAGAGAGGGGATCCGCCCTTCAGGGACAGGAACCTACAGAAAAAGGGCGGTACCTCTCCTCCGCCTTCAGTTGGGTTCCTGTCCCTGATGGAGGGACCCACAGGATGGTACCTGTGCATCCAGGAGTCCGGGACCGGCCTGTCCGGCTATCGGCAGCGGGGAGGCCCCTGTCGCGGCAGGTGCGGTGCCCGAAGCCGCCACCGCCGGGGCCGATGCGGGCTGCCGGGTGAGCGGGGGGGAGAGACGCCGGAGTCGCCGCTCCGGAAAGGAGATTGGGGCTCAGCGGGACCCGGTGGAGCGTGGGCAGCGCCATGGTACGGAGAGTACCAAGATGGCCGCTGCCCCGGAAGTAGACCAGCGACTTCCGGGTCCCGGAACCGGGCGCATGCGCAGGAGCGCGCTTCCCGACCAGCGCGTGCAGGGGGAGCGGTGACGTCACGCGGCGCTAAGTTTAAAAAAGGTGAGGCGCAGAAACTCCTGGCTGGAAGCGATCCTAATAATGGAGGATAGCGACCAGCAACAGGAGCAGAGGCAGCAGCTGAAACAGCAGCAGCACCACCAACACCACCACCGACAAAAGGAACGAAACACAGAGTGCCGTTCCAGCAGTCACTCCACGCGGCGTAGCACGTCAGCAGCGAGGAGCAAAACGCCACCAGGAGATCAGCCTATACAGGACCTGACTCCGTCTCCCGAACCGGTACCTGCAGCCTCCGCCTTTTTTTGGGGTAAGTGATCTTCGTGAATGTCACCCTTGTAATGCAGTCCCTCTCCCTTATTAGGGAAAGAAGAAGGCTAAAAAGAAGAACAGGGAATGTCCCACTTGCACTAAACCCCTACCGGTATCATGGGAGAAAAAAACTATGTGAGTCCTGTACAAAAGAAATTGTTTGTCAGGAGACTCCGGATTTCGCATCTGACCTAAGGGCCGCAATTAAATCAGAGGTCCAGAGTGCCCTCGAATCCCTTAAACATAAGGATAAAACGAGGAAAAAAGACACGGTAGAAACCTCCCATTCAGATTCTTCCACATCAGGGGAAATCTCGTCTAAATCCTCAGAATCCGACTCCTCAGACGAGGAAACAGGAGGGCGCCATTGTTTTCCCCTAGAAGAGGTAGACAAACTGGTGAAAGCTGTAAGGTCTACCATGGGGGTATTGGACCCGAGGCCGGATAAGACAGTCCAGGACATAATGTTCGGGGGGCTAGGCCAGAAAAAACGGAGAGTATTTCCACTAAACGAAATCGTCAAGGGTCTAATCAAAAGGGAATGGGATAAGCCAGATAGGAAAAATACTACGGTCCCTTCCCTTAAAAGGAAATATCCCTTTGAGGAGGAGGCATCCACGTCTTGGGATAGAGCCCCGAAACTCGATGTAGCAGTTGCTAAAGCCTCAAAGAAATTCGCCCTTCCCTTTGAGGACATGGGCACCCTCAGGGACCCCCTAGATAAGAAGGCGGATACCTTTCTAAAGGGGGCTTGGGAGTCTGCAGGCGGTACCCTCAGGCCAGCGATAGCGGCGACATGTACCTCAAGAGCCCTAATGGTATGGGTGGATCAACTTGAGAAACAGCTGAGGGAAGGGACACCTAGAGATAAAATTTTAGATTCTATCCCAGTAATAAGGGGAGCGGCTGCATTCCTAGCAGACTCATCGGCCGATTCAGTCAGACTATCGTCCAAAACAGCAGCACTTTCAAACGCGGCCCGAAGGACACTATGGCTTAAAAGTTGGCCAGGGGACCTACAGACCAAAATGAAATTATGCTCCATCCCCTGTGAAGGAAAATTCCTTTTTGGGGAAACGTTAGATGACATCCTCCAGAAAGCAGGGGACAAGAAAAAAGGATTCCCAAATTTAGGGCCAGCGGCATTTAAAAGACCCTTTCGGAATAGGAGGTTTTTTCAGAGAAGACCACCAAGGGAACAAAAGTGGGATGATAAAAGAAGAGATAGAGGCTTCTTCTTTAATAACTCTCCCCGGGACAAAAAGCCCTCCAAGTGACAGTATGCCAAGGGTGGGGGGAAGGTTATCCTTTTTCCTTCCAGCCTGGAGGAGAATTTCAACAAACCCATGGATAATAAACCTAATCCAGGAGGGCCTAAGGATAGACTTTTTCTCTCTCCCGCCTCAAAAATATGTAACAACGCCACTGAGGTCCAGCATGCGAGAACAGGAAGCGCTAGAAAGCGAGGTTCTAGGCCTAGTAAAAAAAGGAGTCCTCCAGGAGGTCCCCCTGCAGGATATGGGCAGAGGGTTCTACTCCCCTCTTTTTCTAGTGACCAAACCAGACGGCACCTTTCGTACAATTATAAATCTGAGAAAGCTAAACAAATACGTCAAGAACCAGAGCTTCAAAATGGAGTCGATCAAATCTACCACCAAAGTCCTGTTCCCAAACTGCTACATGACGGTGTTGGACCTCAGCGACGCTTATTATCACATCCCTATCCACAAAGACTCCAGGAAGTATCTGAGGTTAGCCATCTCTATAAAAGGCAAGGTGAAAGAATTTCAGTACAGAGCCCTGCAGCTCGGAATATCGATAGCCCCGCGAGTATTCACCAAAATAGTAGCGGAAATGATGGCTCATATAAGGGAACAAGATATAATAATAATCCCGTATCTAGACGATTTCCTAATAGCGGGCAGCTCGGCTCAAAAATGCAGGGAACAGAGAGACAGGGTGATGAACACTCTACAAGACCTGGGCTGGCTTCTAAATCTAAAAAAATCAAGATTGGAGCCCAGCAGGGTACAAGAATTCTTGGGCCTAACACTAGACTCAAACATTCAGGAGTGTCGCCTCCCAAACCACAAAAAGGAGAAGATCGCTCAAATTACAGCAAGAGCAATCCAAAATCCCTCCATGACACTAAGGAAGGCCATGTCACTGTTGGGTTCACTATCTGCCTGCCTACCAGCAGTTCAATGGGCTCAGTTACACACGAGAAATCTCCAGTGGGACGTATTGGCCAACCAGGCAGTAATAGGGGGACACCTAGAGGGTCGCATTACCCTAAATTCAAGCACTATTCATTCCCTAGCTTGGTGGGGAAACCAGGAGAACCTGTCCAAAGGGATCCCCTGGGCACCAAAGATAACACACATAGTGACAACAGTTGCCAGTCCCACAGAATGGGGAGCGCACATGAACAACGAGGTGACTCAGAGCGTATGGGGAAATCAAGAACTAAGAGCCTCCTCAAATCAAAAGGAGCTTCTAGCAGTAGGCTATGCCCTAACACACTTCCTACCCCTACTCCAGAACCACTATGTCCGTATCCTTTCGGACAATCGGGTCACAGTGGCCTATATAAATCACCAGGGGGGAACCAGGTCCTGAGCCCTAATGGACACATCCGCCAAAATCCTCAAACTAGCGGAGGCAAACCTGTTATCTCTGACAGCCCTACACATCCGCGGTACAGAGAATCAAAGGGCAGACTTTCTGAGCCGCACCCAATTACGACAGGGGGAATGGGTACTAAAGCAGTCCATTTTTCGGCAGATTGTAAAAATGTGGGGGACCCCAGACGTAGATCTGTTCGCCGACTTCAAAAACAAAAAAGTAGACGCCTTCTGCTCCCTAGATCCCAGGGGGAATCCTCTAACTCTGGACGCATTTATGCTCCCATGGACACAGAATCTAACATATGCCTTTCCCCCAATCATGCTCATTCCAGCAGTCCTAAAGAAAGTCAGGGAGGATAGGGCGAGAATGATACTGATAGCCCCCTTCTGGCCCAAAAGAACCTGGTTTTCCTGGCTAAGAATGCTCTCAGTAACCGACCCATGTGTCCTACTGGATCTCCCGGACCTGCTATCGCAGGGCCCAGTGCTACATCCTCAGGCACCGAACCTCCATTTAACAGCATGGAATTTGAAAGGGCACTGATGAGGGACAGGGATTTTTCAGAAAACCTGATAACTACACTACAAAAGAGTAGGAAACCGGTTACAATGAGAGCTAATGGCAGAATATGGAAAAAATTTCTATCCACCTCTAGGGCAAAGGTTCAGGACGGGGTTCAGATTGATAAGATCCTAGAATTTCTACAAGAGGGCCTAGAACAGGGTCTGGCGGTCAACACATTAAAAGTACAAATAGCGGCATTAGGCGCCCTCTATAACCATGATGTGGCAGGTGACCCCTGGGTAGCACGGTTTATTAAAGCCGCAACCAGATCGAGGCCAATAGCCAGTCAAAGATTACCATCATGGGACCTGAATCTTGTACTTTCAACACTGACAGGCCCTCCGTTTGAACCAATTCACTCGGCACCCCTAAAAATCCTCTCTCTTAAAACGGTGCTTCTGGTGGCACTAACATCAGCCCGAAGAGTGAGCGATATTCAAGCCTTGTCAGCGGGGCCTCCTTTTACAAAAATTCTAGAGGATAGAGTCATCTTAAAACCTGACCCAGCCTATTTACCTAAAGTGTCATCACATTTTCACAGGTCCCAGGAGGTAGTCCTTCCTTCCTTCTGCCCAAATCCAAAAAATAAGGGGGAAGAAAAGTTCCACACTTTAGATGTTAAAAGGTGCCTAGTACAGTACTTAGAGGCCACCAAAAAGTGTAGGAAGGAAGGCTCTCTCTTTGTATGTTTCCAGGGTCCTCGGAAGGGGCTGAAAGCATCCAAGAGTACCCTGGCAAGGTGGATAAGGGATGCGATTGCCCTGGCATATTCATCCAGCGGGAATACCATCCCAGAAGGGCTGAGAGCTCATTCCACAAGGGCAATGGCGACCTCATGGGCTGAAAGATCTGAGGTATCAATAGAACAAATCTGTAAGGCGGCCACCTGGTCATCACCTTCGACCTTTTTTAGGCACTATAGATTAGATCTAGCCTCTACATCTGACCTGACCTTCGGTAGAAGGGTCCTTCAGGCGGTGGTCCCTCCCTAAGCTACCAATCTCTGAAATTCTCTCCGTGGTGCTGTCATGGGTGAGAGAGAATAGCTTAGTTACTCACCAATAACGGTGTTTCTCGGAACCCATGACAGCACCCGCTTATTCCCCTCCCCTTCATGAGTATGGTGAGCACGTTTTACTGTTAGTAGAGTGTTTCCGTTTAGGCACGGTGCTTTGATAAGTAAGCAGTATTATAATATTGTGTATATATTTCTGTTGTCTAACTAACCTGGAGACCCTCTGATGCTCTGTAACCAACTGAAGGCGGAGGAGAGGTACCGCCCTTTTTCTGTAGGTTCCTGTCCCTGAAGGGCGGATCCCCTCTCTCCGTGGTGCTGTCATGGGTTCCGAGAAACACCGTTATCGGTGAGTAACTAAGCTATTTCAGATCATTTGAGAGTTGTTTTGAGGAGCCCATGATGCCACTCTTCATAGGAGAATCAAATAGGAGAACTACTTGCAAGTGGCCACCTTAAATACCTTTTCTCATGATTTGATACACCTGGCTATGAAGTTCAAAGCTCAATGAGGTTACAAAACCAATTTAGTGCTTCAGGAAGTCAGTAAAAAGTAGTTAGGAGGGTTCAAATCAAGAAAATGATAAGGGTGCCCATACTTTTGCACCGGTCAAATTTTGTTTAAATGCAGATTGCACATTTTCTGTTAGTACAATAAACCTCATTTGAATCCAGAAATATAACTGAGTCCATCAGTTATTAGATATATGAAACTGAAATAGCTGTTGCAAAGACCAAAATTGTTATAAAGAAAAAAGGTTAACATTAATAGGGGTGCCCAAACTTTAACATATGAAAGCAAGCATTAAGGGAGGAGGAGGCAGAAGCAGTGGAGTGTTAGTTACAGAGGTTTGTCCCGCAAGCCTTGAGGATTCAAAGACTTGTGGAGCAGCCCTTTGACCGTTTGTCCCCAAAGTCAGCGAGATGTAATGTCTCTGCCCATGTTTGCTCGTCCAGTTGTTAAGACTTGCTAATCACGCATTTGACTCTACCTAGGTTTTTTTTGGCAAATTTGACAGATAACATGTGTTGGGTCATCCGTTGTGGTTTAAAAAAACACCCAGGCACCCCTGTGAACGGCACACTCGCGATCAGTGCTGAGTTGGGGCTGAGGATGCAGTGCTTGTCATGGTTGCATCATTTCATGTCTGTGTGGGAAGCCGTAATGTAACCTCCTCCTTTTCCTCCTCCTCCACCTCCTCTGCTGAGCTACTCAGCTGCGTCCCTCTGGATTCACACCAAGTGGGATCTACAACCTCATTGCCATCCTCTCTGTTCTCATTTTCCTCACCCTGATAGTCATCCTCCTTTTCTCCCTGCCCTGACACCACAGTACAGTCTGCGTGCACCTCTGGCATCTCAGTCTCATCAGGATCACCTCCACGCTTGATGGTTAACGTCTGGTGACGAGGGTCTGGATTCTGCTCGGACCCTACTTTGTCTGGCCCCGGATACGACATGAAATAATTTGGGGCATCGGTACAGACACTTTCCTCCTCTGGATTCTGTGATTCTTCAGAGCAGACCTCTGAAGCCCATGGAATAAAATGTGTGAACAGCTCTACGGAATGGCCTATCTAAAGTTCCCCACAGTCAGTTGGGCATTTGTAAATTACTGACGTGGGGGAAAACAAGGGTGATGGGGTGCCACCTCTGTGGATTGTACTGTGTGTGATGTTAAGGTGGAGGAAGAGGAGGGAAGGTCACTGGATGCAATGCTTGCCATTCACTGGAGCATATGCTCTTTGTGAGCCTCATCTACAAGGTGTACCTCTGTGTGGCTGCCAAAGAAAGGGAGTCGAGTACCCTAGCCAGTAACAGATGTTGTCAGTGGTTTTTAGATAGCATGAGATGGTATTTGTACAGTTGTGCTTTCCTTAGCATTAACACTGAACCCACATCAAACACCAAGCCTATTCCCCTTTCCACCCGACCTTGCTTTACCCCACTCATCTTGTAAGTAGCCTTCCCCTCTTGTAATCTGCTGTTTCACAACCTTAAGCCCACAGCTGTCAGTCACCTATCACTAAATGAACAATCACTATTTATTTTCTTAGATAGTGTGCCTGAACAACAGTGTTATACCTAATGTTTTTAAGTGGAAATTTGCCCTTCTGATTTGCCACTCAAACATAGTTTTAGCACAAACGATTTGAAGTAGCTAATTGGGATTCGTGGCTACAACCTAATATTAGTCCTAACAATTTTGAACTGGAAATCTGTTCTTTTGGTTTGCCATTGAATCAGTTTTAGCACAATTTGGAATAGCTAATTGGGCCTCGTGGCTGCGGGAGAGAGAGAGAGAGAGAGAGAGAGAAGATTTTTATGTGCCAGAATGGAAACCGCAGCTGCGGATCTGCAAAAAGAATTGACATGCTGCAGATAATAAAATGCTGCGATTCCGCGTGGAATTTTCCGCACCATGCGCACAGCATTTTTGCATTTCCCATTCATTAACATTGTGTGCACTCTGCCCTGTGGATTTGATGAAATTCCGCGTGTCCAAAAACGCTGCGGAAATGCATCAAAATCTGCAAAGCGTGCACACACCCTAACACGCTCCTCTAACCTCTCCACACCCCATCCCTTCATCAAACACGTCCCTCCACCGCCCTTACCCCCCGCTCATCATACAGCACCACTTTCTTAGCCAAAGTAATAACAAAAACATTAGTGGAAGCGCGATGAGTTGACGAACTGTGACCGAATTTTGCCGACTTTGAGTAAAAATGCTCCTGAAAGCGAACACGAATCCGAATGTACTACATTCGTGACAAATTTGAGATTAGCAAACATTTTCTAAAGACGTTCGCTTCTACTGAACAGTACCACTTCTCTGGTCCCATATACTGGGTGTAATTCTTAGTATCTGTATAATTCTGTATATACAGTGGGGCAAAAAAGTATTTAGTCAGTCAGCAATAGTGCAAGTTCCACCACTTAAAAAGATGAGAGGCGTCTGTAATTTACATCATAGGTAGACCTCAACTATGGGAGACAAACTGAGAAAAAAAAATCCAGAAAATCACATTGTCTGTTTTTCTTTCATTTTATTTGCATATTATGGTGGAAAATAAGTATTTGGTCAGAAACAAGCAATCAAGATTTCTGGCTCTCACAGACCTGTAACTTCTTTAAGAGTCTCCTCTTTCCTCCACTCATTACCTGTAGTAATGGCACCTGTTTAAACTTGTTATCAGTATAAAAAGACACCTGTGCACACCCTCAAACAGTCTGACTCCAAACTCCACTATGGTGAAGACCAAAGAGCTGTCAAAGGACACCAGAAACAAAATTGTAGCCCTGCACCAGGCTGGGAAGACTGAATCTGCAATAGCCAACCAGCTTGAAGTGAAGAAATCAACTGTGGGAGCAATAATTAGAAAATGGAAGACATACAAGACCACTGATAATCTCCCTCGATCTGGTGCTCCACGCAAAATCCCACCCCGTGGGGTCAGAATGATCACAAGAACGGTGAGCAAAAATCCCAGAACCACGCGGGGGGACCTAGTGAATGAACTGCAGAGAGCTGGGACCAATGTAACAAGGCCTACCATAAGTAACACACTACGCCACCATGGACTCAGATCCTGCAGTGCCAGACGTGTCCCACTGTTTAAGCCTGTACATGTCCGGGCCCGTCTGAAGTTTGCTAGAGAGCATTTGGATGATCCAGAGGAGTTTTGGGAGAATGTCCTATGGTCTGATGAAACCAAACTGGAACTGTTTGATAGAAACACAACTTGTCGTGTTTGGAGGAAAAAGAATACTGAGTTGCATCCATCAAACACCATACCTACTGTAAAGCATGGTGGTGGAAACATCATGCTTTGGGGCTGTTTCTCTGCAAAGGGGCCAGGACGACTGATCCGGGTACATGAAAGAATGAATGGGGCCATGTATCGTGAGATTTTGAGTGCAAACCTCCTTCCATCAGCAAGGGCATTGAAGATGAAACGTGGCTGGGTCTTTCAACATGACAATGATCCAAAGCACACCGCCAGGGCAACGAAGGAGTGGCTTCATAAGAAGCATTTCAAGGTCCTGGAGTGGCCTAGCCAGTCTCCAGATCTCAACCCTATAGAAAACCTTTGGAGGGAGTTGAAAGTCCGTGTTGCCAAGCGAAAAGCCAAAAACATCACTGCTCTAGAGGAGATCTGCATGGAGGAATGGGCCAACATACCAACAACAGTGTGTGGCAACCTTGTGAAGACTTACAGAAAACGTTTGACCTCTGTCATTGCCAACAAAGGATATATCACAAAGTATTGAGATGAAATTTTGTTTCTGACCAAATACTTATTTTCCACCATAATATGCAAATAAAATGAAAAAAAAACAGACAATGTGATTTTCTGGATTCTTTTTTCTCAGTTTGACTCCCATAGTTGAGGTCTACCTATGATGTAAATTACAGACGCCTCTCATCTTTTTAAGTGGTGGAACTTGCACTATTGCTGACTGACTAAATACTTTTTTGCCCCACTGTATACACTACACAGTACCACTTCTCCTGTCCTGTATACTGGGTGTAATTCTTAGTATCTGTATTATTCTGTATATATACACTACACAGTACCACTTCTCCTGTCCTGTATACTGGGTGTAATTCTTAGTATCTGTATTATTCTGTATACAGTATATATACACTACACAGTACCACTTCTCCTGCCCTGTATACTGGGTGTAATTCTTAGTATCTGTATTATTCTGTATATATACACTACACAGTACCACTTCTCCTGTCCTGTATACTGGGTGTAATTCTTAGTATCTGTATTATTCTGTATATATACACTACACAGTACCACTTCTCCTGCCCTGTATACTGGGTACAATCCTCAGTATCTGTATTATTCTGAATATATACACTGTACAGTACTACTTCTTCTGTCCTTTATACTGCGTGTAATTCTCAGTACTTGTATTATTCTGTATATACTCTACACACTACCACTTCTCCTGTTCTGTATACTGGGTGTAATCCACAGTATCTGTATTGTTCTGTATACATACACTGCACACTACCACTTCTCCTGTTTTGTACATCGGGTGTAATTCTCAGTATATGTATTATTTTGTATATATACACTGCACTGTACCACTTCTCCTGTATGTTGGGTAATCCTCAGTATTTGTATTATTCTGTATATATGCTCTACACTATACTACTTATCCTATCTTGTATACTGGTACACCAGTACATTGATGACACAATGATCCAAAACACTGATGACATTGGTACTGTTTTTCCGGTACCGGTTTTATACGGACTTGTGAAGGGGGCCTTACGGTATATTCTTGAATCTTGCAGCACTATATGATGTGCACGAAGGCCAGGTGTGGAGTGGGCAATGTGCTCCAATTTTGCTGTGGCTGCACTGATATTTTTTCTTCAATTGGAGTGCAGGGAAGCAGTATCTGCTGCTCCTTCTGACTTCAACTGTGTGACATTGGCTCCTTTGGTAGTTTGCTTTCCATGCTGCTGATGGTGCTCACCTTCTAGAGGGACTGTGTGAATTAAATTTGCTAGCTGGAAGACTGGAATCCTTGGATTTGACGGGATGCAGGAGCAGAGCCCCAAGCTTCTGATAAACATTTCAGTCAGTCTACATCCCAATCAATTATAATCATTTTAGCTAATGGAGAAACTTCACTTGGTTTTGATAACGAAAATGATAAATGGTGACATGTATTACAGTATATGAAGTAAATTGTTACCTGATGCTTCATTTGTCTTCTCCCTAGTTACTTGGAGCTACAGCAATTGAAGATAGGCTGCAAGACTGTGTTCCAGAAACAATACAGCTACTAAAAAATGGAAATATTAAAGTTTGGGTGCTAACTGGAGATAAGCAAGGTAGGCAATGAGAAAAGATGTTTTGCATAAAATTATTTCCTGTGGATCACTGTGCTTGTTTATATATAAATAAATTCCAATAAACATATATCTGTATCCAAAATATCATACCGGTCTTTTAAAAAAAAATCCCCAAAGATGAAATGCCACATGAAAATGAAGTATTAGATAGTGTAACTATATGTGAAAAAACAGTCACATGCTTTAATTCATTCTGCAAAATTCTCACCTGGAAAACTTAGACTATAGAAATGGAACCTCACTATTAACAAATCATCTGGAATACACTGCACAGTAAAGTTCCATTATGTGCAGCAAATTTCCCATGCTGGTGTGAATGAGGCGTTAAAAAAACAGCTATTGAGTCCTGTAAACTGTGGCCCTAATTATGTACTTGGGTTCACGGGGAAAAAATGAAGTGTAGGTTCACTTCAATTATTATTATTATACATTTTTATAGCGCCATTCATTCCATGGCACTTTACAAATGAAAAGGGGTAAGTATAGACAAGTACAATAAAACATGAGCAATACAAGACACACACAAGTACAGAAGGAAAGAGAACCCTGCCCGCAAGGGCTCACAGTCTACAGGGGATGGGTAAGGATAATCTAGGAGAGGGTAGAGCTGGTTGTGCGGCGGTCCAGTAGACTGAGGATCACTGCAGGTTGTAGGCTTGTCGGAAGAGGTGAGTCTTCAGGTTCTTTTTGAAGGTTTCCATGGTAGGCAAGAGTCTGATGTGTTGGGGTAGAGAGTTCCAGAGTATGGGGGAAGCATGGGAGAAGTCTTGTATGCGGTTGTGGGAAGAAGAGATAAGAGGGGAGTAGAGAAGGAGATCTTGAGAGAATCGAAGGTTGCGTGTGGGTGAGTACTGGAAGACCATGTCACAGATTTATGGAGGAGACAGGTTGTGGATGGCTTTTTATTTCATAGTTAGGGTTTTGAACTGGAGCCTGTGAACGATAGGAAGCCATGGAAGGGCTTGACAGAGAGGAGAGGCTGGGGAATAATGGGGAGACAGGTGGATTAGTCGGGCAGCAGCATGTAGAATGGATTGGAGTGGTGCCAGACTGCTAGAGGAGAGGCCAGAGAGTAGGAGGTTGCAGTAGTTGAGGCGGGAGATGATAAAGATGTGCACTAGTATTTTTGTGGTTTCATGGTCAAGGAATGCACGGATCCGGGAAATATTTTTCAGTTTGAGACAGCAGGAGGAGGCAAGGGTTAGGATGTGTGACTTGAAAGAGAGGGCAGAGTCGCGGATCACGCCGAGGCACCGAGCATGCGGGACTGGGGAAAGTGAGCAGCCATTGACATTGATGGTTAGGTCTGGTGGAGGGGTAGAGTGAGAGCGGGGAAAGATTATGAATTCTGTTTTGTCCATGTTCAGTTTTAGAAAACGAGCAGAGAAGAAAGCTGAAATAGCAGGCAGACATTGTGGGATTTTAGTAAGGAGGTGATGTCTGGTCCAGATAGGTAGATCTGCGTGTCATCAGCATAGAGATGATACTGCAAATCGTGGGATTCTATGAGCTGTCTCAGGCCGAAGGTGTAGATGAAGAAGAGTATGGGTCCTAGAACTGAGCATTGAGGAACACTGACAGACAAGGAACGAGGTGAGGATGTGGTGTGGGAGAGGAAGACACTGAATGTTCGGTTTGTTAGATATGATGAGATCCAGGATAGGGCCAAGCCTGTGATGCCAAGAGATGAGAGAATCTGTAGCAGGAGGGAATGGTCCACAGTGTCGAAGCCAGAAGACAGGTCCAGGAGAAGGAGGACAGAGTAGTGTTGCTTGCTCTTGGCGGTTAGTAGGTCATTGGTGACTTTAGTTAGGGCAGTTTCAGTTGAGTGATGCAGTCGGAAGCCTGATTGTGAGCGGTCAAAAAGCGAGCAGGAGGAGAGGTGAGAGGACAGTTCAAGATGGACATGCTGTTCCAGTTGTTTTGAGGCAAAAGTGAGGAGAGAAATCGGGCGATAGCTAGACACAGAGGATGGATCAAGGGAGGTCTTTTTAAGGATGGGTGTGATCGAGGCATGTTTGAAAGGTGAGGGGAACACACCAATTGTAAATGAGAGGTTGAAAAGGTATGTTAAAGTAGGGATGAAGACTGTGACGAGGTTAGGGATGAGATGGGACGGGAGCGGGTCAATTATGCAAGTAGTGAGGTGTGATCTTGACAGGAGGGTGGAGAGCTGATCTTCTGTCATGGTGGAGAAGTTGGTTTTGGAGGAACAGGGCTTAGCAGCTAGGAGGGGCAATCATTTAAGGTTAAGATAACCTTTAAAGGGAATCTGTCAGCTCCATTTTAGTATTTGCATACGTCTTCTTCATCGCAGATTCTGAGTTTAGTAAATATTAAACATAATGAACATATGCATATTAGAGATGAGCGGATTGATCCGTGGAAGGTCAAATTCGAGTTGAAGTTCCTGAAATCTGCGATTCTCAAGGATCGACAAAAAACAGAAAAAAAATGGTGCCATTTCACACATGCTGCATACTCATTGAGTAGCCAAATAATGTCAGGTGTAGTAGCACAGGCTTTTCCATAATGCTATTCTGCAACCAGATCACATGGTGTAGCATAGCCTCTCAGGGAAGCTATCACAGGCAGTAGAAAAAAAAAATAAATTAGAGTTGAATTGAATTGCACTTGAATTTTTTTTGTGATTTGCCTCAACCCGAAGTCGCTGGTTGCCATTTTTCGTATAGTTGTAAAAGGCCACCAAAAGGTTTAAAAATAAAACAATACTTATACTCACCTCATCCTCCTCTTTCTGGTCCCTCATCTCCTCACTGTTACCGCTCCTGTTCATGTGGCATCTTCTCATCCCGCCACTCGTGCTGAAATCTGTGAATCTTTCACTATGAACCGGCACAACCAGCTGAGGCGGCTCAAGTCAGTTCTATGCATTTGCGAGCAAGGTCATGGCACATGCTGTGATGTTCCAGTGATCACACACAATCCCCAGAGCCTCATCAGAGTTGGAAGTCACAGCTCAAAATGGTGACTGGCGTGAGTGGCAGGGATCAGAAGACCAGCTTGGCTACGATAAGGAGCGGGCCACAGTAGGTGAGCAGTGAGGGGAGTACAACGGCTTGCCTTTATTTTTGCCTTTATTTTTACACATTACGTTTATTATGTTCTGCGGTCTGGAGATACCCTAGAGTACATTAAATTCATGGTGAGTAACTTCTCCTTGAACTGAATTTTCCTGAAAAATCTGCATGAACAGGAAAATTTGAATTTTGCCTGATCCACTCATCTTTATTTGTGAATAGAAATTCAAGATTCAAGTGATGTATGGTGAACTATTGTAATAGTCTCTCATCATCACCACTCAGTATGTTAATATGAATTAATACATCTGTGATATTGTGCAGCAACTGCACATTAAAGGGAATCTGTCAAAAGGATCAACCCTCCTACACTGTCTATATGAGCATGTAGGTCTTAAAAAGCCATCAAAGCCACCATAACAATTAATGTTGTACATAGTGTATCACTTCTTCCCTATGCCTCAAAACTACTGGAACAACACGTCTATCTTGAACTGTCCTCCCACCTCTCTTCTTGCTCCCTCTTTGACGGCTTACAATCTGACTTCCAGCTGCACCACTCCACTGAAACTGCTCTAACGAATGTCACCAATGACCTATTAACGACCAAGGCCAAGCAACACTACTCTGTCCTCCTCCTCCTGGACCTGTCCTCTGCCTTTGACACAGTGGACAATTCCGTATAATTACAGACCCTCTCATCTCTTGGCATCACAGACTTGGCCCTATCTTGGATCTCGTTATACCTAAAAGACCGTACATTCAGCATCTCCCACTCACACATCACCTTCTCACCTCGCCTCCTATCTGTCGGAGTCCCGAAAGGCTCGGTCCTAGGGCTCCTGCTCTTCTCCATTTACACCTTCTGTCTGGGACAGCTCATAGAATCTCATGGCTTTCAGTTTCACCTCTATGCTGATGACACACAGATCTACATCTCTGGACCAGATATCACATCCCTGCAAACCAGAATCCCACAATGTCTATCTGCGATTTCATCCTTCTTCTTCGCTAGATTTCTAAAACTTAATATGGACAAAACAGAATTCATCATCTTTCCCCAAACTCACTCGACCCCCCCCCAACAGACCTATCCATTAAAGTAAATGGCTGCCCACTCTCCCCAGTCCCACAAGTTTGCTGCCTCAGGGTAATCCTTGCCACTGATCTTCTTCAAACCACATATCCAAGCCCTTTCCACTTCCTGTCGACTTCAACTCAAGAATGTTTCACGGATCCGTACATTCCTCAACCAAGAATCTGCAAAAACCCTAGTCCATGCCCTCATCATCTCCCACCTTGACTACTGCAACCTCCTCTGTAGCCTCCCCTTGTTTTCCTGTTTTGCCTTAAGGGATGTGTTTACTATTCCCTTCATGTTGGTTTATGCTGTCTATATAATAAACCAACAGTGTTCCTGTTTGTCACACTAAAATGTTTCAAATCACCAAATAAATTTAAATATTAGACAAAGATAACACAAGAAAACACAAAATGCAATTTTTAAATGAAGGTCTTCATTATTAAGGGAAAAAGAAATCCAAACCTACAGGGCACTTTGTGAAAAAGTGATTACCCCCTCTCCCCTCATTAACCATAAATTAACTGTAATTTATCACACCTTTGGGAAGCTGAGTTCAAATTCCCTAGCTACACCCAGGCCTGATTACTGACACACCTGTTGTCAATCAGTAAATCGCTTAAATAGGACCTGCCTGAAAAAGGGAAGTAGAACAAAAGGTCCTCAGAACTAGACATCATGCCGAGATCCAAAGAAATTCGGTAACAAATGAGAAATAAAGTAATTGAGATCTATCAGTCTGGAAAAGATTATAAAGCCTTTTCCAAATCTTTGGGACTCTTTTGAACCACAATAAGAGCCATTATCCACAAATGGTGAAAACATGGAACAGTGGTGAATCTTCATAGGAGTGGCCGGCAGGCTAAAATTATTCCGAGTGCAGAGATGACTTATCCAAGAGGTCACAAAAGACCCTACAACTAAATCCAAAGAACTGCAGGTCTCACTTGCCTCAGTGTTCATGACTCCACCATAAGAATAAGAAAAACCACTGCTGAGCAATATGAACATAAAGGCTCATCTCAGTTTTGCCAGAAAACATCTTGATAATCCTCAAGACTTTTGAGAGAATACTCTGTGGACTGCGAAACAAAAGTAGAACTTTTTGAAAGGTGCATGTCCCATTATATTTGACGTAGACGTAACACAGCATTTCAGAAAAAGAACATCATAGCAACAGTAAAATGTGGTGGTGGTAGTGTGATGATCTGGGTCTGTGCTGCTGCTTCAAGACCTGGAAGACTTGCTGTGGTAAATGGAACCATGATTTCTACTGTCTACCAAAAAACATGATGGAGAATGTCCTGCAATCTGTTCGTGACCTCAAGCTGAAGCGCACTTGGGTTATGCAGCAGGTCCATGATCCAATACACATCAGCAAGTTCTCCTTTGAATGGCTTAAGAAAAATAAAATTAAGAATTTGGAGTGGCTCAGTCAAAGTCCTGACCTTAATTCAATTGAGATGTGGTATGACCTTAAAAAGGCGGTTCATGCTCATAAACCCTCCAATGTGGTTGCATTACAACAATTCTGCAAAGATGAGTGGGCAAAAATTCCTATAGAGCGTTGTAAAAGACTCATTGACCATTTTTGCAAATGCTTGATTGCAGTTGTTGCTGATAAGGGTGGCCCAACCAGCTATTAGGTTTAGGGGGCAATCATATTTTTCACATAAGGCCTGTAGGCTTGGATTTCTTTTTCCCTTAATAATAAAGACCTTCATTTAAAAACTGCATTTTGTGTTTACTTGTTCTATCTTTGTTTAATACTAAAATTTGTTTGGTGATCTGAAACTATTAATTGTGACAAACATGCAATAGAATAGGAAATCAGGATGGGGCAAACACTTTTTGAAACCGCTGTATATTAGTAGGTGTGTCTAAATAGAACTTTTGCTATGGGGCTCTGTGATTTCTATATACAGTACGCCCCTGCTTGCAGTGCGGTAATAATGAGGGCAATCTGGCTTGTTGCTTGGAGCCTGAGGATTTGGGGGTCCTATGGCCAGCTTACCCTCATCTTAACCCCTTCCCGACCTATGACGCCTATGTAGGCGTCATGAAAATTTGTGCCATTACGACCTTTGATGCCTACGTAGGCGTCATGGTAGAAATCGAGTTCCTGTGGGTCGGGTGACTGGGGTCACTGAAAGATCACCCGACCCGCAGGTACAGGAGGACTTGTACTTCACCCCGGGGGGGTATCTTTGACCCCCGTAGCTACGATTACTCTGATTGGCTGTTTCACTTTCAAAAGCCAATCAGAGCGACTGTAATATTTCACCAATTAAACTTGGTGAAATATTACAATCCAGCCATGACCGATGCTACAATATCATCGTCCATGGCTGGAGACCACGATCTGCCCCCGCCACCGACTGACGACGGCGATCTGCTGCCGCCGTCAGGATTTGCTCCCCCTCCCCTGCCCTCCGCTCCCCGCCTTCCAATTCCCCCCCAAGTACCTCCTGAGTCCCGGTGTCCCTCCGTCTTCCAGCATGGGTGCCACCATCTTCCAAAATGGCGGGCGCATGCTCAGTGCGCCCACCGAAACTGCCGGCCGGCAGATTCATTCATGCATCCAGGTTCATTTTGATCACTGTGATTAACCTTATCACAATGATCAAAATAAAAAAATAGTAAATAAACCCCCCCTTTATCACCCCCATAGGTAGGGAAAAATAATGAAATAAAGAAAATAAATGTATTTTTATTTTTCCATTAGGGTTAGGGTTAGAATTAGGGTTAGGGTTGGAATTAGGGTTAGGGTTGGGATTAGGGTTAAGATTAGGCTTAGGGGTGTGTTGGGGTTAGGGTTGGGATAAGGGTTAGGCTTGTGGTTGGGGTTATGGTTAGGGTTGAGATTAGGGTTAGGGGTCTGTTGAGGTTAGGGTTGGAGTTAGAATTGAGGGGTTTCCACTGTTTAGGCACATTAGGGGGTCTCCAAACACGACATGGCGCCACCACTGATTCCACACAATTTTGCGTTCAAAAAGTCAAACAGTGCTCCCTCCCTTCCAAGCCCCGACATGTGCCCAAACAGTGGTTTACCCCAACATATGGGGTATAAAATTTCACAACAACTTTGGGGGTCTAATTTCTCCTGTTACCCTTGGGAAAATAACAAATTGGGGGCTAAAAAAATATTTTTGTGGGAAAGAAATTATTTTTTATTTTCACGACTCTGCGTTATAAACTTCTGTGAAGCACTTGGGGGTTCAAAGTGCTCACCACACATCTAGATAAGTTTCTTGGGGGGTCTAGTTTCCAAAATGGGGTCACTTGTAGGGGGTTTCTACTATTTAGGCACTTTAGAGGCTCTGCAAACATAACATGACGCCTGCAGACCATTCCATCAAAGTCTGCATTTCAAAATGTCACTACTTCCCTTCCAAGCCCCAACATGTGCCCAAACAATGGTTCCCCCCACATATGGGGTACCAGCGTACTCAGGACAAACTGGACAACAACTTTATAAACTTCTGTGAAGCACTTGGGGGTTCAAAGTGCTCACCACACATCTAGATAAGTTCCTTGGGGGGTCTAGTTTACAAACTGGAGTCACTTGTGGGGGAGCTCCAATGTTAAAGCACATCAGGGGCTCTCCATACATGACATGGTGTCCGCTAACGATTGGAGCTAATTTTCCATTCAAAAATTCAAATGGAGCTCCTTCCCTTCTGAGTCCTGCTGTGCGCCCAAACAGTGGTTTATGACCACATATGAGGTATCTGTGCACTCAGGAGAAATTGCCCAACAAATTTTACGATCCATTTTATCCTGTTGCCCATGTGAAAATGAAAAAATTGAGGCTAAAATAAAATTTTTGTGAAGAAAAAAAAGTACTTTTTCATTTTTACGGATCAATTTGTGGAACACCTGGGAGTTCAAAGTGCTCACTATGCAACTAGATAAGTTCCTTGGGGGTCTAGTTTCCAAAATGGGGTCACTTGAGGGGGAGCTCCAAAGTTTAGGCACACAGGGGCTCTCCAAACGCGACATGGTGTCCGCTAACGATTGGAGCTAATTTTCCTTTCAAAAAGTCAAATGGCGCTCCTTCCCTTCTGAGCCCTGCCGTGCACCCAAACAGTGGTTCCCCTCCACATATGGAGTTTAAGCATACTCAGAACAAATTGGACAACAACTTTTGGGGTCCACTTTCTCCTTTTACCCTTGGAAAAATAAAAAAATTTTTGCTAAAAGTTCATTTTTGTGACTAAAAAGTTAAATGTTCATTTGTTCCTTCCATGTTGCTTCTGCTGCTGTGAAACACCTGAAGAGATAAAATAATAAAGCCCATACTCTCCTCCCGTGCCGGCTCTGTTATAGTGGTGTCGACACTCGTGGCCCTGGGCTGTGATGAGGTGAAATGACACGTGATGCCTGGCGCCCATTCCATGCTGTGTTATGAATGAGTCACTGGAGGAGGAAAAAACAAAAACACAAGCTAAGTCCAGAATACCGGAGAGGTTGGTAGCTAGCAGATTGCAGACCCCTGATCCTATTCACCACAACTAACAGTAGCCGTGGGGGGTTCCTACGGTGCCCTAGACCCCTCGTCACAGCCGGAGAGCTAAATAAGCCTAAAGAAAGAAAGGGGAAATCTAAACTGCCCCAGAGCAGACCCCAAAGCAATAGACAGCCCCCAACATATATTGTCATTGAAAAACAGATGAAAACACAAACGCAGACAGAAAGACAGGCTGAGCAAATGATGGGGCCCAACTAACTAGATAGGAAAGGACAGAAAAGATGCTGGCTGCAATCACGCAAAAAATCCTGCCAAAAATAATGTCCAGCACGTCTGATATAAAAGGCCCTGAAGTCACTAGACTTCAAAATCTCTATATCAGCACTCAGGTATATTCTGAAGACAGAGCAAAGAGATCAACTGATCAGAGACAAAAATGGAGTTCAGCCCGTCCCAACCAGGGCAGGCTGAACACAAACACCAAGCAAACAGACAAAATCGCATGGAAAAATAGCAGAGCAAAAACTTAGCTTTTAGTAGACAGGAACTAAACTGGATGCCAGAGCTCAGAGCAGAAAGGATCACCAGCAACGCTGCAGGGCGTCGGCTGCCTTATATCCACTCAGAAATTCCGGATGTCCAATCACACTCCACCTGTTCAGATGACAGGTTCTTCCCATCCAGATCAATTTCACTACCTCCTTTCACCAGCAGAGGGAGTTCATCAGACATCAGAGGTGAAGGAGAAAATGAACTCATAACAATGCTGCTTCACTGTCTCCACCTTCAGACAAACTGAACATGAAAAGGAAGTCTGGAATGACCTGCAGCCCTGTCTTCCTCTTCATGTTCTGTTCGTAGGAAGACAGAGACAGTGACGCCAGCGCTTATTGGGCGCCGTAATACTTGTTGCAACACTACATCACAGGCCCAGTGAGAACGAGTACCGACACCGCGAGTACTGAGCCGGCATGGGAGGGGAATATATTCTTTATTATTTTATCGGGGTCGAACATTTAGTTTAAAAAAAAAGTTGTCCTAGTAGTGGACAACAAATTTATCCTTAAATGAATCATGCCTTACTGTTTTCAACTTTTAAAAAGTTTGCCAGCATATTCATGCGTAGATGTAGTTCTGGTTCAGTATTCTTGTGTGCCAGTTTCAACTTCTTGAAAGTGGTTTTGATCAGCTTGAGGGGGGCAGTTTTTAGAATGGTGTCACTTTTTGGTATTTTCAGCCATATAGACCCCTCAAACTGACTTCAAATGTGAGGTGGTCCCTAAAAAAATGGTTTTGTAAATTTTGTTGTAAAAATGAGAAATCGCTGGACAACTTTTAACCCTTATAACTTCCTAACAAAATAAAATTTTGTTTCCAAAATTGTGCTAATGTAAAGTAGACATGTGGAAAATGTTATTTATCAACTATTTTGTGTCACATAACTCTCTGGTTTAACAGAATAAAAATTCAAAATCTAAAAATTGCAAAATGTTCAAAATTTTCGCCAAATTTCCGATTTTTTTCACAAATAAACGCAAATTATTAACCTAAATTCACCACTAACATGAAGCCCAATATGTCACGAAAAAACATTCTCAGAATTGCTAGGATCCGTTGAAGCGTTCCTGAGTTATTACCTCATAAAGGGACACTGGTCGGAATTGCTAAAAATGGCCAGGTCATTAAGGTCAAAATAGGCTGGGTCATGAAGGGGATAAGCAGTGTGACGGGCAGGGAGGGGGGCCCAGCCACAATTCTTGCACAGGAGCCCAAAGCTGTCAGTGTCTTCCCCTGGGCCAAACCAAACTTTTGGCTATCTGTGGCTAACAAAAGGAGTCGCAGTTTCGAGGCAACTAGGGTGTACAACTGGCACAACAAGGAGCTTCAGTCATCTGACACAAGAGATGAATTTGGGCCTTTCATCCATTAGATAAATGCGGTTTTATTTTGATTGTCCACAGATTTGAGCCAAATCTGAGGCTCGCAGGCTGCAGACACTGCTCCCTTCCTCCTTAAGTTGATTCCATGGGCTACCTGGGCTCAGATAAGGGCAAGATGTCTGGCCACGCAGCAGCTGTCACTTTTAATGTAGCCTGTGCCTTCCCCACATCACACGGATCTTCCATTGACAAAGCTTGATCACTTTATCTTCTGTTTGGTATGTTTTATTGTGAGTCCGTAAAAGTGGAGTAATACTCTGACCACATGCCTCCACGTGTCTCCTCATGCTGTTCCAATTCCATTTGAGCGCTGTTTACATCCATTTCAGAGATTTTCCTACCCATTCAGCCCTCCTGTTAGGGTCTGCCAGAAAAATTGTCGAGTTTCCCATAGACTTCCATTACCAAGCACTCAAGCATTTTAGTACTCGCTAATAATGAAATGGAGCTGTCACACCAAGTGTCAAGAGGTGAAAAGTTGTTTGGCAAAGGGGAATTTTTAAAGTACATGCAACTCTATGCTGTAGGGCAGTAAGGTAACACACTGAGCCAAGCTCCAAAAAAGCGACTATAAGTCCAAAGTAAAATCAATAATTTTATTGTTAAGACAAATCCAGATACAAATGGGGGGAAAGTGGACAATAACGTGTGGAAACCGCACACCGCATGGATAGCAAAGGGTTGCTGTACAATCAGAACCTATACAATATCATGAAATGCATGCATTAAATTCCTAAATTGTCACAAAGTGCATGTAGTGCATGGCAATGTATGGCAAATAAGAGAGCACCGCCAAAAAAATATCTTATTCAAGCTCCATCCATCAAGTAACAGATAAATAAATACACAGGTCTTTATGAGATAACAGGTGATGATTCACCATAATTCGACTGATATATGACGCCTAAAAAGCAAATTAGCAGGAGAAGCGAGAATTACCTGATGAAATGACGGGCAAAGGTTCCAGCAGTCAGCAACCCACCCCAGTTCATTTCATCAGGTAATTCTTGCTTGTGGTTTTTTTTTACTATAACAGTGAGTACTGGACTGGGGGGCCATTCTCGGGGGGGGGGAGGGAGATGTGGGCTGTGCTATATAATATGCAGGCTGTGCTATATACTATGCGGGTTGTGCTATATACTATTGGGGGTATATTATATTCTTTGGGGAGGCTGTGTTATATACTATGTGGCTGTGCTATATACTATGGGGGTCCATTATACATTATATTCTATGGTGGACGCTGTGTTATATACTATGGGGGGTACATTATATTCTATGGGGAGACTGTGTTATATACTATGGGGTGTTACATTATATTATATTCTATGAGGGATGATTGCATTATACTCTATGAGGGGGCTACATTATACTATATGAGGGGGCTGCATTATATTGTATGGCGGGGTTGCATTATACTCTGTGGGGTGGTTGCATTATACTCTGTGGGGTGGCTGCATTATGCTCTATGGAGTGGCTGCATTATACTATATTTGGGCTGCATTATACTGTGTCAAGGACTATGGGGGATACATTATACTATATGAAGAACTATGGGATGCATTATACTCTGGGAAGTGAATTGTACTACATAGATGACTTATGGCAGTGCATTATACTATATGCAGCACTATGGGGAGTGTATTATACTATGTGGAGGACTGAGCAGTGTGTTTTACTATATGGAGGACTATAAGGAGTGTATTATCTATATGGAGGACTATGGGAAGTCTATAATACTATATGGAGGACTGAGGAGTGTATTATACTATATGGAGGACTATGGAGAGTGTATTATACTATATGGAGGACTATGGGGCATATTATATTATATGGAGGACTATAGGGTGTGCATTTTACAAAATGGAGGACTGTGGTGTACAATATAATATATGGAGGACTATGGGGTGTATTATACTAAACAAACAAAATGCTGCATATTCATCGAGTGATTGGATTGTTTATGCTGGAACAAAAATCATTGTTCTCAGCAGCACATCGCCAGTGTAAACTGTAGATGTGCTGCTGATAACATGATACTGTATGGCGATCTGTTAGTGATCCATTAGTGATCATTCTGTCCCCATCATTCGTTCTCAGACGGTGGAAACAGGCCGGGAAACAAGTGTTGAACGATTTCAATATTGACGATCACACTCATTTAGCGGCCTGAACTCAGCGCATATAACTACAATCAAAATGCTTCTGTGTGATGTGCAATATGTTAGCATTTGGGGCCCCGTTTTAAACTTTGCATAGGGCCACACTATGCCTAAAACCAGCCCTGCATGTATGAATTCTATCCGTGTTTTTTCGGATATAACTCGTATCCATTACAGTCTATGGGGCTGTTCACATCTGTTTTCTTTGCGGACTGGGTTGTCCACACCAAATCACGGAGACATGCCTGATTTTCATCATAATCTTGGTTCAATCTTTCTTATGCAAGCCTATGGGTCCATGAAAAAAAATCGGACTGCACTCAGATGCCATCTGTGTGCTATCCGTTTTTCACAGACTGATATTAGTAGCTTATCATTTATTTCATCCTAGAAAAAGATGAAATTCTGATAAAACTCTGGCTGCAAAAATATAAAAAAATATATTTGCGCTATACTGAGAATGGAACAAGGAAGAAAGAGAAAGAAGGACATGAGCAAGAATCATATGGGAGAGAGAGGGACCCAGTATGCCAGTAGTATCACTATACTAAGTGATGGATTATTGTAAGGCCAAGATGAAGTGGGATTTTTCAAACTCAGTAAATGTAATTGGGGATGCAGTGTGGATAACTGCAGTTAAATCCACCTTAGATGGTATTTCCTTTTGTTCCTCTCTATGTATGTTGAACTAAAGCGCAAACATATTTTATTTTTATACTGTTAATCCTTTTAGACTACTGTGGTTGTTGTCCTATTTTGCAGCTAGTTATACTTACTTATACCAGGGCCACTAATCACGTTTTTTTATTAACTGCAAAAATAGTCACACAACCCAAACTCTGAAGAAACTGATCCAAAACATTGATGAAACAGACCGTCCTTTTTGCATGATAAAAATCACTTATGTCTGAATGAGCCTTTTATACTGGATAGCTTCAGTTGAGCAAATAGCATGACCAAATCTATGCAAAGAAGACAACCTTTAGTATCTTTTTAACAAATAATAGTCTATAGACACATTAGACATATACATGGCAGGTTATTTCCAAATAGAATTCCACACACAAGGGAAAATTAAAAAAAAGTCAATACCATTAAATTCCTAATATGATTTTGAACTACTATTTTTTGAACAGAAACTGCAATCAACATTGGTTTCTCGTGCCGACTGCTAACTGATGACATGGAAATTCTGAATGAACAGCAAATCTGGTAATATTTTCACCTTTTTAATCTCTGGCTATTTGAATGTTAATTATACTTACTGTATATAGAAAGTTTTATGATATTATATATATACAATTTGACCCCCTTCACTTATATTGTGCAACGATTTAACAGTGGCACTGAGCGAAACTTGGTCACGTGACAAGTTTCACAGACAAAGTTACCATGTAGCCCTTGCCTAAAGACCCCGTCACACTAAGCGACGCACCAGCGATCACGACAACGACACGACCTGGCAAAGATCGTTTGTGCATCGCTACATGTTGCTAGTTAGCTGCCAAACAGGCAGGTCTCCTAAATGACGCAGCAGCGATCAGCGATCTGTATAATGACCTCGGCGGTCGTTGGGACCTTGTCACACAGCATGTATGTCATGATCCATGCTGGATCAGGACTGATATAAAGCACAGGTAACCTTTTTTTTTTCCTAAGCTGTGCTTAAAGGTTTGGTTTTTGCCCCCGGTGGCCATTAGGATTATTGCACCGTGGTGTCGTTTTTTCTAAGTTTCCCCCCGTGGTGGTGAGCGTCATTGCACTCTGGTTTCTTAGTTAAGTGCACATGATGGCGTCACCCTGGCGGAATCTCAAATCCGTAGGTGTAAACAGGGAGCCCAGGTCCCTGAGGAGTACTGCTCAGAGTTTAGGAGATGGGCCACTAATACTCAGTGGAATGACCCTGCACTTAGGAGTCAATTTGTGCAGGGTTTGTCTCCAAAGTTGCAGGATACTCTGGTGCAGTACGCCGCCCCCAGGTCGCTGGAGGCCGCCATGTCCCTTGCCATCCGGGTGGATAGACGCCTTAGGGAGAGACATACACAAAATGTGCCCCCTGATGTCCTCTCTAGGGAGGAGGACCCACCAATGCGGACGGCGGAACCCATACAGCCCGGTGTTGTTGGTACAAAAAAGCGGGTGTCTGCGGCTCGTCGTGGTGGTTGGGGGGTATGCTTTTCCTGTGGGAAGCCGGGCCATTTCGTGAGAGCCTGCCCAGTTCGTGCCAAGTCTCCAGACGAACCTATGCAAGTAAGAGTAGCTAGGTTGTATTCGGAGCGGCCTACAGTTCGGGGAGTGGTGTCGGCATGTTTGTACTGTGGGCAGACTGGTCATGTCCTGTTGGCTTGCCCATTGCACGCCAAATTATCTGTGCCATTTGAGAAGCTGCATTCCCCTGGTCGCTTTGAGGGAGGCGACCAGGGAGTATACATTTCCTCCATTTTGCCCTCCCAAAATACCATGTCAGCAGAGGTCTTGGCTGGCGGGGTACCGGAGGGAAAAGATTGGCGGGTGAGGGAAGTGGTCAGCTGGGGGCACTCATGCGAAGGCTGCTGCCTAGGAACTACTGTCTCTCCTGTCTCTCTTCAATGGACCCCTTCCTCTCCGGTTAGGGCAGCAGATGTGCTGCAGGAGAGTAGGGGCAAGTCTCAACCCTCTCCATTGGCCAACCCTGGGAGACACAGACCTCGTGGTGGAAGGGGTTGGAGGGTGGTGTACCCCCTGGTGAGGTGCAGGGGTGTAAGTGTGGTGACACAGGGGGACGCCTCTGTTGTCAATCCCAGAAAGAGTTCTCCAAGTGGTGACAAACGAACGAGTGGCATAAACGTTCAGGTCCGGACCTGTGTAGGAACGAGCATGTATGGGTGACCACCAAAAAACATCCAGTGGAAGTGTGTTGTGGAGTGTTGCCAGCGCATACCAAACATGCACATACACAACCCGTTCCTCAGGTCAGAGCTTCGGAGATGTGTGTTGCCTCCAGAACATACGTTCCCAATACCAGCGGGCTCGTTTGTCATAAACCTGAGGTGCAGGTATTTGCAGGGGTGAACTCTGGATCTGCTGGGCGTCCCCGCTGTAGGTGGTTCCCTGATGGGAAGCGGTCTTGAGGGTCCAGAGGCCCCTCATTAAGGGGAGGGTACTGTCATGATCCATGCTGGATTAGGAATGATATAAAGCACAGGTAACCTTTTATTTTCCTAAGCTGTGCTTAAAGGTTTGTTTTTTGCCCCCCGGTGGCCATTAGGATTATCGCACTGTGGTGTCGTTCTTTCTAAGTTTCCCCCCGGTGGTGGTGAGCGTCATTGCACTCTGGTTTCTTAGTTAAGTGCACATGATTAGAATGCAGGTGTGATTGCTGGCTCTGCTATAAAAGAGTCACAGGTGTTGCAATCAGTGTTGGTGATAGTGTTCATTTCAACCATCCTTGGTGGAGGAAGGAGCTGGAGAGCAGCTCTGACAGAGCCTGGTGTGAAAGGAGTCATAGGGGATTTCCTTAGCTCTGACAGAGCTTGGTGGCAGCGATTTGGAGGAGAGCTGCATGCTGGTGGTGGACTCTGTTGCCAGGAGCAAGTGCAACAGAGTAAAGCTAAGTGGTGTTTCCCTGTTTGTGTTTTTCTGTAGTGTGTATTAGTGCAGCGGTGGGGCCAGTGCCTGCGCCACCCAGCTCCCTAGCAAGGGATAGGTGTAGGGTGTGCTAGGGCGATAGGTTCGTGATCGGCGCCCAGTGCAGAACCGGCATAGGGAACGTTAGGAGCATTAGGGACACTGACTCAGGGGAGTTCAGGAGGTCTCCACGTCCCCTGTCCCTATCGCAGGGCCCACCGTTGTAACTGTTTCCCTACCCCTTGTCTTGTTGTTTTAGTTACCGGCCTGCGAGTCGTGTCACACACGACTATATCACGTGCCGCGTCCTGTTGTTCTAGTTACCGGCCTGCTGGTCGCGTCACACAGGACAGCTCCACATGACAATGTAGTGCTTTAACGATTCAACCTAGTCCCGCCTGCGCCGCAGAGATATGAGTCGCCAACGAGGTCGCTCGTCGTTTATAAAGGGTGTCAAACTCAGCGATTCAGGCGCACCAGCGGGACGCCAATGATCAAAAAACGGCCCAGGACGTTCGAGCGTGATCAGCGACATTACAGCGGGGGCCACATCGCCGCTACATTTCACACATAGCAACATCGCTGACGATGTCGCTGTTGCGTCATCAAATCGGTGTCGCTTAAGTGATTAAGAGTATGAGAACACACCAGATTACAAGTTTAGATTAATGTACTATCTTTAAATTAGAGGTGCAGGGATAAAACTCAGGGGAGGGAGAAAAAAAATCCCAAAAGGGCCCCCAAGCTGGATGAGGTATGTTCGCAAGTGCGAAAGGTTCATCAAAATTATAGATAATACCTCCAAATGAACAAATCAGTGGTGCACTGATATCCCATAAAATAAAATCAATTATTGTAATAAATCAAAAACACAGTAATTAAACTGGTGACATTAAAAAGCAGAGTAACGCAATGGAGAACCATACATGCATAAGATAGTAAAATAGATAATCTAGGGAGCTTTCCAATAGTTGTAAAGTGCCTTGGTCATATTAGCAGTTAAATTGGATGTGTTTCCTAATGTGTATAGTTTATAAGATAGTAAAAATTATAGACTCAAAATGTGTAAATTGGAGCACTTACATCCTTTGATGGTGGAAAGAACTGATAGAAATGTGGTCCCAGTGCCCCAACGTGCATTTCATTCTAGCTTCATCAGAGGCCGTAGCATCATAATTATAGTGGTTTATTTTGCCGATCAGTACAGTTATGATGATTCCCACTCTATAGTTTTTTTGTTTCACTAATTAAAAAAGAAATTAAAAACTGCAGCTGCTAATTAACTAAGTATTCAGATTTAGGTTTGGGGTACACAAATACTATGGCTATGACAGTTGTGACATGGCTGAAGAACACAATATGACAGTGCTAAATCTTGTCGTCACGTTGCGACACACAAATTGGTGTGACTCTGATTTTGAAGTACAGTATTTGTAAGCAAAAACTAGAAGTCGGTGAAAAATACAGAAGTGTTGATGTGCTTCTATTATTCTTTATCTCTGGTTGTTCCATTCCTGGTTTTAGCTTAGAAATACTGATGTAAAATACTGACCAAATACTGAATGTGTGAATGTGGCCTCAAGTGGTAAAAAGGCCTTGCATGTTTTGAAATAAAAAAGAAAAAAAAGAAAATATTAACCCAGAAAACGCCTGCTGCTCTTCCATGCTGCTGCCTAGGTTCCCTTGTAATGAGGGGCAGGGTAGTAGTCACGTCTGAGCGTCGCTTTTTTGACACCCATGTCCGCTACAGGAAATTACAGTGGGGCAAAAAAGTATTTAGTCAGTCAGCAATAGTGCAAGTTCCACCACTTAAAAAGATGAGAGGCGTCTGTAATTTACATCATAGGTAGACCTCAACTATGGGAGACAAACTGAGAAAAAAAAATCCAGAAAATCACATTGTCTGTTTTTTTTTCATTTTATTTGCATATTATGTTGGAAAATAAGTATTTGGTCAGAAACAAAATTTCATCTCAATACTTTGTGATATATCCTTTGTTGGCAATGACAGAGGTCAAACGTTTTCTGTAAGTCTTCACAAGGTTGCCACACACTGTTGTTGGTATGTTGGCCCATTCCTCCATGCAGATCTCCTCTAGAGCAGTGATGTTTTTGGCTTTTCGCTTGGCAACACGAACTTTCAACTCCCTCCAAAGGTTTTCTATAGGGTTGAGATCTGGAGACTGGCTAGGCCACTCCAGGACCTTGAAATGCTTCTTACGAAGCCACTCCTTCGTTGCCCTGGCGGTGTGCTTTGGATCATTGTCATGTTGAAAGACCCAGCCACGTTTCATCATCAATGCCCTTGCTGATGGAAGGAGGTTTGCACTCAAAATCTCACGATACATGGCCCCATTCATTCTTTCATGTACCCGGATCAGTCGTCCTGGCCCCTTTGCAGAGAAACAGCCCCAAAGCATGATGTTTCCACCACCATGCTTTACAGTAGGTATGGTGTTTGATGGATGCAACTCAGTATTCTTTTTCCTCCAAACACGACAAGTTGTGTTTCTACCAAACAGTTCCAGTTTGGTTTCATCAGACCATAGGACATTCTCCCAAAACTCCTCTGGATCATCCAAATGCTCTCTAGTGAACTTCAGACGGGCCCGGACATGTACAGGCTTAAGCAGTGGGACACGTCTGGCACTGCAGGATCTGAGTCCATGGTGGCGTAGTGTGTTACTTATTGTAGGCCTTGTTACATTGGTCCCAGCTCTCTGCAGTTCATTCACTAGGTCCCCCCGTGTGGTTCTGGGATTTTTGCTCACCGTTCTTGTGACCATTCTGACCCCACGGGGTGGGATTTTGCGTGGAGCACCAGATCGAGGGAGATTATCAGTGGTCTTGTATGTCTTCCATTTTCTAATTATTGCTCCCACAGTTGATTTCTTCACTCCAAGCTGGTTGGCTATTGCAGATTCAGTCTTCCCAGCCTGGTGCAGGGCTACAATTTTGTTTCTGGTGTCCTTTGACAGCTCTTTGGTCTTCACCATAGTGGAGTTTGGAGTCAGACTGTTTGAGGGTGTGCACAGGTGTCTTTTTATACTGATAACAAGTTTAAACAGGTGCCATTACTACAGGTAATGAGTGGAGGAAAGAGGAGACTCTTAAAGAAGAAGTTACAGGTCTGTGAGAGCCAGAAATCTTGATTGCTTGTTTCTGACCAAATACTTATTTTCCACCATAATATGCAAATAAAATGAAAAAAAAACAGACAATGTGATCTTCTGGATTTTTTTCCCTCAGTTTGTCTCCCATAGTTGAGGTCTACCTATGATGTAAATTACAGACGCCTCTCATCTTTTTAAGTGGTGGAACTTGCACTATTGCTGACTGACTAAATACTTTTTTGCCCCACTGTATATACTGTGGCAGTTTCAGACTGGGTTGCCTAGGGCCCACAGGTAGAATTGTTTCCAGAGGGCCCACCCTACTGCTTCTTTGCATGGAAATTTACATGCTCACATATGTAAGAATTTTCGAACGCAAAATAGAAAAAAGTTTTTTTTTTAAATTGAGGACTTTTCACGGTGTATATAATTGCAATATTAAAGGGGTTGACCACTTCTCGGATAACTCTTTCTCAACTATTATATTTCCCCCACGTAAAATAATAACACCTATACTCACCTCTGATGCTGGCGCTGTTCCAGTAATGTCGGCACTGGCTCTCCCAGGGCTAGCGTGACATTATGTCATACGAGCCTTGCAGCCAATCAGTGTTCGCTTCACTCTTTCCTACTTCTGACAAAACTATTAGCTGGGTAGAAAGGCAAAATGAGCAATTGTAAGTACACAGTGCTATATAATATGATGACTGCAATATATTAAGAGGATAAACTCTTTAATGGGAGTTCTTCTTTAAGATATTACTGTTTACTAGTGTGGAATAGGAGCAAGACAGTCTGTTTACTAAGTGTCTGTACAAAAAACTAAAATGATTTATAGTTTGAAGTAATATAACAACTTGTTCTGCCTAACAAAGTACAAATTCTGCTTATGATAGCGTAATATTTTTATGGTAAAGTACATTGTTTTAACATTAAGAAACCTGGTTTGCTTACATCATCAGTGATATCCTAGATGAATACTGGGAGCACAACAACAATCTCTCTGGTAGTGGGCAAAATCTTCTGGACAACACCATCTTCCGAAAACATACAGACAATTTGCTGGCCAGAAAGATGGCACTTGTGGTGACTGGAGATTTTATGGTAAATATGAATTTCTTTCTTTACTAAAAAAGAAAAATAGAACATGAAAAAGTAAAATGGGTAAGGGATTTTCTCATCATAGGAAGATCTGAAAAATATCATTACGTTATGGCATCCCCTACAGATCCTCATTAATACTCAGGATGAAGATCTCATTGCAGATTTTCCATGCACAGTGGGTGGCTCGGTGGGGTTGACGGTGTAGGTGTTGTCTATGAGTTCAAACCACATCAAACAATATACTATACTAATAAATAATGGGGAAACTCTTTGAAAAGGTTAGTCCCATCTCCTAGGATGGTGACATTTGTAAAGTGCTTATAAAATTAAGCAATTTTTGCAAATAACTTTTTATTAAAATATGCCTTCATCTTTTTGCTAGTGCCACTTTTATTTTTATAGTTTACCGCTGATTGTCAAGGGAACTGGTCACCCAAGCAATCTAAGAGCAGTGGCTGAACCTGACCAGTGCTTACAAGTAGAAATGAGCAAACCTGTGGATGTTTTGGTTCACCAGGTTCGACGAACATACAGTAAAAAGTTTGGTTCAGGTCTGAACTTTACCTCGAACTTAACTACGGGCCTGAACCAAATAGGAGTCAATGTGGACCCGAACTTCGGTGCTTTAAAATGACTGTAAAATTGTCATATTCAGGGCTAGGGACTGCAAAAGGAAGCTAAATGGTGATAAGAGCAGGACAATTGCCCTGCAAACAAAAGTGCATAGGGAAATTACTTAAAGGGGTTTTGTCACCAAAGCAACCATGGTAAAATAGGAAGTAAATGAATAGCATAAAAATTTTAATAGTTTCCACAGAGACTGAGAGTTGCTACTTCCAGTCCACTTAAAAATTTCACCCACAGAGCATGGGTCAGAGTGCCCCCTCAGAAGCAGCTTACAAATTTCATTCACAGAGCATGGGGGCACAGTACCTCCACAGCTCCAAAATATTTTGATCTAGTAATGTACATTCCAAATGCCGCCGTTGAATAGCTTGTAGTATGATCTTGGATTGAGTTGGCAGTCCGAAACGAAGCTTGATACCGGCAGTCCAGTTAAAAATTTCACTTACAGAGCATGTTTCCACATTTCCCCCACAGAAGTTGATAACAAATTTCCCACCCAGGCAATGGCCCACAGTACCCCGACAGGCGGGGTGGCAGAGTACACACAGCGGCTTAAAGGCACCTTACTCCCACAGATATTGGTTCAAGAATACACCCAGCGGCTTTTGGCAAACTACTCCCACAGATATGGGTTCAAGAATACACAGAAGCTTTTGTAAAAGTACTCTTACAGATATGAGTTTAATAAAACACACAGTGGCTTTTAGCAAAGTACTCCCTAGGACATGAGCTAGAACGCCTTCTGCCTCTGCCTCAGCTGCCACTACATTTACCCTGTGGGCAGTTAGGGAGATGTAAGGCCCCTGGCCATGCTTGGTCCATGTATCGGTGCTTATGTGAACCTTGCCACTGATGGCATTTGCACAGGGCACACTTGATTTGGTCCGCAACATGTTTGTATATGGCAGGGATGGCCCGCCTGGAAAAGTAAGTGGCAGCTGGGAAGAACATACTGCGTTATAGCCACTGGCATCAGTTTTTTTAAATTGTCCATCCCCACGAGCCTGAATGGCAGCATTTTAAAGGTCAGTAATTTTGAAATGCTGTTATTCATGTCCATGGCTTGTGAGTGGCTAAGTTGGTATCTCCACTTTCTCTTAAGGATTTTGCGGATGGAAAGCTGAATTCTTCCAAGGGACGATGTGGAGATACTCAATGACACTGGTGGTGGTGTTGATACTGTCACATCCTCTAAATGCGGGAAGTTGGTAGGTGTTGATCATGAGCGTGAGAAAGAGGCTGATACTGCAGCAGAAGAGGTAGCAGGAAGAGGCTCAAATCTGTTATGGTTTTTAAGGTGTGTATTCTACTGCACTTCTTGCTTGGAATTCAGATGCCTCATCATACAGGTGGTGTTCAGGTTCAGAACATTTATGCCTCATTTTAGGGTCTTACAGCACAGCATCCAAACCACCTGTTGCTTGTAGGCAGCACATCCCCGGAAGAAATGCCACTCCAGGAAGCTTTTTTTGAGCTGTCTTTGGTGTGCTTATGAGAGCGGCATGGTGTGCAGTAGGCTGATGTACTGGCTAGGTGCTGCTCGCCATGCCTTTGCATCCTGTTCCCTCTTTTGTTGTGCTGTTGTGGCAGCATGGCCACCACCTCTTCCTTTGAAGTGCGCACATCACTAGGATTGTATCCAAACGTTCCCTACTGATTTTATTCCTCTTGAAAAGACCCACAGAGGTGCTATCTGTCTGTCATTGGCCATTCTAAGCTGAATGTGCCTGCCCTCGTCAGCTCACAGCCGCTACGCAGTTTGAGGCTGGGAAAGTACGGGAAAGGGAGACTGGCTGGCAATGCCCAGTTCCGCTGACATTTTTGTGGCTGGTTGTTTGGATTTTGTTCTTTTTGGGGGGTTTCTTGTATCCAAACATTTACTTACAATTTTATTCCTCCTGAAAACACCTGCAGATGTGCTAACTGTCCGTCAACAGCCATACTAAGCTGAATGTTCCTGCCCTCGTCAGATCGCAGCAGCTTGAGGCTAGGCAAGTACTGGCACAGAAAACTGGCTGTGAATTCCTGGTCCCGTTGACATTTTATTTTGTTGCTTGCTTTGTTTTTGCTTTGTTTTTTCAAAGCTTTCCCTTCCGATTTTATTGCTCTTGAAAAGACCCACAGAGGGGCTGAATCTAAGCTGAATGTGTCTACCCTCGTCAGATAACAGCCGCTATGCAGTCTGATGCCTGGCACATGCCAGCACGTGTGATAATTCCCTTCCCTCCTCTAATTTTGTTTTTTTTTTCCTCATCCTTCACTCCCTGGTGCATTCCTCTGTTGTATGTGAGTAATTATTTGTATGCTTGGTATTTTCAGTTACCCCTTGTTCATGTTGCCTTGTTTTCGTTGGGTTGGTGTTTAGCAGTGCATGGCAGCTCTCCTCTTCACTGGGTGAGGGAAGGGAACAGACAGAGGGCTGATTCAGTAGATAAGACAAGGGTGGTGACCCCAGAATCTTCACAATCAGAAGTATCCCGGGGAATATGTCAAGCTAGTGCGCCCCTAGTGTTAGGGACAGGGAAGGAGCCCCTGGTCACGGGTCACCCAACAGCTGAGTCATGACACACACAACCAGAATAAAGTCCTTTATTTTAAATAAACACTTTTTTATTTAAAAATAAACACAGTTATACTCACCTAACGCCCATTCCATTGAAGCCCCCGTCTCTTGTAATAAGTCAAAAATAAAAAACCATATCCTTGATCTGTCCATCGTTCTGTGCCACACTGTAATCCATATCTGGGGATAAACAGTTTTCAACCTGGATGGTGCCAAGTTGCAACCATCCAGGCTGAAAACCACTGATGAATGAGCTGCTGCTAGCTTAGCCTCAGTGACCAGCGGTGAGATCATCGAGGTTACCACCGGTCACTGAGGCTGCGTTCCCAGCTGAGGCAATGAACTGTGGTGACCTCGATGAGATTAGGGCTTGTACAATGAGAAAAAGTCTCATGATGCAGCTGTGAGTTCACCGCAGTTCACTGGGAGATATTTCAGTGAACTGCGGTGAACTCACCCCTGCACCGTGAGACTTTTTCTCATTGTGCAAGTGATGATCACTGTAGTGCAGGGGCCCACTTGCTGCAGCTCATTCTTCCTTGTTTCTCAGCATGAACGGCTGCATCATGCCACCATTCATGCTAAAGAGCACATGTCACACAGATGGATTACGGCATGGGACACTATGGATTCCAGCCATCCCTCATCCATCGAGCCAGCCAGCCAGCCATCCATCCATCCAGTCATCCCTTCATTCCTCGCAGCCTCTGTGACCAGCGGTAACCTCGATGACATCACCCATTGTCACTGATGGTGCGCTCGCAGCAGGGCATTTTACCAGTGGTTCTCAGCCTAGATGATGCATCTTGGCTTCAATGGAATGGGCATTAGGTGAGCCTGAGAATATCAGCCCCCAGATGTCTGTTTTAGCTTGGTTGGTTGTCAAAAATGGGGAACCCCATGGAGTTTTTAAAAATTATTTATTTAAATAATTAAAGAAACAGCATGGGGACCCCGCTATTCTTGATGGCAAGCCTTGCTAACACTGACAGCTGAGGGTTGCAGCCTCCAGCTGTCACTTTTTTGCGGTTGGCTATCAAAAATACAGGGCAACCCAGACCTTTTTTTAATTTAATTATTTAGAGCGCAGGCGTCGGCTGATGAATACTCCCATCAGCTGCCGCCTGCTCTCGCTATTATTAGCAGCAGCAGGCGAAGGCTGATGGAAGCTGTAGTCCCATTAGCCAGCGTCATTGATCGGAGGTAAAAAGTTTACCTCCGATCACAGCTGCAGCCTCATGCTGTCATTTGACAGCATGGGAACCTCGGTTGTCTGACTGGCGGTAATGATTTTACCACCTACCAGTAGCAGTGTTTGCCGAGCTGTCATGCACGTGCAAACACCCGGTGTTTGGGGGCGCCAAATTTTACCAGTAACACGGACTTCCTGGTGACTACTGGTTGAGTTCACCCATCTCTAATAATACTCCTACAGGTGTGGGGGGGTGCATAGTACACACAGCTGCTTATTGGAAAGTACTCCTACAGGCGTCGGGTGCAGAGTGCACACAAATGCTTTTACCACAGAAATAGCACATATAACGGTTGCAGAGCACACACAGCATTGTGTTTTCAGAGAATGCAGTCAGAATCTGTCCCTCACTCCAGCTGCATCCTATGCCTACACTAACGAGAGCAAAATGGTGGAGGCAGTCGTGATCCAGCCTTTATACAGGCCGGGTCACGTGCAGTGCCAGCCAATCAAATCCATGCCAATAGTTAGCATGGTTGTGCTTGCTCTGGAAGTGCGCACAGTCTAAAATCTTGTTGAATTTTTCAGGGAACAGGTGATGTTGTCTGTGATATGCTGGTGTAGTGCAAGCACAGCTCTCTTAGAGAAGTAATGGTGACTGGGCAACTGGTACTAGGGGACTGCGACAGCCATCAGCTTTTGGAAACTGTCTGTACCCACCAGGGGAAAATGCAGCATTTCTATGGCCAACAGATTGGAGATGGTGAAGTTCAAGCTTTTAGCTTTGGCACGTGACCACAACTGTGGAACTGAGGGCTGGCTGCTGTGCTGAGAGAGGGTAGAGTAGGTTGAACATGACAAACTGGTGGCCTGTAACCAGGGCTGCCACTAGGAATTTTGGGGCCCCATACTGGCAAAATTTTCGAGGCCCCCTTTAGACTCCGCCCAGGCTCCACCCCTCAAACTGTCCACAGTCTCACCGCCCTCTCTTGGAAAAACTCCACTTCTCACCATCACAACACTGTAAACACTTTTGGCTGAGCTCTACTCTACGCTATCCTATTAAATATTTGTTAAAATATGCAATACAATTTAGGTATATTTTTATTTATTTTTCAATTTTTAAAATGACCAATAGCATCACATGCAAGGGACAAATACCACCGCACCATGTCCAGACCACAAATATCCACCACATAGTGACCTATAATACCACATACAAAGAACAAATACCGCCACACCATGACCAGACCACATATTACTACCATAGTGACCGAATAATATCACATACAAGGGACAAATACCACCGCACCATGACCAGACCACATATTACCACCACAAAGTGACCAAATAATAGCACATACAAGGGACAAATACCGCAACACCATGTCCAGACCACATATTACCACCACATAGTGACTGAATACTACAATACTGATCAGTAATAAAAAAAACACAATACTATCACCATAAGTGCCATTATACACAGGAGATCTGTACTTAGTATGCAGTGTCTGTGTACAGGTAATACAGTGATCAATGACATTATACACAGGAGCTCTGTGTATAATGTACAGGTAATACAGTAATCACTGGTGACATTATACACAGGACCTCTGGTATATAGTATACAGTGCATAGTGTCAGTGTATAGGAAACACACACTAACTGACCAGTGATTTCTTTAGGTGAAGTCCTTCATCCTTGTTGTTCATCTTTCATCCAGCACAGATCGTCATCACGTCTTACAGCCAGGGCTCGTCTCTGCAGGAATTAACACAGTTATCTAGCGCTCCGCTTGCAGAACACATTACTTATTTTTTCCCAACTTCTACATTACAGCACATGAAGAAAAAAAGGCAACATAGCATCACTCTACACAATAACAGGACCTTCCCCCATTTAAAACAGTATACTCAAAAAATAAAATAAATACATCACTGCAGTAATAATATCCCTTAATTAGCCCCTATGGTAATAATATTCCCCATCCTGGCCCCTGTGTGTCTTATTCCTGGCTTCAGCCATATGTTCTCCCATCCCGCCCTCATGAGTGAGTATCCATTGTGCCCCATATGATCTCCCCATCTGTCTCCATCGTATCCATCCTGCCCCATGATCCTGCACCATGTGTCTCCCATAGAGTTGAGCGAAATGGGTCAAAAAATTTCAAAAGTCGCCGACTTTTGGCAAAGTCGGGTTTCATGAAACGAAACCCGACCCTAGGATGAGGTCGGCCACGAGGTCGGCGACTTACGCGCCAAAGTCGCGTTTCCAAAGTTTGTTTTGCTCTTTTTTTCAGCCAATCAGGATCCACGGACACTGTGGGCAACGTGATGACATAGGCAGGGGTCACCACCATCTTTCAGAAGGGCATGCAAGTGATTGCCTTGCTTTGGTGGGCGTCACAGGGGTTATAAAAGGGCGTGCACGCCGACCGCCATCTTACTTCTGCCGATCTTAGCATAGGGAGAGGTTGCTGCTGCTGATTCTGTAGGGAGAGCGTTAGGCAGGGAAGAAGAAAAAAAAACTGCTTCTGCTGCTAGCAATTTTGCCTGTACAACACACCAGTCACTGCAAGGGGAGGCTATATTGTGGTGGATCAGCGGTGTTGGTTGTTAGGCTGCCTTCTAAGGCTTCCTGACAGCTGCATTGCTGTTTACCCACTGCTCTGCAAACTGCTTTTTTAAAAGCAATCCCAATTTTTTTTTTTGTCCTGCTGAGGTACTGAGCGTGCATTTTTTCACACCATACAGTGGTGTACGCTCCTCACACAGTACCATGTAACAGCTGTTATCATAGCCACAGTGAAGCTATCTGTGTGTCACTCTGTGAGAATAAGTCGAGGACATGTTCTGTTCTTACAGACCTGCACCTACTAGTTTTGTCTAGATTTCAAACAGTTAAATATATTTGCTGTTTGATCACATTCAAAACTATAGAGAGACAGCGTGTGTCAGTCCTTATACTTAAAAAACACGGAGCTTGACAATTTTACGTACACCGGACAGCCGTGTACGTGCATGCTCCTCTCAGTACCGTGTAACGGCTGTTATCACGGCCACAGTGAAGCTGTGTGTCACTGTGGAAGGATAAGTGGAGGACTTGTTCCGTTCTTACAGACCTACACTCTAGGGAGATTCCTATTCTGCCCAATTCTACATACACCTTGTAGTTTGTGATACACTAGCCAATTTCTGCCTGTGACATAGCGCTCTGATATTCAGTGGGCCTCACACAATCCAAAAGTGTCCAGTGTCCACTAGTGTGTGCAGAAATTCAAAATCTCCCTTATCCTGTAGTCACTTTTTTCACACCTGTGCCATCGAGCCTGTGACATAGCGCTCTGATATTCAGTGGGCCTCACACAATCCAAAAGTGTCCAGTGTCCACTAGTGTGTGCAGAAATTCAAAATCTCCCCTGTCCTATAGACACCTTGTACCTTGTTTTACATTACTATATAGTTTGTTGGATTTTGTCTACATTTCTACAAAAAATGAGGAAGGCTGGTGGAAGAGGCCGTGGAATTGGGTGGGGGTTGGCAGCTGGTAATGATGGTGTTGGATCTGATGGTAGTGGCAAGAGCAAAATAGGACCGAATGCAGGAGGTGTTGAGCCTGCGTCATCGTCTGGCTCCATAAGGCTTCGAAGGCTTAGTTTTCTAGGAGTTGGCAAACCGCTTTTAAAGCCAGAGCATCAGGAAAAAGTTTTGTCTTACATTGCTGACTCAGCCTCCAGCTCTATCGCCTCCTCTTCTGAAGTTGTAAAAAGTTAAAGCACTGAGTCGTCATTGGAGGCTCATGTTCATGAACCACACCTTTCCTTGTGTCCTTCACCCCAACCAAGATTGAAGGATGACGCAGGCCACACTACTGATTACTCCATGGAGCTGTTTTCACATACCATGCCTGGATTATCAAGTCAAATGGTGAATTACCCAGGCCAAGATGAATCTGACATGGAGTGCACTGATGCACAGCCGCTGATAGATGATTCTGCTGGTACATTCACTCAGCGCACTACATTGTCCTCGCAGTGTACAGAGCCAGATTCTGACCCTGATGAGACTCAGGTGCCCCTTCCCGCACACTATACCACCATACACGGTGACACAGAGGAAGGTGCACATGACATTGAAGAGGAGGTGATGGATGACCCAGTTGTTGACCCAGATTGGCATCCATTGGGGGAAGAGGGTGCTGCTTCCAATAGCTCAGATGAGGAGCATCCACAGCAGACATCGACATCGCAACAGCTGTTATCTGGCAGGCCCGGAGCACTCCAAAGACAGGTTCCAAAAATCAAAAGAGTTGCTGGACAGCTTGTCCAGAGGGTCAAAAGATCACAGCGTGCTAGACCGCAAAATGTCTACCAAAGTAGGAAGAGTGCAGTGTGGCACTTTTTTGAACAAAATCCTCATGATCAGGCCAAGATTATCTGTAAGAAGTGCGCAAAGACCTTTAGCCGAGGGAAAAATCTGAAAAATTTGAATACCAGTTGCATGCTTAGACATTTAACCACCATGCACTTGCAAGCGTGGACACAACACCAAACCTCAAGTGCCACATGTGCAACTGATCACAAAGAAGGTAGTCAGCAACGCTACATTGTTTCCCCCACTGTAAGCCCATCGGTTAGCACAGCAGCAAATGTTGAGGTGTCGTTGCAAGGCCACAGCAGTCAGGGAATCCCACTGTTATATCAACGAAATACTGAATCTAGGCCATCAGAAAGAACACCAACTCCATCACCATCATCAACCCTCTCTCAGTCCGCCCTATCCACCGCTACTTCCACCATATGCAGCTCTCAAGTCCAGCTCACCCTCCCAGACACTATGAGTAGGTCAAGAAAGTACTCAGTCTCTCATCCGCGTACACTGGGTTTGAACGCCCACATTGGCAAACTAATCTCGTTTGAGATGATGCCCTATCGGTTGGTGGAAAGCGCAGCTTTCCGCGAACTCATGGCCTATGCAGTACCACGCTATGACCTACCCAGTCGCCACTTCTTCTCTCGCAAAGCCATCCCAGCCCTCCACCATCATGTAAAAGACCGCATTGTCCATGCACTCAAGCAGTCAGTGAGTGGAAAGGTGCACCTCACAACTGATGCATGGTCCAGTCGGCATGGCCAGGGCCGTTACGTGTCCATCACTGCGCATTGGGTTAATGTGGTGGATGCAGGGTCCACAGGGGACAGCGGTGGTGGGACAGTGCTGCCTAGCCCATGGTATAGGAAACAGTTGGCTGTAGGCGTTCGACCCTCCTCCTCCTCCAGAAGCGAAAGCTCGTCCACAGAGCACAGTCGTACGAGCACTCCATCTGCAGCTGCCACTGTTGCACACGAGGTGTCCCCCTATCGAGCAGCTAGTGGAAAGCGTCAGCAGGCTGTGTTGCAGATGATGTGTTTGGGCGAAAGACACACCGCCGAGGTGCTGGCCGAGTACTTGAAGCGACAAACTGAGTCATGGCTGGGCAGTGTACATCTTGAGGCAGGCAAGGTAGTTAGTGATAACGGCCGTAATTTTGTGGCAGCCATAGCCCTTTCAAAACTCAGCCACATACCTTGCTTGGCTCACACCTTGAACCTGGTGGTGCAGTGCTTCCTCAAAAATTATCCGGAGTTAACAGCCCTGCTCCAGAAGGTGCAAAGACTGTGCGCGCACATCCGCCGGTCGCCTGTACTCTCCGTTCGTATGCAGAAGCTGCAGCGATTGCTCCACCTTCCCAACCACCGCCTCATTATCGACATTGCAACAAGGTGGAACTCCACCCTGCACATGGTGGAGTGGCTGTGCGAGCAGAGGCAGGCCATAATGCATTTGTGGGAGGATACACGGCCAGGCACTTTGAGAGCAGACATGGAGTTGACAGGTGTGCAGTGGTCGAAGCTGAAAGACCTCTGTAAAGTCCTTCAGTGTTTTGAGGAATGCACATGGCTGGTAAGCGCAGATGACGCCATCCTAAGCATGAGCATCCCACTTATGCGTCTGCTCATGCAAACTTTGACGCACCTTAAGGAGCAGGCGTCTGCAGCCAATGTTGATGAGGAGGAAGAGGAGGAGGGAATCCTTGATGACATTCAGCCATTGTCTGCTCAGGGACCTCTCCTGGACGAGGTGGAGGAAGAAGAGGAGGAGGAGGATGATGGGGATGATTACTTAGGGGAGGAGGATGCATCTCGTTGGGCAAGTGAAAATGTTGGCGTGGCAAGGTCTGGTACAGGGTTTGTGCGTGACTGGAGGGATGTGGATTTGCCAGAAAGTGCTCCTCCAACCAGCACTCGCAGTGCATCATTGACACCGGGAACATTGGCCCACATGTCAGATTATGCCTTGCAGATCCTAAAAAGGGACCCCCGCATTGCCAAAATGATGAACGATGACGACTACTGGTTGGCCAGCATCCTGGATCCACGCTATAAAGGCAAATTACAAAACATCATGCCACAGGAGAACCTTGACCTAATATTGGCTAATAAATAAGCAACTCTGGTAAATCGGTTGCTTGAGGCATTCCCAGCACACAGCAGCGGTGATGGTTCTCACACGAGCCGTACGGGCCGGGGGCAGCTTGGCAGAGGTGTTCATGGTGCACACAGCAGAAGTGGCGTTGGAGACAGGGGTTTCATGACAATGTTGTGGACTGATTTTTCAAGTACCGCTCACACAACTGGTAATACTGCATCGATGGAAAGTGACAGGAGACAGCAGTTGTCAACTATGGTTACAAACTACTTTTCCTCCCATATCGATGTTCTCCCACACAGGTCATTCCCCTTTGACTATTGGGCCGCTAAACTGGACACCTGGCCTGAATTGGCACAATATGCCTTACAGGAGCTCGCTTGCCCAGCTGCAAGTGTGCTATCGGAAAGAGTCTGGATCAATCCTGACAGAAAAAAGGACCCGTCTGTCAACCCAAAATGTGGATGATCTAACCTTCATTAAAATGAACCATGCATGGGTTTCCAAGGATTTTGTCCCACCTTCCCCTGATGACACATAGGGTGACAGAAAAATGGCTTGCTTTGGTCCACCTCTTCCTGGGACTTGACCTATTTCGCCTTTTGCATCAGCTGAATGTCCAACATCAACATATGCCACTTTCTAAAACTCCCTAACTGTGCTGCCTCCCCCCCATGGCCGGGGTCACCACCTAGCGCACGACACCGTGCAAGTGCCGTTGCCCTGGACAGGTGGGTAGGCCGACTCTTGGGCGCGGGCACTGGCACAGGGTCCCTCATAGTGCAATCAAGTGTCTCTGACGGTGGTGGTGCACACCCGCCGTCAGACACACCGCCGTACTATGAGGGGCCCAGTGCCAGTACCGACGCCCACGAGTGGGCCCCCCTTGCTTGGGCAGGGCCCCAGCATTTGCAGTCTTTACCTCTCCCTGCTCCTCCGCTGTGTAGTCTGGGCCGTCAAATCCATACTGTGCCTGACACCGTCTGAGCCTGCCTCCTGATGTATAGACATATATTTTGAATGTGTACGCTATCCATACATGTTATCCGGGGATACGGTACCCTTTCTCACCTTTGTGCAATCACGTGCAATCCATACTGGGCCTAACACCGTCTGAGCCTGCCTCCTGATGTATAGACATATATTTTGAATGTGTACGCTATCCATACATGTTATCCGGGGATACGGTACCCTTTCTCACCTTTGTGCAATCACGTGCAAGCCATACTGGGCCTAACACCGTCTGAGTCTGCCTCCTGATGTATAGACATTGTGATAAAACACTCCGGGATCGCCTTTGCTGGGGTCAAAGGTCACGTGCGTTCAGCATGAAACTCAGGAGCAGAGCTGGGATTCGTGTATAACTGACCCTGGGTCAGGTTTATTAACGGTGAAAGCAATGCATAAAGAAATAAAACATAAAACAAATCCTTGCCTGTCCGGCACTAACTAAACAATGGACAACCTAACTACCAACTGGCGGGCTTCTCCCGTCCAGCCAAACCACAGTTGCAGTGGGCACTGCTTCCACTCACGTGTGTCTCTCACACAGACAGGCCCTCTGTGTTCCTAGGCTGAGACACTCACACAACCACCTTGCATCCTTTTATATCCACCTCCCATTATTCATTAGCAAGCAGGTGCGATACTGACCAGACTAGGCCACATAGGAAAGGAATCTGGGCGAGATATACCTGCCCTCATCCACTATTCCCACATGATTCTCACATATCCCCCCCCTCTGCTCAGACCACTCCGGTCGAGCAATGACACCCACCAAACAGTGCACTCGGGACAGGGCATCTGCATTTCCCATCTGTACCCCTGGGCGGTGCTCCACCGTAAAAGTGTAGGCCTGCAGGGCAAGGAACCACCGGGTCACCCGGCTATTCCGTTCCTTGTTCAAGTGCATCCACTTGAGAGGGGCATGGTCAGTGATCAGCCTGAACTTTCAGCCCACCAGGTAATATTTGAGGGCCTCTAGAGCCCACTTAATGGCGAGGCACTCTTTTTCTACGACTGCATATCTTTGCTCGTGTTTATTCAGCTTCCTGCTGAGATAGAGGACTGGGTGTTCCACTCCGTCCCTCACTTGTGAGAGTACAGCCCCGATACCGGTATCAGAGGCATCCGTTTGTACCACAAACTCGCTGCGGAAGTCCGGAGTCACCAGTACGGGTTGAGAGCAAAGTGCCCGTTTTAGGCTATGGAAGGCTTCTTCAGCCGCTAAACTCCATTTAATCATGACGGAGTCTTTCCCTTTTGTAAGATCCGTCAGGGGGGTAGCGATGGCTGCAAAATTGGGTATGAACCGGCGATAATAGCCGGCGATCCCCAGGAAGGCTTGTACCTGCTTCTTGTTGACAGGTTGCTGCCAGTCCTGAACTGCCTGAATCTTATCAACCTGGGGTTTAACAACACCCCTCCCAATTACATACCCCAAATACCGGGCTTCTTCTAGCCCGATGTGACATTTCTTGGGGTTCGCGGTTAGACCTGTCTCCCACAGGTCGTCAATCACAGCTTGTACTTTCTGGAGAGGAGTCTCCCAGTCAAAGCTGTAAATGACAATGTCCTCCAAATAGGCCGAAGCGTACTGCCTATGTGGCCTCAGGACTCGATCCATCAGTCTCTGGAAGGTCGCCGGTGCTCCGTGCAGTCCAAACGGCATATACACATACTGAAATAAACCTTCCGGCGTAGCAAATGCCGTCTTTTCTCTGGCAGCCTCCACCAGAGGGATCTGCCAATACCCCTTTGTTAGGTCTAGGGTCGTAATATACCGGGCTTTTCCTAACCGATCTATTAACTCATCGACCCGGGGCATGGGGTAGGCATCAAATTTTGAGACCGCATTCAGTTTCCTGAAGTCATTGCAGAACCGGATGGTGCCGTCCGGTTTAGGAATTAGCACAATCGGGCTGGACCACGCACTGTGCGATTCCTCAATGACTCCTAACTCTAACATTGCCTTCACTTCTCGGGAAACGGCTTCACGGCGCGCTTCCGGGATTCGGTAGGGCTTTACGTGAACTGTGACACCAGGTTCCGTTACGATGTCATGTTTCATTAGCATAGTCTGCCTGGGTTTTTCTGAGAAAAACTTTTGGTTGTGAAGTAGAAACTGCCTGACTTCCGTCTTTTGCCGCTCCGAGAGAGTCTCTGCAACCCGTACCTCCGGTACGGTATGCGAGCAGACAGGACGGGCCAGCTCCGCTGACAAGGCAGACCGATCCTTCCAGGGCTTTATCAGATTTACATGATAAATCTGTTCAGGTTTCCGTTTACCTGCCTGGTATACTTTGTAGTTTACTTCACCAACTCTTTCCTTGATCTCAAAGGGGCCCTGCCACTTTGCCAGGAACTTACTGTCCACCGTGGGGACCATATCAACACCCTATCTCCGGGTGCAAACGTGCGTATCTTGGCGCCCCTATCATAGATTCTTTTTTGGGCTCCTTGAGCCTGTATCATGTGTTCTTTGACGATAGGCATAACAGCCGCAATACGGTCCTGCATTTGTGTGACGTGATCTATCACTGTTTTAAACGGAGTGACCTGACCCTCCCAGGTTTCTTTTGCAATGTCTAACTGTCCGCGAGGACGTCGGGCGTACAATAACTCGAAAGGCGAGAATCCCGTGGAAGACTGGGGTACTTCCCTGATGGCAAAAAGCAAATACGGAAGTAAATAGTCCCAGTTCTTCCCATCCTTGTTTATCACCTTTCTCAGCATCTGCTTCAGAGTTTTATTGAACCGTTCGACCAACCCGTCTGTTTGAGGGTGATACACGGATGTGCGTAACGGTTCGATTTGTAACAATCGGCAGATCTCCTTCATTACCCTGGACATAAAGGGGGTCCCCTGGTCGGTGAGTATCTGTTTTGGTATACCGACCCGACTAAACACATGCACCAGTTCCTTGGCAATCGTCTTGGTGGCTGTGTTACGCAAAAGGATGGCCTCCTGGTAACGAGTGGCATAATCCAAGATGACCAGGATATGTTGGTGTCCACGTGCAGACCGTGGAAGGGGCCCAACTAAATCCATCCCAATCCTCTCAAACGGGACTTCAATAATAGGTAGGGGTACCAAAGGGCTACAGAACCGGGGCTTAGGTGCAGAGGCTTGGCAGTCAGGACAAGACTCACAATATACACGGATATCGTGATGCATGCCTGGCCAAACAAAACAGTGTAATATCCTTTCGGTGGTTTTCTGGACTCCCAGGTGACCTCCCATCACATGTCCGTGGGCCAGGTCCAGCACCTGCCGCCGGTAGGGTTTTGGCACGACTAATAGTTGCACCGTATCTTCCCCCTTTTTCTCTATCTGATAGAGTAAATCATTCTCCAGAACCATGTAAGGATATGCCAGCCTAGAGCCAGGTTCTACGGGTACCCCATTTATCACTTTTACATTTGCCCTAGCCTGAGAAAGGGTAGGATCCTTTATTTGCTCGCTTTGGAAGTCATCTTTCTGAACTTCTAAATCCGGCAAACGGGGAGGTGGACGGCTGTCGGCCTCCTCCTCTTCCCCGGCCTCCTCCGTATCACCCGCCATGACTGAAAACGGGAACTGCAGGTCATTTCCAGCAGACTCTTCCCCCGAGTCTTCCGGGGAGACCTCTTCCAGGGGTTCGGGACCCACACGCTCCCTGGGAGAAGAATCATGTACACTATTACCCGAGGGCATCAACTGATTCTCCCACAATTGCCAGAAGTGGGGAAAATCCCGGCCCAGGATAACATCATGCAATAACGCTGGGACGAGTCCCACTTTATGTTGCACAGACCCATAGGAAGTAGTAATGCATATGACCGTGGTGAGGTACGAACAGGTGTCTCCATGCACACATGTTACAGAAAATTTGTCTGATGGTCCAGTCGGGGCTGACACCAGACTGGCCTTCACCAGAGTCACCACACTTCCCGAGACTAACAATGCCACCACATTTTTTCCACCAACAGTTAAATCACACAAGTGTTTTTCCACCGCCTTTTGACCAGCATTCACACTCACTACCCGTGCAACCATAGACATGCGTTTTTTTAGAGTCTGTGACGTCGCACTGCATGGGTTCAGTAGTGAGCGGACAGTTCGCAGCAATATGTCCCATCTCTTGGCAGCGGAAACACCTAACGGGCCCCTTGCTTAGACCATAGTTCGTTACTCTCGGCCTCGCAATGCGGGCAGTCCCGTTTTCCTCCCCCACTGTCTTAGGGATTTTTCCATCTCCCCTATTCCCTGGAACAGTCTTACCGGTTCCACGTGGAGATGATGAAGAACGAGGTGGGGTAGCGTCGTCTCGGAGTCCTTCCGCCACGGAGTAACGTTCAACCAGATCCACCAGTTGATCTGCCGTCGTAGGATTTCCATGGCTTACCCACTTCCTCAGGGCTGGCGGTAGAGCTCTCAGGTACTTGTCCATGACGACTTTCTGGATTATCTCTGGCGCTGTCAACACCTCGGGTTGTAGCCACTTCTTCGTCACGTGGATCAGGTCGAACATTTGGGACCGCGGTGGTTTATCCTGCTGATAAGTCCATTGATGCACTCTCTGTGCACGGACAGCGGTCGTCACTCCCAGCCGGGCCAAGATCTCGGCTTTCAGTTTGTCAAAGTCCTGCGCGCCTTCAGGCTCTAAGTCATAATAAGCCTTTGGGGCCTCACCGGAAAGAAACGGGGCAATCAGGCCGGCCCATCGTGCCTTCAGCCATTTTTCTCTCACCGCCGTCCGTTCAAACGTGGTCAGGTATGCCTCGACGTCATCTTCGGTCGTCATTTTCTGCCAGTACCGACTCACGTGAATCACTCTCGACTCGGCTTCCAGGTTAAGCTCAGGTAAGCTTGCTAAGCGCTGCGCCACCTGCTGGAGAAGCGAACGATCGGTAACTGTCATGTCCACCAACTCCTTCAGCTGGGCCATCATCACCCGATTAGCTTCTTGCTGGACGGCGGTGGACTGTACCAGCGCTTTCACCACGTCCTCCATGCTCATGCTTGCAACGTGATGCCCGCGTTCTCCACCACAATGTGATAAAACACTCCGGGATCGCCTTTGCTGGGGTCAAAGGTCACGTGCGTTCAGCATGAAACTCAGGCGCAGAGCTGGGATTCGTGTATAACTGACCCTGGGTCAGGTTTATTAACGGTGAAAGCAATGCATAAAGAAATAAAACATAAAACAAATCCTTGCCTGTCCGGCACTAACTAAACAATGGACAACCTAACTACCAACTGGCGGGCTTCTCCCGTCCAGCCAAACCACAGTTGCAGTGGGCACTGCTTCCACTTACGTGTGTCTCTCACACAGACAGGCCCTCTGTGTTCCCAGGCTGAGACACTCACACAACCACCTTGCATCCTTTTATATCCACCTCCCGTTATTCATTAGCAAGCAGGTGCGATACTGACCAGACTAGGCCACATAGGAAAGGAATCTGGGCGAGATATACCTGCCCTCATCCAATATTCCCACATGATTCTCACAACATATATTTTGAATGTGTACGCTATCCATACATGTTATCCGGGGATACGGTACCCTTTCTCACCTTTGTGCAATCACGTGCAAGCCATACTGGGCCTAACACCGTCTGAGCCTGCCTCCTGATGTATAGACATATATTTTGAATGTGTACGCTATCCATACATGTTATCCGGGGATACGGTACCCTTTCTCACCTTTGTGCAATCACGTGCAAGCCATACTGGGCCTAACACCGTCTGAGCCTGCCTCCTGATGTATTGACATATATTTTGAATGTGTACGCTATCCATACATGTTATCCGGGGATACGGTACCCTTTCTCACCTTTGTGCAATCACGTGTAATCCATACTGGGCGTGAGAACGGCTGGCGTGCTGTTAAGCAAGCTACAGCACCTGTGGTTTGCACACGTAAGCTTTTCATTTTTTCAGGAATGACGGTTAGGCCTAATTCCGGAACTGCGGTTGACCTGCACTTACTGGGAAATCATCGTTCGCGGGTAATAATTGTAATCAGTGATCCCCATCACTAACGTTGTTCAGCGGGTTATCTGCACCTGTAAGCGACAAACGCTGGCCTTTTCAGTGTAGCGCACATGCAGCCACGGACATGTAAGGGCATGACACACCAGTTATTGGCCAATCTCATGTGCCAGAGCCTCACGTGTCCCTCTAGTAAGCCGGACTCGGACCGCGGGGCATGACAGAGTCTCGTTCGTTAATGGAATTAAGCTTGCAATGTGTGCATCTTTTCTGTAGCTGGCATGGTTGAGGTTTCCCAGGTGGAGTCGAATTTAACCGTAGGCTCCACTCCTGGTGGTGCCCTTCTGGACATTCCTTTAAGGTTCAGCTTTGCAGCCATACTGCCCACGTAAAACAAACACTTTGCCTTCATGAACGCTGTTTGGAGGGTCATGACTCGTGGGAATAACGCTGCCCAATCAGTTAACCTGCTAGAGAGATCCTTCGTTGCTCCCAAGCATGACATCACACTCCCTAGGAGGAAGGTAATGCCACTGTGGCGACCGTACTCCTGGGGGCGACACAAGTGCACTGATGCCCAGCCACTGCTCGATGAATCTGCTGGTACATTGACCCAGACCACTACATTCCCCTCGCACGCTACACGGCCTGAATCTGACCCTGATGAAACTCAGGTTACCCTTCCCATATACAGTTCCATCTTACACGGTGACAAAGAGGAAGCTGCAGATGAAAGTGCAGGTTCGGCCCACCCACCATCAGACACACCACCGTACTATCAGGGGCCATGTGCCAGGGCTGTCGCCAACGAGTGGGCCCCCTCTTCTTGCTCAGGATCACAGCACTTGCAAGGTCCAGACTAGTACAGGGATTCCCTAGCGAGGAGACTTATTTGATTGTTTTCAATGTTGGGACAGCAATTTTTGGGGAGCACTATACTCTGGAGAATGATAGATGGGGCCCACCATACACTGGAACATTCCAAAGGTGGACATCAGACACTGGAGCAGCATTTACAGGGCCCATTATACACTAGAGCATTAGAAATGGGGCCCATTATGTTTGGAGCATTATTTGGGCCCATAAGACAGTGGAGCTTCATCCATGGGGACCAACATATACTGTAGCATTATGTGGAGCTCATCATATACTGTTTCAAACATTATATGGGACCAATGATTCTGTATGGAGAAATAGATGGGCCTCGTCATGAGATGTAAAAAGTGAAGTATTTTTCATTGTACTATACCGCTATTTCTCTGCCGTATCGGAGCATGATGAGTTGTGGTATGTGTTAAAGGGGCGCTCTTTCGCCCAGGGCACATGAAAACCTGGAGCCAGCCCTACCCACCCACAACTTTAGCCAAATAACCCCCATTTTTCAGTGCGTAACTTGTATTATGAAGTTAATTAAGGTTGACAAGCTTAAGCAAGAAGAATTGATGCTTTTGGCATTCAAATGGGCACTGTAGGTGTGTTTCCTGTCCTCCTCTCACTGCCGACTTTTATTCCCCATTGACTTACATTGGGTTTCGTGTTTAGGGACGACCCCGACTTTTCCCTATAATCGGCCGATCTTGCTCGACCCGACTTTTGGAAAAGTCGGGTTTCACGAAACGAAACTCGACCCTAAAAAAACAAAAGTCGCTCAACTCTAGTCTCCCATCCTGCCCCCTCCTGTGTCTCACATTCTGCCCCTTCCTGTGTCTTACTGTCACATTCTGCCCCGTGCCTCACATTCTGCCACCTCCTGTGTCTCACTGTCACATTCTGCCCCCATGTCTTGCATTCTACTCTCATCATGTCCAGCATTCTGCCCCCATCATGTCCAGCATTCTGCCCCCATCATGTCCAGCATTCTGTCACCATCATGTCCAGCATTCTGCCCCCATCATGTCCAGCATTCTGCCACCATCATGTCCAGCATTCTGCCACCATCATGTCCAGCATTCTGCCCCCATCATGTCCAGCATTCTGCCCCCATCATGTCCAGCATTCTGGCCCTGGCCCCCCGGATGGCTGCTTTCAATAAAAAAAAAGTTCTTCTTACCTTGCCACGTTCCAGTGGCGACGCTCGCGCTCCTTCCACGCTGCTGAAGTGCCCACTCGCCAGCGACTGACAGTGACGACAGACGCCGGTGACGTGCGTGCTGCAGCTGACATCAGCTGCCAGCCTCTGATTGGCTGGTGGCTGTTAACTATTGATGTGCGGGCTGAAGGGCCCGCATGTCAATAGTGTTTAGCTGCCGCAGCGGCGCTATGGTCCCGGTTTAGCGTGCCAGTAGGGGCCCGGTGAGCAGATGAGACGGGGCCCGATGCGGGCCCCCTCTGCCCACCGGGCCCCATACACCAGTCAGGGCAGTAATGCCCTGATGGCGACCCTGCCTGTAACTGCGGTGCAGGTTGAGATGTCATGGTGGATTTAGAATGATTTGTTGTGCTTAGTGAAACAAAAACAGCAGCCATCTCAATTTCTATAACAGCTGACGGGCTCTTGCTCATCCCAACTTTAGGGAGTAAAGAAGTGGAGGTTCTGCGGCCGGAGACCTGTGTGAGAACACTTGCCATGGTGACTGAGGAGGAAGAAGCAGCAGATGCAATTGATGGAATGGCCGGTGATTGGCAAAGGCCCGCTTGTCCACATTTTAGCGCAGTGAGAGTCCCAGGCTAAGGCATGTTGATCGCATATATGCCAGTTCATGGATGTAGTAGTAAAATTATTGCAATTTTTGACACTACTTAGTCATTTTTTGTACAGTTGGCAGATAACGTGAGTTGGGAGATCCCTTGTGATCTCAAAACATGGCCATGCTAGGCAACCCTTGCCGCCCCTGCAAACTGCAGACTCTTGACCGCTGCTGGCCACAGCCAGAGTTGTAGCTGAGGATGCAGTGCTTGTCATGGTTGCATCACTCCATGTCTGTGCAGCAAGCCACAACGTAACCTTTTCGTCTTCCTCCTCCTCCTCCACCTTTTCTGCTGAGCTACTCAGCTTTTATGCATCTGAGTTTACATCAAGTAGGATATGTAACCTCATTGTCATTCTCTCTCTTCTCTCACTCCTTGCACTGAGAGTCACCCTCCTCCTCTTCCTGCCCTGACAGCACGGTACAGATCGCAGGTGCCTTTGGTATCTGAGTCTCATCGGGATCACGTCCAAGCCTGGGCGTTAACGTCTCGGGACTATGGTGTGGATTCTGCTTGGAACCTACCTCGACCGGCCCTGGATCCAACGGGAAAATATTTGGGGCATTGGTGCAGATGCTTTCCTTCTCTGGATTCTGTTAATATTTGGAGCAAACTTCTGATGCCCATGGGATAGAATGTGTGAACAGATCTGCAGACTCAGCCATCTGTGGTTCCACATAGTCAGTTGGGCAGTTGGAAAGTTGTGATGCAGGGGGAAACAAGGGTAATTGAGGTGCCACCTCTGAGGCTTGTACGGTGTGTGACATTAAAGTGGAGGAAAAGTAGGAGTGGCCACTTTATGCAGCGCTTACCATCCACTATACTGGAACTGTAAGTAGAATACTGTATTTTTTAGCCTTAGGGCAGGTGCACATAACTGTTCTCTCTCCATCCGAGAAAAAGGTCACATTATTTTGATCAGACTCTGATCAGAGTTTGATGAGCATTGCATCAGTTTTTCTCAGAAGTGGAGAGAAAAAAAAGTTTATCTACCCTCTCCATTCTGTAAGTCCATGAAAATCGGACCAGACTCAGATTTCTGATATTTTTCACAGTCTCCTAGATTTGCACTGTGGATTTTGATCCGACATTTCCTGATTTTTTCCTCAGACTTCTCGGTACAAGGAAAATATCGGACTTGTGCACAGTCTCATAGAATATTATGGGTGCAGGTCAGAGGCGTAGCTAGGGTTTTGGTTCGGGGGGTGAAATGTCTGAGTGGACCCCTAACCAGGTAACGTTGATTACAACTGGGTCAGGCACCCTAATAGTGGATGTAGGAGAACCTCAGCAGATGGCAGTGCTGTTGCTGAAAATAATCTCTATAAATGAGCAACATGCATATTACCGCCATATGACCGTGGTAGATACCAATCCTACAGAACATATAAGAGATTACTGTACAGTTATAGATGGTGACTTAGGCTGGTTTCACATTTGCGTATCTGTGAGCAGCATCTGATGCGCATAGATCCGCACGCGTCACGAGTACATATCTTTAACATGTTGTACGCAGGAACATGCGTTTGCATGCGTTCGCTTGCGGATGCATACGCATGCGTCGTTTCGCGGTGTGCGGCGAACGCAACGTGTTGCATTTTTTGAGGTAAAAACAATGCATTACAGTCTATGGGAACGCATTGGTGCGCAAGGACCTGCATACGCACGCGTTCAGAATGAGCAGTTCCAGGAAGTGTTAAATTAAACATTGTTTTTATTTTTGCTAATAATTTTTTTTTTCCACAATCCCCATCTCCTTGCGTTTTCTTTATATCTTTATTTAAACATGTGTATTGTTGAGTGAAGTATTAACGGATGTTACCGTCAAGGTGTTTAGTATTAAAGTTACAGTGAAGGTGTTAGTATTAAAGTCAGCAAATATTACAGGTACATTTTACTTATTAGCGGCTTAAATGATTTTGCCTTGCCATGCCATATGTCCAATATCAGAAACAAAGTAGGCAGCAAATGTATCCCTCATATGGGCAACTTTCACTGTAGTCTTCAAAGGGTGATCTTGTTAATCCTGCAATGTGGTATGAACAGGTTCGCCAAGTTCTAATTGTCGCGCTTTCAACAGGATGTAATCTCAAAAAAATTGTGGAGGGCACCACTGTATGGGATCACCAATTACATGCTATAGACCAACATCATAAACCAGAAAAGAGGCATGTAAATAAAAGGGATCACCAATAAAGTATAATGAAATGCAAGATAATAAACTTTTTATTAATAATCCAAAACAAACAACATGCAGTGCAAATATAAAATCAATTAAAACCGCACAAATGCGTTCATTTTACATACCCAAAAAAAAGGGGGTAATAACCTCTGCACAAACCCTTCATAATTCTATGTATTACAAATGTACTTACAATACACCTGGTATAGGTATATACAATCTATCAACAAATGATGAAAAAACCATACACTCCACCTTCCACCTAATATAATAGTGGATGCAAACTACCTGGTAAGTCTGGCACAAATCCTGGTTGTCAAATTGCCCCTAGCAAATAAAAAATACTCAATCCCAAATGAAGACAAAAGGGGTTGATAAAGGTATAATGCTGCTGATGCAATATGAACAGGCCAATGATCAAGGGTCCCAATCGCAAATGGCCCCCTCTATACAACCTGTTAAGAGCAAAATAATGCTGGCAGGTAAAACCCTGGTCCAGTAACCAGTGAAGGTAGGAGTGATGAGGCAGAGGCAGAAGAAACGCCCAACGCGTTACGCCAGACCAACTGGCTTCATCAGGAGCAGTGTCATGTTGTGAGTGGATGGTATATAAATACCCATAATCATCAACTTACAGCCAGGGAACAGGTGTGAGACCATAGGCTTAAGGGTGGACCCAGACACAGTGCAGTGCTCGCAAACCGGAAAAGAAGTGTCCGGTTTTGCACAGCCGCAGTAGACCGGGATGAGGTAATCATAATGGTGTACCAAGATGGCGTCGAGAGAACTCTATTGCGCATGCCCGTTATAGCGCAACTTCCGGGAACACACCGGAAGTAGAATATCCGGTGTTGCGCAGCCGTAATGGGCCAAGATGAAGCGTACAAGGTATACAAAGATGGCATCTGGCGAGCTCCAAGGCGCATGCTCAGATCAAAAGGGCACTGATGTGAGGGTAAAGGTCATAGACCGTCACCCGCATCCTATCAGAGACCGGAAGCCGTGACAATATAGAGACAAGGTCACTCTTAAATAAAGACAATATAGGAATCCCAGTGTTAAGATGAATGCGCTAAGGGGGCTTTTAGCCATAGGCCACAGTTCCGTTCAGGTACTAATTAATACAGTGGCCCGCCAGGTATGTGGCAAAATGCCATGCAGAGAGAGGGAGGGGGGGAGGGGGGAAATTGAGATAACAGCAAGCTATATCATTATGATGAAATCACATGTATACCCTGCAGTGAAATAAATAGAGCAAGTAGCCTAAAATGTGCAAAATAGTAGACAACTTCATGGTCTCGTCACTTGCCAAATGGAAAAAAAACAAAAAAAACAAATCTCATAAATTTGACAGACTAACAGGCCCATGCTTTCTTTTTTTATTTTATTAAAAAACCATGTTTTTTAAGCAGATCGAATACAATTCATCTGCAAGGTTGAAATGACGAGAGGATATTAACAAATGCTCCTTAAATTTTATTCAAATTTTGCCCCTGTAGCTTATTACAAACAAATGGTACAGCAGTAAATATACACATACACTGGATATCAAAAAACGAGGGAATAATTCAAAAACGGTGTATACCGATATAATAAATAACTATCCCCCATGAAGAAGCACAAAGGCCGGCAAACATTAGAGAAAGCAGATAGGTCCATCAAAGATCTAAAGCGAATTTGATTGTAGTGACCAGTTCTCAGTCTGTGAGCACGTAGGTTGGATACTGGGCAATGAAGATGTCAATGTCCAGTTGAACCGTAAAGGAGGAGGAGACTAAGAAATCTGTTGGAACAGACAGGATGTAATTGTGCAGAACACCACACGCTTTCAGAACCTCATCAATTGTCTCAGTTTTTAGATTGATGAGTGTTTGTTCCCAAATTGCGCTATTTAGATGCCAGCAAACCAAAGGCACACTCCACAGTTCTTCGTGCCCTTGTCAGTCGGTAGTTGTAAATCTGTGTGGTGTGATTCAAGTCCCAACTTGAGTACAGTTTTATGAGGTTGGCACACATTTGACTCGCCTCATCCCCAACCACAACAAAAGGCATTGGTGGTCTTTCAGTGTTCAGAAGAGGTCGTGGCTGTGGAAAATTGAAATTATTCTCATACAAACGTTGGCCCATGTCAGAGTTTTTGAAAGTCTGTGAGTCATTTCCTCGTCCAAGTGAGCCTACGTTCACAGCGACAAATAGACAGTCAGCATCTGCAATCACCATGAGAACAATAGAAAAATATTTTTTGTAATTGAAATACTCAGATACACTTCCAGCAGGTTTCCTAATCCGAATGTTTGCCGTCCACAGCCCCCAAACAGTTAGAAAAATTACAAATGTCATGGAATTTTGCAGCATTTTCCAGCCAGAGTTCAGTTGTGGGTTAGGGGAGGAATTCCTCATGCAGAATGTCACATAAAGCATGGCAGGTGTCTCCAACAATCCCAGAAAGGGTGGACGCTCCAATGAGGAATTGAAAATGTAGAGATGATAAGGTCTCTCCGGTAGCCAGGAATCTGCGGAACAGAAGATGGGGAAAAAAATAATTACATGGCTTTTCTAACTATAATATTAATGACAGGTGTTTCTTTTTCAAAATTACGTACCTTAGAGTCATCAACAGACGTTACTCAGCAGGAATTGCTTGACATAGCTGTGTGTCCTGCCAGGTGATAGATCCTCGGACACGTTGCAGCAAGTCATCGAAGCTCTGTTCCGACATCCTCGTGTAGTCGAAAAACTTCTGAGGGTTTGCATGCAGCTCGGTGTACAATAAGTGGTAGGCTCCACGGCTCTCTCAGACTTCAACGATGGGGTGTTGCCAATAGCGATGATGACGTCTTCTCCATCTTTCTCTTCTTCTTTCTTCTTCACAAGCCACAGCAAAGGCAACAGCCAATTTCAAATCCAAATCCAGATTACGATAGAAGCTCTCTATGCCAAGATCCATCTTGCAGCTGGATACAGCAGCAAAAGTTGAGGATTTCATCTGTACAAGGGTCTATATACAGAATTTCCATGAGACACGCCCATTGGACGTGGCTTGTTTCAAGGAAATACTCCTGGAAAAGCATTGTCCTATCGAACGCATGCGCATAAATAATGCAAATGCATGCAAACGCCGCTTTTTTGGTGTCATGCATTAGCTGATGCGGATAAAAAAATGATGCGTTAGCATGCGTTTTGGCATGCGTTTGCGCATGCAGATGATACACTGAGCACATATTCGCAAATGTGAACTTAGCCTTACAGAGGATGTTCTTTCTGATGGAAGCGTTCACTTTTCCCATCTTTTCTATCTGGCTCAGACCGACATGACAACTTCTTCCAGCCACGACTCAGCTGCAGAGATTACAACAATATCACATTTGACTTCACATTTCCAGCCTCGTCACCATCTATCCCCAACCTGGACAAACTCTTTATCCTGCTGATGCTCTAATGCTGAGCCGTTGCTGCTCTATGTGTCCCTATTACTTGACCTGCTGTGTTGTACTGTGTGCCCTCTAGATGGTACAAGAAACCTCTAGAATACAGTAATGTTGTGTGCAAGTGCCCAAGAAAACGGTGCCCAGATTTTGCCCCCTAGAAAATAATAATGCCCTGTGTGCCCCTTTGACAGTCACAGTAACCTGAGTTCCCCTATAACAATAAGTGCCCACTTTACATTTAATAATGTCCCAAGTCTCCCCCTTACAGCTCCCCTATACACAGTATAATGACCCCTCGCTGTAAAGTACCACCCAAACAGTATACTGACCACTTAGTAGCTCCCAAACTGTTTAATGACTCCAATACTGTATGATGGCCCCTTCACTGTAATCTCTACACTGTATGATGGCTCCCTAGATAGCCTCCATATAGTATAATGCACAGGATAGTTCTGACTATAGTATAACACACTCCCTATAGGCCTCCATATATTATAATGAATTCCTCATAGGCCTTTTTAATATAATGCATTCCCCATGGGCAGTCTCTATATTGTATATTGCACCTCATAGTCAGACTCTATATTGTATAATGCACCCCTCATAAGGAGACTCTATATAGTATAATGCACTCCCCATAGGCACTCTCTATTCTATATAGATCCTGCCTATGGAGGTGCATTATACTATATAGAATGTGCCTATATGGGGTGCATTATACAGTATAGAGTCTGCCCATGGGGGGTGCATATATAATGCACCCCCCATAGGCAGACTATAATATAATGCACCCCCATAGGCAGACTCTATATTGTATAATGCACTCCCCATAGGCAGACTCTATATAGTATAATGTGCTCCCCATAGGCAGACTCTATACAATATAATGCACCCCCATAGGCAGACTATATTGTATAATGCACTCCCCATAGGCAGACTCTAAATTGTGTAATGGACCAAATAGGCAGACTCAATAGTATAATGCATTCCATAGACAGACTCTATAGTATACTGTACTCCCCATAGGCAGGCTCTATAGTATAATGCAACCCTCCATAGGCAGACTTTATTAGTATAGTGCACTCTCCATAGGCAGACACTATAGTATAATGCATCCCCCTCCATAGGCAGACTCTATAGTATACTGCACTCCCCATAGGCAAACACTATAGTATAATGCATCTCCCCATAGGCAGACTATAGTATAAAGCACCTCTCCATAGGCAGACTCTATAGTATAATGCAGATTCTATAGTATACTGCATGCCACATAGGCAGACTCTGTAGTATAATGCACCACCCATAGGCAGACCCTATAGTATACTATAGAATAGTCATCACAAGACCCCTGCTCACATCAGCGATGCTGGAGCCATTACTACTGTACATAGGGGGACTCAGTTAAATATTAAGTGGGCATTTAAGAAGCACTATTATTTATAGAGGCACCAGTAGGGTAACTATTGGGTGGCAGACGGTGCTGAGCCGGCTGTCAGTGTTGTGGTGAGGTTACATCTGCCACTTTCTATGCACAGAGTGGTAACTGAAACCATGCCAGCACAACCACTATGACTGGACGAGCAAGGCTGCCCGGAGGAATTAAGTTAATTTCCTCCCGGCAGAGGGGTCTCAGTGCAGACGCCGCATGGTGTCAGAACGCTATTAACTATTATACTGTGTATTGGAGGAGCAGTGGGGACATCATTATATGTATAGGGGAACCCTGGGGGACATCATACTGTGTATGAGGGAGCTGTGGGATCATCATATGGTGTATAGGGGAGCTGTGGGATCATCATACTGTGTATAGGGGAGCTGTGGGATCATCATTCTGTGTATAGGGGAGCTGTACATGGGGAACTTAGGGGATATAATTAAATATTAAGTGGGCACTTAAGCATTATTGTTATAGGGGCACTCAGTATTGTGACCAACGAAGTTGCACATGGAGTATTATTACTTTCTAGGGACAAAATGTGGAGGGCACATGCACAGGAAATTAATATTTTCTTGCAGGCAATTTTACCCTCTAGAGAGCACAAAGAAGGCATTATTACAATGTAAGGGGCACAGTGGTGGCATTACTATGTGGGGCACTAAGAGGAGCTCTGTTTTTGTACCACACAGCAGGTGCAGTAATAGGGACACATACGGCAGCAGTGGCTCGGTATTGGGGTATCGGCAGGATGAGGAGTTTGTGCAGGTTGGGAATACATTTGCACATAGAAGCACAAGAAGCAATGGGATGAAACTAAAAGGTGAGAAGATACAGATTAGATATTACAAAAAACTTTTTGGGAGTGAGGGTGATCAATGAGTGGAACAGCCTGCCACGAGAGGCGGTGAGTTCTCCTTCAATGAAGGTCTTCAAACAGAGGCTGGACAGACATCTGTCTGAGATCGTTTAGTGACTCCTGCATTGAGCAGGGGGTTGGACATGAGCTGAGTCCTGGCTGGAAGAGTTGTCATGTTTGTCTGAGCCAGATGGAAAAAATGAACAATTCCATCAGAAAGAACGTCATCTGTAATTCACTATCTGTAACTGTACTGTAATATCTTATATGTTCTGTAGGACTGGTATCTACCACTCTGTGTCACCATATGGCGATAATATCAGTGCTGTTCTTTGTATAGAGATTTATTTTCAGTAACAGTGTGGTCATCTCCTGATGTTCCCGTATACCACCATAGCTATAATCATGATTACTTAATTAGGGGCCACATGGAGACACAGATAGAAAAGGCCCCTGTGCAAGAACTATGTATGAGCCCTTTGCAGCCCAAGAGCTCCTAAAAATGCCAAATTGCACCTTCTTTGGAGATAGATATGGGCCCCCTTACCTTGTGCGCCCATGTGCGGTTGCACCAATGATATGTCCTCCTGTTAGGGGCCCACTGAGATGTTTCGCCCCTCCTGAGCTGAACCTCTAGCTATGCCTTTGCTCCTCGTGGTTTCTGGCACAGGGCTTTTCTATCAGGGAAGTCCTTACAGAGGATCACCTAATGTGTCTAGCACACAAGGTCAGTCCCCCTGCAAATCTTCTAGGACACTGTTTCTGCTTGATTTCAGCTGGCTAACAGATGGGAGTCTCTCCTCATTAATGGCATGTCTTCCACTTCCTGCACTAATTTTTCAAAGGGCTCATGTTTTTTTCTTACATTACCCCCACGTTTTTGCTCGTCAGTCCTCAAGCGCATGGAATTCTTTTGCCTTCGAAGTTTACCCACAGGTAGACCGAGTTCAGCCAACAGTGTTGTGCACTCCTGGGTCTTCTGCTGAGCATACCAGTTAGTCCTTCAGAGTTCTTCCTGCAGAGGTGCATCTGTGGTACTTGGAGACTCAGGCACTGGAGGTGGTAAGTTGACGGAGTTTGCTTTCTGCCCCACTTGAGAGTGGCAACGGCATCTCCGCTGAACACATTGGCCCTGCAATCCATTCTTCCTTTTCCTCTAAGACTGCTCTGTGTGTCTCCTCAGCCACTTCTGTTGGGGGCCCTGCCCCGGTATGGCCTTCTACTTCAGAAAAGCTGGGTCATAGGATATTCCAGTGCAACACCCGAGGTGTCATGGTGTCATCTCCCTCAGGTCTAACCTCGTAGACTGAGTTATTCGGGTGAATCTTCCTCACCACTCGGTATGGTACCGCCTCCCAATGATGATTCAGCTTGTTCCCGGGTTGTTTGGCCCACACCAACACATGGTCCCCTGGCAGAAGATGTCCACCTGATATCAAGAATCGACTTGAATGTTCCACTTCCCAAGATTTCTGCTCAACAAGCTTCCATACCGTCTAAAGTCGGTGTCTGTGTTCTCGGATCCAGGCACTTGGACTGTTGACTGGACAGGAATCTTCTGCCTCCAGCTCCAGTTCAGTAATCTCTAGGCCGGTTTGGCCAAACAGCAGCATGTAAAGGGTGTAACCGGTAGTCGCATGGATTTGACTATTGTAAACCCACACCAACTTAGACACGAATTCAGGCCATTTCATCTTCTTGTCCTCCTCCAAGGTCCGCGACATTTGCAGCAGGGTATGGTTGAAGCTCTCACAGGCCCCGTTCCCATGTAGATGATATGGCGTGGTTCGGGATTTGTCAACTCCTTAGATACGATACAGTTCATCCATCACTCGCCCTTGGAAGCAGGCCCCTTGGTCGGAGTGACTTAACTTCGGGCATCTATATTTGCGAATGAAGTCCTCACAGTCCTCTGGCTGCAGCTTCACTGTGATCCCGGGTGGGAGTCACCATCGCGAACTTGGTGAAGTGATCAGTCATCACCAAGCAATACCTGTAGCCATTATATGAATTACTGATCATTATATAGTTGATCATCAGGACCTCCAAAATTACAGTGGTTCAGATAGCCTGAATAGGAGCCCTCTGTTCCAGGGTTTATTCAACTCACACTGGCGACATCTTTGTCAAACTCCCTCGACCTTATGCCGAAGTTGAAGCCAGTACACTAGTCATTGCAGCCACCGAAAAGGTCTTCTCTTCACCAAAGTGGGCACCCCTCTCATGAGCTTCTTTAGCTAGCTGCACTATCAGCGCTTCTAGACCAACTTCTTGCCTGGTAACATCAAACTGTCAAGGGAGTTGAATCCTTTGGCACAGCAGGCCATCTTTCAGGAACAGCCTTTCCCACTTGCCTAAGATCTGCAGGGTACTTGGGGGCGAAGCAGCCCTAGCTTCCTCATCAGGCCTTTACCCCAGAGCGACCCACTTCCTCAGCCTCGCCAGCTCCGGATTGGACTGTTGCAGGTCTATCTACTCGTCACTTGATCGGCCAAGAATCTGGGTGGGTCTGGGCTTTTCTCTAGATTTCTGAGCGGTTACTACAGCTGTGGCAAACTGCCTAAAATCCGGGATCTCAATACCCTCAAGCTCTTCATCTACGTCTGTCTGTGGTCTGACTTGGGTGACTCGGAACAAGGTGTCTGCATGCGTATTCTGGGACTTAGACCAATAGGAGAAATTGTACTGGTTTTTAGACATCCTTGCGATCCACTAGTTCTAGTACTCCCAGCTTTGCATTTTCTATTATTATCTGTCCACACATGTATTTCTGACCCCGACAAGTACTCTGCAGATTTCGCAGCCATGACCTATACCAGCGTCAGCAACACTAGCTTGAACGAACTGTAATTGTCTAGATTCTTCTCCGTGTCTCACAGTGACCTACTGACATATGCGATCACCCACTCTTCCTTCTTGTACCTGAGCCAATACTGCTCCCAGTCCGTATAGGTTTCCTTCGGTGTACAGCATGAAGGGCTGCGAGAAGTCAGCATAGGCCAAGATTGGATCACCCATCAATGCCATGTTCAATGCCTGAAATGCTTCCTCTTGCCATGGGCCCCATTGAATAGGTTGACATTTGTCACCTGAGCCGTGCCCCGCAACAACTCATTTGAGTGTTATAGCAATCTTGGCAAAATCCCTTATGAACCTGCGGTAGCAACCGGCTAGCCCTAAGAATGCTGTCAGTTGTTTTTCTCAGGTTGGTGGCCGTGGGCCACTTCAGTAGTGCAGCCAAATTCTATGCGGTGCGGCAAACTCCCATACTAGACATGATGTGTGCCATGTATTCAATTTCCCGCTTGAATAGGTGACACTTCAGGGGCTTAATTTTTAATCCGTGTCTTTGAAGCCACTCTAGCACTTGCTCCAGCCGGTGAAAATACTCTTCAAACGTGTCAGAATAGATGATTATGTCATTCAAATAGATGAAAGTGGCTACGAAGTTTAGGTCCCCAAGCATCTTTCCATCAACTGCTGAAAGGTTCTTGGTGCATTCGTCAGTCCAAAAGGCATCCGGTTGAACTCGAACAGGCCGATAGGGAGGACAAGGGCTGTTTTCTGAAGGTACTTCTCATCCACCGGTACTTGCAGGTAACCACTGGCTAAATCAAGTGAGAAAAATTGGCTTTTCCTAACGCAGATAGGGACTCCACAATTCTGGTCAAGGGATAAGAGTCCCATACTGTACACGCGTTCAGCCTCTGGTAGTCCACGCAGAACCTCAGGGTACTGTCCTTTTTCCAACTAACATGACGGGGGCCACTCAAGGACTCTGGCTCTCGCAGATCATGCCATTGCGCAGCATGTGGGCCAATAGTTCTTTCACCTCCTTGTACATCTAAGGTGGGATTTACCGATCCCTCTCTCGAATGGAAGCAGAGGTTCCTGCAGGGATCTCGTGCTGAATAGCCTGGGTGCACCCAAAGTCATCTTCGTGCTGTGTAAACACCCCCCTTGATATCGCTGTAATAACTGTTTAATCTGCCCAACTTGCATCAAAGAAAACTTTGTGAGTGTCAGGAACTCCGCACTGCACTTGCTCACTGAGCCAGTGCGTGTGTCCTGATTAAGACAACCTGTGCTCAGAGATACCTGTGGAGTGGGCAGCAGCAGAGAAGATGAGTGCTTCAGACCCACAGGACCTGAAGCATGTGATTGCTGGGGGCGTGGCCTAAACTCCCGAGAGCTAGGAGCTGCAGGAAAACTCCTAGAATGGTAACTACGGAACAAAGTTACTAATAGGCATAGACAGGGAAATAAACCAGATCAGGCCGGGGTCAAAGCACGAGATAGCACGACAATTACCAAAGGGCAAGACAGAACGGATAGTCAAGACGTAGCCAAGAAGTCAGAAACCAGAGAAGCAGATATACAGTACAGAATCAACAGGCAAACTCACAACGGGGGACAGAACCGGATCAGAACCATATAAGCAAGCTATAAGACAACGAACAGGCACACAGGGGTCACAACACTCGGCCAAAGGCAAAAGTATAACTGACAGGGATTGGAGTATCTCAGGGCAATAAAAAGCTCTGCCTGAACCAAAGAGAGGCCACAACAATTAACCCCAGGTGTGCAGGTCAAAGCCTGCACTGAGCTCAAGACATTAACCCCTGACGTGCAGGTCAAAACCTGCACTGGGATCATGACAGTACCCGCCTCTCAACGGGGGGCCTCTGGACCCCCAGGCTTCCCCAGGTACTTGGCATGGAAAGCCCGAACCAGGCGATCTGCATGTACAGAGGGAGCAGGGACCCACGAGCGATCCTCCGGTCCATATCCCTTCCAGTGGACCAGGTACTGCAAAGAGCGGCGCACCCGCCGAGAGTCCACAATATATCCAACCTCGTACTCCAAGTGACCCTCCACCAACACTGGAGGAACAACATACTCGAAGTCCTCCTTGACAGACCCCACGGGTTTCAACAGAGATTTATGGAACACATTGGATATCTTTAAGGAGGTGGGGAGACGCAACCTATATGCCACCGGGTTGACTATCTCCACAATCTCGTACGGACCAATGAACTTTGGTCCCAATTTAGCTGACGGTACTTTCAAGTTGATGTTACGTGTGGAAAGCCAAACCTTCTCCCCCACCTGAAACATGTGTCCCGGGGCCCTCTTTTTGTCAGCAAAATATTTGTACCTCCCCTGGGCCCGAGAGCTATTATGCTGGACTTCGGCCCAGAGGTTTTTTAACTGTTGGACGGACCCCTCTGCCCCTGGACAACCGGAATTCACCCGTGAAAACTCCCCAAAATGAGGATTAAACCCATAATTGATTAGGAAAGGGGACATGTTGGTGGACTGACTCACCCGGTTGTTGAAAGCGAATTCCGCCAACGGTAACGCATCACACCAATCCTCCTGTCTGGTGGAGGTCAGACACCTGAGAATTTGTTCCAGGGATTGATTGGTGCGTTCCGTCTGACCATTACTCTCCGGGTGATATGCTGACGAGAAGGAGAGTGAGATGCCCAATTTCATACAGAATGCCCTCCAAAATTTGGCCACAAACTGCACACCTCTGTTAGACACCACATTCAGGGCTACCCCATGCAATCGGACCACATGCTGCATGAACAACCTTGACAATGTTTCTGCTGAGGGTAGTGCTGCCAAGGGAATGAAATGGGCCTGTTTTGAAAACCTATCCACCACCACCCAGATCACGGTATTGCCCCTGGAAGGTGGAAGACCGGTAATAAAATCCATGGAGAGATGAGTCCATGGCCTATCAGGAACCGGTAAAGGTATGAGTTCCCCAGCCGGCCGGTTATGCGAACTTTTGGAACGGGCACAAACTCCACAAGCAGCAATGAATTTGTTGACATCGGACCCCAGTGAAGGCCACCAAAAAATCCTGGCTACTGCCTCTCTAGTGGCCGTGATACCGGGATGAGTACTCAGCCTAGACTCATGAAACTCCTGCAGAAGTCTAGGCCGCAATAAATCCGGAACAAACAGTTTATCCCCTGGTCTGGTTGTCGGAGCTAGGAACTGAGCCCTCAAAATTTCTTGTTCCAACTCTGATGAGACCCCTGCCACTACCACCCCTGGGGGAAGAATGGAGTACGGCGGCTCGGGGGGAGACACCGGGTCAAAACTTCTGGACAGGGCATCCGCTTTAACATTTTTGGACCTGGTCGAAAAGTAATGGAGAATTGAAAGCGTGAAAAAAGTGACCAACGGGCTTATCTAGGAGTAAGCCTCTTAGCAGATTCAAGGTATGCCAAATTTTTGTGATCCGTGATAACAGTGATAGGGTGAGCCGCCCCTTCCAAAAAGTGCCTCCATTCTTTGAATGCCAGCATGACCGCAAGAAGTTCTCTATTGCCTACATCATAATTTCTCTCGGCGGATGAGAACTTCTTCGAGAAGAAGTCACAGGGTTTGAGATTAGTAAGGGTGGCTGGACCTTGGGACAACACTGCCCCCACCCCTACTTCAGAAGCATCCACCTCCACAATAAATGGTTTGGACGGGTCTGGCTGGACCAACACCGGGGTGGACATGAAACATTTTTTAAGAGCTGAGAAGGACTCCTTAGCGAGTTCCGACCAATTTTTTACATCAGCCCCCTTCTGGGTAAGATCTGTGAGTGGTTTAACCACTTGAGAGAAACCTTTAATGAATCTCCGGTAATCGTTTGCAAATCCCAAGAAACGCTGGAGCCCCTTGAGATCATGAGGCTGAACCCAGTCTGCGATCACCAGCACCTTCTTATTGTCCATACGAAACCCCTCACAAAATACAATCAGCCCCAAAAAAGACAGTTCCTGTACGAAAAATGAACATTTTTCCAATTTAGCAAACAGGTGGTTCTCCCTGAGTCTCTGGAGAACTGTCTGTAGATGTTATAAGTGAGATTGACTGTCCGGGGAATACACCAAAATGTCATCCAAATAGATGACAACAAAACTGCCTATCAGGTCAGAAAACACATTGATAAAGTTCTAGAAAATAGTGGGGGCATTAGTTAACCCAAAGGGCATAACCAGGTTTTCAAAGAGTCCCTCAGATGTGAGGAACGCAGTTTTCCACTCGTCCCCTTCCTGAACCCTTATCAGGTTGTAGGCCCCCAGAGATCTAATTTGGAGAACCATTGGGCCCCAGATAACTGGGATGAGGGGAAGTGGATAAGTGTTCCTAACCGTTATCTTGTTAAGTTCCCGAAAGTCGAGGCAAGGCCGCAAACCACCATCTTTCTTCTTCACAAAGAAGAATCCTGCTGCCACGGGTGACACAGAAGGCCTGATATGCCCTTTGCGGAGACTCTCAGCTATGTACTCCTTCATGGCTTGGCGCTCAGGCCCGGACAAATTGAACAATCGAGCGTTAGGTAACTTGGCTCCGGATACTAAATCAATGGCACAATCGTAGGGTCTATGTAGTGGCAGCGCCTCAGCCTCACTTTCGGAAAATACGTCTTCGAAATCCTTCAGGTACTCCGGAATACCTTCCAGCCCGACACGACACAGATATGGTTTTATCAGAGTTAACAAAAGGCCCCAGGTTACAACACTTATCTTTACATCCCCATTGCGTGATCTCCCCCGACACTCAATCAATGGTAGGATTATGACATTGTAGCCAAGGCATCTCCAGTACCAGTCCTGCAGGCAAGTTATCTAACACAAGACAAGTTAATTTTTCCACATGAGTGAAACCCACTTTCAGAGAAAAGAGTTCAGACCTGAAACAGATACCGTCTCGGGTAAGAGAGGATGAGTTAATTGCCACAAGTTTAACAGGATCCTGAAGCCTGACTGTCCCTATCTTATTAAGAGTTATAATCCGGGCATCAATCAGGTTAACAGCAGAGCCACTCTGAACAGGACCATCACCAAGTTCCAGTTCCACCCGAAGCACAATTTTGCAAGTGAGGAAAAAGGTACCTGAAGGTCTGGGTAGCCTCCTCGTCTACTACCCAGACCTAGTCGTTTCCCGCCACCTTGGAGGATGACGGACAGTAGGGGCAGTCCTCCTTCCAATGTCCAGATTCCCCACAATAGAAGCACAACTGCTTCTCCCGGCGGCGTCTTCTTTCCTTCTCATCACAGGTGACAGCGCTCAGCTCCATAGCCACCGGAGGAGTCCGGGTCTCAACTCCACTGGAGAATAATGATGTTTCAAGTTGCATAACACCTCTTGCCCGCAGTATGCGATCCATGCGAACCGCTTGGGTCATGGCATCCTCCAGGGAGTCAGGTGGAGGATGGAGTGCCAGGGCATCCTTCAGATGTTCACACAGGCCTCTACGGAAGAGCCTCCGAAGGGCGGCATCACTCCAAGAAACCTCAGCTGCCCAATGCCTAAATTCAGAACAGAACCACTCGGCCGAGCGCTTCCCCTGACAGACACTCATCACCTTGTCCTCAGCCAAACGCACTTTATCTGGCTCATCGTTAATAAGCCCTAAGGCCTCAAAAACCGCATCCACAGTCGTTCTCTCTGGGGCAGAAGAGGAAAGAGAAAATGCCCAGGCTTGTGGGGACCCCCTAAGGAGGGACATAACTACCCCCACCCTCTGTTTCTCATCCCCAGAGGAGAGGGGTCTCAAGGAGAAAAAGCGCTTACAGCCCTCTTTAAACACTCTAAATTCATTTTTGTCACCAGCAAACGTATCTGGGAACTTAATCGGGGATTCGGGTGGGACTAAAATGACATCTCTATTCCCCACCTGCTGAAAGCCTGCGGAAAGCACCCCCTGAACCGAGTCCGCAACCTGCCGTTGGGACTGGGCCAGAGCTTGGTGTTCCAAACTTAGCTTCTGCAGCGACTGAGTCAAGCATTTCGCCTGCTCAGATAAGGCATGCATTGGGTCCATGCTGCAGAAGTGAGGAGAGAAAAAAAAAAAGTTCACGGTCAGTTATAATGTCAGGAACACAGCATTGCACTTGCTCACTGAGCCAGTGCGCGTGTCCTGAGTAAGACAACCTGTGCTCAGAGATACCTGTGGAGCGGGCAGCAGCAGAGAAGATGAGTGCTTCAGACCCACAGGACCTGAAGCATGTGACTGCTGGGGGCGTGGCCTAAACTCCCGAGAGCTAGGAGCTGCAGGAAAACTCCTAGAATGGTAACTACGGAACAAAGTTACTAATAGGCATAGACAGGGAAATAAACCAGATCAGGGCGGGGTCAAAGCACGAGATAGCACTACAATTATAAAAAGGGCAAGACAGAACTGATAGTCAAGACATAGCCAAGAAGTCAGAAACCAGATATACAGTACAGAATCAACAGGCAAGCTCACAACGGGGGACAGAACCGGATCAGATCCATATAAGCAAGCTATACGACAACAAATAGGCACAGGCACACATGGGTCAAAACACTCAGCCAAAGGCAAAAGTATAACTGACAGGGATTGGAGTATCTCAGGGCAATAAAAAGCTCTGCCTGAACCAAAGTGAGGCCACAATAATTAACCCCAGGTGTGCAGGTCAAAGCCTGCACTGAGCTCAAGACATTAACCCCTGACATGCAGGTCAAAACCTGCACTGGGATCATGACAGTGAGGTTGGCCTCCATCGGTACCAAGAGGTGATATCCAGCCAGTGGTTTGCTTCGTTTTCCTAACTATCAAGCGACACTGCTAAGGTCCATGGGTTTCCTTCCACAGGTGTCAGTCCTACAGCATCAGCTCTGGGGAGATCTTTGGGCATTATGCAAACTTGGGCCACTTCTTGTTGGGGCATCAACTTAAGTTTATACAGCCCACATGTACTCGTCCCTGTTGTACGATGGCCAGGGTGCGGGCAACCAATAATTCGGAGATCGCATCTTCTCCCTATATAGGCTTAATCTTGATATCCACACCCTCTAGGGATACATGGGCCAGTATTGGCATAGTGAGTATTGTCTGTCCCATCGGCATTGTCACTGTGGCTCTGGGCGGTATCAATACTTTGACAACGGGTAACATCTGAAGTTGGCTGACTCGCACTAGTTACTGGAACACCTTCTTACTGGCCAGGTCCAATTGTTTTTATTAGGGCCTTCTGCTAACAACTGTCCCACTTCTTTTAGCACATTCATGTCCAGGGTTACAATGGGTCCTTCGCCACCGGACCCCTTTGTCAACACTATTCCTTTTTGGCTCAGATCCTTTCTGCACACCCAGACAGACATCCACACTATTCTTGCTACTGGGATAGGCAGTTGATTAGCCGCCACCAGTCAGATGGTGTGTTCTTTTCTGGAGTAAACAACTTCAGGAAAATGACTCTGGAAATACACCTCAGGCACTGTGGTCTCCTGAGACCCCATGTCCATAAAGCAGCGAATGCATTGCCCATTGAATTCAGCCCAGGTAATGGGTCTCTCGGAGACATTATCCTCAGAATTCTCTCTTCTGTCGTCTGTGGCTCAAAACCCCAGGGTATGCTTCCCGACCATGGGGTGCATTAGTTTAACGGGTGCCCCGTGTCCTCCTTTCTCAATTCACACAGTCATCTTAATTACCTACTAAAGGCACAGCATAATGTTTATTTATTATATAATGACCCTCTGGATGTACATTTATTAGAATTTTTGGTACATTTATTAATTTTTTCTTCCCACTTGCACAGAATCTACTTTGAGCTCTCACTGAGCGGATTATCCATCAGCCTCAAGTTTTTCATTTATAAGACAATTCCACCATCTAGTGTTCAAATAATATATTACATTTACCATTCTGTTTTGGTCTTTAAAAGAACTGATAACAATAAACTATATTTTTTACCTGATACTCCCAAGATCTTAAGAACTGGGATCTCAACAAATATTACTTTACTGATATCATGAAAACTCATTTAGAGACCACACAAAACTTGCTTTATTAGTAATAAATAATAATTATAAGCATGTAGAAGTGTCAGTAGGCATGAAACAGCCGTAGCTTGCGGTTGTTTGCCTGTACTCTTCCCCCCCCCCCCCCCCCCAATTTTTATTGCTTGCTATGAGACAATAAAGGAGTTTTTTTTTCACGATGTAGTGAGTGCCGTCATCTTCACTTCTACAATCTGTGACTTGGTTTATTAGTAATAACATGAACTTACTCATTTATACCTCACAATCCAAGATACAAATAAAAAGTGCAAGGAAGCCAAAAAACAGCACAATCTCTACCATCATCACTACGAGAAGATTCTTCATCCTCAGACGACTCCCATCTAAATATGGTAGGGGCTCAGTCAGGGGTTGTAAATGGGAGGGGGTGCAGTCAGGGGTGATATAAGGGGAAGGGGCTCAGTCAGGGGTTATACAGGGAAGTAGGTGCAGTCAGGGGTAATATAGGAGGAAGGGCTAAGTCAGGGGTAATACAGAGGAGAAGGTGCAGTCAGGGGTTATATAGGGGGAAGGAGCTCAGTCAGGGGTAATATAGGGAGAAGAGGCTCAGTCAGGGGTTATACAAGGGATTAGGTGCAGTCAGGGGTAATATAGAGGGAAGGGGCTCAGTCAGGGGTAATACAGGCGAGGAGGTGCAGTCAAGGGTAATATAGGGGAAGGGGCTCAGTCAGGGGTAATACAGTGAGGAGGTGCAGTCAAGGGTAATAGAGGGAGAAGGGGCTCAGTTAGGGGTAATACAGTGAGGAGGTGCTGTCGGGGCAATATAGAGGGAAGGGGCTCAGTCAGGGGTAATATAGGTGGAAGTGGTTCAGTCAGGGGTTATATGTGTTTTATACGTGGAAGGGGGTGAAGTCAGTGGTGATAAGATGAAGGGGCTCAGTTAGCAGTGATACGGGGGAGGTGGTTCAATAAGTTAGGGATGAAAGAATAAATGAGGAAATGTGGCCCTCATTCATTCATAAGTGACTTGGCTCCCTCCCCCTCTATCAACCCAGACTAGACTAAAGTCCCCTCATTTGCACTTAACCGTTAGGCCGGCAGGAGGGCCCTCCATTAGTGATTGCTGCTGTAACAGGGGTCGCCTTCTGCTCCCTACACTATAACTGCAATGATGCGGGGGAGGGGAGCTTGTGCTTTATGAATTAGTATTATTATTTATTTATATAGCAATATTGATTCCATGGTGCTGTACATGAGAAGGGGTTACATACAAATTACAGATATTACTTACAGTAAACAAACTACCAATGACAGACTGGTACAGAGGGGAGAGAGGACCCTGCCCTTGTGGGCTTACATTCTACACGATGGTGGGGAAGGAGACAGTACAGTCATGGCCAAAAGTTTTGAGAATGACACAAATATTATATTTTCACATGATCTGCTGGCCTCTGGTTTTTATGTGTGTTTGTCAGATGTTTTTATCACATACAGAAATATAATTGCAATCATATTATGAGTAACAAAAGGTTATATTGACAGTTAGAATGAGTTAATGCAGCAAGTCAATATTTGCAGTGTTGACCCTTCCTCTTCAGGACCTCAGCAATTCTCCCTGGCATGCTCTCAATCAACTTCTGGATCAAATCCTGACTGATAGCAGTCCATTCTCGCAAAATCAATGCTTTTATTTTGTCTGAATTTGAAGGTTTTTGTTTGTCCACCCGTCTCTTGATGATTGACCACAAGTTCTCAACGGGATTAAGATCTGGGGAGTTTCCAGGCCATGGTCCCAAAATCTCTATGTTTTGTTCCCTGAGCCATTTAGTTATCACCTTTGCTTTATGGCAAGGTGCTCCATCATGTTGAAAAAGGCATTGTTGATCGCCAAACTGCTCTTGGACGGTTGGGAGAAGTTGCTCTTGGAGGACATTCTGGTACCATTCTTTATTCATGGCTGTGTTTTTAGGCAAGACTGAGAGAGCCCATTCCCTTGGCTGAGAAGCAACCCCACACATGAATGGTTTCAGGATGCTTGACAGTTGGCATGAGACAAGACTGGTGGTAGCGCTCACCTGGTCTTCTCCGAATAAGCCGTTTTCCAGATGTCCCAAACAATCGAAAAGGGGATTCATCAGAGAAAATGACTTTACCCCAGTCCTCAGAAGTCCACTCCCTGTACCTCTTGCAGAAGATCAGTCTGTCCATGATGTTTTTCCTGGAGAGAAGTGGCTTCTTTGCTGCCCTCCTTGAGACCAGGCCTTGCTCCAAGAGTCTCCGCCTCACAGCGCATGCAGATGCACTCACACCTGCCTGCTGCCATTCCTGAGCAAGCTCTGCACTGCTGGTAGCCCGATCCCGCAGCTGAAACACTTTTAAGAGACGGTCCTGGCGCTTGCTGGTCTTTCTTGGGCGGCCTGGAGCCTTTTTGGCAACAAGGGAACCTCTCTCCTTGAAGTTCTTGATGATGCGATAGATTGTTGACTGAGGTGCAATCTTTCTAGCTGCGATACTCTTCCCTGTTAGGCCATTTTTGTGCAGTGCAATGATGACTGCACGTGTTTCTTTAGAGATAACCATGGTTAACAGAAGAGAAACAATGATGCCAAGCACCAGCCTCCTTTTAAAGTGTCCAGTGGTGTCATTCTTACTTAATCATGACAGATTGATCTCCAGCCCTGTCGTCATCAACACCCACACCTGTGTTAATGGAGCAATCACTGAAACGATGTTAGCTGGTCCTTTTAAGGCAGGGCTGCAATGATGTTGAAATGTGTTTTGGGGGATAAAGTTCATTTTCTAGGCAAATATTGAGTTTGCAAGTAATTGCTGTTAAGCTGATCACTCTTTATAACATTCTGGAGTATATGCAAATTGCCATTAGAAAAAATGAAGCAGTAGACTTTGTAAAAATTAATATTTGTGTCATTCTCAAAACTTTTGGCCATGACTGTAGGTTGGGGACAGGTTGAATGACAGCACAGCTCATTACCTGATCTGTGCTGTATAGCCAGAGAGAAGAAGAAACAAACAAAGCTAACACTGTCTGCACTACGGCCAATCATTGTTAGCCTTATCAATGGCAGCACCGCTCTCTTGGCTTGTTCAATGCAGTGAAGAGCGGTGATAAGAAGACAGACGACAGAATATCACTCTGTTCCTTACACATCGTGAGCTGCATTCTTCAGCATATCACTGTATCAACAGTAATGTGAGCACTGCTCTCTTGGGTTGTCTAACGCTGGGAGGAGTAGTTACTGTGGGGAGATTTGGGGTGTGAAAGGGGAATATAATATGTGGGGAGATGTGGAGTGGGGATTGTGGTATTTAATGTGTGGGGGGAGATTTGGAGTGGGGATTGTGGTATTTAATGTGTGGGGGAGATTTGGAGTGTGGATTGTGGTATTTAATGTGTGGGGGATATTTGTAGGGGTGATGGGGGATATAATGTGTGGAGGGAGATTTGAATGTGTGGGTGGATTTGAGGACACAAAATGAGAAGCAAAGGGGGAGTTGCTAAGCATGTATGAGTAACAAGGTGGCATGGGGTGCTAGTCGTGGGCAAGTTCACTAAGTCACAGTCAGAGAGTACCCCAACACTTTGCACATAGAAAGACAGCTAAATTCCCAGTCCTGGAGCATAGTCGGTTACCTCAATTGCACGGTCGGTCACTCTCCATGCTGGCAAAGTCTCCTCCAATGCACCACACACCACGATTCTGTTCCAACAGTAGAAAACTTTTAATGAACAGCAGGTTAAATGAGGTAATGCTTCCTCCACTTTCCCTGTATCTTCCCAAGTAATGCAGCATCCACAGCTCCCATCCGGACTCTGGGAACCAAACAGTCCTTCTGCAGGCACTTTCACTGCTCTGGTGCCCATCCACAAGGCCTGGCAGTTCTTGGCAGTCTTTTATTTTCCTCTTCTGGGGTGTCCTCTGCTCCCAGTGATATGGAGCGTCCTGTCCTTGGCAAACTTACCAGGGCTCTGCTCCAGATTCCAGAAGCAGGAAATTGCTGCTTTTTCAGCCCCCTTTTTTTTACTTAACCCTTTCTGTCCCTGACCTTAACACATGCAACAGATAATACACACAGTAGACACAGCACATTACATTAATAAAACAGTAATACATAACATTAATATACAGACAGGGCTGGCGTTATGGGCATGCAGACCAGGCATCTGCCTAGGGCCCCCGTTCCTCCAGGGGCCCCCAGCCAGCGGCACATCACACAGCCGCTATGGGCCCCTGTGAGGCAGGGGGACCCGCCTGCCCCCAGCGCCGGCTCCCGCCGCCACACTGAAGGAGGCAGTGATGGAGGAGAGAGCATCAGCTGACGCTCCCTCTCCCATCATTCCTCGCTCTGCCTCTGACACAGCGGGGGCGCGATGACGTCATCGCGCTCTCACTGTGTGCCAGACAGAGCAGGATACAGGAGCAGCCAGCAGCGCGGGCACGAGGAGAAGGTGAGGAGTGTTTTTTTTTCTTAAATCAGTGTGAGTACTGGATTGTGGGGCCACTCGGGGCGGCTATATACCATGCTCAGCTGTATCATGCCATACAATGTCACCTTCTTTGATGTAATGGACGTGAAAGGTATATAAATGCTATTCAAAACAATGTACATATTTTATATGACATTTTCTTAGTAAATATTAATATAAAACTGATTAGCTGTGGTGCGGGGGGGGGGACCAACTTTAGGACCCCCTTAAATCCCCAAATAGTCACTCTACATTAAGGCTATGTGCCCACGTAGCGTTTTCCAAGCAGAATATTCCTGAGCGGAAACGCACACCCTCCTCCCAGGAAAACGCATGCGTTTTATGAAGCATTTTTGTAAGCGCTTTTGACGCTTTTGTTAAGCGTTTTCCTATGCGTTTTTACTATACAATTCCGCAAAGTTATTGAACATGCTGTGTTTTTTTCCGCTTAGCGTTTCCGCAGCGGAAAAAATGCACCATTAGCACAACATGTGCGTTTTCCATTTTATTACATTGGATGCTTTTCTTAAGCGTTTCTGCAGCAGAAACGCTTGTCTAAAAGCGCTGCGGAAACGCTTAAAAAGCACAACGTGGGCACACAGCCTAAAAGAGAGATATATGACTGAACTGCAATACCAGACACAGCCCATAGACAAGAGGGCGCTAACAAAGCATAACTTTTCACAATCCCATCAATGTGGTGACCTCATATGTGCAGCCACTGGGAATGGGGAACCTGGTATCCCATGGATGATGGGGTCCTTAAGCTTCCTGCATGACCTAATATTAGCTCAATTATTGATCAAATCTAGCATCACAAATTAGGATTTAGTTCAGAAATAGCCACAAGATGTTCTGCAGCAGCTTGCACCTGCAAACCAAACCATATCACTAGGCAGAGGACATGGAGCATAGTCCTAATAGTCCAAAACTTTACCTACAACCTCTTCAACTTATGGGAATATTTGCTGAATATGTCAATATTGGCCAAGATGTTCTGCAGCAGCTTCCACCTTTACAAAACACACACTGCATCATCAGGTTGAGTTGAGGCCAGGCCTAATGGTATGTGCACATGTAGTGAACTCGTTGTACAGTACCTTTATTTTCAATGGAAAAAAAAAACGCAGTGCACATGCTGCAGATTTTTCCGCGCAGTTTTGCTGCGGTTTACAATCCGCAGCATGTCAATTGTTTGGTGCAGAAACGCTGCAGTTTTACACCTCATCCATTATGAGGTGTAAAACCGCAGGGCAAAACCGCAGGACTTTTGTCCTGCGGATTTACCTGCGGTTTTCTCTCCAAAATCCGCACACCCAAAAAACTACATGTGCACATAGCCTTATTTATAGTCCTACTTGGTAAATTACTGCATCATTTCTATCTACAAACTGTAATTGTTCAACTTCTATGGGACTACAAGTCCCAGTACATCAAGCATGTCATAAAAAACTTGTCAACTAGACACAGGTTGCAAACCTCATAAAGTGCAACCTTGCCAAGAGGTTCTACAGCAGCAACGTAAGGTAACAATTTGTTGCAGTCCACAAGTTACTGTTGTGGGACTATAATCCCCAGCAGGTTTTAGGTAAAGAGTAATAAGCTGTAGCTGCTGGAGAACTAGAAGTCCCAGCATATAAAGCTGGATTAATATGGAAGAGTAGAAGTGCCTGTGGACTACAAATCCCAGGATATCATAGATTCACTAGATGCATAGTTTGGAGCTAACCATAGTGACCCTTGGAAGATGTTCTGCAGCAGCAGCAAGGTAGTAGTACTCACACAGCTCTGCCAGAATGTCTCCTCCAGGAGCTCCTGCTGGACCATGGTCCTCAGGGAAGGTGTGGGGGTCTCTCTCTAGGTGCCCGGAGGTCCCCTGTCCTGCTCTCAGCTCTCTCGCTTCACAGTCACCTGGAGGCTTCAGACAGCGTTCAGAGGCGTGTTTGCTGTACATAGCACACTGTACAGTACATGACAGCCTCTGAATCCTGTCTGAACTCCAGCGCGCTGCTGGGTGCCATAGCAACGCCAGGGGTCTCAGTCTGACTCTGTCTCGCCCGCCCCCTGTCAGCTTTGTGTGGCCGCCTGGCCGGCCGGCCGGCCGCTCTCAAAGTCCTACTTCTTTCACTGTGCGCCCCTGCTTCTAGGAGGGGCAGCTGCCCCACGGTGGGTAGTACGCCCATGACTGGGACTTCTAATTCTCCCTTGTCCTCTGTTGCATAGCACTTATCTGACTGCAGGGGGAGGCGCCGCGCTGCCGCCCCCCCCTGAGTGCCGCCTGAGCTCACTTCTCAACTTGGTACATGGATGGTGCGGCCGTGAGAGGAGCAGTGCCAGAGCCCTGCAAAAGGATCTGCAACAGGCCATGTGTCTGCTCAAACTGTCAAAAACAGTCTTCATGAGGGTGGTTTGGGGGCCTGACATCCACAAGTGGGTATTGCACTTACAGCCCAACACCGTGCAGGGTGATTGGCATTTGCCAGAGAACACCAATATTGACAGATTCAACACTGGCTCCCTGTGTTCTTCAGAGATGAGAGCAGTTTCACACAGAGCACATGTGGCATTCTGGAGACATTCTGCTGCCTGAAACATCCTCCAGCATAACAGGTTTGGCAGTTGGTCAGTAATGGTGTGGGGAGGCATTTCTTTGGCGGGCTATAAAGCCCTCCATGTGCTATCCAGAAGCAGAAGTACCCTGAGTGCTATTAGGTACTGGGATGAGATCCTTAGACCCATTGTGAGACAATATGCAAGTGCAGCGGGAACGGAGTTCCTTCTGATGCATGACAATGCTTGGCCTCTTGTGGCTGAAGCAGGTCAGCAATTCCTGCATGATGAAGGCATTGATGCTATGGACTGGCCTGCCCATTCTCCAAACCTGAATCCAATCGAACACATCTGGGACTTCATGACTCATTCCATCCACCAAAGCCACTTTGCACCACAGACTTTCCAGGAGTTAACTGATGCTTTAATCCAGGTCTGGGAGGAGATCCCTCAGGAGAAAAATCCGCTGCCTCATCAAGTTCATGCCCAGACATAGGGAGGTCATACAGGCACGTGGAGGCCACACACAATACTGAGCATCATATCCTTGTCTTGCGGCATTTCTCCTGAAGTTGAAACAGCCTATAATTTGATTTTCCACTTTGATTTTGCAAATCCAGGCCACATGGGATATTAATTTTGATTTACATTGATCATTTTTATCTTTTATTGTTCTCAATGCATTCCACTAGGTAATTAGTAAAGATTTGCAACTGGAATATTTAATTCAGTGATATCTATGATGTGGTACTTTAGTGTTCTCTTTATTTTTTTTGAGCAGTGTATTTTCTCTGCTGCAGATCTGCAGGCTGTCTATACTGTGCATACTGAGCATAAGAAAGTTGTCAGTCAGTGGTGGGGGTGTGGATGGACTACCTGGCAGCAGGCTTACTAGTCTTCTAGTGAAAATCTGCTGCTAATATAGAATTGATTTTATAAAAACTACGTCAATCAGCCCAGTAAGTGACATATTCCTGGAATCAGGGTTTCTGCACATACATTATGCTACTCTCAGATTGGAGTGGAAGAAAAAACATGATGACCGATTTTCCTTAAGAGCATTCAATGCTTTCTTAAAATCTATCAAAATGAATTCTGTTTTTTTTTGACAGGTTCAGATTTTGGGAACATTTAACTGGAAAAGAAAGAAGAGTAACCTTTTCCAAAAGTTAACAGATAGATGTTTCAGAAACAATAGAAATCCAACTGAGGAATCTGATATGCGACAATATGCCTTCGTAGATTTGGCAACCAAGTGCCACGCTGTTATCTGCTGCAGAGTGACTCCAAAACAGAAGGCTATGATTGTACAACTTGTCAAAAAATACAAAAAGGCCACCACTCTTGCGATTGGGGATGGAGCAAATGATGTTAACATGATTAAAAGTAAGTCTATGGACGGATTACTGCTAAATAAAGAAAAATATTAAAAAAAATATAAAAATGCACAGGATAAATTTTCTCAAAAGAAGAGATATTTCGGCACCACCTAGTACCTGCCACATTAGAAATAGCAATCCTAAAAGTCAATATCGACCCCATAATGAGCCTTGCCAAATGACTTAAGATAAAAACCAAATCAGAATCTCAATTTACCGACACGGTGTTTTGGGGTGCTGCCCTTCATCAGTGCAAAGGATGAGATCGGGTTTAACTAGGTGAGAGGTTTCTGACCGGAGTACAAGGGGTAACCTTTCTCCTTGTGGAGAGCAGACATAGATGAAAATACAGCGTAAGTGCTCAGCGTAGAGCACAGGATAAATGTGAAATGAGCCATAAAAATTATCTTAAATGTTATCTACCCAAAATAGTATTACAAAAACTTCAACTCAGCTTTTATAAATAAGCCCTCACTCAGGTCCATCATCAATTTACGTGGAATCACATAATGTAAAAGACAATACAGAGATCTGCATACAGATCTTTTTAAATTTAAGGCTGCGATGATGACTAGAAGAATTCTGTACATTCAGAGAAAAGAAAGTTTAATGATAATCACAGACAGCGATTCTTTACTGTAGAGCAGTGAGACAATGGAACTCTGTTACATGATGCTGTAATGGTTAATTCACAACAAACATAAAAGGAGACCCTGGATGTCTTTCTTGAAAAGTATAATATTACAGGTTATGTGTACTAGATCCTGTGATGGGACTTACATCCAGGAAACTAGTCCGATTGCCTTATGTTGACTGGAAAGATGATTTTCCACCTAAAATGGGACAATTAGCATATATTTCATGGGGTTTTTGCCTTTCTCTTGAGCAACATGTTAGGTTATAGGTTAATCCTTCGACCTTTAAGCTATGACACTGTGCTAATTTGTTTACATGTAATAATTCTTTCTGCAACTCTCAGTTTTGTAGTTATATATTATTAGGTTCCAAGTTTGTTCCACGTAGTAGGATAAGGCTTGAATATAATAAAGTGCAATTATTACTATTTGTCAAGATTGCATATGCCTTTTATGATTTAGCCAGATTTGGTATTCTGTATTGTTATAGACTCTTGTCTAATACCTCTACTGATCCTCCTTTGTTAGAAGGTTGTATTATTATTATATATTAGGATTTTTTTGAAGTTATACTATAGCTTTGTATTCTGTTTTACCCAGTTTTGATGATCTATATCAGTCTAAAGATAAAAATATTATTTAGTCCCTAATTAACACCATTCTACCTACAAAGAGAATAAGTACATTCACTCCAGGACCTTTAAAAGTTTCTTCTGGGGCCATTCCTTGGCTGTTTGGTTGGGGCTGGGTCTTCCAGAATGACAAGGACACAAAACAATCTTCAATGCTCTTACTGAGTGAAGGAAGTTGTTGGCCAAAATCTTGCGATACCTGTCCACATCCATCATCCTTTCAATACGGTGCAGTCGTCCTGTCCACTTTGCAGAAAAGCACCCCCAAAGTATGATGGGTCTCCCACCATGCTTCAGAGTTGAGATGAAAGTTCTATTTTGGTTGCATCTGACCACATGACCTTCTCCCATGCCTCCTCTGGATCATCCAGATGGTCATTGGTGAACTTCAAATGGGCCTGGACATGTGCTGGCGTGAGCAAAGGGACCATGCCTGCCCTTCAGGATTTTAGTCCATGACGTCGTAGTGTGTTACTAACGGTAATGTTTGAGACTGTCGTCCCAGCTCTGTTCACGTCATTGACCAGGTCTTCCTGTTTCATTTATCATTATGATGTTTTGGACTTCTGGCAGTGTTCATCTTCTTTGTGATTTGCCTTGTTTATTGTGTAATCTGAAAAAGGCAAACACTAACAAGACGTTGTCTTCATAACAGTGAATGGCTCCACTGGAGCTCTGTTGAGGTTTCCATCAGAATTCTCTTTTTGGTCAGACAAACCCTGACCTATTGCTCAATACTATATGTGTGTAAACCTTGTCTAAGCTGTGTTTTAAATGTGATTTTTTTGATACATTCAATGACAATTTTTGTAATGTAATAAATTTGTGTGTTGTGAGAAGCCATAGGTCGCATTCCTACTGGACACTACTGGATGCCCCTGCTTTAAGTTAGACTTATGAATTTGTATAATTTTTCCTTTGAAGAGCAAAGGAATATGTTATGTTTATCACAGATTATGGCCGTGCCCCCTACCTAGCACACCAACAACAGTGGCTGGCAAATGAATGTGAAATCGTAAGGGCCTTTCCGATGTAGCTCGATGCTCTGTGTGGTGCACTCTGAAGTAACCAATGCAGTAACAGGTGATGCATACAAAAGTGCAATGTAAGCCGCAGCTTTGGGGTATCACTCTGTTTAATAGAGAAAACAAACGTTTATGTGCAAGTATACCAAGGGATTTTTACATTATGTCTTTTTCTTTCCTGAAGCATTTTTTAATTTTTTTTTTCCTGACCACATTTTTGACAGCCAGTGGGGTTTTTTTTCTTTAGCATCTTTCCAGAATTTTTGTGGTGTCTTTTTTCTGCCATTTTCCAGAAGTTTTTTTTATCTTTTGCAGAAGCCGCTCATGATTTTTCAAGCAAAAACGCTGTTAGGGTTTGCAGATCGCACCAAATATAAATTATGATAAGATGCAATCGCAACCCGGGGTCCACCGTGCGGTGATGGAGGAACCGCAGCTAGGAAATAATGGTGGAGCGGAGCTGCGAGCAAGCACCGTAATCACACTGAGTTAAACGTCACTCTGTGGGAACAAAGTGCTAAGTACCAGACTCTGTTACTTCACAGAGCAGCACACACACAGAGAGCACTCTAAGTTATGTCCTTTTAGACATCGCAGGAGCATAGAAGGATTTACGCTAGTTGGGGTCCCTATGACTCCCCCCCCCCACTAAGCCGGTGGTTGAGCCTGCCCTGTCACATGGTTTGTGTAACTTGCACATGTGACTAAATCGCCCGGTGCAGGTGCTAAGCTCATGCGGGAGTTCCCACCCTACACTGCCTGTCTAATAACGCTCTGACAGCTAGTAGCAGGACACGTGCACAAAGGATGGTAGCACTAGAGGACCTTTTATACGTTCCTCGATTAAGTCCAGTCTGACAGGACTTTGCTCGTGGGCCAATCCGGAGCCAGCATGGGTCCTGAGCAGGTGAAAACCAACCACCAATGAGAAGTCTCCACCTCATGAGCATGCTCAGTATTGCAAATCCTGGACTTAGTCTCAGGAATGACTGCTCCCTGCTGTCTAATGTTAGTTACCATAGCTGAACCTGGAGTGGCAGTGGTAACAACAAGCACAGCCTGAGTCTGAGTAAGATGCTGGGACGGACGTCTTTGTTGAGCAGCATCCACTGTGGTCAAAACTGAACGGGAGACCGCAGGAGAAGACAAGGCTTGGGATCCATCCTGTGCAGAGGGAGGATCCCAATTCCTAACAAAGGCTGGCAAAATTCTTATCTTTTGAGCCATTGACTTGTATTGCAAAGTGTAGCACATTTTAGAACTAAAAATACCTGAAGAAAGGTAAGGTCACTTCTTTAAATTAATGCGGCTACGCCATATAACTGAATAGATCTAGAGATAATTTGTATTTTTCTCAATTTTCAACATTTAGAATCATAGAATTGTAGAGTTGGAAGGGACCTCCTGGGCCATCTGGTCCAACCCCCTGCTCAAAGCAGGATTCGCTAAATCATCCCAGTCAGATGTCTGTCCAGCCTCTGTTTGAAGACTTCCATTGAAGGAGAACTCACCACTTCTCGTGGCAGCTTGTTCCACTCCTTGATCACTCTGTCAAAAAGTTTTTTCTAATATCTAATCTGTGTCTCCTCCCATTCAGTTTCATCCCATTGCTTCTAGTCTTTCCTTGTGCATATGAGAATAAAGTTGATCCTTCTACAATGTGACAGCCCTTTAGATATTTTTAGACAGCTATTAAGTCTCCTCTCAGTCTTCTCTTTTGCAAGCTAAACATTCCCAAATCCTGCAACCTTTCCTCATAAGACAGGGTTTGCAGACCGGTCACCATTCTGGTCGCTCTTTTCTGAACTTGCTCCAGTTTGTTGATGTCTTTTTTAAAATGTGGTGCCCAAAACTGGACACAATATTCCAGATGAGGTCTGACCAAAGAGGAGTAGAGGGAAATAATGACTTCATGTGATCTAGACTGTATGCTTCTGTTAATACATCCTAGAATTGCATTTGCCTTTTTTGCTGCTGCATCACACTGTTGACTCATTTTCAGTCTGTGATCTATTAGTATACCCAAGTCTTTTTCACATGTGCTGTTGCTTAGCCCTATTCCTCCCATTCTGTATATGCTTTTTTCATTTTTATTGCCCAGATGTAGTACTTTGCATTTTTCCCTGTTAAAAACCATTCTGTTAGTTGCTGCCCACTTCTCCAGTTTATATATCTTTTTGAATCCTCTCTCTCTCTCTTCTCTAGTATTAGCTATACCTCCTAGCTTTGTGTCATCAGCAAATTTAATCAGTTTACCCTCAATTCCTTCATCTAAATCGTTGATAAAGATGTTGAACAATACAGGGCCCAGGACAGAGCCCTGTGGTACCCCACTTGAGACATTCTTCCAACTGGATGTGCAGCCACTTACGACCACTCTTTGGGTCCGATCACTAAGCCAGTTATGAATCCACCTAACAGTTGCCTTGTCCATTCCATACTTAGTCATTTTTTCAATAAGGATTGTATGAGATACTTTGTCAAATGCTTTGCTGAAGTCAAGATATACTATATCTACAGCATTTCCTTGATCCACCCAATCAGTGATTCCATCATAGAAGGAAATTAAGTTAGTCTGACATGACTTATTAGTTACAAGCCCATGCTGACTCTGTTTAATCACTTCATTCTTATCCAGGTACTGACATACATGTTGTTTAATAATTTGTTCAAAGATCTTTCCTGGTATAGAAGTCAGACTTACCGGCCTATAGTTGCCTGGGTCCACCTTCTTCCCCTTTTTGAAGATAGGAACAACATTTGCTCTTGTCCAGTCTTCTGGGACTTCTGTTCTCCAAGAATTTTCAAAGATTATGGAGAGGGGTTCGAAAATTTCTTCTGCTATCTCCTTCAGTACTCTGGGGTGTAATTAATCTGGACCTGGAGACTTGAATTCATTTAGGTTAGCTAAGTGTTTCCTCACTATCTTTCTGTTTATAGATATCCTGGATTCTTCTATTCCCTTAATAGGACAGTGAAGAACAGTTGATGTTACATTTCCTTTCTGAGAGAAAACAGATGCAAAATAGGAATTTAAAAGTTTGGCCTTCTCAACATCCTGTCTTACCATTTCATCATTTTCATCCTGTAAAAATCCTATAGCATCTTTGACTTTTCTTTTACTTTTGACATATCCCCAAAATCCTTTATTATTGCTTTTGACGTCTCTTGCAAGCCTCAATTCATTGTCAGCTTTAGCTAATCTGATTTGTGCCCTGCAGGTTCTGCAGACAGCATTATATTCTTCTTTAGATATGCCTCCCTCTTTCCATTTTATAAACTTTTTTTCTTCCTTTTTAGCATGTGCTTAAGTTCTGTGCTCATCCATCCTGGCTTCCTTAAATGCTTCCTATTCGTCCCTCTTTTCGGAATTGTTAACAATTGTGCTTTGAGAATTTCATTTTTCAAGATTTCCCATCCTTCCTGGACATTTTTGTATTTAAGGAGATCCAGCCATTGGATCCCTCCAATTCTCTTTCTGAATCCCTTAAAATCTGCCTTTCTGAAATCTAACCTTGACGTCTGAGTCTTCACAGGTCTTCCTCCTCTAGTTATCCAAAATTCTAAAATAGCATGGTCGCTACCTCCTAGGGTCCCAGCCACTTTTACCTCCTCAACCATTTCCTCCCTGTTTATAAGTATTAAATCCAAGGTAGCAGTTCCCCTTGTTTTCTCACCTACCTTTTGGAAGATAAAGTTGTCAGCAAGAGAGGATAAAATTTTCCTTGACCTGTTAGTTTTGCCTGAGAGAGATTCCTGAGAGAGATTCCCAACAAATGTCTGGATAGTTGAAATCTCCCATGACTAGTGTTGAGCTTTCCGATACCGCAAGTATCGGGTATCGGCCGATATTTGCCGTATCGGAATTCCGATACCGAGTACCGATACTTTTTTCGTATCGGATACCGGAATCGGAAGTCCAAAATGCAATGAGCCACTTTTGTGGCTCTGATTGGCTGCCGAAATGACGTCATCATGATGCGCTGTCTGTGCGCATCATGATGCGCCGTCAGTTCGGGCCTTCGGGGGGGCTGTGCCGACTGTCCGGGGGTCTGTACCGGCCTGCCGGTGGTCTGTGCAGGCTCCGGGGGTCTGTGCCGGCCTGCCGGGGGGCTGTGCCGGCCTGCCGGTGGTCTGTGCAGGCTCCGGTGGTCTGTGCCGGCCTGCCGGGGGGCTGTGCCGGCCTGCCGGTGGTCTGTGCAGGCTCCGGTGGTCTGTGCCGGCCTGCCGGGGGGCTGTGCCGGCCTGCCGGGGGGCTGTGCAGGCTCCGGTGGTCTGTGCCGGCCTGCTGTGCCGGCTCCGGTGGTCTGTGCAGGCATCGTCCGATGGGACTACAAGTCCCATCGGGCGATGCCTGCTACCATGACAGTGATTGACACATTAGCCAATGACGGGACAGTAGTAGTCCCATCATCCGGCTAATGTGTTGAATGAAAAAAAAAAAAAAATTTACATGCTACATACATACAACATACACTCACTGGCCACTTTATTAGGTACACCTGTCCAACTGTGTGTTAAGACTTAATTTCTAATCAGCCAATCACATGGCGGCAACTCAGTGCATTTAGGCATGTAGACATGGTCAAGACAATCTCCTGCAGTTCAAACCGAGCATCAGTATGGGGAAGAAATGTGATTTGAGTGCCTTTGAACGTGGCATGATTGTTGGTGCCAGAAGGGCTGGTCTGAGAATTTCAGAAACTGCTGATCTACTGGGATTTTCACGCACAACCATCTCTAGGGTTTACAGAGAATGGTCCGAAAAAGAAAAAAAATCCAGTGAGCGGCAGTTCTGTGGCCGGAAATGCCATGTTGATGCCAGAGGTCAGAGGAGAATGGGCAGACTGGTTCGAGCTGATAGAAAGGCAACAGTGACTCAAATTGCCACCCGTTACAACCAAGGTAGGCAGAAGAGCATCTCTGAACGCACAGTGCGTCGAACTTTGAGGCAGATGGGCTACAGCAGCAGAAGACCACACTGGGTACCACTCCTCTCAGCTAAGAACAGGAAACTGAGGCTACAATTTGCACAAGCTCATCGAAATTGGACAGTAGAAGATTGGAAAAACGTTGCCTGGTCTGATGAGTCTCGATTTCTGCTGCGACATTCGGATGGTAGGGTCAGAATTTGGCGTAAACAACATGAAAGCATGGATCCATCCTGCCTTGTATCAACGGTTCAGGCTGGTGGTGGTGGTGTCATGGTGTGTGGAATTTTTTCTGGGCACTCTTTGGGCCCCTTGGTACCAATTGAGCATCGTTGCAACGCCACAGCCTACCTGAGTATTGTTGCTGACCATGTCCATCCCTTTATGACCACAATGTACCCAACATCTGATGGCTACTTTCAGCAGGATAATGCGCCATGTCATAAAGCTCGAATCATCTCAGATTGGTTTCTTGAACATGACAATGAGTTTACTGTACTCAAATGGCCTCCTCAGTCACCAGATCTCAATCCAATAGAGTATCTTTGGGATGTGGTGGAACGGGAGATTCGCATCAGGGATGTGCAGCCGACAAATCTGCGCCAACTGTGTGATGCCATCATGTCAATATGGTCCAAAATCTCTGAGGAATGCTTCCAGCACCTTGTTGAATCTCTGCCACGAAGAATTGAGGCAGTTCTGAAGGCAAAAGGGGGTCCAACCCCTTACTAGCATGGTGTACCTAATAAAGTGGCCAGTGAGTGTATATACTACATGTAGCATACATACTACATACATGCTACATACTACATGCATACTACATATATCCTACATGCATGCAACATATTTACTACATGTAACATACATACTACATGTAACCTACATACTACATACATGCTACATGCATACTACATACATATATACTACATGCATCATATATACTACATGCATACTACATATATACTATATATACTACATGCAACATGCATACTACATATATACTATATATACACTACATGTAACATACATACTACATATATACTACATACATGCAACATACACACTACATGCTTCATACATGCAAAATACATACATGCAACATACATACTACATATATACTACATGCATGCAACATACATATATACAATACATACATATAGACATACAGTACATATAACAGAGTACATACTTACCGTCACTTGTCACTTTGATCCCCGAAGCCATTGTCACCTAAGGGATAAATATCAAAATAAAAAAACACCAATATACTTACCCCGATCCGCAGAAGTCCACGAGGGTCCCACGTCCATCTTGCGTGGAGAACAGCAGCATCAGCTGATGCTACCGTTCTCTACCAGCTCCAGGAATACGACGGAAGGTAGGTATCCTTCCGCACTGTATTCCTCCACCACTGTAAAAAAAAAAAAAGTCCCTAGTCTCACTTTATGCCATTGCTGCGTGGGAAATACCCGATATTTTTTTAGATCGGCCGATACCATCCGATACGATACTTTTAAGTATCGGACGGTATCGCTCAACACTACCCATGACAACTATGTCATATTTTTTGGAGAACTTGGCCATTTGATGCATAAAGAGTTCATCCATATCTTCAGCTTGCACAGGCGGCCTGTAGTAAATGCCTACAATGGTGTCCTTTCCATTGTTCTGTCCTTGTATTCTTACCCAGTTTCCACAGAACTCCCAGTCTCTGAAGCTTCAATCTCTGTGCAGATATACGCGTTTCTAACATACAATATACATAGTTTCTTATTGTTATACTTATTGTTTCTAACATACAACATACATATTTGGTATATTGAATATGTTAATTTTTTTCTTTACTCAGCTGCTCATATTGGAGTTGGAATTAGTGGAATGGAAGGAACACAAGCTGTCCAAGCCAGTGACTATGCTTTGGCCCAGTTTTCCTACCTTCAACGCCTTCTTCTTATCCATGGGCGCTGGTCTTATTTGCGAATATCAAAGTTCCTGCGATATTTCTTCTACAAAACATCAGCTAGTGTTATCTGTCATGCGTGGTTTGCTTGCTTTAATGGATTCAGCGCTCTGGTTTGTATTAAAATATAACCAAATTTTATATTCCAAGTGGTATGTTTTATAGTGAAGACTTAAATATTTCTAACTAAATATACTAGTTTATTTATATGTATAAATGTTGATTGTTGAGGCTCCAGAGCTAAAACCTCAGCTGATCACTAGAGGAACACATTTTGCTATATTAACATGCTACTAGAGTGACATAGGCAGCTAAGTACCATATATACTCGTGTATAAGCCAAGGTTTTCAGCACATTTTTTGTGCTGAAAACACCACCCTGATACATGCGTTAATTGTCCCAGAAATACGGCCGGGGAGCAGGGGGTCGGTGGGTCAGCAGGAGCTGGCGGCTGTGGCTAAAGCCTGTGCATCTACTAAAGAGATGTGTTGCTATCAGTATGTTAAGAGTGGGAGAAGAGGGTTGCATTGACAATCCAACACAATGGTCAGCACTTTGAACACATTTTATAAGTGGTGATAAACTTGTAAATAACTCATGAAAGAATAAAGTTATGTTAAAACCAAGAACACCATTGTTTTTCTTGTGAAATTCTCAATAAGATTGATGTGTCACATGACCCTCGTGCCATTGAAAAAAAATAAAGTTGGATCCAAAACGGCCAACTTCAAAATGGCCACCATGGTCACCACCCATCTTGAAAAGTTCCCCCCCTCCCATATACTAATGTGCCACAAACAGGAAGTTGATATCACCAACCATTCCCATTTAATTTAGGTGTATTCATGTAAATGGCCCACCATGTATATTCATTTCTCTGTAATAGTGACAGTGACAGCCACAGCCGCTGGCTTCCAGCACACACTGCATCTAGTTCGTTCCACCGCCAGCAGCTCTTCCGGTCGAGCGATTACATGGCCCCACTCATTAGGGTAATGAAAATAAATGCCACTCCACTCCCATAGGCGTGGAGTGAATATTCATTACCTTAATGAGTGGGGCCTCGTGAAAGCTCGGCAGGAAGTGCTGCTGCCAACGGAACAAATGAGATTCAGCAAGGGCGTGCATACAAGGCTAGGGGATAAGGAGCCATGCATACAATGACAGCGACGGGGGAGCCAATTTATACAGGGACTCGGGAGCCATGCATACCAGGATAGGGATGAGGGGACAATGCATACCCGGCTTATACTCGAGTCAGTAAGATTACACAGTTTTTCATGGCAAAATTAGGTGCCTCGGTTTATACTCGGATCGACTTATACGCAAATATATACGGTATATTATTAATGATGCAATTTTGCCAAACAGGACACACTCCCGAACCAGGTAAGGCATGAAGAAAAGAGGTTACAACTCTGTTTGCAATATGTTGTATGAAGTAAATGGATGGACAGTCATACTCAGAAAATAATCTTTGCAAAAAAGTCTTTGAAAAATTTTTTTTTTATGATTTTTAATTCATGTGAGATTTTTCCAATAGATCAAATAATAAAACACCGCAAACAAAAAAGAAATATTCCAAAGGTGAGTATTATATGGTTACGTTTCGACCTAATCCTAGGTCTTTCTCAAACCATACTGCAAGAGAAAATGTAGAAAATAATTGCAACACTGAACTAAAGTAGGTGAACAAAGTATCAGAAACAACTGGAGATATAATTAATTATATACATAAAAAATAGTAAAAAAAAGGGTTAAAAGAAGGGGGGGAGGGGAAGGGGGATGGGGTTTGTTGAAGAGACCCAATATATACAGCACATGTTCGGGTATACAGAAAAAAAGGACAACATAGGGATCTATAAAATACCCAAGAAAATGCCCAGTTGATCAGGGGGACAGAAAATGGAGGGTGACACAGGCTATTGGCAAAAGTTAATATATATAAGACATTATGCTTCATAAATAATATGACAGGGGGGTGGTGGAGGCAGGCGGCAAACACAGAAAAGTATGGCAGGCATAGTCTGTACTGACCTCAATAGAAGATTCAGGCTGTGTGCATATGCTGCGGATTTTGCTGCGGTTCCGCAGCGGTTTCGGCCGCTGCGGAAACGCAGCAGTTATAGAATCATAGAATCATAGAATAGTAGAGTTGGAAGGGACCTCCTGGGCCATCTGGTCCAACCCCCTGCTCAAAGCAGGATTTGCTAAATCATCCCAGTCAGATGTCTGTCCAGCCTCTGTTTGAAGACTTCCATTGAAGGAGAACTCACCACTTCTCGTGGCAGCCTGTTCCACTCATTGATCACTCTAACTGTCAAAAAGTTTTTTTCTAATATCTAATCTGTGTCTCCTCCCATTCAGTTTCATCCCATTGCTTCTAGTCTTTCCTTGTGCAAATGAGAATAAAGTTGATCCTTCAACAATGTGACAGCCCTTTAGATATTTGTAGACAGCTATTAAGTCTCCTCTCAGTCTTCTCTTTTGCAAACTAAACATTCCCAAATCCTGCAACCTTTCCTCATAAGACAGGGTTTGCAGACCGGTCACCATTCTGGTCGCTCTTTTCTGAACTTGCTCCAGTTTGTTGATGTCTTTTTTAAAATGTGGTGCCCAAAACTGGACACAATATTCCAGATGAGGTCTGACCAAAGAGGAGTAGAGGGAAATAATGACTTCACGTGATCTAGACTGTATGCTTCTGTTAATACATCTTAGAATTGCATTTGCCTTTTTTGCTGCTGCATCACACTGTTGACTCATATTCAGTCTGTTATCTATTAGTATACCCAAGTCTTTTTCACATGTGCTGTCACTTAGCCCTATTCCTCCCATTCTATATATGCTTTTTTCATTTTTATTGCCCAGATGTAGTACTTTGCATTTCTCCCTGTTAAAAACCATTCTGTTAGTTGCTGCCCACTTCTCCAGTTTATTTAAATCTTTTTGAATCCTCTCTCTCTCTCTTCTCTAGTATTAGCTATCCCTCCTAGCTTTGTGTCATCAGCAAATTTAATCAGTTTACCCTCAATTCCTTCATCTAAATCGTTGATAAAGATATTGAACAATACAGGGCCCAGGACAGAGCCCTGTGGTACCCCACTTGAGACATTCTTCCAACTGGATGTGCAGCCATTTACGACCACTCTTTGGGTCCGATCACTAAGCCAGTTATGAATCCACCTAACAGTTGCCTTGTCCATTCCATACTTAGTCATTTTTTCAATAAGGATTGTATGAGAGACTTTGTCAAATGCTTTGCTGAAGTCAAGATATACTATATCTACAGCATTTCCTTGATCCACCCAATCAGTGATACCATCATAGAAGGAAATTAAGTTAGTCTGACATGACTTATTAGTTACAAACCCATGCTGACTCTGTTTAATCACTTCATTCTTATCCAGGTATTGACATACATGTTGTTTAATAATTTGTTCAAAGATCTTTCCTGGTATAGAAGTCAGACTCACCGGCCTATAGTTGCCTGGGTCCACCTTCTTCCCCTTTTTGAAGATAGGAACAACATTTGCTCTTCTCCAGTCTTCTGGGACTTCTGTTCTCCAAGAATTTTCAAAGATTATGGAGAGGGGTTCGAAAATTTCTTCTGCTATCTCCTTCAGTACTCTGGGGTGTAATTCATCTGGACCTGGAGACTTGAATTCATTTAGGTTAGCTAAGTGTTTCCTCACTATCTTTCTGTTTATAGATATCCTGGATTCTTCCATTCCCTTAATAGGACAGTGAATAACAGTTGATGTTACATTTCCTTTCTGAGAGAAAACAGATGCAAAATAGGAATTTAAAAGTTCAGCCTTCTCAACATCCTGTCTTACCATTTCATCATTTTCATCCTGTAAAAATCCTATAGCATCTTTGACTTTTCTTTTACTTTTGACATATCCCCAAAATCCTTTATTATTGCTTTTGACATCTCTTGCAAGCCTCAATTCATTTTCAGCTTTAGTTAATCTGATTTGTGCCCTGCAGGTTCTGCAGACAGCATTATATTCTTCTTTAGATATGCCTCCCTCTTTCCATTTTATAAACATTTTTTTCTTCCTTTTTAGCATGTGCTTAAGTTCTGTGTTCATCCATCCTGGTTTCCTTAAATGCTTCCTATTCTTCCCTCTTTTCGGAATTGTTAACAACTGTGCTTTGAGAATTTCATTTTTCAAGATTTCCCATCCTTCCTGGACATTTTTGTCTTTAAGGATATCCAGCCATTGGATCCCTCCAGTTTTTGCTGCGGTGTACAGTACCATTATTCTCTATGGGAATCAAAAACCGCAATGCAGACGGTGCGGAATTTTCCGCGGTTTTCAATCCGCAGAAAGATTTGACATGTCAATTCTTTCTGCGGATTCCGCTGCGGTTTGCCATCTCCTCCATTGAGGAGATGAAAAACCGCAGAGCAATCCACAGGTAAAACCGCAGGTATTTTGACCTGCGGTTTCACCTGCGGATTTTACAAAATCCGCGCGGATGAATCCGCACCTAATCAGCAGCATGTGCACACAGCCTTAAGGTAAACAGCAGGGAGATTAATTGCAAAGTCCCAGTTAGGGGCTGTGGAGGAAAATAAAGGTGATGAGGTAAAGGGAATAGAGGGAGATTCCTGTGAGGCCACATGCACACATTGAGTATTTGGTCAGTATTTTACCTCAGTATCTGTAAGCCAAAACCAGGAGTGGAGCAATCAGAGGAAAAGTATAGTAGAAACACGTCACCACTTCTGGATTTTTCATGTACTCCTAGTTTTGGCTTACAGATACTGAAGTAAAGAAAAACTCACCAAATGCTCAATGTGATCATGTGGTGCACGTTAAGTATTTGGTGCAAAAATTTCTGCACTATTTCTGCATCTCTTGGCAGGACAAGCGCAGCGTAAAATATGCACATTTTTGCCATGTTTTTATTGTGTTTCTGTTGAATTTTTGCATGCGTTTTTGTTGCAAATTTCTCATGAATCATTAGTATGGGTAAAAACTGCAGTAAAAAACACTGAAAGAATTGACATGCTGCAGATTTAAATCTGCAAGTCAAAAATAAGCGAAGTGTGCTTGAGACTTCAGGATTCTTAGTCATTTTGCTGGCATCAGGAAATCCTTCAGGTTTTTTGGAAAAAAATGCACAAATAAAACACGTCAAAATACAATGTTTGCACAGACCCTTAGGATATCAGATGTTGCTTTGTTGCTGCTTTTTTTTAAGTCATAACCTGGTAGTAAAAAAAAAAAGAAGATGCGGCTGTGTTTTTTGCTGTGTTTTTCAGGATACCAAAGTTCAGCTTTGCTTCAACCTTGCAAGCATGAACAATAAAAGGTGTTAGGCAACCAATGCAAGATGTCTGTGAAACCATAAAACATTTTTTATGTATAAACAGCAGCGGGAAGTTGAGTTAGCAGGGCATGGTTTACTTAATACATTGGTAGGGGATTGAGTTGAATCATAGAATCGTAGAGTTGGAAGGGACCTCCTGGGCCATCTGGTCCAACCCCCTGCTCAAAGCAGGATTCGCTAAATCATCCCAGTCAGATGTCTGTCCAGCCTCTGTTTGAAGACTTCCATTGAAGGAGAACTCACCAGTTCTTGTGGCAGCTTGTTCCACTCATTGATCACTCTGTCAAAAAGTTTTTTCTAATATCTAATCTGTGTCTCCTCCCATTCAGTTTCATCCCATTGCTTCTAGTCTTTCCTTGTGCAAATGAGAATAAAGTTGATCCTTCTACAATGTGACAGCCCTTTAGATATTTGTAGACAGCTATTAAGTCTCCTCTTAGTCTTCTCTTTTGCAAACTAAACATTCCCAAATCCTGCAACCTTTCCTCATAAGACAGGGTTTGCAGACCGGTCACCATTCTGGTCGCTCTTTTCTGAACTTGCTCCAGTTTGTTGATGTCTTTTTTAAAATGTGGTGCCCAAAACTGGACACAATATTCCAGATGAGGTCTGACCAAAGAGGAGTAGAGTGAAATAATGACTTCACGTGATCTAGACTGTATGCTTCTGTTAATACATCCTAGAATTGCATTTGCCTTTTTTGCTGCTGCATCACACTGTTGACTCATTTTCAGTCTGTGATCTATTAGTATACCCAAGTCTTTTTCACATGTGCTGTTGCTTAGCCCTATTCCTCCCATTCTGTATATGCTTTTTCATTTTTATTGCCCAGATGTAGTACTTTGCATTTTTCCCTGTTAAAAACCATTCTGTTAGTTGCTGCCCACGTCTCCAGTTTATTTATATCTTTTTGAATCCTCTCTCTCTCTTCACTAGTATTAGCTATCCCTCCTAGCTTTGTGTCATCAGCAAATTTAATCAGTTTACCCTCAATTCCTTCATCTAAATCGTTGATAAAGATGTTGAATAATACAGGGCCTAGGACAGAGCCCTGTGGTACCCCACTTGAGACATTCTTCCAACTGGATGTGCAGCCATTTACGACCACTCTTTGGGTCCGATCACTAAGCCAGTTATGAATCCACCTAACAGTTGCCTTGTCCATTCCATACTTAGTCATTTTTTCAATAAGGATTGCATGAGATACTTTGTCAAATGCTTTGCTAAAGTCAAGATATACTATATCTACAGCATTTCCTTGATCCACCCAATCAGTGATTGGGTGGATCACTGATTGTGATGTGTAGATTCACACGAGTAGAGCGTTAAGTAGGTAACGCATTGTTTACTTTCACACATATCACTAATTTAACCCCTTTAACGACCGCCGATACGCCTTTTAACAGCGGCAGTTAAGGATACTTAAACCACAGTTTAATGGCGCAGAGGAAAAAGTGTATAGCGCCCCCCAGAGTTGGAATTTCTTCAGGGTCTCGGCTGCTGGGCGTAGCCGAGACCCCAAAGAACATGATTCGGGTCGGTTTTTACTGGTCCCGGTGTTGAAATGGCCGTTATTATTGGTATAACGGTGACCGCCAAAAAAAAAAAAAAAAAAAAAAGGCAGATTTCTCATTTAATTTCTCTCTCCTCTGATGTGATCGCACATCAGAGGAGAGAGAAATAGGGTCCCCAATCCACCCCCGGTACCTCCTGGTGTCCCTGGGCCCTCCAGCTCCCCCCCCCACAACCACCAGCGTCTTCTTCCAGTTAGAAAATGGCGGGCACATTCACAGTGCACCCTCCGGGATCTGCCGGCTGGCACCAATAGGAGATTTTTCCTATTGGTTCATTTTGATCACTGTGATCGCCCCTATCACAGTGATCAAAATAAAAAAAAAATAAATCATACCCCCCTTTATCAAGCCCATAGTTATGGAAAAAATAATAAAATTAAAAAAAGTATTTATTTCCGTTTTCCCATTAGAGTTAGAGTTGGGCTAAAGTGAGTTGGACTAAAGTCAGGTTAGGGTTGGGGCTAAAGTTAGGTTTGGGACTAGAGTTGGGGTTAGGGTTTGGATTAAGGTTAGGGTTGGGATTAAGGTTAGGGTTTAGCGAAACACTTGGGGATTCAAAGTGCTCACCACACATCTAGATAAGTTCCTTGGGTTGTCTAGTTTCTAAAATGGGGCCACTTGTGGGGGGGTTTCCACTGTTTAGGCACATCAGGGGCTCTCCAAATGCAACATGGCGTCCGATCTCAGTTTCAGCGAATTCTGCATTGAAAAAGTCAAACGGCGCTCCTTTCTTTCTGAGCTCTGTCATGCGCACAAACAGTCATTTACCCCCACATATTGGTTATCAGCATATTTAGGAGAAATTGCACAACAAATTTTGTGGTTCATTTTCTCTTTTTATACTTGTGAAAATAAAAAAATTGGTTCTGAAGTAAAATGTTTGAAAAAAGTTAAATGTTCATTTTTTCCTTTCACATTGCTTCAGTTCCTGTGAAGCACATAAAAGGTTAATTAACTTCCTGAATGTGGTTTTGAGCACCTCGAGTGGTGCAGTTTTTAGAATGGTGTCACTTTTGGGTATTTTCTATCATGTACGCCCCTCAAAGTGACTTTAAATGTGATGTGGTCCCTAAAAAAATGGTTTTGTAAATTTTGTTGTAAAAATGAGAAATCGCTGGTCAACTTTTAACCCTTATAAATTACTAACAAAAAAAATTTGTTTCCAAAATTGTGCTGATGTAAAGTAGACATGTGGGAAATGTTACTTATTAACTATTTTGTGGGAAATATCTCTAATTTAAGGGCATAAAAATTAAAAGTTTGAAAATTGTGAAATCTTAAAATTTTTTGCCATATTTCTGTTTTTTTCATAAATAAACGCAAGTCATATCGAAGAAATTTTACCACTAACATAAAGTAAAATATCTCATGAAAAAACAGTCACAGAATCAGCGGCATTTGTTAAAGCGTGCCAGAGTTATAACCTCATAAAGTAACAGTGGTCAGAATTGTACAAATTGGCTTGGTCATTAAGTAGCAAATTGGCTCTGTCACTAAGGGGTTAATTAAACTGTACTAATCCTAACAACTGCTCATGTGATGATACCAAGACAATTATGGTTTAACCCCTTAGTGACAGAGCCAATTTCTTACTTCATGACCAAGCCAATTTTTACAATTCTGACCACTATCACTTTATGAGGTAATAACTCTGGAATGCTTCAACAGATCCCACTGATTCTGAAAAAGTTTTTTCGTGACATATTGTACTTCATGTCAGTGGTAAAAGTTCTTTTATATGACTTGCGTTTAGAGTTAAGCGACTTTAGTCGGATCGGGTTTCATGAAACAAAACTTGTTTCAGATGAAACTGGTCCGACTAGGGCAAAAAAGTCGGAGTTTCGTCCGAAACCCGACCCCAATGCAAGTCAATGGGAAATAAAAGTCAGCATTGAGCGGATGACATTCATCCACTCAATGCCGACTTTTATTTCCCATTGACTTGCATTGGGGTCAGGTTTTGGACGAAACTACGACTTTTTTTGCCCTAGTCAGACCAGTTTCATCTGAAACAAATTTTGTTTCATGAAACCTAGCCCGCCTAAAGTCTATCAACTCTACTTGCGTTTATTTATGAAAAAAAAATGAAATATGTCAAACATTTTGAAAATTTAGCTATTTTCAAACTTTTAAATTTTGTGTCCTTTAATTAGAGAGTCATATCGCACAAAATAGTTAATAAATATCATTTCCCACATGTCTATTTTACATCAGCACAATTTTGTAAACATAATTTTTTTGTTAGGATATTATAATGGTTAAAAGTTGACCAGTGATTTCCCATTTTTCCAACAAAATTTACAAAACCATTTTTCTTAGGGACCACCTCATATTTGAAGTGAGTTTGGGGGGGGTCAATATGACAAAAAACACCCAAAAGTTATACCATTCTAAAAACTGCACCCCTCAAGGTGCGCAAAACCACATTCAAGAAGTTTATTAACCCTTCAGGTTCTTCATGAGAACTAAAGCAATGTGAAAGGAAAAAATGAACATTTTACTTTATTAACAAAAAATTTACTTTGGAACCAAACTTTTTGATTTTCACAAGAGTATCAGGAGAAAATGGACCACACAATACGTTGTGCAATTTCTCCTGAGTACGCCAATACCCCATATGTGGGGGAAAGTCACTGTTTGGGTGCATGGCAGGGCTCAGAAGGAAGAGAGCACCGTTTGATTTCAGTCAGGAAAAAAAAAAGCAAGTGTGTGCATGAAATTTCTAAAATCTCCTAGATTTTGCTGGTATTGTAGAAAGCAGCTTTTAACATCAAAACCATAATTTTATATAGAGCGGAGCCCCAATAACGAAAACAAATCAAAAAGAGAAAAAGACCCCTAAAATATAACTTTTAATAAGATCTACTAAAAAAGTCTAGAAGAAAAAAACTCTGTAAATATAAAATTAAAGAGGTGAGTCTGTACAAATGCATATCTCTACCTATCTGCGGAGTTGACACCCTAATATTTGTGATATGGCACCCCTGCTCAACGTTAGATCTCACTATGGACCCTGATACATACCTAATCTACAATTAGGCCGGAGAAATACAGACGAGTGCTATGCGAGAAAAAAAAAAAAAAAAATTGCATATCACTCGAATCAATGTTAATCTATGGGGCAGCTTCCATTTTTTCTTGCCCGTGTAATACATGGGAGAGTAATCGCAGCATGCTGCAATTTGCACCGTATTACGGCTGAGACTCACCAATGCAAGTCTATGGGTGCGAGAAAAAAACGGATTACACACTGACTACGTGTGTGATTTGCGTACGCATCGGTGACCCTTAGAAAACCGACAATTCAGTCCGCTATACTGTAAAATTGCACTGACAGCTTACAATAGAATGGATAGGATACATGTATACACATAGTATAGGTGTATATATATATATATATATATATGTCATTGACACACATATATTTATATTTCATAGAGATATAGATAGCAGAATAGGTGATAATTCAGTTGTCGGCTTCTGTAAAATCATTACAGAACCCGACAGGATATGAGACATAGTTTACATATTGTAAACCATTGCATATCCATTAGATTTATATATGTCCGTCACTAATAATGTTAGTAGTGTATGTGTGTAAAAAATTGGAGCTGTAGGTATTAAATTAAAGAGTTTAATCACGGAAAAAAATGGCGAGGGTTCCTGCGCAATTTTCTCTGCCAGAGAGGGAAAGCCAGTCACTGAGGGCGCAGATATTAATAGCCTAGAAAGGGACCATTGTTATTTCCCCCCCCCAACCCTGGCTAAAAAACATCTGTCCCCAGCCACCCCAAAAAAGGCGCATCTGTAAGATGCACCAATTACAGCACTTAGCCTCTCTTTTCCCATTGCCCTGGAAAGGATGGCATATGGGGTAATAAGAGGTTAATGTCACCTTGCTATTGTAAGGTGACATTAAGCCTGGCTAATAATGGAGAGGTGTCAATAAGACACCTATCCATTATTAATCCAATATTATGAAATGATTTAAAAAACACAAAAAATTGAATTATTAGCTATTCTGCTATCTAGCTCTGTATGAAATATAAAGATATATATATATATATATATATATATATATGTGTGTCTCACTGACATTTATTGATTTATATATGTTTTCATGAATATTTGAGGCCATGAATCCATTATATCTCCATTTTGCAAGCTGGCGAGAAAATCTCACCATTCGGATGACACACAGATGCTTAGATGCGAGAAAACCGCACCCTCCCATTGCACATGGATGACATACGGATCACTGTTCAGGGAACATTTCTGTGATTCTAGTCCGTGTAAAAGAGACCGATTTTTTAAACATGTGTGACTCCAGCCTTAAAGTGCAGCACAGGTAGTAAGAAAATAAATCCTGGATGTATACATAATATGTACATAAATTTAAAAATATAAAACAGACTGTACACCTCAAACCATTTTCATAAACAGATACACCTTCATGACTAGGCAAATTTTGCAATTCTGACCAGTGTCCCTGTATTTGGTAATAACTCTGAAAGGCTTAAACTGATCCCACTGAATCTGAGAGTGTTTTTTAGATACATGTGGTAAAATTTGTTAAATATAACTTGTGTTTATTTTTGAAAATATCAGAAGTTCAGAGAGTTATATCATACTTAGTTAATAAATAACATTTGACACATGTCTACTTTACCTCTACATCATTAAAAAAAACTTTTTTGTTAAGACATTAGAAGGGTTAAAAGTTGATCAGCAATTTCTAATTTTCCAACAAAGTTTACAAAACCATTTTTTAGGGATCACATCACAATTGAAGTGAACTTGGGGGGAACTATGACAAAAAATACCCCAAATTGACAGCATTCTAAAAACTGCATCCCTCAAAGTCCACAAAACCACATTCAAGAAGTTTACTAACTTTTGCGGCGCTTCACAGGAATTTTTGGAATGTGGAAGGAAAAAAATGTAACATTTTACTTTTTTTTTATAAATATTTTACTTTAGCCCAAACTTTATTTTTACAAGGGCAATAGGACAAAATAGAACCCAATTTGTTGGGCAATTTCTCCGGAGCACACCGATAGTCCATGTGTGGGTGCACAGCAGGACTCGGAAGGGAAGCAGCACTAATTTACTTTTTGAACGCAAAAATGGCTGAAATTGAGAGTGAATGCCATGTAAGAGCCATGAAAATAAACAATCACATTTTTCCAAGAAAAATGTTCTTTAAGCGCCAATTTTTTTATTTTCACAAGGGTAACAAGAGAAAATGCAATGTAAAATTGTTGTATGCAGATAACCCATATGTGAAGAAAAACTACTGTTTGGGCATACGGCAGGGCTCAGAAGGGAAGGAGCCCCATTTGACTTTTGGAAAGCAAAATTGTCTGGAATTATTAGCGGACTCCATGTCGCGCTTGGAGAGCCACTGATGTGCTTAAACAATGAAAACTTCCCACAAGTGACCCCATTTTGGAAACTACACCCCTCAAGTAACTTATCTAGATGTTTAGAGAACACTTTGAACTCCCATGTGCTTCACAAAAGCTTATAACATAGAGCCGTGAAAATAGAAACTAACATTTTTCCCACAAAAATGTTTTTCATCCCCAATTTTTTTTATTTTCACAAGGGTAACAGGAGAAAATGGAACCTAAAATTTGTTGTGCAATTTCTCCCGAGTACGCCAATACCTCCAAATGTGGGGGAAAACAACTGTTTGAGCACATAGCAGGGCTCGGAAGGGAAGGACTTTTTGACAGCAAAATAGGTTGGAATCAAGAGTGGACACCATGTTGCATTTGGAAAGCCCCTAATGTGCTTTAACAGTGGAAACCCCCACAAATGACCCCATTTTGGAAACTAGACACCTCAAGGAATGTATTTGTATGTGTGATGAGCATGCTGAACCCCCCCGGTGCTCCACAGAATTTTACAACTTTGAACTGTCAAAATGAAAAAAACATTTTAATGAGGATAGCAGAAGAAAATGGACCCCAAAATTTGTTGTGCATTTTTTCTGAGTACACCGATACCCCATATGTGGCCGAAAGCTACTTTTGAGGCACAGTGCAAAGCTCAGAAGGGAAGAAGTTTGGATCCACAGAAGCGCTGGAATAGGTGTGAAACGGCTTTTGTCCTCCTTCACTTTCCCGCTCCCCCTGCATGTTAAAGGATTGTCCCGCCACATGGAATAAATGACATTAACCTTTTTTAGGAAACAATGGTGAGTGCGGTTTCCTTTTTTCAATATTGAATGCACTTGGTCTTCAGCACATTTTTCATGCACCAACTAGCTCACTATCAGGTGGTATGCTTTGTACTAAGGACTGATTCAGACTGCAGTCAACAGTTTAGTACATTTCTTCAGCTTTTTCACTTTTTTCTAGAATAGATGGATTACATACAGTGTATACACATAGAATACATAGATATACAGATTTCAGTGACATATACGATCAGTACTGTGTGTGCAGCTTAGGGCCCCGTCACACATAGCGACTCACCAGCGATATCAACTTGTCAGGATCGCTGGTGAGTTGCTACATGATCGCTGGTGAGCTGTCAGACAGACAGCTTCACCAGCGATCAGCACCAGCGACGCCAAGTGCGCGGCGTCGCTGTGTACTTTAGTTACCAGCGCGCTGATGCAGGGAGCTGGTAACTAAGGTACACATCGGGATTCTAAGGGGCGTGCGTCACCGCCTGGTGCTTAGAAACTCTGCGTTTACCTTAGTTAACAGTGCGCTGATCGCTGGTCTCCCGCCTGTCACACGCAGCGATGCGTGCTGGCCAGCGGGAGACCAGGGATAAAAAAAATGTCCTGGCTATTCCAGGATGATCAGCGATAACCAGCAAGGGGGCCGGTCGCTGGTCAGTGTCACACACAGCGATCTCGCTGGTGAGATTGCTGTTGCGTCACAAAACTTGTGACGCAGCAGCGATGTCACTAGCGAGATCGGTATGTGTGACAGGGGCTTCCAAAGTGGGACCCTAGGCAAAGTTTAAAATGGGGCCCCAAATGCTAACATATTGCACATCACACAAAACATTTCGGTTGTAGTTAGATACGCTGAGTTCAGGCCGCTAAATGAGTGATCAACAATATTGAAGTCGTTCAACATTTGTACAATGCAGCCCCCCGTAGAATACAATGTAGCCTCCTCACATAGTATAATGTAGCCCCCTCAGAGTATGATGCAATCACCCCCCATAGAATATAATACAGCCCCCCCATAGAATATAATGTAGTCCCCATATTATATAACATAGTCGCATAGTATATACAGCCCAGCTCCACATGGTATATACAGCCCAGCCGCACATGGTATATACAGCCCAGCCACACATGGCATACCCCTCCCCCCCTCCGAGTCTGTCCTCACAGTCCAGCACACACAGCGATATGTTAAAAAAAACAAAAACACACTCCTCACCTTCTCCTCGTGCTTGCGCTGCTCCCACTCCAGCCTACTGCTCTGCCTCTGACAGAGCAGGTACGCATCAGAGGCAGAGCGGGGAATGATAGGAGAGGGAGCGTCGGCTGACGCTCTCTCCTCCATCATTGCTTTGAACTGTACCGGCAGTCGCCAGTACAGTTCAATGTGGTGGTGGGGGGGGGAGTCGGCGCCGGGGGCCTCCCCTGGGGGAGCGGGGGCCCTAGGCAGCTGCCTAGTCTGCCTGCCCCTAACGCCGGCCCTGAGCTTACTGTACATGTATTCAATTATTAAAGATTATTTTTCTGAAAAAAATGGCAAGGGCTCCAGTGTAATTTTTTTAACCAGCAGAGGGAAAACTGATGGCTGGAGGCAGATGTTTATAGCCTGGGAAGGGGGTAATACCCAATGGAGCTTCCCAGGCTATTAATATCAGTGCACAGATGTATACTTAACCTTTACTGGCTATTAAAGTGTGGCACCACCCAAAAATCATGTAGGATCCCCCTATAATTAATAACCAACAAAGGCTAGGCAGACAGCTACAGGCTGATATTAATAGTCTAGGAGGGGCCATGGATATTGCGCCCCAGGCTAAAAACATCAGCTCTGTAACATGCGCCAATTCTGGCACTTAGCCTCGCTTTTCCCACTTACCCTGTAGCAGTAAGTGGGATTATAGTTGAGGGGGTTGATGTCACCTTTGTATTGTCAGGTGACATCAAGCCCCGAGGTTAGTAATGTAAAGGCATCTATACAACATCCCAATTACTAACCCCATAGTCCTTTAATTGAAATAAATACACAGACTCCTTTAATAAATCTTAATTCCACAGACGCCATTGTCTCCTGCAAGAGAATTAAAATAAAAAACAATATAGTTCACCTTTACGCAAAGATAATAATCCATTTGTCCTTGGCAGGTCTAGCTCTGCTACATCTAGATGGCAGGCTGCATGGTTGCATGATGCGACCAAACAGTCTGTCAACCAGCAGACACACTGAGCAGCGTCTGCTACTGCTGTCCAGTATCTCGCTGTGAACACGTAGGAACTGTCTGACATCAAGCGCGAGCGTGAGAAAGTTTTCATGCTTCCGATGCCATCAGACAGGTAATGGGTGTTCACAGCCAATGAACAATGTCATATTGTGACAAAGTTACTGGCGAAGTGCTGCAGGAGAGATACATTTCACTGAGACTGTTAGCTTCAGTGATTTGAAACCCAGATGTTTTGCTCCAGTTCACTATGTGTTGAGAGGAGTTAATTGGCCATTTTAAGGGCTTGGTTTTTGTGGTCAACCATAGAGCGGGTAGGAGGATGTCCACTTTATCTCCAGCTCAGGGTATGCTCTGGGGTTTAAAAAGTTGGCCTCCTGAGACATTCAGTTTTCAGTGGGTCTGGATCCCCACTCCAGAGAAGTGGTTTTGTGTTAAACTGTACTGAACCTGGCTGTTATATCCTGAGTGGGAGGATCCCCAGAGCTGCAGAGACTGTATACCATTTTGTTTTCCTGTTTTGCCCAAAGAGCTGTGTTTATTTTTTACATTGTGTTGGTTTATGACACTAGTATAATAAACCAGCAGAAGATTTAAAGAGACAGTGTACCTGTGTCTACTTTTGTGTGCAGCCGAGATGTAGATACAAACCTCCAGGGGAGGGGGATAAGGACCCTCCTGGGAGTGGAAGAGGGTGTGACAAAGCAAGGGGATAAAGGCTTCTGTAAGGACATGTGGTCACTCTCTGTTATGCTTGTTGTTCACTTTGAAAGTGGAGCTCGGTTGAGTAACATGCTTTTAAGGAACTAGTAACCAGCTGGCAGTCCATGCCCTCTGCAGTCCAGTGCATACATGGTTGAACATCAAACCCATAATTGACATGATCCATCTGCTCATATCTTTTGTACTTCACCCATATTTGCATATCTGACGGTTATATACCGCTCTGGCAAAAATTAAGAGACCACTGTACAGTTTTATAAAAATCAGCTTCTCTACATGTCTGACAGCCACTCCATTCCAGTGTCAGTTGAATTCCATCCAGAGTACACCTAATTCTACTTTATGTGCTTTTGATTAGGTGATTGCCTGATCCTAATCTTATTTCATGAAGGAAAGTATAAAAAAATCCTGCTGTGGTGTTCACAATCCTCTTGCAATAGGACAAACTGGATGGCAAAACAAGTACTAGTAATATCCCAAAAGTAATAAAAATAGCTTTTAACCATTCCAAAGGAGTTGAAAAGAATAGTCTTGAGTGAGGAAAAGAAGAGCTCAACTCTGGCTTTACTAGCAGAGGGATACAGTGAGCATCATGTTGCCTCCATCCTTAAAATTTCTAAGATGGCAGTCAATTACAACAAGGTCAAGCCGCAGATATTGGGGACAACAAAGCTACAGACAGGCAGAGGGCGAAAACGACTGTTCACTGACCGGGATGACCGTCATCTTATTCGAATGTCACTCAGCAACCGCAGGATGACGTCGAGTGACCTACAAAACGAATGGCAAATGGCAGCTGGGATGAAGTGCATGGCAAGAACAGTTCATAACAGGTTCCTACAGGCAGGGCTCAAATCATGTAAAGCTAGAAAAAAGCCTTTCATCAATGAGAAGCAAAGGAGAGCCAGGCTGAAGATTGCCAAGGACCATATGGATTGGACCATAGAGGATTGGAGTAAGGTAATCTTCTCTGATAGTCTAATTTTCAGCTTTGCCCAACACCTGGTCGTCTAGTGGTAAGACGGAGACCTGGAGAGGCGTACAAGCCACAGTGTCTTGCACCCACTGTGAAATTTGGTGGAGGATTGTTGATGATCTGGAGAGGCTTCAGCAAAGCTGGAATTGGGCCGGTTAATCTTTGCGAAGGATGTATGAATTAAGCCGCATACAAGGTTATCCTGGAAAAACAGGATCAGGCAATGTTCCCCAACTCTGAGGACTGTTTTTTTACAGCAGGACAATGTGCCTGCCACACAGCTAGGTCAATCAATGTGTGGATGAAGGATCACCACATCAAATGCCTGTCATGGCCAGCCCAATCTCCAGACCTGAACCCCATTGAAAACCTCTGGAATGTAATTAAGAGGAAGATGGATAGTCACAAGCCATCAAACAAAGAAGAACTGCTTACATCTTTGTACCAGGAGTGGCATATGGTCGCCCAAAAGCAGCGTGAAAGGCTGGCGGAAAGCATGCCAAGACGCATGAAAGCTGTCATTAACAATCATGGTTATTCCACAAAATATTGATTTCTGAACTCTTCCTGAGTTAAAATATTAGTATTGTTGTTTCCTAATTAGCATTATTTGAGGTCTGCAAACACTGCATTTTTTTGTTATTTTTGACGATTTCTCATTTTCTGAAAATAAATACAAGATTTATTGCTTGGAAATTCGAAGACATGTTGTCAGTAGTTTATAGAATAAAATAACATTTTGCTTAAATATATACCTACAAAGTGAAAAATCAGACAAACTGAACATTTTGCAGTGGTCCAGTGTGCCCTCAAGGCAATTAAATATATAATTTAACCTTTGACTGGTCTTTTATCTTGATCCACGAATCCACAACTTTCCATGCTACCAGAACTGCTTACTGGCTCAATATAATCTGGTTAATGGACCTAGTTTATATCTAACGAAAAACTGGTGACAGTCCTATTGGGCTGGCAGTGCTCTGTTTCACTGGTGCTAGTGAAAGGGGCCTCTCAGCCTGTCAGGGTTGTGAGTGAATGTGGTGCCACGTCAGCGACTGCATGGCCACATAATCTCACTCCCCATGCCTCCCCGGTCTCATGTGGACAGGGGGTGTCTGTGTAAAAACTGTACCAAGCTGACCTTGCCTGTGCCCAAGGGGTGCGGAACATCACGTTGGTGAAAGTGGGGAGAAAGCAGTATGTGATCCTTCTGACGTAATAGTGACATCAGGTGGGGTGGCGAGGTGTGAGTTCATCACAGGACACATACCCGTTTTTGTTTGCTTTCTATTCCAATTTTTGGAAGGCAGAATGAACAAAAAACAGCAATTCAGGATTTTTTTTAATGCCATTCTACGTGCGGTAATATTGAGAATGCAGCTTTTTTCTTTTGGTCAGTACAATTACAATGATACCACATTCATGTAATTTTTTATGTATTAGTTCTTTTACACTATAAAAACAAGTTTATAGAAAAAATAATTATTTTTGCATCTCTTTATTCTGAAAGCTATAACTTTCTTAGATATCCGCTGATGGAGCTGTATGGGGGCTTTTTTTTTTTGCAGGTTAAGATGTCGTTTTCAGCTGTGATGAGCAAAAAAGAATGTCAATTCATGAAATATACTAACACAACCACCAGAAATAAAGCTGGAGGAAAAAACGTTGCGTAGCCCAAAAAAATTTTTTAAAGATAAAAAAAATCTTTATTGATGAAATATAGTTAAAAAATATAATATATTAAATGCAAAAGCGAATCAAGCCTGCGGAACTCAAAAGAGTGCAAAACACCGGAATAAATCATGCAAATGAGTAATGGCAAAGAAGCACTCCTGCAGTTCAAGCCAGAAAAGCAAAAATGTTTTTTAGAAAAATGTTTAAATAATGAAATTAATGAATACACATAATATCCACATATTAAAGTGCATAGTGAAAAAAAAAATAATTTAAACAGTGAAAAAAAATATTAAATCTCACATAATGAAAAAATTATAATTAGAACAGATATCTGGCACCTGAAACACAGATTATAACATGTGTAGGTTAATCCAAAATGCTGCAGAGCCATCAATGAATTCTAGGTAAAGGATATATCTCCTACAAAAGAGTGCTTGCGTGCACATAAATAACAATAATAAGATACCATAAACAAAAAAGAAATGAAAAAGCAGCAACCAAAAAATATATTGCAAATGAATGTGTATCTGAAATGAAGTGCCTGCGTGCACATAAGTATAATACCCTCTGTCAAATGAAGATCACAAGAAGAAAAAAAAAGCTGCATTACACTAATATTTTTTTCTTTTAAGGGTGCTTTTAAGGTAAAAAATGCGCACATGCACATAAAACAATGGTGCTTAAACTATGAGGCAAAAAGAGATTAGCAGCAATAAAGTGCGGTTATACCTGAAAGTGCTTCAATGCAGGAATGCCCGGTGTGCGCTCCAACCACGACAGCGCCATTTCGCTGAATGCTTCCTCTATGGGGGCTTAGATGACATGGCCACGGTAGTGCTTTTTATACCAAATGACAGGAAGTCACGTCATAATCAGGGAACAAATTGGCACTTCCCCATTGCTCTGGTCAGACCCAGGTGTTAATGAAAGACTTCAGGCACCTGCACTGTCTGCACAGGACCATATGACTGGGTGACCTCAGAGCGGGGAAGTGTGCAGTCCATGAAATGAATTGTATAAAGGGAATATAAATGCCGTAATTGTGAACACAAAAAAGCTCGTGAAATTAAATATGAAGCCTTGTGAATCTAAAGATTATCATTGTAAAGAGGATTATACATTAATGGTGAAAAGATTTTTTTCTTCTAAATCTAGAAGTGTATATAGCCAAAGAAAATAATATTGCTGTAATATAATAATATATATAGATACAAATATGAAACAAATCATACATTATTAAAATCATACATACAGTCATATGTTAAAGTTTGGGCACCCCTATTAATGTTAGCCTTTTTTCTTTATAACAATTTTGGTTTTTGCAACAGCTATTTCAGTTTCATATATCTAATAACTGATGGACTCAGTTATATTTCTGGATTCAAATGAGGTTTATTGTACTAACAGAAAATGTGCAATCTGCATTTAAACAAAATTTGACCGGTGCAAAAGTATGGGCACCTCAACATAAAAGTGACATTAATATTTCGTAGATCCTCCTTTTGCAAAAATAACAGCCTCTAGTTGCTTGCTGTAGCTGTTAACGAGTTCCTGGATGAAGGTATTTGTGACCATTCCTGTTTACAAAACAATTCCAGTTAAGTTTGATGGTCGCCGAGCATGGAAAGCCCGCTTCAAATCATCCCACAGATGTTCAATGATATTCAGGTCTGGGGACTGCGATGGCCATTCCAGAACATTGTAATTGTTCCTCTGCATGAATGCCTGAGTAGATTTGGAGCGGTGTTTTGGATCATTGTCTTGCTGAAATATCCATCCCCTGCATAACTTCAACTTCGTCACTGATTCTTGCACATTATTGTCAAGAATCTGCTGATACTGAGTTGAATCCATGCGACCCTCAACTTTAACAAGATTCCCGCTGCCCGCATTGGCCACACAGCACCAAAGCATGATGGAACCTCCACCAAATTTTACTCTGGGTAGCAAGTGTTTTTCTTGGAATGCTGTGTTTTTTAGCCTCCATGCATAACGCCTCTTTGTATGACCAAACAACTCAATCTTTGTTTCATCAGTCCACAGGACCTTCTTCCAAAATGTAACTGGCTTGTCCAAATGTGCTTTTGCATACCTCAGGCGACTCTGTTTGTGGCGTGCTTGCAGAAACGGCTTCTTTCGCATCACTCTCCATACAGCTTCTCCTTGTGCAAAGTGCGCTGTATTGTTGCCCGATGCACAGTGACACCATCTGCAGCAAGATGATGCTGCAGGTCTTTGGAGGTGGTCTGTGGATTGTCCTTGACTGTTCTCACCATTTTTCTTCTCTGCCTTTCTGATATTTTTCTTGGCCTGCCACTTCTGGGCTTAACAAGAACTGTACCTGTGTTCTTCCATTTCCTTACTATGTTCCTCACAGTGGAAACTGACAGGTTAAATCTCTGAGACAACTTTTTGTATCCTTCCCCTGAAAAGCTATGTTGAATAATCTTTGTTTTCAGATCATTTTAGAGATGTTTTGAGGAGCCCATGATGCCACTCTTCATAGGAGAATCAAATAGGAGAACTACTTGCAAGTGGCCACCTTAAATACCTTTTCTCATGATTTGATACACCTGGCTATGAAGTTCAAAGCTCAATGAGGTTACAAAACCAATTTAGTGCTTCAGGAAGTCAGTAAAAAGTAGTTAGGAGTGTTCAAATCAAGAAAATGATAAGGGTGCCCATACTTTTGCACCAGTCAAATTTTGTTTAAATGCAGATTGCACATTTTCTGTTAGTACAATAAACCTCATTTGAAATATAACTGAGTCCATCAGTTATTAGATATATGAAACTGAAATAGCTGTTGCAAAAAACAAAATTGTTATAAAGAAAAAAGGTTAACATTAATAGGGGTGCCCAAACTTTTACATATGACTGTATATTTATATATATATATACAAAAATAAATAATACATTCATATAATAATATAGTGAAAAAATACAAAAAATATGTATATTTGGGTGAAATCATAGCGACATATTGTTCTCTCTCTTCAAAGTGATGAAAACCGTCGTTATAAGATCAATAGTTCTTGAAGGAAAAAACACACCCAGAAAAAGCAATAAGGAACAAGAAGTACGGTGAAGCACTTAACCATAGATATATCTAAAAAAATTACAAAATAAATATTAATATATAGAACAGATAAAAACCATGTAAAAGACACAGGATGAATTTTCAAAAATTTCTTGAATTACTACAATAGTATAATTACAAAAAAATATAAATATCACAAAGATTATTAAATTATTGTAATAATAAAGTTACAAAAATTACAAATATTAATATTACAAAAATTACACAAATTATAAAATATTGATTACAGAAATGCAGTTACAAAAAAGCACTGAAACCTAGACTTTCATTTAAACCCTTTTTTTTTTAATTTATAGTCGTTCTCATTTTCATCTCGTTTTATCATACTTTTTGTTCGGCAGTATGATGAAAAATAAGTTTTTTGCCCTTTCTTTTAAAGTGTTCACTGAAGGGGTTAACTAGTGTGAAAGTTTTATAGGACGGATCGTTCGTTTTCGGCAATACCAAAAGCGTACTTTTTTGTTTGTTCTTTTTTACATAAAAATTCAAATTTATGAGTAAAATGCATATTTTTTATTATCTTGTGATCTTTCTCAAAATATCTACTATTTTTTCTTACTTTTTTTACTTAGTCCACTTTTATCAGTCTGATCGCAATTCTAAAGTATTGCAAAGCACGAGCATTACAATTCTTTAGAACTGTCACTTCTGCACTGACACAAAAGCTTGTTAGACCATGCTCTTAGCATGGTCTAACAAGCTTGCTAGCCTGGTGACCCGGGAGTGGTCATGATGACCTTGGGTCACCATGGCAATGATCAGGCCCACGCAATGATGTCGCAGGGCCACCAGTCGGAGGGAAAAAGGAGTCCCCTCCCTCTCCCTGCCTTCTAAATGCTGCAATTGAAATCAATCGCATCATTTTGAGGGTTAACCCCTTAATGACCGCTGGTACACCTTTTAACTGCTGCAGTTAAGGGTACTTATTCCTCAGCACCACTTTTTAATGGCTCTAATAAATAAGGCTGTAGCACCCCCCCAGCATCAGAAAATCTTCAGGATCTCGGCTAACTGGCTTAGCTGAAACACCAGAGAACATGATTCGAGTCAGTTTTTACCATCCCTAGTGTTTCCATCACCGTTATTCATTGATAAACGGCGACCGCAGAAAAAGTCCGATTTCCCAGTTATTTCTCTCTCCTCTGATATGATCAAACACATCAGAGGAGAGAGAAATGGGGTATCCCAAGCTCCCCCAGTACCTGCAGTGTTCCCCGGTCCCTCCGGATCTGTCCCCAGCCCTGGACGTCTTCATCTGGGAAGAAAATGGCTGGCGCATGCTGGCCGGAACCTGGCAACAATAGGGGATTTCTCCTATTGGTTGATTTTGATCACTGTGATAGACCCTATCTCAGTGATAAAAATGAACAAAATATTAAATCAAACCCCCCTTTATCACTCCCTTAGTTAGGTAAAAATAATAAAATTAAAAAATGCATTTATTTCCATTTTTCCATTAGGATTAGGGTTACGGTTGGGCTAGGGTTAGGGTTAGAGCTGGGGTTAGGTTTGGGCAAGGGTTAAGGTGGGGGTTAGAGCTAGGGTTGGGCAAGGGATAGGGCTGGGGCTAGGGCTGGGTTGTGTTGGGGCTACGGTTGGGGTTACGGTTGTGGTGTTGGGTTTGTAGTTGTGGTGTTGGGATTGCGGTTGTGGTGTTGGGGTTGTAGTTGTGGTGTGGGGATTGCGGTTGTGGTGTTGGGGTTACGGTTGTGTTGGGATTAAGGTTGTGTTGGGGTTATAGTTGGGGTGTTGGGGTTAGGGTGGTGTTAGAGTAGAGGTTAGGGTTGTGGTTAGGGTTTAGGGTTGGGATTAGGGTCAGGGGTAGGACTATTTTAGGGTTGGAGTTAGAATTGGGGGGTTTCCACTGTTTAGGTACATCAGTGGGTCTCCAATTGTGACATTGTGCCTGCCATTGATTCCAGTAAATTTTGGGTCGAAACTGTCAAATGGTGCTCCCTCCCTTCTGTGACTTGCCATGCACCCAAGTTAATTAAATTCACCGCACACTCAAACAGACTTTATGCAAATAGGTGGTCATTTAATTACATGTGGGAGCCAAACAGGAATATAGCACACAGTGGAAGCGATATAAATAAAAGACGTTTCGGCTCAGCCCGAGCCTTTATCATATTATCGCTTATTCCAATATTGGAGGTTTGTAAAGGGTGCAGAAGGAGAGGAGAATCTCTCAAGAAGGTGGCCACCTCTGACAGGAGCGGGAGTGCTTTCTTCTCTCAGCACACATCAGCCATTTATCTTGGTATTTCATCTTGAGAGATTCTCAGATACAGTTAATCATATATCATGATCTTAACAGACAATAAATAAAGGATTAAGTAAAAAAGGGGAGAAGCCAGCGCTGCTTGTGGTCAGAACACAATACATAAAGTGCATATGCACATATTAATTTCTAACTGTATTTCAAAATGAGACATTTAGCAAAAAATTCATCAATCATTTGAGCTACCCTGCCACGCCAAGGAAATCTCATATGGGGCAGGCCTACTCTATGTTTTTTATATTCGCTATGCCATTGTGGCCTCCTAAATGTATTAAAAGCAAGATCATATTAAATGCACACTATACCTGAAGCGTTTCTGAATCACTCCCATGGAGCCAGAAAAGGTGAGCGCAGATAAAGGCCAACCAGGTCCAGACAGACATTTCAGGTTTAACCTCCACTGTTGTGAATTCTCTGGATCTGATTTCTGGGTCGGGGCTCCCTCTGGTGGTTACTGCTGATAGTGGAGCTGGCCGGGTTGATAGAAGTCTGCTACCTGACGACGATGAATGGAAATCAGGTGTTACTGACTGGCAGGATATAAGTGAGCATGCTTCCCTCAGTTGCTGATGGTGATTGTTTCTTCCTGTGCATTTTTGAGGTCTGCTGTCTCCTGCCTGATCCTGCATTTTTCAGTTAAGTGATTCATTTGGTAATACTTTGCATCTGATCTGGTTTTGCCTTTTTCTGCTTTTTGCTTTGCTGTTAGGGTTCAGCGTGCTCACTGCTGGGGCAGCGCTGGACCCCACTCCATATGTTACAGCTTGTGTCAGTTTGTTCAGTCCCCTGTTATATTAGTCTCTTGTGCTTTGCTGCCAGTTCATACCAGAATGCTGATATAGTTGGTGGAGAGGTCGTGAGATCTCAGTGTTTTTTGTACATCAGACATGTTGGATTTTTTAGGGTTTTTGCGTGATTGCAGACAGTGTCTTTCCTGTCCTATCCTGTCTAGACAGTTTGGGCCCCATCATTTGCTCAGTCTTTTTTCTGCCTGTGCTTGTGTCTCATCTTGTCATACCGACAATATATGTTTGGGGGCTATCTATTCCTTTGGGGTTCTACTCCGGGGCAGTTTAGATTTCACCTTTCTGGCTTTAGGCTTAGTTAGCTCTCCGGCTGTGCCGAGGCGTCTAGGGCATCGTAGGTACGCCCCACGGCTACTGCTAGTTGTGTTGCTAGGATTAGGGGTCTGCAATCCGCTAAGTTACCAACCCTTCTGGTTTCCTGGTGGCCTAGCCTATTCCTGCCATCCTCCTCGGTGACCAGTTCATAACACTCCACACTCTCCTGACCAGCAATCACAGATGAAGGGTGATACAGGCCCAGACACAGGTGCACAATTAAATAGAGCCCTGGGGCAGGGCTGGGCTGCTGTGTGTGCACAGCAGCCTAGATCAATCATAATGAATACAGAAAAAATGGCGAACATAACCCAGAGCGCATGATATGTGCATGAGACATTTAGACATTCATCAATCATTTGAGCTACCCCGCCACGCCAAGGCAATCTCATATGGGGCAGTCCTACTCTACGTTTTTTATATTCGATGTGCCATTGCGGCCTCCTAAATGTATTAAAAGCAAGATCATATTAAATGCACACTATACCTGAAGCGTTTCTGAATCACTCCCTTGCAGCCAGAAAAGATGAACATAACCCAGCGCACACGGCAACCATGGTGGTCAGCCACAAACCAACATCAAGTAAAAAAGAGGAGAAGCCAGCGCTGCTTGTGGTCATAACGCAATACATAAAGTGCATATGCACATATTAATTTCTAACTGTATTTCAAAATGAGACATTTAGCAAAAAATTGTTCAATCATTTGAGCTACCCTGCCAAGCCAAGGTAATCTCATATGGAGCAGTCCTACTCTACATTTTTTATATTTGCTGTACCATTGCGGCCTTCTAAATGTATTAAATGCAAGATAGACCATATTAAAATCCAATCTATACATGAAGCGTTTCTGAATCACTCCCATGGAGCCAGAAAAGGTGAGTAGGCTGCAATGGCACAGCGAATATAAAAAACATAGAGTAGGACTGCCCCATATGAGATTGCCTTGGCATGGCGGGGTAGCTAAAATGATTGATGAATTTTTTGCTAAATGTCTCATTTTGAAATACAGTTAGAAATTAATATGTGCATATGCACTTTATGTATTGCATTCTGACCACAAGCAGCGCTGGCTTCTCCCCCTTTTTTACTTGATGTTGGTTTGTGGCTGACCATCACGGTTGCTATGCGCTCTGGGTTATGTTCGCCATTTTTTCTGTATTCATTATGATTGATCTAGGCTGCTGTGCACACACAGCAGCCCAGCCCTGCCCCAGGGCTCTATTTAATTGTGCACCTGTGTCTGGGCCTGTATCACCCTTCATCTTTGATTGCTGGTCAGGAGAGTGTGGAGGTTTAAACCTGAAATGTCTGTCTGGACCTGGTTGGCCTTTATCTGCGCTCATCTTTTCTGGCTGCATGGGAGTGATTCAGAAACGCTTCAGGTATAGTGTGCATTTAATATGATCTTGCTTTTAATACATTTAGGAGGCCGCAATGGCACATCGAATATAAAAAACGTAGAGTAGGACTGCCCCATATGAGATTGCCTTGGCGTGGTGAGGTAGCTCAAATGATTGATGAATTTTTTGCTAAATGTCTCATTTTGAAATATAGTTAGAAATTAATATGTGCATATGCACTTTATGTATTGTGTTCTGGCCACAAGCTTCAAAAAAAGAGTTGAAATTTTTTTCTTCATTACATTACTCACCCACAGCATATTTCTTGCACTGAGGTACATTTCTGTGCTATATAACACTCAAAAGAAGCGTTAATTTATTTTCTGGATTAAATTATTGCATTAAAAAAATTGTTCAGTTAAATTACTTAACCATACAGTATTCCATGGTCTGAGGTACATTTCTGTGATACATAACACTCCAAAAAAGCATTACAATTTTTCCTGTATTCAGTTAGTTATCCATACAGTGTAGCGTGCTTATTGTGCGACAAAGATGTCAGAACTATGTGAGACTCCCAAGGGAGTTACTAGAGGAATATTGGAGCCAGAGGAAACTGGTGTGATATCAGAAGTGGCAGGAGCCTGTGGTCCACATCCGTCTGTCTTCCTGGAACCACCAAGTCCCAAACTCAGGCCACAGCCTTGATCACTGGGGTTTTGTGAACTGCAGACGGAAGTGCTGGGATCCAGGAACTTGCGAGTGGACTACGGGACCTAGGGTGGTCAGAAGAGACAAGGAGAAGAGCCATGACCAGGGCTGGAGAAGTGCTATCGGGCCCGCTAGCCACAAGGTACCAACAGTTGGCATCCTGGGGGGTGGTCATAAAGTATGACCAGCATTGGAGAAGGGGGTCCTTTGAAGAGTTTGGGACCCATCATCAAATTTCATTCAGCCATCAGGCAGTAGAGATGGAACACTTGCCTCGAAGACTGCAAGATCTTCCAGCTGGAACCATGACTCAAAAAGGAGGGTCAACATCGCTGGTATGCAACAGGTTTGATCACAGAGGGAAGGAAGCAGTATGAATCCTTCTTGAGAAATGGATTGAGAGTGGCTCCTTGAGGTGGCTCGAGACTGGGCTACTACCACCCCCGAGAGATCGTAATGTCCTTCGGGTTCCCTACCTCGTTTGCATGAGCAGGTGACAAAAGGGGAAGTTGTCCATTTCTATATGTCCGGCACTCTAGCACTACCGGAAGAGAGGTCATTTACAGCCAAGGCACCTGGGAATTGGGCTCCAGGAAGAAGCTAGTGCGAAATGCACGTTGGGGTGGAGGAGGTCACGCCATTCAGTTTTATTGATGCCCGATTACACTAGATAAATAGCACTGGGTTCATTATATTTCTTCTGGCTACCCTGTTAATTTTGTAGTTTCTTTAGGATTGATATCCTTATTGATAAAGATATAATTTATATGGTGATACTGAGACTGCAGACACAATATACGGTAATCTAAATAAATTGTTTACCTTTATACTAATTATATGAATATTTATATTAGGATTGTGGTTATTTGTGTCAATAGTTGCTATTTTAGGGTTTAGTCTTGTATGATTTTGCTATTGGGTAATCAATTTACCTTAAGGACATCTTTATATTAATTTTTTTTTTCTCTACTTTGAATGGCATTTAAATAGCCTCCTGCTGGGCATTTTGTTATTTTAATTATATTTTAATATATATTAATAAAAGTATTATTTTAATGTATTTTTACTGGGTCTCTTTTTCGGCTACAATGTGATATAAGTCCAAATCTTTTTTCTTGATTTGCTATGAAGTGCCAGTTTGTTTATTGCATGGACTAATTTTGGTGTATCGATGTATGCCACAAGTACATTCACATGACTGCTTCTTTAAGTGTATAGGTTATATAAGTAGAATATAACTGTATTATTAATCTTCATGCTTTTTAAATTGATTATTAACAAGTTATGTTTTCTTCTCATCCCACAGACGGTTTTTGACAGCTGGTTTATAGCATTTTACTCAGTATTCTTCACTGCTTTTATAGCCCTGACCATGGGATTACTCGAACAAGTAAGAAAAAAAAAATTTTTTTTACTGCATGTATTTCTTAAAATCTAATTTATTAAGTGCGCTAGTGGATTTTTTTCACATTATTTGTACTGTGTATATACTGTAAAATTCAATGTTCTATTCATAGAATGCAGCAATGATGCAATGTTTATTCTGATATGGTATTAAAATAAAGGTGCACATTTATAAAGCAACATTTCGAAAAGTGTTTATTAAAAAAAAATACAAATTATAGTATGAAATATTACAAACTTGAACTAAATACAAATTATAGTATGAAATATTACAAACTTGAACTTCTTCATAGGTTTCCAAATGAAAATTGAACTAAGTAATACAATTAATTTTAAAAATGTATGTGGACTGATCTCATTCTACACGCATTATCTTGGGATTGGAGCTTTTGCTGATGAACACTAATGTTCTAGTATAACAGCGTTCTTCTCCTCTCTGTTTGTGACATCATCTGTTGCGTCCAATGTGATGGACAAGGGGTCTGGCTTAGTAAATGGACAGAACCAGACAACCTGCCAGTTTGTACTGATGTGCCATCATGGGTTCTATCTGTATGGTACAGTCAATGTTGAGTTGGTTAGCTAGTGTCAAGTGTTAGGAGGAAATGAAAAGTGAGGATAATTACCCTCGATACATGGACTTATAAAACTTTTATCATAATATCAGACAGGAAAAAGTTTAAAGAGCTTTATACTGCCATTCTAACATGAGTTTTCAAAGTGAGCACACCAGTCTCATCAGGTCCAAGACATTTATTTGATAATGTATCCAGTTTATCTTTTAAAATCTTGTGACAGATCAACCTTCATTGTTTTATAGTTGTTAAAGAAGACCTTTCACCCGTTCTAGCATGTTAAACTGACCAGATCAAAGAATATTGGCTGCAGAGCTCAGTAAACTGTAGTTTTTTATTCTCTCATGTGTCCACTCCATTGCAAAAGATTTTAGCATATGAAGTTTAGATTCTGATTTCCCCTTCAATCGAGTGGTAGTTAGCATAGATTCATCTTTTCGGATGTTTACTTTTCCCTTGCATACAAATACAGATTGTACCCCAATAAAAAGTTAGAGCACCCAAATCCTTTTGCTCTTCTCCTAAATGTAAGCAATGCATTTATCTTCCTAAGTTCCCATTGTCTCTCTTGTGCTGCAGATGGAAGAGGCAGTACACCTGAGAATACTACCTTGGAGGGCCTTTGTTTCAGATTGTAGCATATTTCTTAAAAATTATTCTAAGGATCCTCCTCCCACAAATTCTTTTGTCATTATTTCCCATGGACCATGACTGATGAGACATCGCCATCCCCCTGCTGTAATTTATCAACCCTTTCCACTATATGCAAAATTCTGGCAGCAGAAAGACAGCTAGCTGTTCTTTGGAGGTGGTCGTGGTAGCAAATTATTCTAGGCATTTTCCTTATTATAAAATTCTTTATAATAACCTCCAACTGTCTTCCAATACCTTCTTTACCATCTCCCAGCTGTTAGGAAGAGCAATATCCATTAGGTTTGCCATTCTTTAAACATACATCATCTCCCAATTTGGCAATTTTGCTTGGAAGTCCAGAAACAAGAGCACCATTCCTTTACTTCAACCTCTTTCCACTCCCTTTACATCAACCCAGCTACTTTCCTGTTCCTTTTGAACCACTTCTCTACCCTTCATGTCTACGCTGATAATTTTACCCTCAGTGTTGCATGTAGCTCTTCCAGATCTCTAATACGCATTTCCCGGTGCGCAGCAAGCTAATATCTGCCACAACTCCATACACCCTGGAAATTCTGATCCAGTTATATACATAGATAAGGCAGACTGTGCACTGAAGGAAAACTTTCATTTGCTCATTTGCCCTTCTAAGCATTTGATTCTTCCCTTTTCCATTAGGGCTATGACATCACATGATTAAACAATGACTAGCTGAATATTTCTAAGCTATATGTAGAAACAGGAGGTCAATTTTCCCTGCATGAGTCGTTGCAAAGTCCCTTCCAGGAGGAGGATTGAAGCCACTGGGCCAGGGGGTGAAGAGGGGAAAGAGTAATGCAGCAAAATTATTATTTATACATGGAGCAAGGAAAAGAGAAGAATGACTGGGTAGAAAGGCAAAATGAGCAATTGTAAGTTCCCAGTGTTATACAATATGATTGCAATATGTTAAGAGGATAAAAACTTTGATGGGAGGAGGAGTGCTTCTTTAAAACTGTCCATTGCGTGTTTTGTGTGAAATGATGTCCAATTTGCCTTTTTTTCCTCAGTTTTTATGTGTTATTCCAATGCACACAAAGGAAATAAACATGTGTATAACAAAACATATTCAATTGCAATAATTTTCTGGGAGAAATACTTTATTTTCTGGAACAATTTCAAGGGTGCCAACACTTTCAACCATGAGCGTATATTTACTATTGACATAAATGTATGATGCATTCAGAATATTACCAATAATATTTTGTTTATAGATGAACTAATAATTTTCTGCAGTATACTACACTTTGGATACTCCACACGTGCCTGAATACTTATGTCATCCAAGGATAGAAGTTGTTAAATACATTAATCCTTCCCTGTTCTATGCTGACAAGGAGAAACTACTAAATATTAATGCCCCTGGTTTTGCTAGTAACACGGCGAGTAATTAAAGGTTCTAAGCTTAGGCTCCGTTCACATCTATATTTTGAGTTTAACTTCTCTGTTTCTGTCCAGAAAAATTGGAAACCAGATCAATTACAAAATGGATCAAAACTTAAGCGGGAGGGTCCCGTGTATTATAATGGGGTCCATCTCGATTTCGTTCTCTGTGGGGTTTTTTTTTTTACTGAACAAAACATTCTGCATGCTGCATCAACGTGAAACATCTCTTTTCCTAATTAATTCCATTTCTCTGATTACAAAATATAACACAGAAACAGAATTCAAAGTGAAGGTGTGAACAGGCTTACATTGAATTACAGTGTAGCCACCTCTAGGTAGCGGTAGAGAGTCGGTTTTCTTCCTTATGCAGGATAGCTATTCTGCACACTTCTCTGCCTGCCAAAAGCATGGAAAACGCTGAACCGTAATCAGTTTACTATATGTATTAATATATCATAAAATGTAATTGAACTGATCACCAAATCCTACAAAATTGAATAAATATCTAGATTATTTTTTTATACTTTATTGTATACATGAGTTGCTCAAGTATCTAAACTATTTTTCTTTTCTTTTAAGGATGTCAATGCTAAAATGAGTCTCCAATTTCCTGAATTATATGAAGTTGGACAGATGGGTTCTGTCTTCACTTATAAGATCTTTGCTTGGTCTTTTATAAAAGGGATATTAACCTCTTTAGCATCCTTCTTTGTAACCTATGGCGCATGCACAGACACTGCAGGCCCTGGTAGCACCTGTGACTACCATTCATTTGCAGTTATAACAGCAACTTCAATTTTTTTGACTGTTACTGTGGAGGTAAGATGGTACCATCATAAATATATTTCAATGGTTCAAAGAATTTAAAGGTGAAGTCCCAAACTGCAGATTTTGTAGTAAAAAAATCTGAGACTAAAAAGCACTTCAATTCATCTTGTTTGAGGTGAAACATACAGTTGCATAACTATCTGCAATAAACCTACAGCAAATAAGCAACGCGTAAACATACCCTTAGGCCATGTTCAAATGTAGCATAAATGCTCTGTTTTTCTGCGTGTTTTTTGCAGGTGTCCACAGCAAACTATGCAATAACAATCTTCTCTATTTACCTCATTTTTTATATGTTTTTTTATGAGCTCTGCTCCTTATTTGATGCATTTTTGAAGCAGATTTGAAGCAGTGTTTTTACAACTGTTTTTTAAAGGTCCCACATTGAAGCTGATGGAGAATAAATGCATCAAAATTGTATTGATCAACAGCATCTTGACATGAACACTGGGCAGGAGTTTCCATGTAATTACATTCACTTTGAATGGATAGTTGAAAGAAGCAGATATTTTGTCCAAAAGAATGCAGCCGAAAAAACGCATCCTATGTTTGAACTTGGCTTAAATTAACGCAGTGTCTAAAATTATGTTGCTTTTGCAATGCATAAAATGAACCACATGAAAAAAAATGTAAAATATGGCAAAAAAATGTCAGCTTACCCCAATGTCTGTAGATAGGTTCCAATCCAATTCCTAGAAGTATCATTTCTCCTTGCGGAGAATGACATGCTAAGCATGTCGAGGTGAGGAGACTTAAAGTCGCAATGCTCCTCTGGGAAATATGCTAATTATGCAAATTGTCTCTTCAGAGAGGAAGAGGACTAGAACTCTAGTGCCACCTATTGGAGGTAGCAATCCTAAAAGTCAATGTCGAACCCTTTAACGAGCCTAGTTACATGACTTAGGATAAAAGCCAAGCCAGAATCTCCATTTGCAGACACTGTGTTTCGGGGTACTGCCCCTCATCAGTGCAAAGTGGGAGATCTGGTTTGGCTGTGAGAGAGGCGTCTGACCGATATCCAAGAAGTATCATTTCTCCTTGGCTTTTCTGGCTTGGCTTTTCTCCTAAGTCATGTAACTAGGCTCGTTAAAGGGTCAACATTGACTTTTAGGATTGCTAGCTCCAATAGGTGGCACTAGAGTTCTAGTCCTCTTCCTCTCTGAAGAGACAATTTGCATAATTAGCATATTTCCCAGAGGAGCATTGCGGCTTTAAGTCTCCTCACCTCGACATGCTTAGCATGTCATTCTCCGCAAGGAGAAATGATACTTCTAGGAATTGGATTGGAACCTATCTACAGACATTGGGGTAAGCTGACATTTTTTTGCCATATTTTACATTTTTTTTCATGTGGTTCATTTTATGCATTGCAAAAGCAACATAATTTTAGACACTGCGTTAATTTAAGCCAAGTTCAAACATAGGATGCGTTTTTTCGGCTGCATTCTTTTAGACAAAATATCTGCTTCTTTCAACTATCCATTCAAAGTGAATGTAATTACATGGAAACTCCTGCCCAGTGTTCATGTCAAGATGCTGTTGATCAATACAATTTTGATGCATTTATTCTCCATCAGCTTCAATGTGGGACCTTTAAAAAACAGTTGTAAAAACACTGCTTCAAATCTGCTTCAAAAATGCATCAAATAAGGAGCAGAGCTCATAAAAAAACATATGATACTTCTTGGATATCGGTCAGACGCCTCTCTCACAGCCAAACCAGATCTCCCACTTTGCACTGATGAGGGGCAGTACCCCGAAACACAGTGTCTGCAAATGGAGATTCTGGCTTGGCTTTTATCCTAAGTCATGTAACTAGGCTCGTTAAAGGGTCAACATTGACTTTTAGGATTGCTACCTCCAATAGGTGGCACTAGAGTTCTAGTCCTCTTCCTCTCTGAAGAGACAATTTGCATAATCCAATTCCTCACACGGATCAGGTAGAGCAACTAGAAAGTGCAAAAAAAAAAAGAAAAATTCCAGCGTGGAATGAAAAGGTAAAAATTGTACATGTAGGACAAGTGAGACAGATCTACGAGTTTCGACGCTAGTCTTTTTCAAGATCTTGAAAATCTAGCGTCAAAACGCTTAGATCTGTCTCACTTGTCCTACATTGAGCTGTAACTGCTTGCATGCCTATTTGTAAAATGTTTTTCCTTTTTAGTAACTAGTAATAAAATACATTTTTTACCTTTTCATTCCACGCTGGATTTTTTCTTTTTTATTGCACATGAAAAAAATGGTCCTTATCAAGATCGCCAACTGTCCAGAAATTCTTGGACTGTTCATGAACTGTTTGTAAGGCCCCTTCACACGTCCGTTTATTGTTTCTCTATGCGGTCTTTTAAGGACGCCAAATACAGACACGCACACCCATTGTATTCAATGGTGGTGTGCACATGTCAGGTTTTTCACAAGGACCATGAAAACTCGCAGACATGTCAGTTTTTTATCAGCAGCATGGACAAAATGCATGCCGCACATGTGCACACTAATGACACACAGATGACATCCATGTGTCATCAGCGTGACACTTACCGGCACCTTAGAAGAAGCGATACAGTTTGTATTGTTCCCAGGCTCCAGCTGATGAAGGCAGCTCTCATCATTGTCACCTGGTCTCCTGTGATCAGCATGACCAGTCGACAATGATTCGACAATGATGGGACTTACATTTGTCATGATACCAGTGCTGGGTGACCCGCACTTCTGAGGTTAATGTTCTGATCGCAGTGCAGACTCTCACCTGCACACCTGGGACCTATTAGGGTGGCCTCTGATTGGTTCTGGGGAGGCTTCTTATAGCCTCAGGAAGCTCCCATCCCCCGTCAGTTATACTCTTGCCCTTGGCATTGTGTGGTGACCCCTGAGTGTGTTAGTGCTGTGTTCTGGTTGCTTGATTCCCTGTGTATGACTCGGTCTGTTCTCTGGATATCGGTTTGGATTCTGCTTGGTACCTTCTATGTCCGTTTGGTTTTTGATCTCTGTTTGGCCCTGACTGTCCGTTCTGTCTCATCCCTGGTACTATATTGATATCTTGTGTATGACCTTTGGCTTTGTCTGACCTCCCGTCTGTTTATCCCACCTGTACCTCGCTTGCCTGTATTGTGCCTGACCTCTGCTTTGCCCGACTCTGAGTTTTCTTCCTCCTCTGAAAGCAGGAAGCTAAGCCCCCCCCTTGCAGTCACATGACCGTTCACATGACCGTAGGTCCTGTGCATGCTTTCTAAACTTCTACATTCAGGTCCCGTGCATCTTTATTGTCCGGCTGTTCTTGTCCCCGGGGGTCCCTACGGTGCGGGTGAGTCCCTGCTTAGTGGAGGCTGTACACCGGCGCTGTCAGGACCCTGACATTATAACTGACCATTAAGTTTTTTTGGGGTTTTTTATGCAAAGAGTTATGGATCCCATACAGTCTCTGGCTGACCGGATGAAAAGTCTGAGTCAGATGTTTCAGGATTTATCTCTGGAGCAGCAAGCTCTGGCTCGTTCTCAGCAGCAGGTTTCTGAGACAGTGCGGGGAGCTCTAGCTGCTGGGTCTCTGGGGGCTGGGTCGAGTGATGTTGTTTTGGTGTCCCCAGAACCACCTGTTAAACTGCCTGACTTTTTTTCTAGAAACAAAAAGGAGTTCAGGGTCTTCATGGAGGGGTGAAAACTTTTTTTTAGTTTGAGACCACGTTCCCCTGGGGATGAAAGTCAGAAGGTTGGGGTCGTTATGCCTCTATTAAGAGGGTCCCCACAAGCTTGGGCTTTCTCCCTTTCTCCCACTGCCCCTGAGAGAGTGTCCGTGAATGCATTTTTTGAGGCCCTCGGGCACATTTATGATGAGCCTGACCGAGTGCGATTGGCAGAGGACATGGTGATGAGTGTCTGTCAGGGGAAACACTCAGCTGAGTGGTTTTGTGCTGAGTTCCGCCGCTGGGCCGCAGAGGTCTCTTGGAACAACGCCGCACTCCGAGGACTCTTTCGCAGAGGCTTGTCCGAGCGGCTGCAGGATGCCTTGGCGTTACATCCCCCACCTAACTTTCTCGAGGACGCCATGACCCAGGCCATCCGGATGGACCGCAGGCTGCGGGCCAGAGGGGTGATGCAGGTGGAAACGCTATTGTTCCCCAGTGGAAAAGAGACTGCCCCTGAGCTCATGGATGTAGGCACCCTCTCCCTGAAGGATACGGAGAGGAAACGCCGGAAGGACAAGCAGTTATGCTTTTACTGCGGTAAAGCGGGACATTGGAAAAGGGAGTGTCCTGATTGCCCGTCTTCAAACCCGGTCGGCGGGAAACGACTAGGTCTGGGTAGTCAACGGGGAGACTACTCAGACCCTCAGGTACTCTTTTCCTCGTTTTCTAAAGTGTTACTGCCTGTGGAACTGTTTGTGGACGGTAGTTCTTTTTCCTCTACAGTCTTCGTGGACTACGGGTCATCGATTAATCTCATTGACTCCCAATTGGTCACACACTGCAAGATAGGGACAGTTAGGCTCAAGGTTCCGATCAAGGTGATGGCCATTGACTCCTCTCCCCTCACTAAGGAGAGAATTCGCTTTATGTCTGACTTGTTTTCGCTCAGAGTGGGCGCTACTCATGTGGAAAACCTAAGTTGTTTTGTGCTGGACAATCTACCTGCAGGGTTGGTGTTGGGCATGCCCTGGTTACAACGCCATAACCCAGTTATTACCTGGAAAACGGGGGAGATTGTTCAATGGGGGTTTAATGATTTTGAGTTATGTGATAAATCCGCACTGCTGGTTGAACCTGTTAAATCTGTGTCTGTATCATCTGTCAAGCTGGAAGGTATTCCGGAATGCCTGAAGGACTTCGAAGATGTATTCTCCGAAAGCGAGGCCGAGACGTTACCGCCACATAGACCCTTTGACTGCGCTATTGAGCTGGTCCCGGGGGCTAAATTACCTAAAGCCCGTCTGTTTAATTTGTCCGGTCCTGAGCGCTTGGCTATGAAGGAGCACATTGCTGAAAGTCTGCGCAAAGGACACATACGTCCTTCAGTCTCAACTGTGGCGGCAGGTTTCTTTTTTGTAAAGAAAAAAGATGGCGGGTTACGTCCCTGTCTCGACTTCCGGGAGCTTAATCAAATTACTGTATGGAATACGTACCCCCTTCCGTTGATTCCCGATTTATGTAACCAACTATCAGGGGCAAAGTGGTTTTCTAAACTGGATCTTCGGGGGGCATATAATTTGATAAGGGTCTGAGAGGGGGATGAATGGAAAACCGCGTTCCTCACGACCGAGGGACTATTTGAAAATTTAGTCATGCCGTTTGGTCTTACCAACGCCCCCGCCATATTTCAGAATTTCATCAACGTGGTATTCTCGGATCTCATTGGTCGTTTTGTCATTATCATTATCTATTTAGATGATATTTTGATATACTCCACCGACAAGCATTCTCATTTGGAACATGTACGAACTGTTATTCAAAGACTGAGAGAAAATCATCTGTATGCCAAATTGGAGAAATGTGTATTCTGTGTGCAAGAATTGTCTTTTTTGGGGTTAATTGTATCCGGGGAGGGTTTTCGCATGGACCCCAAGAAGGTGCAGGCCATTGCGGATTGGGTGCAACCCCGAGATCTTAAGGGTCTTCAGCGCTTCTTGGGGTTCGCCAATTATTACAGCAAATTTATCCGGGGGTTTTCGCAAGTGGTCAAACCTCTCACGGATCTAACATGCAAAGGTGCAGATGTGAGAAATTGGTCCTCACTCGCAAAAGAGGCCTTTGCGACGCTGAAATAATGTTTTATGTCTGCTCCTGTCTTGATACAGCAAGATCCTTCCAAGCCATTTGTGGTGGAGGTGGATGCCTCCGAGGTGGGGGTGGGGGCGGTGTTGTCTCAAGGGCCTGCCACTCTAACCAAACTCAGGCCATGTGCCTTCTTTTCCAGGAAGTTCTCTGCTGCTGAAAGAAATTATGATGTAGGCAATAGAGAGCTTCTTGCGGTTAAGTTGGCGTTTGAGGAATGGAGCCACTTTTGGAGGGGGCCAGTCACCCAGTTACTGTGATCACTGATCACAAAAATTTGTCTTACATCGAGTCTGCTAAAAGATTAACACCCAGACAGGCCCGTTGGTCACTTTTTTTTTCTCGTTTCCAGTTTACTATTACATTCCGTCCAGGGTCAAAGAATGTCAAGGCTGATGCCTTATCTCGTAGTTTTCACCCTGTGTCTGTCCCTTAGCCACCGTCCTCCATTCTGCTCCCTGGGGTGGTGTTAGCAGGGATCTCGTCTGAATTGGAACGGGAAATTGAGGGGGCCCAGTCGCTGGCTCCTGCGGCCAAGCCAGGGGGCAAGTTGCTTGTCCCAGAACAACTTCACCTTAAACTCTTGCAAGAGTTCCACGAATCCAAGTTGTGTGCTCACCCTGGTATATCAGCCACGCGACTGGCGGTGCCTAGGATCTTCTGGTGGCCTACTCTGGGTTCTGATATAAAGAAATTCATTTCTGGTTGTGGGGTCTGCGTTCGTTCTAAAAGCTCCCATAGCCGACCGGCGGGGGAGCTGATGCCCTTGGAAGTTCCCGAAAGACCGTGGACCCATCTGTCCACGGATTTTATTACCAATCTTCCCTCTTTCAGGGGTAATACGGTGGTATGGGTAGTGGTGGACAGATTTTCTAAGCAGGCTCATTTTGTACCCCTGTCCGCATTACCTTCTGCTGAGACCTTATCCAGATTGTTTGTGCAGTATGTGGTCCGCTTGCATGGGGTACCCCTGAATGTGGTGTCTGATCGTGGTGTGCAGTTTGTGGCTAAGTTTTGGCATGCTTTCTGTAAAAAATTAGGGATATCTCTGTCCTTTTCGTCTGCATACCATCCTGAGAGTAATGGTCAGATGGAACGCACTAATCAGTCTCTGGAACAGATCCTCAGATGTCTGACTTCTGCTAGACAGAATGACTGGTGTGATATACTGCTGTTGGCTGAATTTGCCTTCAATAGTTGGGTGAGTCAATCCACTGGTATGTCCCCTTTCTTCATCAACTATGGGTTCAGTCCTCATTTTGGTGAGTTTTCTCGTCTGTATTCGGGGTGCCCTGGGGCTGAGGACTCTGTTCAGCGGTTAAAAGATACATGGGCAGAAGTCCAGCGGTGTATATCTAGGTCTCAAGGCAGGTATAAGTTTTTCGCGGACAGGAAACGAACACCTGGTCCCATGTTTCAGGTGGGAGAGAAAGTTTGGCTCTCCACGCGAAACATTAAGTTAAAGATTCCGTCAGCCAAGTTGGGCCCCAAATTCATTGGCCCATACAAGATTGTGGAAAAAATCAACCCGGTAGCGTACAGGCTGTGCCTTCCACCCTCTTTCAAGATCCCTAACGTCTTCCATAGATCTCTACTGAAACCGTTTGAAGCAGTCCGGGGAGAATCCGAGTCCGCTGCTCCCCCCGGTTTTGGTTGAGGGACACGTGGAATATGAGATTGGTCACATCATAGATTCTAGGTTGGTACGGCGGTCAGTACAGTACCTAGTTCATTGGAAGGGGTATGGGCCGGAGAACAGGTCCTGGGTGCCGGCCCGGTTGATGCATGCGGATCGTCTGGTTTGGGCTTTCCATGCTAGGTACCCGGGCAAGCCTGGGGGTCCAGAGGCCCCCAGTTGAGAGGGGAGTACTGGCATGATACCAGTGCTGGGTGACCAGCACTTCTGGGGTTAATGTTCTGATCGTAGTGCAAACTCTCACCTGCACACCTGGAACCTATTAGGATGGCCTCTCATTGGTTCTGGGGAGGCTTCTTATAGCCTCAGGAAGCTCCCATCCCCCGTCAGTTATACTCTTGCCCTTGGCATTGTGTGGTGACCCCTGAGTGTGTTAGTGCTGTGTTCTGGTTGCTTGATTCCCTGTGTATGACTCGGTCTGTTCTCTGGATATCGCTTTGGATTCTGCTTGGTACCTTCTATGTCCGTTTGGTTTTTGATCTCTGTTTGGCCCTGACTGTCCGTTCTGTCTCATCCCTGGTACTATATTGATATCTTGTGTATGACCTTTGGCTTTGTCTGACCTCCCGTCTGTTTATCCCTCCTGTACCTTGCTTGCCTGTATTGTGCCTGACCTCTGCTTTGCCCGACTCTGAGTTTTCTTCCTCCTCTGAAAGCAGGATGCTAAGCCACGCCCCCTTGCAGTCACATGACCGTTCACATGACCATAGGTCCTGTGCATGCTTTCTAAACTTCTACATTCAGGTCCCGTGCATCTTTATTGTCCGGCTGTTCTTGTCCCCAGGGGTCCCTATGGTGTGGGTGAGTCCCTGCTTAGCGGAGGCTGTACACCGGCGCTGTCAGGACCCTGACAACATTCAGCAGCCACTGTGACCATCCTATGTAAAATTAAGAATTACATTAAAAAATGGCCTTGGCTCCCTCATAATGTTCATAACCAGCAGAGGGAAAGCCCACAGATGGAGGCTGATGTTAGCAATCTTGGAAAAGGGACAAAATCCAAAAAGGCTCCCAGGCTATTAATAACAGCTCACAGCTATTTGCTTACCCTTTACTGAAGAATTTATGTGGAATCCCCTCAAAAAGGCATAGGGTCCCCTATAAATTCAAAACAGCAAAGGCTAAACAGACAACTGTGGGTTGATTTTAATAGCCTGGGAAGGGGCCAGAGATATTGCCCCCAAGGCTACCAACATCAGCCCGCAACTGTCCCAGAAATGGCACATCCATAAGATGTGCCAAATCTGACTCTTAGCCTCACTCTTCTCACTTGCCTTGTGGCGGTGGCAAGTGGGGTAATAGGGTTGGGGTTGATGCTTTGTACTGGCAGCTGACATCAAACCCAGGGGTTAGTAATTGAGAGGCGTCTATAAGACAACCCCATTACTAATCTCATAGTAATTTTTTAAATGAACACACAGCAAGAATAAAATTCTTTATTTGAAAGAAAACAAAACACCCTGATTTACACATCTATTTAAAAATAAAAAACAGTTATACAGTTATAAAGTTTACTCACCTTTATGCCTAATCTATTGAACCAATGTGCTCTGTAAAAAAAAAAAAAATTTTTAAGAAACCGTATTCCTCACCTGTCCGACCTGAAGATAATCCTTCAATGCCCATGTCCTCTGTAAAAAAGCAAAAATAATAAACAACCATATCACTTACTTGTCCAACGTGAAGTTATTTTATTTGTCCATTGACAAGTCATGTACATTCCAGGCTGAACACTGACTTGATGCGACCATTCAGCCTGCCATGCAGTAGAGACTGAACTGCGCTTAATAGCTTATCATCAGTGTCTCTACCGGATAGCAGGCTGAATTCTCGCATCGTGCCAGTGTTCAGCCTAACATCTAGATGTAGCAGAGCTACAGTCATCAAGGGACAAATGGATTATCTTCACGTTGGACAGGTGAGGGATATGGTTGTTTGTTATTTTTATTTTTTTACTGGGGTTTTTTTGGGGGCATGGGCTTCAATGGAATAGGCGTAAAGTAAAACTTTGTTTTTTATTTCTAAATAAATGTGTAAAATGGTCTTTTGACTTATTTTAAATAAATTATTTTATTCTTCCTGTGTTGCTATTTCAAAACTTACTTTGGGTTAGTAATGGGGGCGTCTTATAAATGACTCTCCATTACTTACCCCTGGGCTTGATGTCAGCTGCCAAATGCAAAGCATCAACCCTAACCCTATTACCTCACTTGTCACCACTACAGGGCAAGTTGGAAGAGTGAGGCTAATCACAAGATTATGTGCATCTTATGGATGAACCATTTCTGATACCTTTGGGGAAGCCCCTTCCCAGGCTATTAATATTAACCCAAAGCTGTCTGTTTAGACAGGTTTGAATTTATAGGGGACCCTACGTAATTTTTTTCTGGGTTCACCAGTAAACAGCTGTGAGCTGTTTTTTATAGCCTGGGAACCTTTTGGGATTTTCTCCCTTTTCCCAGATTATTAACATCAGCCCCCAGTCATGTGCTTTTCCTCTGCTGGCTATGAAAATTACTCTGGAGCCCATGACATTTTTTTTTATTTCCTTATTTTACACAGGAGATATACAGCTGCTGCTGAATACAACTCCCATGATTGTCACATGGTCGCGCAGATCTCAGTTAGACCAGACGACCATGATGAGAGCTGCCTTCAGCAACTGTGCCTGGGATCAGAGCGAACTGTACCCCTTCCCAGGTGCTGTTACATGTCACACAAACACACAGATGGCACATGGATGGCACACCAATGTGACACATGGACAGCAAACAGATACACGGATATCACACAGATGTCACATACTTACATACGAATGGCACACAGATTCGAACCATGGATCTCACCATTACTAGTTTTTCCTGTACAGGAATCACCAGGACGTGTGAAGGAGGTCTAAAATAAATTTGATGATTAGGCAATTTTTTTGTAAGCTAAAGAATGATTTACAGATTGTTATGACTGGTATTAGAAATGAGTAGATTATTTCACAGAGGATCGAGTTAGAGTCAAATCTTCTGAAATTCACAATTTTATGCCAATTTAAACATTTTAGGATTCAATTTTGTCCACAATGCCCCCACACAATATGACACCCACACAGTGTCTCTCATAATATTATACCCTCAGTCCCCCATATACATTATAATGTCTCCTTCATGCAGTGTGATGCCAACCACAGTCATCCACAAAAGGTATGATGCCCCATGGTACATTTCCCCACACACAAAATAATGTTGCCAGTGTCCCCATACACAGAATCATGCCTTAAAATTCCCACTACTCCGTATGATGCCCACATATTCATCCTCACACATTATGTTGCCCCTAAAATCCACCACTTATAATATGAAGTCAACCAGTCCCCTTAGACAGAATGCTTCTCTCACAGCCACATACACAAATGCTCAAAGAATGATGCCGCTCTCAGTATGCCACACAGTATGATTCCTTCATAGCCCCCTCACAAATAATGATGCACCCTCAGATCTCCACACACACACAGAATAAAGTCCCTGCACAGTATGATGCTTCCCACAGTTTACCCTGCATAGTATGATTCTCCTCACATTTAGAGTGACATGGATGTCCTTGCATATATTTCAGTTTCTAATAAATCTGTTGGCTTCTTGCTCCAACATTATATTCAAATTAAACTTGGGACATACACAAACCTCCCGAAACACCAGGACAACTCTCAAAATTGACACTGTCCCTCCGACTTTTAGACTCATAGGAGCTATGTAAACATGAGGAGGAAAACAAAAGACTTTGGAAACAGGCAGGGGGAAAGAAAGAAGGTTAAAACTGCATAACTAAAATTAGCAAACTATTGATCACAACAAGTGAATGACTTTTATAAAAACAGTCTTGGACCAATCTATGGTGTAAAAGCCCAACAGCTTTCTTAGTGTGCACTGTATTATTATTATTATTATTTATTGTTATAGCGCCATTTATTCCATGGCGCTTTACATGTAAGGAGGGGTATACATAATAAAAACAAGTACAATAATGTTAAACAATACAAGTCATAACTGGTACAGGAGGAGAGAGGACCCTGCCCGCGAAGGCTCACAATCTACAAGGGATGGGTGAGAATACAGTAGGCGAGGGTAGAGCTGGTCATGCAGCGGTTTGGTCGATCGGTGGTTACTGCAGGTTATAGGCTTGTCGGAAGAGGTGAGTCTTCAGGCTCTTTTTGAAGGTTTCGATGGTAGGTGAGAGGCTGATATGTTGTGGTAGGGAGTTCCAGAGTAGGGGTGATGCGTGAGAGAAATCTTGTATGCGATTGTGGGAAGAGGAGATAAGAGGGGAGTAGAGAAGGAGATCTTGTGAGGGTCGGAGGTTGCGTGCAGGAAAGTACCGGGAGACGAGGTCACAGGTGTATGGAGGAGCCAGGTTGTGGATTGCTTTGTATGTCATGTACAACAAGATCCTGTAACACTCTATCTGTTTAAAAGCTAAGAGCAGCATCAAGCTTGTAAGGAGATGCCCACACTTCCTGTTATTAGTCCTGCTTGTCAGTAATTATAGATGGATAAGTCTTGACAACAGGCAGTGGACTGCGAGTTGCTCAGAAGGGAAACACCTAGGCCCCAATTTTGTATTATGTATACACCAGAATTTTTGCCTAAAACATATTTGTGAATTTTGATGTTTTCATGATGAATTTTGGGTAACTGTCAGAATACTCAAAGCTGTGGAGAAGCCAGGGTGAGATAGGGCATGGCGAAGCCCATCTGACTAATTCATTAAAAGTGGCAGTCACTGTAACTTAGTGACACCAGAAATGTTACTCCAGTCCCCAACTGAAGTGACAGTTCTAGAGACGTATATAGAGACACACGCCATTGATAAGATGCGCCTAATACATTAAGTGACATGCGCCTTATAATGAATTAAGTGTGTCTTATTCCTGCATATCCATCATTAAGACTGGTGTATGAAATGCCAGTAGTAAAGAATCAGTCACTAGTGTCCATAGCTTTAGAGAAAATTTTCTCTTAAAAAATGATTTTGTAATAAAAGTATATTAAACTATTTATGGTGCCTACACTTGAAATCTAATATATGTACATTTATTAAAACTGCAATGTCCATTAAAAATTATGATCTTTTTTTTTTAAATCTACAGATCATTTTTGAAGTATCGTTCTGGACACTCGTGTCAGTACTTGCATTCATAATCAGCCCAGTGCTTTATTTTCTGTTGACTTTTGTCACTCAATCAAGTCCGCTGTTCAAATTAATGCCAACCATGTTTCAGTTTCCTGGTAAGTAGCTTGTCTATTTTTGTACTTCTCTCACAACCTTAATAGAATGTAGTGTCTTTTACTATAGTCAAAAATTTTGTTTCATCATAATCATTTATGACTTTTTTGTTTTGATTTTCCCTGTCCTGGTATGCATGCCTCCCCTATCCCCGTCATTGTATGCGTGCCTCCCCCGTCCCGTCCCTGTATGCATGTCTCCTTATCCCAGTTTGCATGTTTTCTATTGAAAAAACACACATCCTACTCACCTACCTGCATGCCCTGGGTGCTGGTGTAAGGTTTGGCCAAGGTGGTAGTCGTGGCTGAGGACTTCTGCTCCATGACACCCTGACCTCCCCTCACACGAAAATAGTGTCCCTTGGTCAGCATACCTGTGTCCTCAGGTCCAGCATCGTCAGGTTCTCTTCTGCACCACTGAAGGCTGTCTGCTGATGATTTTGCAAGAATACAGTCAATTTCAACTTGAAACTGAACATCTTTACTGTTTCCATTTCTCAGCACATCCAAGTATTTCACGGCATTAACCACAGTTTGCACATCACATGTTCCTTTATCTTTCCCTGCACTACTTGCCACATCCTCCAGTACATTACGGGGTAATAGCGCCTTTGGCAGTACCGCAGCATCCTCCTTGTCCAGATTCACTGTATTTGGGGATTTCCTTTTCTGTTTAGTCCCGGATCGAAGGGCATCAGCCCACGCAATGACCTGCCATGTCTTGGACATTCTGCGCCCTGTACTCTTCCCACACTGCTTTATTTCTTCTCTTCCAAACTGCTGCGATACTGATACTTAATACTGAGGATCAGTCCTAAGTACCCCCGGATGGCTGGGCTTCACCGCTTTGTTATTGTTGCGGGTCTGCTGTGGCATTTTGGGCCTATTACCCATGTGGATGGTTTGGGTGCCCGAGCCCTTCTTCCCAAACCTAACATCTCTCCTTGCATACCACACAGCAGCCCCTCCTACAATTTAACTATTCACATGCTGATTTCTTATTCCTACTATCTTTTATATAGTGCTCTATCTACAACTATAATGTGCCCCATCTTGTAGAAAATCTAATAACTGCACTTACTCTATTAAACGTAGCATCATTCCAACTGTATATCATTATACACATACACTCACTGGCCACTTTATTAGGTACACCATGCTAGTAACGGGTTGGACCCCCTTTTGCCTTCAGAACTGCCTCAATTCTTCATGGCAGAGATTCAACAAGGTGCTGGAAGCATTCCTCAGAGATGTTGGACCATATTGACATGATGGCATCACACAGTTGGCGCAGATTTGTCGGCTGCACATCCCTGATGCGAATCTCCCGTTCCACCACATCCCAAAGATGCTCTATTGGATTGAGATCTGGTGACTGAGGAGGCCATTTGAGTACAGTGAACTCATTGTCATGTTCAAGAAACCAATCTGAGATGATTCGAGCTTTATGACATGGCGCATTATCCTGCTGAAAGTAGCCATCAGATGTTGGGTACATTGTGGTCATAAAGGGATGGACATGGTCAGCAACAATACTCAGGTAGGCTGTGGCGTTGCAACGATGCTCAATTGGTACCAAGGGGCCCAAAGAGTGCCAAGAAAAAATTCCCCACACCATGACACCACCACCACCAGCCTGAACCGTTGATACAAGGCAGGATGGATCCATGCTTTCATGTTGTTTACGCCATATTCTGACCCTACCATCCGAATGTCGCAGCAGAAATCGAGACTCATCAGACCAGGCAACGTTTTTCCAATCTTCTACTGTCCAATTTTGATGAGCTTGTGCAAATTGTAGCCTCAGTTTCCTGTTCTTAGCTGAGAGGAGTGGTACCCGGTGTGGTCTTCTGCTGCTGTAGCCCATCTGCCTCAAAGTTCAACGCACTGTGCGTTCAGAGATGCTCTTCTGCCTACCTTGGTTGTAACGGGTGGTAATTTGAGTCACTGTTGCCTTTCTATCAGCTCGAACCAGTCTGCCCATTCTCCTCTGACCTCTGGCATCAACAAGGCATTTCCGGCCACAGAACTGCCGCTCACTGGATTTTTTTTCTTTTTCGGACCATTCTCTGTAAACCCTAGAGATGGTTGTGCGTGAAAATCCCAGTAGATCAGCAGTTTCTGAAATACTCAGACCAGCCCTTCTGGCACCAACAATCATGCCACGTTCAAAGGCACTCAAATCACCTTTCTTCCCCATACTGATGCTCGGTTTGAACTGCAGGAGATTGTCTTGACCATGTCTACATGCCTAAATGCACTGAGTTGCCGCCATGTGATTGGCAGATTAGAAATTAAGTCTTAACACACAGTTGGACAGGTGTACCTAATAAAGTGGCCAGTGAGTGTATATACAGTTGGCAAGAAACGATAATACACTTAACAGTGTAGCAGTGCCATTGTCTAGAAATGGTAATACTCTTAATCGTGTAGTAGTACCATAATATTTTTAACAAATATACTGTACATACACTGATAATATACGGCACTAGGATGAACGAGAAAGGCAAAGATATAACCGTAATATAGCATACCTCCTACGCTGGCACTGCATCTCATTCCGGCTGCCGGTGCCTGCAGCTCTTCCTGCCAAGCGATTACATGGCCCCGCTCATTAAGGTAATGAATATGCGCTCCACCCTTATGGGAGTGGAGAGCAGTGCATATTCATTACCTTAAGGAGCAGGGCCACGTGTTAGTTTGGCAGGAAGAGCTGCAGGCGCCGGCAGACGGAATGAGATGCAGTGCCAGCACCCAGGGCGCACAGGTAGGTGACTATGATGTGTGCTGGAAGCTGGTGGCTGCGGCTGACACTGTGCACTATTACAGCAGCACAAGCTTTAGCCACAGCCATCGGCTTCTGCCGCCGGTTCCCCTCCCCTGCCGGCTTTCTGGGACAGTGACTCATGTATAAGCTGAGGGGGGTGTTTTCAGCACAAAAAAAGTGCTGAAAAAAACTCTGCTTATACACGAGTATATACGGTATATCAACCGCATCTAGCCGTTGTTAGAAAGCACCACAGTTTGTTTGTTCTTTTTTCAGTCACAATGTTTTGTGGCTTACCCAAATTAAAAAAAGAAATAAATAAAGAAGGTGTTTTGCAGAGTACACCCACACAAGCTGTTTTGTAGAGTACCCACACAGAGGCTTATTTCAGAGTACTCACACAGAGACGCTTGCAAAAGTACACACAAAGGTTTTGTTGGCATGGTATTTCCGCAGACACGGTTGCATAGTAGAAAAATTTGTTTTTACACACAGTACTCCCACAGACATGGGTACAGAGCATAACTCTTTTTTTTAGGCACCCAACTAATACAGACACAGTAGCAGAGTATAATTATTTCACTACTCTCTCACACACAGTTGCAGAGTACACAGAAAGGCTTTTTGGCACAGAACTCACAGAGGTGTTTTGGCACAGTACAAACAGAAGTTTTTGGCACACTACACACAGAGGGAGGGTTGCAGAAGCTTAAAGGCAAAGTTTTTTTTAAGCACAGCTACAACTCATACAGATACAGTGGTAGAGTAAAAAAAAATTTGGGACACACTAGTCCCAAAAACACAACTGCAGCTTAGAGTAACTTTTTTGAAACACTAGTCGTATAGAAACAGCAATAGAATAACAATATTTTTAAGCCCACAAATTGAAAAAAGAGATAGCTGCAGACAATATTTTCTTTTTTATCCACACTACTCGCAAAAAGCCGAGGCAGACTACACTTATTTTTTAACCTCACTACTTGCAAAAAAAAATGCAGAGTACACAGATTATTTAGACGCACTACCTTACAAAAACTGCTGCAGCATATGGATGCCATAGGGATGTCATACGGATGCTTATATGCGCAAAAAACGCAGCAATGCCTTGCCAATGGATGACATACGGATCATTGTTCATGGAATATTTCTACAAGATGCTTTTTTTTTACTTTTACATCTGACATGATATACCCCTGCTTAGCTTTCCTGCATACAACATAAGTACCCTGTGCGACTGTGTATTGTGACCAGCTGGGAAACAGCTGAAGTAGCAACCTGATTTTACTAGGGTGGCTGAAGAACCATAGCTTTAATGTCCTCTGAAATAATTCTCTGCTGAGTATGGCTGACGTTCAGGTAGCATGGGTGATTGACGGCCCCATGACAGAACTGCTTGCCTTGTATGCTGTTATGTAATAAGGCCTTAATTACTTACTTAATTGACTGTGGTGATATTACAAAAGATGCTGGCATCAGGTTCGGAGAAGGAGCTGTAGAAGTAAGGAATGATCTCGTATTCTACATTTTACACCATTGCGGTATCCTCATTTTCTCCTTTCTAGAAGGCTGATTGATGCAAAGCTTTTATGAGCAAGTTTGCACTATTATTATACCAAATACCAATGTAATTCACTGAAAAGGACATCAAATCCAAAAAGCATCACAGAAAAACAGGCCATGGGTATTATGACCAGGTATTGGTAAGTATGGCCTTTTTTATGTGATGTATTTTAAAATTCAAGTGCCATTGCTGCCACCATTTTATTTTTGCAAATTTGCCATTGACCAGGACACTTTGGGAACTGTAGTGTACTTAGCAGAGGCAGTATGTCTACAGTTAATATCAGCTATGCTGATGTGACCCTAGCCTTAGAATACGTGCACATGACCCTGTCTTTTTTAGGAGGGGGTTGTTTTGAAACCTGCCTGATAAAGCACTCTGAAACCATCCAAAAGATTGAACTTTGTATTTCTGTGTAAAAACAACTTGCTGTCCATGTGTTTGGTCTTTTGATTGTCTTTTAACCCTTCAGGTGACTTCCACTTGGAAGATGCCACAAACTAGCAGTAGTATCATGGTATTGTTTGTCTGGCAATTTGTGCACTCTTGTGGACTACTAACACAGTTACCGTGTATTAGTCCCTCACACACGGGGACCAATCTCATTGCTGATGTTGGTATGGCCATCTCCTTGCCTCTTCTGAGCGCCTAATCTTGACTATTTGGTGGATGTACTCTTCACTTATAAAGATAGGCCACTGCTCCTCTACTTCTTTTGTTGCTCTATTTCTTTGTAATGGAAGTACCCTAATGCAAGTCATCTGGCATTTCTGTTTTTCCAGTTCATGCTGCCCTATGCACTAAAGTCTACATACACATCAGATACACTAAACCACATGTGCAATTTCATGAGGATTGTCTGACCATCTAATGTGTGTAAGCGACTTCGGACTCATTTCTGATAGATTATGTTGAGGGACATGAGGATCGTGCAATTGCAATTCAACCACTTTATCCTTTTGTTTTGCTCCTGAAGTTTATTCAAGCAGTGGATTAAATCAATCTCACCATTAAGAACCCAGGATATGGTGATGTTGTGATGTATGAGGGAGTCAAGAAAAATGGCTGTCAGCTGAACGATCATTTGGCTGACATAAAACTAATACGCAGTGCCAGTCCAAGGCCGAAATCAGATGTACGAACCAAAATGCAAGCATGGACCTCCTGGCCCGAATTTAGCAGTCTCATATAAGCTCGAGGCTGAAAAGTTCAGGTCAGGAGCTGCACAACAGTACATGATGTACTCTCAATACTTGGACCATGATGCAAAGACAACTGAATATGACTGACTTTATACCAAATGATAATTGTTAGATTCTCTCATTTTTAGGTGTCCATAGCAATAATTGCCCTGTGTTAAGTAATTGTAATGACAAGCAATTAATTGTCATTAATTGTATTTCAATTGTGAGATACCTAGTTACTGTCGCCATATATTAACTGAATAAAACAACCATGCAAAAGCTAAATGCTGCAATACTATATATAAATACCAAAAAATACTTAAATAAAGCTACCATACTATGACTAAATATCATCACAGAATGACTGAATTATAATGACTGAGCAACAGCACCTTATTGTAACTGAATAATACCACCATGTTTTTTGCTAAAGAAAAAATAAGAATATATCAAGTCTTATGAATGAGAACTGAAAAAATAACCCCATTAATGATTAAACACCGTTAAATACCATATAATCAACAATTAGATGCAGCAACTTACAGGTGATGTCTAGTGATGAGTGAGCACTAAAATATTCGGGTGCTCATAACTTGAGTCGAGCAAATCATAATACTCGGGTGACGAGTATAATGGAAATCAAAGGGAAACTCAAGCATTTTTTCGGTGGCCAGCAGTCAGCCCTCACAATTTAAAGAGAGCCAGCAGGCTGCCTCCAGTATTTTTAGTTGGTCAGCAGGCATCTTGTGGACAGATGAGACCAAAATAGAGCTTTTCGTAAAGCACATCATTCCAGGGGCGGACACTGACAGCTTGGGGCCCCTGTGCAAGAAATGTGTCTGGGCCCCCTTCCTTTTATGGCGACAAAGCTACATATATATATATAGCCACACACACATACTTGTATATATATATTACATAGTCTCCTTTTACAGTGCCATCTCTTGTTATGTACAGTACCGTCCCTTACATAATGGATTATATAGAGCCCTGTTTTTTATTACATACCGTCCTTTCTTGTTAGCTGTATAATGCAGTGATGGCTGATGGAGTATGGGAAAGCTTCTTTTCTAATGGATTTGCTGATGGACTGGTAGTCTGGTCACCGGCTCCTCGATCAGCAGTCATTTTATATCTAAAAAGAGAGGGGACTATGTAATAAGAGGGTGCTGTGAATAACAAAATTAGCAAGAATACACTATGTAAGAGACAGCACTATACATAACAGCAGAGGAAGCTATATAATAAGGGACGGCACCATAAATAACTAGAGAGGATGGTATGTAATAAGGGACGGTGTTATACATGATAAAAGAGGAAACTATGTAACTAAGGATGGTGTTATACATAATAAATGAAGAAACTATGTAACTAAGGATGGTGTTATACAGAATTAGTGAGCACACTATATGCTAAGGGACTGTGTTATACATAATAAGTACGTACACTATATGTTAAGGGACTGTGTTATACATAATAAGCACCTACACTATATATAAGGGACTGTGTTAGACATAGTAAGTGAGTCCACTATATACTAAGGGACTGTGTTAGACATAATAAGTGAGTACACTATAAACTAAGGGACTATGTTAGACATGATAAGTGAGTACACTATAAACTAAGGGTCTGTGTTAGACATAATAAGCGAAAATGTCTTCCTCCGCCTCTCCCTGTTCCTAAGGCCATTATAAGTCCCCCTTCCTCCCATCCCAATCCCCCACACCCCCATTACCCTCCTCTTCCTGCATCCCATTAATGTCCTCTCCCCCACCCCATCATTGCCCTCTTCATCACCTCCATCATTGCCCTCTCCCCCACCACTATATTTGTTTTCACCCCCACCACTCCCATAATTGCCCATTCAACCACCTCCATCATTTCCTCCTCCCCCACCACCCCCATTAATGCCCTTTCCACCACCACCATCATTGCATTCTCCCCCACCACCCCAACATCATTTTTTCCCCCACCACCCAATCATTGCCCTTTCTACCACTTCCATCATTGCCTTCTCCCCTACCAGCCCATCATTGCCCTCTCCATCACCCCATCATTTCCTTCTCCCCATCACCCCCATCATTGCCTTCTCCCCATTACTCTCATCATTGCCTTCTCCCCATCACTCCCATCATTGCCATCTCCCCATCACCCCATCATTGCCTTCTCCATCACCCCATCATTACCTTCTCCTCATCACCCCCAATATTGCCTCCTTCCCATCACCCGTATCAGTGCCTTCTCCCCATCACCCCCATCGTTGCCTGCTCCATCAACCCCATCATTGCATTCTCTCCATCATTCCCATCATTGTCTCCTCCCCATCACCCCATCATTGCATTCTGTCCATCATCCGTATCATTGCCTTCTCCCCATCACTCCCATCATTGCCTTCTCCATCACCCCATCATTGCCTTCTCCCCATCACCCCATCATTGCCTTCTCCCCATCACCCCATCATTGCCTTCTCCCCATCACCCACATCATTCCCCTCTCCTCCAGCTACACACACACAGAGACACACAAAACACCATTCACCTCACTGCACATTCCCCCGCAGTGCTACGCATGCAAGCACGCACACACACACACCACCACTCATCTCTACACACACAAACATACATACAAAACACACACACGCATGCTCACACATACATACATACAAAACACATGCACGCACACACAGACACACATACACACGCATGCACATACATACACACACATACACACACACACATACACACACGAACCCACAGCACCTCTCACCTGTCCGCAGCATCACCGGTGCCCGCGCTTCCTCGCTCTGGCACAGCGGCCACTGAATGATGACGTCATTCAGCGGTGCTGCTCTCTGTTTCAGAGACAGGAAGAGCAAGTGCCAGGTAGGAAGCAGGATGGATCCTTGCAGCTCCACTCCTGCTATTTTCTCTTGCAGGCAGCAGAGCTACAGGGATCGCTCCCTGCCCGCAGCACATGAGGGCAATCTGGCCAGGGGCCCCCCGGAGCCTCAGGCCCGGAGTAACTGGCCAGATTATAAGCTGCCCTGCAGGGGCCCCCTGGAACCTCTGGGCCACGGTGCATCGGTTGAACCGGCAGTATGACTACCCATGCATCATTCTACTGTTTACTGTAAATTGAATTAGGCTACAGATAAGAGAACACAGTAGTTACCGTCAAATATGGTGGAGATTCAAATATATTTTGTTTGTTTTTTACTTTGTGCAAGGCATTAAGAAATGTGTAGATTCCCAAAAGATTTTGGGTGGCAATGTAGTGCCCTGGGTCAGAAAGCTGTGTTTGCATCGTAGTAGGTCATGGGTCTTCCAGCAGGACAATGACCCCAAATGTACTTTAAAGTGCACCTAGAAATGGATAGAAACAAAGCACTGGAGAGTTCAGAAGTGGTAATTCCAGCTACAGTAGCGTAAAGTCTCCCTCTTACATACAGATGCTACTTTTTGCGTGCTTTGATGAATTTCTGAGGACAGAAAAAACATGAATCTCTATGAGTGTATGGAAAAAGTAACCAAGTTATGGACTGTGGAAGAGATGTATGTGGCCAGATTGAACATCAATTTCCAGCAGATGATAACCAGCACCTATCGCTACACTAAACACAGCTAACAGTGGTATTAATAGGGAATAGAATAATGTTTCCTTGATATTTTATTTTTTTAAGCTGCAGCAGCAAGGATTATAATTTATAAGGCAATAATCCATGACTAGATTCCTGTAATACGTTATCCTTACTTTGACAGCTCACCACACCTGAATTGCATCAGATAAGAGCAGTATTATTGCAGACTATAGAAGGGATTTGAATCGGTCCTGAATAGATTTTTTCTTGTACGTGGCAGCAACAAACTCTGGAGGAATGCAAGCAACCCTGCATGCTTTCATTGATTTCTGAGTACAGATCACCGTAAAAAACATAAATCTGTCAATGAATGAATGGAAAGCAATTAAGTAATGAACTGTGGAAGACATGTATGGACCCAGATAGAACCCACATTTCCTGCAGATGATACCTAACACCTCCCCCTACACTAAACGCAGCTAACAGCGTTATTAATAGGGAATAGAATAGATGTTACCTTGATATTTTTTTTTGTTAGGTTGTAGCAGCAAAGGACTATAAGGCAATAATCCCTGACTAGATGCCTGTAATACGCTATCCCTACAGTAACATCTCTTCCTACAAAATTGTAGATAAGAGGGGTATTATTCGAGAACATATTTGAATTTTCCCTGAAAAAAGCGATTAGTTTAATGTAGAAGCATCAAGGATTGTTATTTCATCCACCCTGTTGGGAAATATAGTGGAGCGTTTCACATCTACTCAGCTTGATATGGAGGAGTCCAGGATCTTCTGTACTTACTGTACAATGTCTCCTGTCCCAGCTGTGAAATCCTGCATGCAGTGTGAGAAGTCCCTATGTAATGACCATCTGACAGCCCACAACAAGGCACTGGATCATTTACTAATAGAACTCACCGGCTCATTTGGTTTCCAAAAATGTTCCCTTAACTAGAAGGTGGAGCCTCAGAAAAGCATTTTTCCTATTGCTAAGGAGTGGGTCTCCTAGACTGGTAAAGTGTATGCACAAAGTGGAAGGGATGTCAAGAATTAGAAAAAGGCACTCCGATACCCCTTTGAAGAGACATAGAGGAGAGCCTCAGAAAACATTTTATTTTTACCATTATTAAGGAATGGGTATCCTAGACTGTTAGTGCACGTGCAATAAGTGTATGAGCTGAAAAACATTTACCCTGGGGGGCATACATATATATAAAAGAAAAGATGTTCAAGATAGGCCTCTCAAAATTCTTAATGTAGGCATCATAAACACCCATAAAAATTTATAGCGAGAGTAGCATGATTACCCTGTTGATATGGTGGTGGAGGAGGATGAGGAAAAGGAGGAAGATGACACAAAAAAGATGAAATTCTGAAGTGTATACCCATGTATGGGTTGGAAGGGGTTCATGGGAATAAACCAGGAAAAAAAAACACTGGATTTGAGTTTATGTTCCGCTGCTGTCATCCGGTGGTGTTGCGAAGTCTGGGCCAACCCAGCCCTTGTTCATTTTGATAAGAGTCAACCTGTCAGCATTTTCAGTTGATAGGTGGATGTGGCTATCAATTATAATTCCCCTAGTGGCACTAAAAACACGCTCTAACAAAACGCTAGCATCAGGGCAGACCAGGACCTCCAAGGAATAGGCAGTTCATGGCATGTTTCTAGCTTGGATACCCTATAGTTGTAAGGCACAGAGGTATGGTTGGCAAGGTACTCCTTCAGCATCTTCCAGAATTTTGCCTCCTTGTCAGAGTACCCCGAGCATCAGGTCCTGTGCAATGGGAGGGTCTGAGAAATCTGTCCCACACCTTTAATAGTGTTCCCCTGCCTCTGCTGCATCTGGTTTGTGTCTCCCTCATCTCTATTCCTTGTTTGTCCAAGGAACTGTGACCTCTGCCGCCAGCATTGCCAGAAGGAAACTCTTTTAAATAATTCTTCAACTAGAGCCTTCTGGTAATACAACTTTTTATTAGACCTCTCTGCCACGGGAAGGAGAGATGGAAAGTTCTTCTTTTAGCGTGGGTGTAGAAGGGTGACCAACCAGAAATTAGTGTTGACCAAAATGGGTACAAAGTGAAGGTCATGGGAAAGGCAGTGGAACATAAACTCAGCCATGTGTGCCAAACTGCCAACAGCCAAGACTTATCTTTTCCCACCAAGAGGATGACTATCCATCTTCTCCTTCTTGTTCTCCTCCTCATCCTCCCTCTCCTCCTAATTTTCAAACCATCCATGCTAAACAAACATGATGAAGGTGGTGTGGGTAGTACCATCTGTAGTGCAGACAAACAGATCCTGTTCCTCCTCTTTCTCCTCATTATTACCCTATCCGAGTTGAGAAGATGTGATGAGGCTGGGCTGTGTAGCATCACCCTGTAAAGTTTTTTGCTCCATCTCAACTTGCTCACCTGCAAAGCCTCCTCTTTAATTGTGATCTTTGAGCATTTCAGTAGACAGAGAAATGTCATCTCCGCTCACCATCTTGGTCGAGTCCTCAAATTTTTTGAGAGATGCACAGATTTCAGACATCCTTGCCCACTCATCAGCTCTTATGTGCAGACGCGGACAGGAATACTGACAGGTATGTTGCAGCTGGTATTCAACTACTGCCCTCTGCTGCTCACAAAGCCTTGCCAACATATGTAACATTGAGTTCCAACCTTGTGGTGACATCGCACTTTAGTCGGTGAGCTGGAAGTTGCAAATGCTGCTGCAACATTGGCAGAGCGACAGCAGCTGTAGCTGACTTCTGGAAATGGGCACAGAAGTGGCGTACTTTCACAAGTAGTTCAAGTAGATCTGGGTAGGATTTGAGAAATCGCTGCACCACTAAGTTGAGTACATGGGCCAGACATGGTATGTTTACAAGGTTGCCAAGCTTCAGAAAGCCACCAGGTTACGGCCATTGTCACACACGACCATGCCTAGTTGTAGGTTCAGGAGAGAGAGCCACAGATCAGTCTGGTCTGTTATACCTTTGAACAACTCTGCAGTGGTGTGCAGTTTGTCACCTAAGCATATTATTTTCTGCAGAACCTGTTGCTGCTTGGCCGAGTCAGTGCTGCAGTGTTTCTAGCTTGCGACTGATGTTGACGTTTCGAAGTTGGAGGGTGAGGAAGAAGTGCAGGAACTTCTGTAGAATGTAAGGAAAACCCTGATTGAACCACAGCCTGTAATCCTCGGTGTTGGTAGCACGTATTCCTTCCCAGGGACCGACTTGGTCCCACCTTTCACCATGTCCACCCAGTTTGCAATCAGGTTAATGTAGCATCCCTGGCCACATACACTTGTACATGTGTTCGTGGTTAAGTTGACCTTCCAGTAACAGCATTGGTCAGGGCACAGCTGATGTTATGGGACACGTGCTTATGTAAGGGGGGATGGCACACCGAGACAAATAGTGGCAGCTGTAGACTGAGTACTGAGGGACCGTCGCCACCATGAGGTTGCGGAAAACGTCAGTCTCCACAAGCCTAATCAGCAACATTTCCAGAGCAAGCAATCTGGAATTCTAAGGACTGGGGTAGGGACAAATGAATGCTGCGCTGGGACAAGGTCATGGACGTGGTTAGTGATGGTGGCTGCACTTGTTCAACAACAGGTGCGGGGTGGGAGGCATCTTTGCCTGCATCATGGATAGGGATTGGTGTGCACGTTCAACAGGGGAAGAGGCAGTGGTGTTGCCCGCAGACACTGTTTCTGGACCCTGGCATTCGGCCAAACTAGTCGGGTGCTTTGCTGTCATGTGCCTGATCATGCTCGTTGTGCTCAGGCTGGTAGTTGTGCTGCCTCTGCTCATGCTGGCATGGACTTTTGTGGGTTAACTGGACTGGTTTTTAAAAAAGCGCCAAACTCAGGAACACCTAACCCTTGGCCTGGCAACTTCACCCATGTTGGTGCTCTGGGAAGCAGTTGCCTGCCTTGTGTCTCTGGCCACCCAACTCCCTCTTCCTGCCTATTGTGTTGCTAATGATCCCTTCCCTTCTGTGCTGCTGTCCTAGCTTTGCATGTCACCTTCCCAGGTTGGGTCAGTGACTTCGTCATCCACCATCTCATCTTCCATGTCCACACCCTGGTCCTCCTTCTGACTGATGCTGGCATGGCCTTTTTTGGGTTAACTGGACTGGTTTTAAAATAGCTCCAAACTCAGGAACTACTAGGCTGGTAGTTGTGCTGCCTCTGCTGATGCTGGCATGGCCTTTTGTGGGTTAACTGGACTGGTTTTCAAAAAAGCGCCAAACTCAGGAACACCTAACCCTTGGCCTGGCAACTTCACCCGTGTTGGTGCTCTGGGAAACAGTTGCCTGCCTTGTGTCTCTGGCCATCCAACTCCCTCTTCCTGCCTATTGTGTTGCTGATGAGCCCTTCCCCTCTGTGCTGCTGTCCTCGCTCTGTGTGTCACCTCCCCAGGTTGGGTCAGTGACTTCGATATATGTAAGAACTTGGCACACACCAAGAGCTCTGATGCAGAAAGGTGATTTTTAATAGATAACAGTACATACATACACAGACGTTTCGGTCTAGGACCTTCATCAATGTACTGTGAAATATAAATAAAGATGAAACTAATAAAATAATACAAAGAAAGTATATACAATAATATATGGGTATTTCAAATAGATAATTGAAAATATGCTGGGACATCGGTAACATTATAGCACATACTAAGTCTTGACACAGAAGAAGCAACAATCATGAAAAGCAAGATCAAGGCTGAAAAAAAAAAAAAAAAGCACATACCGATATATTGCACTGTGAGATTCTTAGTGACTGGGCTCTGTGAAATGGATCTAAGGCTAGTTTCACACTTGCTTTTTTTTGCAGCGCGTTTTTCCCGCAAAAAAACGCATTAAAAAAACGCATACAAATGCATACAAACGCTGCGTTTTTTTCAAGCATTTTTATGCGCATGCAGGAAAAAAACGCAGCGTTTTTGCGCGTTTGTATGCGTTTTTTGTGCGTTTGCGTTTTTTTACAGATTTTGGAAAAACCCCACAAAAATGAAAAAACAACCATTCAACAACACACAAGACCAATGGGACTTCATTGTGGGTGTGGTATGTTAATATATAGACCCTGTCTACAGTATTCTTCACATTTGCTTGATTCTTCTCGTGACCATGGATCTGCGCTGGAAGAGTTTTCACTTCAACTTGGATTTGGACATCGCGATGGCTCAGGCGTATGCAGTTGCTTGCCATGAACAAAGGAAGAGAGAGAGGCAGCGAAGACGGCGGCGTATGTGGATACATCCGATTGTTGAACTCCGGGAGAGCCGTGGGGCATACCACACCCTCTACAGCGAGCTACAGGCAAACCCGGAGAAATTTACAGATTATATCAGGATGTCCCACGAAAGTTTCATGGATTTGCTTGCTCGTGTCCAACAATCCATCCGGAGACAGGACACACAGCTCCGTCGTGCGATTCCTCCTGAGGAACGGCTACTGGTGACATTACGGTATGTTTTAAAAACCAAGGGGTGCGGTCTGATGGTTTTTTTTTAAATTTAGTATTCAAAACCGTGGGTAATTAGTTTTCGTGAATGTACTAATATTTTATTTTATAGTTTTTTAAAATAATATACATAAATATTAATTTTACTTCTTTGTCTGTTCACAGATTCCTGGCGACTGGAGAAACCCTATCTTCACTACACTTCCAGTACCGTATTGGAATCTCTACCTTGTCTGGAATTGTTGCTGACACCTGCCGGGCTCTCTGGAATGTTCTTTGCCCAGAATTTATGCCCCTGCCCACCGCTGAAAAGTGGATGGAAATTGCTGACAAATTCTGGACAGTATGCAATTTTCCCAACTGTTTGGGAGCTGTTGATGGTAAACACATACGGATCATCAAACCCCAAAGAACGGGATCTGAGTACTATAATTACAAAAAGTACTTTTCAATAGTACTCATTGCGATTGCGGATGCCGGATGTATGTTTGTAGCAGTGGACATTGGAGCATTTGGCCGTGGTAATGACTCACAGGCTTTTAAAAACTCAGACATGGGCCGGAGGTTGTATGGCAACCAATTTAATTTCCCTATGCCACGGCCTCTTCCTCACACCGAAGCTCCGCCACTGCCCTTTGTAATGGTTGGCGATGAGGCTTTTCAAATGTGCGGAAACTTACTGAAACCCTACTCCAGCCGGGACTTGGACCACACCAAAAAAATATTTAATTACAGGCTGACCAGGGCCAGAAGAACTGTCGAGTGTGCTTTTGGGATTCTTGTTTCCAGATGGCGAATTCTGGGCACGGCCATTAATCTTAAACTTGAAACAGTCGATGAGGTGGTGAAGGCCTGTGTGGTTCTACATAACTTTGTGATGGCTAAAGAGCACCCGACCTTTGAACTGGACGATGATGCTCCTAACCCATTGCCTGAATTCACTCAGCACACTCTCAGGTCATCCGTTGAAGTTGGCCAAATGAGGGACCAATTTGCGGCCTACTTTATTTCTGATGTAGGACGGGTGCACTGGCAAGATGAAATGGTGTAATGTTTTTGTTTGTTTATGGTAATAAAAAACCTTATTTGATACCATTACTGAGTGCACTATATTTTTGAAACTCCAATTTAATAAAAAAACTTCCCATGTATAACTGAATTTTTTGATGTTCACACACCTGGGCAGGTAAATACACATATGAGTTAAAATGCAGCATTGCTAGTCTGCGTGAAATATATTGGAACGAGCAAAGCTGCAGGCCATGAATCAGGAAACCATTTTTTTTCAAGAGAAAATTGTGCAACTAGTTGAAAACAAAGTATGTGATTTTCTCAAAACACAACCCTCAAAACCCAACCCCAATGAAAGTCCATGGGGAATACAAGTCAGCATTGAGTGGATGAATGTAATCTGCTCCATTCCAACTTACAAGTTATTACACTAGGCCTTGGAATGACTATACTAGGCCGTGGTATTTCAAATATGAGTATAGTATGCCTTGGGCCTACTAGTATAGTCATATGTGAAATACCACGGCCTAGTATAGTCATAACAAGGCATACTCAATTTTTGCCAACTAGGATCTTGTTTCACGAAAAACAAACGGGTGAAACTTGAAACCAACAGTTTGCTTTTCATGAAACCAGATTCTAGTTGGTAAAAATAGTTATTACACTAGGCCTTGTAATGACTACACTAGGCCGTGGTATTTCAAATATGAGTATAGTAGGCCTTGGGGCTAGTAGTATAGTAATATGTGAAATACCACGGCCTAGTATAGTCATACCAAGGCCTACTGTAATAACTCGATTTTTAACAACTAGCATCTTGTTTCACAAAAAACAAACTGGTGAAACTAGAAAGAAACTTATTTTTAAGACAAGTTTCAACAGTTTGTTTTTCATGAAACCAGATTCTAGTTGGTAAAACTAGAGTTATTACACTAGGCCTTGGAATGACTATACTAGGCCGTGGTATTTCAAATATGAGTATAGTAGGCCTTGGGCCTACTAGTATAGTCATATGTGAAATACCACGGCCTAGTATAGTCATACCAAGGCCTACTGTAATAACTCGATTTTTAACAACTAGCATCTTGTTTCACAAAAAACAAACTGGTGAAACTAGAAAGAAACTTATTTTTAAGACAAGTTTCAACAGTTTGTTTTTCATGAAACCAGATCCAAGTTGGTAAAACTCGAGTTATTACACTAGGCCTTGGTATGACTATACTAGTCCGTGTTATTTCACATATGACTATACTAGGCCTTGGGTTGTTTTTTAACATGTATTTACCCATCAATGTGTGTGAGCGGCGCAAACAACATTAATGAAACTTAGTAATGGTGAACCACAAATGTAAATTTATTTTTTATCACAAAAATAAACCAAAAAATTATTTTTTACGGCGTTTGGGGGCAGATGGTTTCAATTTGGGGGTGTGCAGGGAATATGCAACACTTGCTGTTGAAGACGGTGTTTGAGGGGAAGGGGCAACAAAACTTGTGGGGGAAGGTAGTCCAGTTAAGGGAATTAAACTAGGAACACTTGGAGGAGAGGAAATCTGTTCAGGTACATTAGTTGTAATGGCATGTCGCCGTAGGCTTGTGTGCCTGGACCGACTTTGGCCCAATGCCCGCCTTGATAGATTTCGCCTTGAACTAGGGGCAAATATTGAGTGTAGGTCCCCCGTCTGCAGGTGTGGCTGCTGCTGCTGCTGAGGTGGCGGCTGCTGCTGCTGAGGTGGCGGCTGCTGCTGCTGAGGTGGCGGCTGCTGCTGAGGTGGCTGCTGCTGCTGAGGTGGTTGCTGCTGCTGAGGTGGTTGCTGCTGCTGCTGAGGTGGCTGCTGCTGCTGAGGTGGCTGCTGCTGCTGAGGTGGCTGCTGCTGCTGCTGAGGTGGCTGCTGCTGAGGTGGCTGGAGCTGCTGCTGAGGTGGCTGCTGCTGCTGCTCTTCGTTGTCAGTGCTCGTCCTTGCAGGAGGACTGGTGGCGGCAGTGATGGTCCAGGTTTGCAGAGTGGTGGTGGCAGGGCTACTACACGTTGTTGTAGCGGCAGGGCTGTTCCATGTTTGCCTAGTGGTGGCTGAGCTCCACGCATGCATGGAAGTGGCGGTGGTGCTCCAGACAGGAGCAGCGCTTGCCATGGTGGTGTCGGTGAAGTGACCAGCTGCACTCAGACTTGTGGTGGTGTAACGGTGGGTGTCCTGGCTTTGAATAGAGGTGTCCGTGCAGTGGTATGCAGCACAAGTCGGTAGTGAGGTGAAGCGAGTCAATGGTGGCACAGGTGGAAAGGACACCACTGACTGCTGACCGTACCGATTATGCTGCATAGCCTGCAAGAAAGCATTGTTGCAGGCCTGCAGCACATTCAGCTGTTGATCAGGACTAAGGTGTTCCACCATGCCCTTTTCAATCTTACTAAAAAAATGGTGTGCTGGTCTGTTGAGGTCGGCCTCCAGACGGTCAAGGCGCTGTTCTACAGAATTGAAGCGGTGTTCAAAGTGGTTAAAACCACGTTCCATGAGTGCAAAACCGCTTTCAACTCTGTCGGACAGTGACTTGAGGCTGGAATTAAATGTCTCGCTCAAATGCATAAACTCGGGCAAGACATTCCTGTCCAAGGCCCTCTGCCGCTGGCGGGTAGTGCACGCATAACCAGTGGCAGAGACCTGGGACAGGGGAACACCTGATGGCCCAGCTTCCTGGTCACCAGCTGTGTGTGTGGTTGACCTGCAAGGTGCTTCCTGGCTGTCGGATGGCTGGGACGGGTCAGAGGACGTCCGAGGAAGGACCGCTCCAGGGCCAGGTTGCAGGGTGCTGCTCCAGGTGCTGTTGAAGAAAGGAAAATCATTACTACCATGCCTTTACAAGAAGCATCAGCTGTGGATTAGAAAAACACAGATTAATAAAAATAAAAACCCAAAATTTATAATACTTACGATCTCGTGGCAAGGACCGGTCTTAGGAACTGCAACGCGTTATAGTGACGGTATCTAGTTCTGGTCCTTGATGCAGATCCACTGCGAACCTGGCCCTCAGCACGAACATCACTGTTGAAGCGGTCCTTGATCGAACGCCAACGTGTTCGGACTTTGTCCACTGTTGATAAAAAAAAACAGTGCCGTCAAGGACAACAGTCACTGCGGCACAATGTAGCAATACAATACTCAAAGCAGTCACTGTAGACCCCGATGACACTGTTGGGTTTCCTGCTAGAATACACCTAGCACGAAACCCAACAGTGCCGTCAAGGACAACAGTCACTGCGGCACAATGTAGCAATACAATACTCAAAGCAGTCACTGTAGACCCCGATGACACTGTTGGGTTTCCTGCTAGAATACGCCTAGCACGAAACCCAACAGTGCCGTCAAGGACAACAGTCACTGCGGCACAATGTAGCAATACAATACTCAAAGCAGTCACTGTAGACCCCGATGACACTGTTGGGTTTCCTGCTAGAATACGCCTAGCACGAAACCCAACAGTGCCGTCAAGGACAACAGTCACTGAGGCACAATACAGAGCAGGGAAATACTCACTAAACGCCTTTTTGGAGGATGCTGTGGCGCTGTCCCAGCCATCCATCAACGCTGCGGCCACCTCATTCCATAGCCGCCGGGTCACCACAATGTCCTTGTGCAGCCGGTCACGGCTGTCCCACAACGGCGAACGCTCCTGGACCAGGCTGATGAGCTGCTCATTATCCAGGTAGACGTCTTCATCCCGTTGTGGAACCTAGACAAAACACATTCATTAGAATAATCAAATTTAAATTGAATAAAAAGTTACAAAAAAAGAAACATAAAAAAGAGTAAAAATAGAAGATAAAAAATAAAGAACATTACAAATCATTTGATACTTACATTCCGTATCACCACCGGGACTTGGCTTCGCTGCTCCTGCTCTTCGCCCTCACTAGTCCCGTCCGCAGAAGATGATGATGACGATGTCTTAAAAAAGTTGAAAAAAACGTAAGAGATTTGGAGAAGCAGCAGATATACTTACCAGATGCACGAAAATAATCACCTCACTGTCTGCTTGCGCCAATTCCTGCCGCGATGGGGAATACTCTGATTCTGAAGACATACTGCATGTAAAAATAATAAAAATCATTAGTACATACATAATTTAAAAGGACAGGCATATAATGTAATATACTCACATTCTTCGCTGATATAATGGGTTCTTGGTTGACTGTCTGCTCTTCAATCTGTCAGTGTAGTAGTGGCAGAGTTTTGGCAGGCACCTCCTTTATATAGACTTTTTTTTTTTTACTTTAGAAGATTATAACTAGGACAACAAGTGGACACCACCAAAAAAACGCAGCGCTAAAAAAACGCATACCTGCGCATGCCAGTGCGCACGTATGCGCATCCATAGGCTATAATGGCCATTTTTAGCGCAAAACGTGCGCATACGTGCGCATGCGATTTTTTCAAGGGCCAAAAAATGCAACATGCTGCGTCTGGAAAATACCAACGCACACCCCAAAAAAACGCAGCGCATGAAAATCGCATACATGCGCTTACCAGCGCGCAGGTATGCGCACCCATGTTAAATATAGGGGAAAAAACGCATGCGCACGTATGCGTTTTTTTCCAGCGCAAAAAAACGCAAATGTGAAACCAGCCTAAGGGAGGATGAAAAGTGCTGTAGTCATAAGAATAACTTTGTGAGTGATAAGATGGTTGTGTAGCCTAAGGTACATACCAGTCCTATGAGGAGGCACATGTAGCCGTCCCACTGTTAAGGTACTGTCACACTTAGCGATGTACCAGCGATCCTGACCAGCGATATGACGCGGTCAGGATCGCTGGTACATCGCTAAGTGGTCGCTAGTGAGCTGCCACACAGGCAGATCTCACTAGCGACATCGCTGGGGACGGGGATCGCTACTTAGGCCTCTTTCACACTTCAGTTTTTTGCCATCAGTCACAATCCGCCAAAATTTGAAATTGGCGGATCCGCTTTTTCTTGTTGCGGATCCGCCAATTTCCCCATTGGGATACATTAGTGGCGGATTTTGACGGATGGTCGTCCGTTGCGTCCGATATTCGGCGGATCCGCAAAATTCTTTGCGGATTCTGTCTGAGGGGGACGGAGAATGTAACGTTTTTTTTCGCCGTCAAAATGGCGGATGACGGCGGATCCGCCGTCATCAGCCATGCGGTAGAATGGGGCCCTATGGGCGGCGGATCCGCCGGGATCCGCGATTTTGCGGAATCCGCCGGCAGGATCCGCAAAATCGCACTGCGCATGCCCAGAAAAAAAGATACTTTTCCAGACAGTCCCAAAACTATATAAGATGGGCTAATTGGGCCCAGACATGCAGTAGCAGCCAGACAGCAAGCCAGCCAGACCACCACCAAGCCTGCAAGACAGCCACCAAGCCTGCAAGACAGCCACCAAGCCTGCCAGACCACCCAGCCTGCCAGACACCCACCAAGCCTGCAGCCACAGCTATCAAGAGGCCTGCCAGTACCAGCTTTACCAAGTGTGAGTATACCTATGACATTTCTGTGTATGGCCTGCAAGTGTGTAGCGTGTGTGTGTGTGTGTGTGTGGTCTGCGAGTGTTGCATGTCTGTTTTTTTTTTTTTTTATATTTTTTTTTTCTGTTGCTTGTGTACTGCATTTTATTTTCATACAACTGTAATTATATTGTATTTTTTATGCTGTGATTGCTGCGATTGAGTGGTGTATGGTATGTGGTGTAATTGGGCCCAGACAATCCGGCACCAGCAACACTGAATACTCCAAGCAAGATATCCGACTCCAGCCTGCCTGACAGAAGATTCAACTAGAGCTATAAAACCTGTCTGCCCAGCTGCAAGTCTACCACCTGCAAGACCCCTGGAGCGTGTGTGTGTATGTGTGTGGCCTGTGTGTGCATTTTTTTTTTTTTTCTTTCCATTTTTTTTTTTTTTTTTCTGTTGCATGTGTACTGCTTTTTATTTTCATACAACTGTAATTATATTGTATTTTTTATGCTGTGATTGCTGCGATTGAGTGGTGTATTGTATGTGGTGTAATTGGGCCCAGACAATCCGGCACCAGCAACATTGAATACTCCAAGCAAGATATCAGACTCCAGCCTGCCTGACAGAAGATTCAACTAGAGCTATAAAACCTGTCTGCACAGCTGCAAGTCTACCACCTGCAAGACCCCTGGAGCGTGTGTGTGTGTGTGTTGCATTTTTTTTTTTTCTGTTGCATGTGTACTGCATGTTATTTTCATACAACTTTAATATTGTATTTCTTGCTGTGATTGTGTGGTGTAAAGGCTGGTTTCATATTTGCACTTTATAGCGCAGGGATAACCTGCACACGTCCACCACTAATCCCCGTCCCATCTGGTCATCACCGCCTACTAGCACACATGGACGCTTGCGATCTGCACACCCTATCTTTAGTATGGGGTGCGCAGATTGCAAGCGTTCATGTGCGCTAGTAGGTGGGGATTAGTGGCGGACGTGTGCAGGAAATAGCTGCGCTATAAAGTGCAAATGTGAAACCGGCCTAAATGGTATTGTATGTGGTGTTATTGGGCCCAGACATCTACATCAAACACCAGCCTGACTGTATCAGTCAGGCTGGTGTTTTAATGTAGATGTCTGTGCCCAATAACACCACATTCAATACCATTTAGGCCGATTTCACATTTGCACTTTATAGCGCAGCGATGGCCTGCACACGTCCGCCACAAATCCCCGCCTACTACCGCACATGAATGCTTGCGATCTGCGCACCCTATCTTTATCATAGGGTGCGTAGATGGTGCGCTGGCAGGATTTTACCATGTGCTGCGCACTTTTGAAGGTGTGCCCTTGCGCGCCAAACGCAGCATGTTGCATTTTGGCGCGCACGGCACACCTTCAAAAGTGCGAAGCACACTGTAAAATCCTGCCAGCGCACCATCTGTGCACATTATGATAAAGATAGGGTGCGCAGATCGCAAGCATTCATGTGCAGTAGTAGGTGGGGATTTGTGGCGGACGTGTGCAGGCCATCGCTGCGCTATAAAGTGCAAATGTGAAACCGGCCTAAATGGTATTGTATGTGGTTTGTGCCCAGACATCTGGCAACAGCCACACTGAAGAAACCGAACCAGACATCAAACACCAGCCTGACTGATAGAATTTCAAACTCCGCTGCAAATCTTCCACCTGCAAGACACCTGGAGTGTGTAGCCTGGCTGTGTGTTATGCGTGTTTGCGTTTTTTTATTTTTCATGTATTGTGGTATTTAAAATAAAGAGCAGAGTAGCTCCTATTTTTTGGAAAAAAAAAAAATAATAAAAAAAAAAAATAAATAAATTGTTTTGAAAAAATCTACTTTGTATCATTTTAAAAAAGGTAAAATTAAGTTACCATAAAGGTAATTGAAGTGTTCTGGTATACAAGTGTGGTTAAAAGTGAGATTGCAACATACCATGAAAAAATGGGTATACACAACTGAGTTTCAGGGAATTCAAAACCATGCAAACACAGTGGGTATACACAGAAATTAAACACCTTCAATCACTGGTTACATACTCTGTTGAGAGTTTCAGGGAATGCAAACACTGGTATACACAGCAATTACACACTACACGCCTTCAATCACTGGTTACACGGTGAGACCTTTAATCACTGGTTACACTCTCGGTGAGAGTTTCAGGGAATGCAAACTGGTATACACAGCAATTACACACCTTCAATTACTGGTTACACTCAGTTACAAAACACAAAGAAAGTAGGTTTACACAAAATATTAGACACCTTCAATCACTGGTTACACTCTGAGATAAGGGAATGTAGACATGCAAACACTTAAAATTGCGTATAATTAGTTTCAGGGAATTACACATACAAAATGTGTTTTTTTTTTTTTTTTTTTTTAAACTTTCATATCATTTTCTTTCAGTTCACACAATGAAGCGCCACCATACCGGCAGACACGGCCAGCCCAACCGTAGCAGAGATTCAGACCGCAGCAGGGATCAACGCAGCAGACATGACCGGTCAGACCGCAGCAGAAACAACCCTGACCGCAGCAGAGAGGAACAGCCACACCGCGGCGTACAGGCAACCATTAGTTTACCTGTAAGTATAAAGACCTGAAAGCTTATTATGATCCTTTGTATAGTAGCTTAACAAGTCTCTTTATACTTGCAGATCACTTCAAGCACTACCAGCAGGGTAGCAGCAGAGAGAGCCAGCCAGGCTGCAGCAGAGAGGCCCAGCCAGACCGCAACAGAGACTGCCAGCCAGGCTGCAGCAGAGAGGCCCAGCCAGACCGCAACAGAGACTGCCAGCCAGGCCGAAGCAGATACTGCCAGCCAAACATTTTCCCTGTAAGTATAAAAGCCTGAAAGCTTATTATGATACTTTGTATAGTAGCTTAACAAGTGTGTTTATACTTGCAGATCAGTTCAGGAAGCAACACAGCTGCCCCAAGCCGTAATGTCTTCTCCTGAAAGCTCCCCCTCACATCATCAGCGAGCTGAGGTAAAAAAAATTTTGTTTATTTTTTATTTAAAATAATTTTTTTGTGGTTAAAAACACTATCCTATTATGTTTTAACAGGAAGCTGATTCAGAGGAGCTTCCAGGAGGAGACGTGCAGGGTGGAGAGACACACGGAGGGGGTGCGCAGATTGTAAGTTTAGCACATACACAGATACATAATGCTACACCCAACACAAACATTCATCACAGTGCACACCATAACTGCATCCATCCAAACATTTTTTTTTTTTTTTTTCCCACAGTCTTCAGAATCCGGTGCCCGCACTAGAGTGACTCCCAGGACATCCCAGGGTCGTCAAGGTGATGCCTCTGGTGGTCGGCAAACGGTAAGTAACCCTATTTTGATAATTGTTTAAATGAACATCATGTGTTTGAATATAATGTAATTTTTTGCTTTTTGTTTTGTTTTTTATCTTCACAGGTTTCACAGCGTGCTCCCCGCAGACATCAGGAGGAGGGTGTCATTATTGATAGTGATGACCTCATCCATGAGGTGGAAATCCGGGAGCCGCTGTGGAACATGGCAAACCGTCTTCATGCCGACCAACCAACCACACGACGGCTCTGGGATGAAGTCTGTTCTTCAGTTATTGACAACTGGGAGGAACTCAATGCGAGGGCCAGGGATTTTGTGCGTAAGTATTACAACTTCAGTAACTTATATTTCCAGCATGTGAAGTGTTGAATACTAAACCTTTTTTTTTTTTTTTTTGCTTCACAGGTGACAGGGTTATCACACGGTGGCGGTCGCTCCGGGATCGCTTCAAGAGGGACTACAACAAAGAGATTCAGACCCCGAGTGGATCGTCGGGAGGACGCCGGGGACCCCAGTACAAAAACTACCAAGCCCTGGCGTTCCTGCGATCTACAATGGCGTGCAGAAGGTAAATATTCCCCAAACAATTCCTGTAGTAGAAATGTTTAACCAATTTTTTTTTCAGCAGACTTAAATTAAATATCAATATTTTTAATATACATTTTTTTCTTCTTTTTTTTTTTTTTAGCACCATCTGCAGCACTCGGGAGTCTGCATCAGAGTTGCGTCCCTCTGGAGTGATCCCTAGTGAGACCGCCCCCGGTGACCACATCGAGGTATCCGACCCCTCTGTACCTACCCTCTTGTCTGATCCCTCTATCCCCTCCACCAGCACTGGAGCAGCAGGGCAGACTTCATCACATGAAGCTGCTGGTGACGACTTGTTCCCTGTTCCCCACCCCTCAGACACTGCCGCAACATCTCGACCAACTTTTGGTTCTGGCCGGCAGCGTCTGAGGAGTCAGGAAAGGCTGACCTTGTCTGACTGTTTGAGTCTAAACTCAACTGTTCAACACGGTTTCCACACTTATGGACAACGGTTATCTTCTGGGTTGACCATGATCAATCAAAGTATCATGGAACTCAGAAGATACATGGAACAGATGAGTTTAGAATCAAACCAGACACCGAGACATACCTTTTTTCAATCTGTTGTCCGGCAAATGGAAGGTTTAAGTACTCACCAGCAGATGCGTGTGATGCAAGCCTGTCAGAATGCTCTAGTGGAAGTGCTTGCTGAAGCATCTCTTCCTCCCCCTGTCTATCCTTCCACAGTCCATCCTCCCCCTGTCTATCCTTCCACAGTCCATCCTCCCCCTGTCTATCCTTTCACAGTCCATCCTCCCCCCGTCCATCCTTCCACCACCATCAATCACACAGCCGTCCCTCCTTCTACCACTCCCTCTCCTTTCTCTAGTTCCCCATTCCATTCTTCCCAGTACCTACCTTCCCCATTGCATTATACCCCAATGCCCTCGCCATACCCACCCCCACATACACCTTCAATGTACCCACAAACCTCGTCTGTCCATCCACTCCCGTCCCAACCACATGTGTTAAACCCCCCTTCCACTTCTGGTCCTCACCAACTCCCTCCCCAGTCCCCTACCCCCCCCTCGATGTGGTCAACCCTGTTAACCCCCCCTCCAATACTATCTCCACCCAACATTATCATAGTTTGTAATTTTTCTGTTGTAATATACCAAAAAAAAATTAAAAAAGTAATATACCAAAAAAATTAAAAAAGGTAATATTATACCAAAAAAAAGTTACCAAAAAGGTAATACCAAAAAAAGTTACAAAAAAAGTTAAGAAAAAAAAAAATACAGTTAATACAAATTGTCAGAAATAAACTGTTTTTTTTCAAAAAACTTTATTGTGATGTTTATTTTTTGCTTCTTTATTCAAATTACACCAGTGGTGTAAAAGGTAAACACAACACTTGTTAACACAACACACAACCCTGGGTAATATTTCACAGTACACCGGTGGTGTACAAGGTACAAAAAAACACTTGGTAGCACAACATTTGATAACCAACACTTGTGAACATTTCAAAGTGTAAAACGCTTGGTACACAACACTTGGTAACTTTACGCTTGGTACACAACACTTGGATAACTTTACGCTTGGTACCCAACAATTGTTAACACTGCAAAGTGTAAAATTAACCAAATCACATGGTAAAACACAATGCTTGTGCAAAGCAAACACTTGGTAAAATTTCAGATAAAAAAAAAAAACAAAAAAAATTACTCACAATTGGTAAGAAGAAAATTATATCATGTGATATTGCCAGTCCACTTGTCCCTCTGGTGTAACAAAATAATCTGCAAAGGTATCCCTAATTCTTGCCACTGAACCAGTACTCCGAAAAGTTTGCTGCTCATAATCCCACAAGGTGGTTTCATACACATTGTCATCGATGGAAACTGGTTCCTTTGAAAGGACAAAATTGTGCAGGATTACACAGGCCTTTACCACCTCATCCACAGTCTCTGTTTTCATTTTCATGGCCGTTAACAGGACTCTCCATTTTGCAGTTAAAATTCCAAACGCGCACTCCACCACTCTGCGCGCTCTGGTTAACCGATAGTTATAGATTCTTTTCTGGTGTGTTAATCCACGACTACCATATGGCTTCAGTAGGTGTTTTGAAAGTTGAAAAGCATCGTCGCCAACGCACACAAAAGGCATTGGTGGGCCTGTTGTTCCAGGGAGTGGTCTTGGAGGTGGGAAGTTAAAATTGTCTCCATACAAGCGACGGCCCATGGTGGAACTCTTGAATACCTGTGAGTCGTTAGAACGACCGTATGCACCAATGTCCACGGCAATGAATTTGCAGTTTGCATCCGAAATGGCCATTAGCACAATGGAAAAGTATTTTTTATAGTTGTAAAACTGTGAACCAGATCCCATGGGTTTCACAATCCTGATATGCTTGCCATCCACGGCACCGATGCAGTTTGGAAACTGGCAGATATCTTGAAACTTCTCTGCAATCTCCAGCCACCTCTCCTGGGTTGGCTCTGGGATGTATTCCTCCTGTAGAGAATCCCATAATGCCCGGCAGGTCTGTTGTACAATTCCAGCAATAGTGGAAATCCCAATCCGGAACTGGAAATGGAGGGAGGTGAAGGATTCTCCAGTTGCCAGGAATCTTAAAAAAAGGGAAAAAAAGTAAAATTAATACAAACTACAAGCCATAACATAACAATAAAAGCCTGCAGAATCTGAAACATTTTAAAAGGTAGATAACTTACCGAAGGGTCACCATCAAACGCTCCGCCGGTGATATAGAAAACCGCATGTAGGTGTCCCTTCTCCGGATTTGTTCTCCAACACGATCCACCAATATCTCAAAGAATTCCATCCGCATGCGCACGTAGTTGAAGAACTTGTCCGGATTCTCCCTCAATTCCAGGTACAGTGTGGAAAAAACGCCACGGGTGAACCTCTGCGCATTAATGGGATGAATCCACTGGCGCCGTCTCCTCATACGCAGGATTCGCAGTCTTCTTTTCTCCCTCTCGATAGCAATAATTGCCAACCGATTCAAGTGAAGATCCAATTCCACACAGAAGCTGTCAATACTCGCAATAACTCCTTCCAGACTCGCACTAACTCCTTCCATCGCTGCCACTAGCTCTAAAACCTTTCAAAGAAATTGTATCACAACACCCTAGATATATTTCTCCCTAGTTTCCAGCATCCAATCACATTTGAGAGCATTTTCCAAGAGCGAATCATATTTGGGAGCATCCCATTTTGGAGGTGTGGAAAAACGGATCCGCAAAAAACGGATCCAACGGATGACAAAAACGGATGCAAACTGATGGAACGGATCCGTTTTGTTGAGGATCCGCAGTAAAATCGGTATGGCGGATCCTCAACAAAACGGATCCGTTCCATCAGTTTGCATCCGTTTTGTTTCCATTTTTGCGGATCCGCCATTTTCAAATTTTTGGCGGATTTTGACTGATGGCAAAAAACTGAAGTGTGAAAGAGGCCTTACCTGTCACACCAGGCGATCCTGCGTCCTCCCGCCCGGCTCCACGCGTCGCTCGTCCTCACAGCTGGAAGCGCCACAGGAAGCTGACGACGAGATACAGTCCTGAACGTTCTCGCGCGATCAGCGATAACCAGCGGGGGAGCCGGTCGGAGGTAAGTATCAGACACAGCGATATCGCTAGCAATATCGCTATAACGTCACTAGTTATAGCGATATTGCTAGCGATATCTCTTAGTGTGACATGCCCTTTAGAGACAAACAGACAGCGCTGGAGTCATACTAAAGTTATGTGACATGCAGCCACTAATCTGATTGTATGATGCATATAGATCTTACCGTGGTAGTATGCAGAGTGTGGACGCGGTATCCACCGCGAATCCAAGGTGCTGTGATGTGTGGGAGTGACAGGGTTATATATCCCTGTAAGTAATGAAGCCGTGTTAGGAGCCCGCCACCGGAAGTAGGTGGGCGTGTACTAGACACGTCATCATGTGCTTCTGACGCTGGGAGACCCAGAGGGGGTGTGTCAGTAACGAGCACTGGGAGTGTACTGCAGCCTGTCATGCTGGCTTGCAGGGCAGTGTGGTGGAGATAAGTAAATAATCCTGAGAACTAACGTGGCGTCAAAATCACAGGTGCCCATGGTGCAGAAAGTGGCTATTCAGTGCTTTGAGAGTGACGATTCAGACAATCACAGTTGTTGGTTCTGTAAATGAGACATAATATAATTAGTACCGATGGCATACAGTATTACAGTAGCATTCAAAAAGAATATAAAAAGAAATAAAGATGTCCATTATAATGACATTATCACAGTGGTGATATTGCGGCCAGGTTAGGCAGACGTATCAGATAGTGTAGGACATTATGATTGTAGGAAGGCCTGTGTGTCATAGTCTTTGTTTAACCCCTTTGGTATCAGAGTATTGAGCTCATGGATCCAAAAGGCCTCTCTCCTTTTTAATAAGTTGATACGGTTGCCTCCTCTGCGTAAAGTGTGAATTTGCTCGATTACTTGAAATTTCAATTGGGCAATGGTATGGCCAGCAGAAATAAAATGATGCGGAATGGGAAGAAGCATATTCTTGCACCTAATTGTGGATTTATGCTTAGATATACGGTCCTTAATATGTTGTGTGGTTTCCCCTACATAGAGTAGACCACACGGGCATTTAATAATGTATACTACAAATGAGCTGTCACAGGTGTAATATTCACGAATATTGTATTTTTTGCCGGTATAAGGGTGATAGAAGAAATTGCCTTTCTGTACATTATTGCATTGCGTGCATTGCAGACAGGGGAAAGTGCCGAATTTGGGATTTGATAAGAACCGTTGTTGTTTCTTTAGGGGGCCAGGGGAGCCAATATCTGCTTTAATTAGGGTGTCCCGGATATTCCGTGGTCTCCGAAAGCAAGGTAGAAAGGGTTCTGTGAATGACTCTATGTTCGGGTGTGCTGTGGAGAGAAGATGCCAGTGACGTCTGATGCTGGAATGAATACGGTATGCAAAAGGATGGTAATCATGGACGAACGCAATGCGATTGGCAGTCTTAGATCTCATTGGAGGGGAGAGATCTATGTCATTAAGTACACTTGTTGGGTATCCCCTCTCAAGGAATTTTGTCCGCATTTCGTCAGTGCGTGTTTTTTGAATCTCTGTGTTTGACACTTCTTCTGTATCCTTTTGAACTGTGACTTGGGTATCGCATTTTTCATTTTAGTGGGATGAAAGCTTTCGTAGTGTAGCAGGCTGTTGCGATCAGTGGGTTTCCTGTAGAGATCAGTGGATAGGTGTCCCACGTCATCCTTCATAACTAATGTATCAAGGAAATTAATTTGTTTAAGGTGATGAGTCATAGTGAAACTCAGTCCAGGCCAGGCTGTTTGTAGCATGGAAAAGAAGGATTGTAGTGTATCTAGTGATCCCCCCCAGATACAGAAAATATCGTCGATATATCTCCTCCACACTAACGCATGAGTGCGGAAGAGAGAGTCACGATAGATGATACTATCCTCCAAATGGGCTACGTAACAATTTGCATACGGAGGTGCGGTGTTCGAGCCCATCGCAGTCCCCCTTGTCTGCAAATAGTACGTGTCTTCAAACAGAAAAAAATTCCTGGTTAGTATGATGGACAATAAGTCACAGCATAAGTTGGTTTATTCAGGGTGGAAATTAAACAATTTAAGAAGCCTCCGCACTGATTGAATACCCTGTGTATGGGGAATAGATGTATATAGATCTTTTACATCGAATGTGACAAGAATGGCATCACTAGGAACATGGTCCAGGGTACGGATAACGTCCAAAAAGGCCCCTGTATCAAGTAGGAAGGAAGGTGTCTGTTTAATGAGAGGTGTGAGGATTTTCTCAAGGTATTTAGAGATGGGAGAAAAAATGGACTCTGTAGAGGCCACAATGGGTCTCCCTGGTGGATTGTCTATGTTTTTGTGTACTATAGGAAGTATATAGAAGACCGGTGTGATTGGGAATTTTTTGGTTAAATAATCACAGGTTTTATTATCTAGGACTCCGCTCAATTTGTATTTAGATAGGATAGTTTGGATAGTATGCTTTATTTCATTGGTGGGATCCCTCTCAAGTGGTAAATACACCGAGGTATCACTTAATTGGCGGCGAACCTCGCCCAAGTACATCGTTTTATCGAGGACGACAATAGCTCCCCCTTTGTCTGCTGGTTTGATGATTATTAGAGTTGAGCGACTTTTGGTTTTTTAGGGTCGCGTTTCGTTTCGTGAAACCCGACTTTTCCAAAAGTCGGGTCGAGCAAGATCGTCCGATTATAGGGAAAAGTCGGGGTCGTCCCGAAACACGAAACCCAATGTAAGTCAATGGGGAATAAAAGTCGGCAGTGAGAGGAGGACAGGAAACACACCTACAGTGCCCATTTGAATGCCAAAAGCATCAATTCTTCTTACTTAAGCTTGTCAACCTTAATTAACTTCATAATACAAGTTACGCACTGAAAAATGGGGGTTATTTGGCTAAAGTTGTGGGGGGGGAGGGCTGGCTGCAGGTTTTCATGTGCCCTGGGCGAAAGAGCGCCCCTTTAACACATACCACAACTCATCATGCTCCGATACGGCAGAGAAATAGCGGTATAGTACAATGAAAAATACCTCACTTTTTACATCTCATGACGAGGCCCATCTATTTCTCCATACAGAATCATTGGTCCCATATAATGTTTGAAACAGTATATGATGAGCTCCACATAATGCTACAGTATATGTTGGTCCCCATGGATGAAGCTCCACTGTCTTATGGGCCCAAATAATGCTCCAAACATAATGGGCCCCATTTCTAATGCTCTAGTGTATAATGGGCCCTGTAAATGCTGCTCCAGTGTCTGATGTCCACCTTTGGAATGTTCCAGTGTATGGTGGGCCCCATCTATCATTCTCCAGAGTATAGTGCTCCCCAAAAATTGCTGTCCCAACATTGAAAACAATCAAATAAGTCTCCTCGCTAGGGAATCCCTGTACTTGTCTGGACTCCTCGTCGTCCCCATCTTCCATCTCACTGCACAGTATTTCAACTTTGCAAGTGCTGTGATCCTGAGCAAGCAGGGGGGGCCCACTCGTTGGCGACGGCACTGGCACAGGGCCCCTGATAGTACGGTGGTGTGTCTGATGGCGGGTGGGCCGAACCTGCACTTTCATCTGCAGCTTCCTCTTTGTCACCGTGTAAGATGGAACTGTATATGGGAAGGGTAACCTGAGTTTCATCAGGGTCAGATTCAGGTCGTGTAGCGTGCGAGGGGAATGTAGTGGTCTGGGTCAATGTACCAGCAGATTCATCGAGCAGTGGCTGGGCATCAGTGCACTTGTGTCGCCCCCAGGAGTACGGTCGCCACAGTGGCATTACCTTCTTCCTAGGGAGTGTGATGTCATGCTTGGGAGCAACGAACGATCTCTCTAGCAGGTTAACTGATTGGGCGGTGTTATTCCCACGAGTCATGACCCTCCAAACAGCGTTCATGAAGGCAAAGTGTTTGTTTTACGTGGGCAGTATGGTTGCAAAGCTGAACCTTAAAGGAATGTCCAGAAGGGCACCACCAGGAGTGGAGCCTACGGTTAAATTCGACTCCACCTGGGAAACCTCAACCATGCCAGCTACAGAACAGATGCACACATTGCAAGCTTAATTCCGTTAACGAACGAGACTCCGTCATGCCCCGCGGTCCGAGTCCGGCTTACTAGAGGCTCTGGCACATGAGATTGGCCAATAACTGGTGTGTCATGCCCTTACATGTCCGTGGCTGCATGTGCGCTACACTGAAAAGGCCAGCGTTTGTCGCTTACAGGTGCAGATAACCCGCTGAACAATGTTAGTGATGGGGATCACTGATTACAATTATTACCCGCGAACAATGATTTCCCAGTAAGTGCAGGTCAACCGCAGTTCCGGAATTAGGCCTAACCGTCATTCTTGAAAAAATGAAAAACTTACGTGTGCAAACCACAGGTGCTGTAGCTTGCTTAACAGCTCGCCAGCCGTTCTCACGCCCAGTATGGATTACACGTGATTGCACAAAGGTGAGAAAGGGTACCCTATCCCCAGATAACATGTATGGATAGCGTACACATTCAAAATATATGTCTATACATCAGGAGGCAGGCTCAGACGGTGTTAGGCCCAGTATGGATTGCACGTGATTGCACAAAGGTTAGAAAGGGTACAGTATCCCCACATAACATGTATGGATAGCGTACACATTCAAAATATATGTCTATACATCAGGAGGAAGGCTCAGACGGTGTTAGGCCCAGTATGGATTGCTCAAAGGTTAGAAAGGGTACCGTATCCCCAGATAACATGTATGGATAGCGTACACATTCAAAATATATGTCTATACATCAGGAGGCAGGCTCAGACGGTGTTAGGCCCAGTATGGATTGCACGTGATTGCACAAAGGTTAGAAAGGGTACAGTATCCCCACATAACATGTATGGATAGCGTACACATTCAAAATATATGTCTATACATCAGGAGGAAGGCTCAGACGGTGTTAGGCCCAGTATGGATTGCTCAAAGGTTAGAAAGGGTACCGTATCCCCAGATAACATGTATGGATAGCGTACACATTCAAAATATATGTCTATACATCAGGAGGCAGGCTCAGATGGTGTTAGGCCCAGTATGGATTGCACGTGATTGCACAAAGGTTAGAAAGGGTACCGTATTCCCAGATAACATGTATGGATAGCGTACACATTCAAAATATATGTCTATACATCAGGAGGCAGGCTCAGACGGTGTTAGGCCCAGTATGGATTGCACGTGATTGCACAAAGGTTAGAAAGGGTACCGTTTCCCCAGATAACATGTATGGATAGCGTACACATTCAAAATATATGTCTATACATCAGGAGGCAGGCTCAGACGGTGTTAGGCCCAGTATGGATTGCACGTGATTGCACAAAGGTTAGAAAGGGTACCGTATCCCCGGATAACATGTATGGATAGCGTACACATTCAAAATATATGTCTATACATCAGGAGGCAGGCTCAGACGGTGTTAGGCCCAGTATGGATTGCACGTGATTGCACAAAGGTTAGAAAGGGTACCGTATCCCCAGATAACATGTATGGATAGCGTACACATTCAAAATATATGTCTATACATCAGGAGGCAGGCTCAGACGGTGTTAGGCCCAGTATGGATTGCACGTGATTGCACAAAGGTTAGAAAGGGTACCGTATCCCCAGATAACATGTATGGATAGCATACACATTCAAAATATATGTCTATACATCAGGAGGCAGGCTCAGACGGTGTTAGGCCCAGTATGGATTGCACGTGATTGCACAAAGGTTAGAAAGGGTACCGTATCCCCAGATAACATGTATGGATAGCGTACACATTCAAAATATATGTCTATACATCAGGAGGCAGGCTCAGATGGTGTTAGGCCCAGTATGGATTGCACGTGATTGCACAAAGGTTAGAAAGGGTACCGTATCCCCAGATAACATGTATGGATAGTGTACACATTCAAAATATATGTCTATACATCAGGAGGCAGGCTCAGACGGTGTTAGGCCCAGTATGGATTGCACGTGATTGCACAAAGGTTAGAAAGGGTACCGTTTCCCCGGATAACATGTATGGATAGCGTACACATTCAAAATATATGTCTATACATCAGGAGGCAGGCTCAGACGGTGTTAGGCCCAGTATGGATTGCACGTGATTGCACAAAGGTTAGAAAGGGTACCGTTTCCCCGGATAACATGTATGGATAGCGTACACATTCAAAATATATGTCTATACATCAGGAGGCAGGCTCAGACGGTGTTAGGCCCAGTATGGATTGCACGTGATTCCACAAAGGTTAGAAAGGGTACCGTTTCCCCGGATAACATGTATGGATAGCGTACACATTCAAAATATATGTCTATACATCAGGAGGCAGGCTCAGACGGTGTTAGGCCCAGTATGGATTGCACGTGATTGCACAAAGGTTAGAAAGGGTACCGTTTCCCCGGATAACATGTATGGATAGCGTACACATTCAAAATATATGTCTATACATCAGGAGGCAGGCTCAGACGGTGTTAGGCCCAGTATGGATTGCACAAAGGTTAGAAAGGGTACCGTTTCCCCGTATAACATGTATGGATAGCGTACACATTAAAAATATATGTCTATACATCAGGAGGCAGGCTCAGACGGTGTTAGGCCCAGTATGGATTGCATGTGATTGCACAAAGGTTAGAAAGGGTACCGTTTCCCCGGATAACATGTATGGATAACGTACACATTCAAAATATATGTCTATACATCAGGAGGCAGGCTCAGACGGTGTCAGGCACAGTATGGATTTGACGGCACAGACTACACAGCGGAGGAGCTGGGAGAGGTAAAGATTGCAAATGCTGGGGCCCTGCCCAAGCAAGGGGGGCCCACTCGTGGGCGTCGGTACTGGCACTGGGCCCCTCATAGTACGGCGGTGTGTCTGACGGCGGGTGTGCACCACCACCGTCAGAGACACTTGATTGCACTATGAAGGACCCTGTACCAGTGCCCGCGCCCAAGAGTCGGCTTACCCACCTGTCCAGGGCAACGGCACTCGCACGGTGTCGTGCGCTAGGTGGTGACCCCGGCCATGGGGGGGGAGGCAGCACAGTTAGGGAGTTTTAGAAAGTGGCATATGTTGATGTTGGACATTCAGCTGATGCAAAAGGTGAAATAGGTCAAGTCCCAGGAAGAGGTGGACCACAGCAAGCCATTTTTCTGTCACCCTATGTGTCATCAGAGGAAGGTGGGGCAAAATCCTTGGAAACCCATGAGTGGTTCATTTTAATGAAGGTTAGATCATCCACATTTTGGGTTGACAGACGGGTCCTTTTTTCTGTCAGGATTGATCCAGCTGCACTGAAGACTCTTTCCGATAGCACACTTGCAGCTGGGCAAGCGAGCTCCTGTAAGGCATATTGTGCCAATTCAGGCCAGGTGTCCAGTTTAGCGGCCCAATAGTCAAAGGGGAATGACCTGTGTGGGAGAACATCGATATGGGAGGAAAAGTAGTTTGTAACCATAGTTGACAACTGCTGTCTCCTGTCACTTTCCATCGATGCAGTATTACCAGTTGTGTGAGCGGTACTTGAAAAATCCGTCCACAACATTGTCATGAAACCCCTGTCTCCAACGCCACTTCTGCTGTGTGCACCACGAACACCTCTGCCAAGCTGCCCCCGGCCCGTACGGCTCGTGTGAGAACCATCACCGCTGCTGTGTGCTGGGAATGCCTCAAGCAACCGATTTACCAGAGTTGCTTGTTTATTAGCCAATATTAGGTCAAGGTTCTCCTGTGGCATGATGTTTTGTAATTTGCCTTTATAGCGTGGATCCAGGATGCTGGCCAACCAGTAGTCGTCATCGTTCATCATTTTGGCAATGCGTGGTTCCCTTTTTAGGATCTGCAAGGCATAATCTGACATGTGGGCCAATGTTCCCGGTGTCAATGATGCACTGCGAGTGCTGGTTGGAGGAGCACTTTCTGGCAAATCCACATCCCTCCAGTCATGCACAAACCCTGTACCAGACCTTGCCACGCCAACATTTTCACTTGCCTCACGAGATGCATCCTCCTCCCCTAAGTAATCATCCCCATCATCCTCCTCTTCTTCCTCCACCTCGTCCAGGAGAGGTCCCTGAGCAGACAATGGCTGAATGTCATCAAGGATTCCCTCCTCCTCTTCCTCCTCATCAACATTGGCTGCAGACGCCTGCTCCTTAAGGTGCATCAAAGTTTGCATGAGCAGACGCATAAGTGGGATGCTCATGCTTAGGATGGCGTCGTCTGCGCTTACCAGCCGTGTGCATTCCTCAAAACACTGAAGGACTTTACAGAGGTCTTTCAGCTTCGACCACTGCACACCAGTCAACTCCATGTCTGCTCTCAAAGTGCCTGGCCGTGTATCCTCCCACAAATGCATTATGGCCTGCCTCTGCAAGCACAGCCGCTCCACCATGTGCAGGGTGGAGTTCCACCTTGTTGCAATGTCGATAATGAGGCGGTGGTTGGGAAGGTGGAGCAATCGCTGCAGCTTCTGCATACAAACGGAGTGTACAGGCGACCGGCGGATGTGCGCACACAGTCTTCGCACCTTCTGGAGCAGGGCTGTTAACTCCGGTTAATTTTTGAGGAAGCACTGCACCACCAGGTTCAAGGTGTGAGCCAAGCAAGGTATATGGCTGAGTTTTGAAAGGGCTATGGCTGCCACAAAATTACGGCCGTTATCACTAACTACCTTGCCTGCCTCAAGATGTACACTGCCCAGCCATGACTCAGTTTGTCGCTTCAAGTACTCGGCCAGCACCTCGGCGGTGTGTCTGTTGCCCAAACACATCATCTGCAACACAGCCTGCTGACGCTTTCCACTAGCTGCTCGATAGGGGGACACATAATGTGCAACAGTGGCAGCTGCAGATGGAGTGCTCGTACGACTGCGCTCTGTGGACGAGCTTTCGCTTCTGGAGGAGGAGGAGGGTCGAACGCCTACAGCCAACTGTTTCCTATACCGTGGGCTAGGCAGCACTGTCCCACCACCGCTGTCCCCTGTGGACCCTGCATCCACCACATTAACCCAGTGCGCAGTGATGGACACGTAACGGCCCTGGCCATGCCGACTGGACCATGCATCAGTTGTGAGGTGCACCTTTCCGCTCACTGACTGCTTGAGTGCATGGACAATGCGGTCTTTCACATGATGGTGGAGGGCTGGGATGGCTTTGCGAGAGAAGAAGTGGCGACTGGGTAGGTCATAGCGTGGTACTGCATAGGCCATGAGTTCGCGGAAAGCTGTGCTTTCCACCAACCGAAAGGGAATCAACTCAAACGAGATTAGTTTGGCAATGTGGGCGTTCAAACCCAGTGTACGCGGATGAGAGACTGAGTACTTTCTTGACCTACTCATAGTGTCTGGGAGGGTGAGCTGGACTTGAGAGCTGCATATGGTGGAAGTAGCGGTGGACAGGGCGGACTCAGAGAGAGGGTTGATGATGGTGATGGAGTTGGTGTTCTTTCTGATGGCCTAGAATCATTCTTTCGTTGATATAACAGTGGGATTCCCTGACTGCTGTGGCCTTGCAACGACACCTCAACATTTGCTGCTGTGCTAACCGGTGGGCTTACAGTGGGGGAAACAATGTAGCGTTGCTGACTACCTTCGTTGTGATCAGTTGCACATGTGGCACTTGAGGTTTGGTGTTGTGTCCACGCTTGCAAGTGCATGCTGGTTAAATGTCTAAGCATGCAACTGGTATTCAAATTTTTCAGATTTTTCCCTCGGCTAAAGGTCTTTGCGCACTTCTTACAGATAACCTTGGCCTGATCATGAGGATTTTGGTCAAAAAAGTGCCACACTGCACTCTTCCTACTTTGGCAGACATTTTGCGGCCTAGCACGCTGTGATCTTTTGACCCTCTGGACAAGCTGTCCAGCAACTCTTTTGATGTTTGGAACCTGTCTTTGGAGTGCTCCGGGCCTGCCAGATAACAGCTGTTGTGATGTCGATGTCTGCTGTGGATGCTCCTCATCTGAGCTATTGGAAGCAGCACCCTCTTCCCCCAATGGATGCCAATCTGGGTCAACAACTGGGTCATCCATCACCTCCTCTTCTATGTCATGTGCACCTTCCTCTGTGTCACCGTGTATGGTGGTATAGTGTGCGGGAAGGGGCACCTGAGTCTCATCAGGGTCAGAATCTGGCTCTGTACACTGCGAGGACAATGTAGTGCTCTGAGTGAATGTACCAGCAGAATCATCCATCAGCGGCTGTGCATCAGTGCACTCCATGTCAGATTCATCTTGGCCTGGGTAATTCACCATTTGACTTGATAATCCAGGCATGGTATGTGAAAACAGCTCCATGGAGTAATCAGTAGTATGGCCTGCGTCATCCTTCAATCTTGGTTGGGGTGAAGGACACAAGGAAAGGTGTGTTTCATGAACATGAGCCTCCAATGACGACTCAGTGCTTTTACTTTTTACAACTGAAGAAGAGGAGGCGATAGAGCTGGAGGCTGAGTCAGCAATGTAAGACAAAACTTTTTCCTGATGCTCTGGCTTTAAAAGCGGTTTGCCAACTCCTAGAAAACTAAGCGTTCGAGGCCTTATGTAGCCAGACGATGACGCAGGCTCAACACCTCCTGCATTCGGTCCTATTTTGCTCTTGCCACTACCATCAGATCCACCACCAACACCATCATTACCAGCTGCCAACCCCCGCCCAATTCTACGGCCTCTTCCACCAGCCTTCCTCATTTTTGGTAGAAATGTAGACAAAATCCAACAAACTATATAGTAATGTAAAACAAGGTACAAGGTGTCTATAGGACAGGGGAGATTTTGAATTTCTGCAGACACTTGTGGACACTGGACACTTTTGGATTGTGTGAGGCCCACTGATATCTGAGCGCTATGTCACAGGCTCGATGGCACAGCTGTGACAAAAGTGACGAGAGGATAAGGGAGATTTTGAATTTCTGCACACACTTGTGGACACTGGACACTTTTGGATTGTGTGAGGCCCAATGAATATCTGAGCGCTATGTGACAGGCTCGATGGCACAGCTGTGACCAAAGTGACTAGAGGATAAGGGAGATTTTGAATTTCTGCACACACTTGTGGACACTGGACACTTTTGGATTGTGTGAGGCCCAATGAATATCTGAGCGCTATGTGACAGGCTTGATGGCACAGCTGTGACCAAAGTGACTAGAGGATAAGGGAGATTTTGAATTTCTGCACACACTTGTGGACACTGGACACTTTTGGATTGTGTGAGGCCCAATGAATATCTGAGCGCTATGTGACAGGCTCGATGGCACAGCTGTGACCAAAGTGACTAGAGGATAAGGGAGATTTTGAATTTCTGCACACACTTGTGGACACTGGACACTTTTGGATTGTGTGAGGCCCAATGAATATCTGAGCGCTATGTGACAGGCTCGATGGCACAGCTGTGACCAAAGTGACTAGAGGATAAGGGAGATTTTGAATTTCTGCACACACTTGTGGACACTGGACACTTTTGGATTGTGTGAGGCCCAATGAATATCTGAGCGCTATGTGACAGGCTCGATGGCACAGCTGTGACCAAAGTGACTAGAGGATAAGGGAGATTTTGAATTTCTGCACACACTTGTGGACACTGGACACTTTTGGATTGTGTGAGGCCCAATGAATATCTGAGCGCTATGTGACAGGCTCGATGGCACAGCTGTGACCAAAGTGACTAGAGGATAAGGGAGATTTTGAATTTCTGCACACACTTGTGGACACTGGACACTTTTGGATTGTGTGAGGCCCAATGAATATCTGAGCGCTATGTGACAGGCTCGATGGCACAGCTGTGACCAAAGTGACTAGAGGATAAGGGAGATTTTGAATTTCTGCACACACTTGTGGACACTGGACACTTTTGGATTGTGTGAGGCCCAATGAATATCTGAGCGCTATGTGACAGGCTCGATGGCACAGCTGTGACCAAAGTGACTAGAGGATAAGGGAGATTTTGAATTTCTGCACACACTTGTGGACACTGGACACTTTTGGATTGTGTGAGGCCCAATGAATATCTGAGCGCTATGTGACAGGCTCGATGGCACAGCTGTGACCAAAGTGACTAGAGGATAAGGGAGATTTTGAATTTCTGCAGACACTTGTGGACACTGGACACTTTTGGATTGTGTGAGGGCCACTGATATCTGAGCGCTATGTCACAGGCTCGATGGCACAGCTGTGACAAAAGTGACGAGAGGATAAGGGAGATTTTGAATTTCTGCAGACACTTGTGGACACTGGACACTTTTGGATTGTGTGAGGCCCACTGATATCTGAGCGCTATGTGACAGGCTCGATGGCACAGCTGTGACAAAAGTGACGAGAGGATAAGGGAGATTTTGAATTTCTGCACACACTTGTGGACACTGGACACTTTTGGATTGTGTGAAACCCCATGAATATCTGAGCGCTATGTGACAGGCTCGATGGCACAGCTGTGACCAAAGTGACTAGAGGATAAGGGAGATTTTGAATTTCTGCACACACTTGTGGACACTGGACACTTTTGGATTGTGTGAGGCCCAATGAATATCTGAGCGCTATGTGACAGGCTCGATGGCACAGCTGTGACCAAAGTGACTAGAGGATAAGGGAGATTTTGAATTTCTGCACACACTTGTGGACACTGGACACTTTTGGATTGTGTGAGGCCCAATGAATATCTGAGCGCTATGTGACAGACTCGATGGCACAGCTGTGACCAAAGTGACTAGAGGATAAGGGAGATTTTGAATTTCTGCACACACTTGTGGACACTGGACACTTTTGGATTGTGTGAGGCCCAATGAATATCTGAGCGCTATGTGACAGGCTCGATGGCACAGCTGTGACCAAAGTGACTAGAGGATAAGGGAGATTTTGAATTTCTGCACACACTTGTGGACACTGGACACTTTTGGATTGTGTGAGGCCCAATGAATATCTGAGCGCTATGTGACAGGCTCGATGGTACAGCTGTGACCAAAGTGACTAGAGGATAAGGGAGATTTTGAATTTCTGCACACACTTGTGGACACTGGACACTTTTGGATTGTGTGAGGCCCAATGAATATCTGAGCGCTATGTGACAGGCTCGATGGCACAGCTGTGACCAAAGTGACTAGAGGATAAGGGAGATTTTGAATTTCTGCACACACTTGTGGACACTGGACACTTTTGGATTGTGTGAGGCCCAATGAATATCTGAGCGCTATGTGACAGGCTCGATGGCACAGCTGTGACCAAAGTGACTAGAGGATAAGGGAGATTTTGAATTTCTGCACACACTTGTGGACACTGGACACTTTTGGATTGTGTGAGGGCCACTGATATCTGAGCGCTATGTCACAGGCTCGATGGCACAGCTGTGACAAAAGTGACGAGAGGATAAGGGAGATTTTGAATTTCTGCAGACACTTGTGGACACTGGACACTTTTGGATTGTGTGAGGCCCACTGATATCTGAGCGCTATGTCACAGGCTCGATGGCACAGCTGTGACAAAAGTGACTAGAGGATAAGGGAGATTGGATTGCTTTTAAAAAAGCAGTTTGCAGAGCAGTGGGTAAACAGCAATGCCAGCCTGTCAGGAAGCCTTAAAAGGCAGCCCAACAACCAACACCACTGATACACCACAATATAGCCTCCCCTTGCACTGCACACACAGTGACTGGTGTGTTGTGCAGGCCAAATCGCTAGCAGCAGAAGCAGTTTTTTTTTCTTCTCAGCAGGACAAAAAAAAAAATTGGGATTGCTTTTAAAAAAGCAGTTTGCGGAGCAGTGGGTAAACAGCAATGCAGGAATGTCAGGAAGCCTTAGAAGGCAGCCCAACAACCAACACCACTGATACACCACTATATAGCCTCCCCTTGCACTGCACACACAGTGACTGGTATGTTGTGCAGGCCAAATCGCTAGCAGCAGAAGCAGTTTTTTTGTCTTCTTCCCTGCCTAACGCTCTCCCTACAGAATCAGCAGCAACCTCTCCCTATACTGAGATCGGCAGAAGTAAGATGGCGGTCGGCGTGCACGCCCTTTTATACCCCCTGTGATGCCCACCAAAGCAAGCCAATCACTTGCATGCCCTTCTGAAAGATGGTGGTGACCCCTGCCTATGTCATCACGTTGCCCACAGTGTCCGTGGATCCTGATTGGCTGAAAAAGAGAGCAAAACAAACTTTTGAAACGCGACTTTGGCGCGTAAGTCGCCGACCTCGTGGCCGACCTCATCCTAGGGTCGGGTTTCGTTTCATGAAACCCGACTTTGCCAAAAGTCGGCGACTTTTGAAATTTTTCGACCCGTTTCGCTCAACTCTAATGATTATATCTTTATCATCCTGAAGGGATTTGAGAGCTTGTTGATCGAGTGCGGTAAGATTGGATGGGAAATGCATACGCCCTTTATAGATGTCATCCCGCAAATTTTGGAAAGTGTTGTCAATGAAAGAGATGAATGTCTCTAAGGCATGTGAGCCCGTGGGTGGTCTAAAGGTGCTTTTATTCCTAAGTCCTAGGTTATCTGAGGAAAGTAAAAGAGGGTGTGGTACTACGGTACTATTGTTGGTGTCAATGGCATTAGAAAAGTGCAGTTTCAATCTGAGTGATCTATAGAACCTCTGAAGGTCCATATCCAGATTAAAGGTATTGTACCTATAACTTGTGCAGAAGGAAAGGCCCTTTTGTAATACCCGATATTCCGCTATACCTAGACTTTTGGAAGAGATGTTGATTACCAACGGGTCATTACCTGCGAGCGGGTGATACGGCCGGAGTCCATATTTCTGTGTGGGTCTCTTCCCCCTGCGGGTCCTCTTCTTTTCGTGGATCTGCGTCTCTGTCCTAAAAAACAACTCGATGGAGCCTGTCTGTCGTGATCCGATCCTGAAGATGAAATGTCTGTGGTGGATCTGTAGTTGGAATAGGTGTTGAAATTTCCAGAGTTGTAAGATTCTCGCCATTTGTAGACTCTATTATGTTCGTAGTCTTCTGTATCACGGGCAAATTTATTCCTCTTCCTGGTCTCAATGTCGCGTCGATGCTGTTCGATGATGCCGTTGATCTTAGTCTTCAAATTGTTAAAATCTTCAGTGCTGATGGAAGATGAAAACTGGGTTTCTATGTTAGAGATTTCCTCTTTGCACTTGGCGATTCCTAGATGCAGATGCTCTAACGTAAGGGTTAGGCTAGTTTCACATTAGCGTTTTTTTGCGCAGCGCATCGGGCGCATAAAAAATGCAAAGAAAAACGCAAAACAAACGCGCGTTTTTTTAACGTCATGCGCACGCTGATGCGTCAAAAAAACGCAGCGTTGCTTGCGTTTTACATGCGTTTTTGCATGCGTTTGCGTTTTTTTAAGCACATGCGTTATTAGGTGTGTCATTTTTTCCATTGTCTAGAGAACATTCTAGACTTGTTTAACTCAAAAACGCATGCGCAAAAAAACGCAACCGTGCGCAAGACCATGCGCACGCATGCGTTCCCATAGACTTCAATGTGTTGTTTTTGCGCATTCCGTGCGCAAGCGTGCGCATGCGTTTTTTTGCCGAGACTGGGCGCACCAAAAAATGCAACATGTTGCTTCTTCTGTGTCAAGACTTAGTATGTGCTATAATGTTACCGATGTCCCAGCATATTTTCAATTATCTATATGAAATACCCATATATTATTGTATATACTTTCTTTGTATTATTTTATTAGTTTCATCTTTATTTATATTTCACAGTACATTGATGAAGGTCCTAGACCGAAACGTCTGTGTATGTATGTACTGTTATCTATTAAAAATCACCTTTCTGCATCAGAGCTCTTGGTGTGTGCCAAGTTCTTACATATATCAGATTCACGGATTGGGATCCTACTTGGGCACCACCTTTAACCTTCAGGGTTGTGCCAACGGTTTTTGTTCCTGGGTCAGTGACTTCGTCGTCCACCATCTCATATTCCATGCCCACACCCTGGTCCTCCTTCTGTCTGAAAAACATCACTTTTTGGCAATTGTGTCTCATCACCATCCACCTCTTGTGATAGTAATTGCATTTTTCCACCTTCACATTCTTGTGACCGTGGCTGCTCAAATAATTAGGCATCATTACCTGCAATCTCCTCATGTCCTGCTTGAAACGGGCAGGGAGAGAGGCCAGAATCTGTAAATAGAAATGTGAACAGCTCTTTGAACTGTCCAAGTGTGGGATCACTTGTTTTCGGACACTCAACATGGTTGGAGGAAGGAGGATCAGGAAGAGGATTATGTGGTCCAGAATCACAGCTACTGAGACTGGACCGTGTGGAAGACAGAGTGGTGCTGGCAAACTGACTGGAAGCATTATTTGCTATCCATCCAACAACCTTTTCAAACTGGGTTGGCTTCAAGAGTGGTGTTCAATGCCCCCCTACAAAGTTGGCCAAGAAGCTAGGCCGACATAATGCGTGTGTTGGTTGTGCTACTGAAGCAGGCAAAGTTTCACCTCGGCTTCTGTGCTCACCATCAGCATCTTGTCCACTTCCCTGTCCCTTACCATGTGCCTTGCCCATTTTAAAATATGTATGATATAATACCTGTTGAGAATGCTTTGCAAGATTAGTATCGCAGGAAAATTTACACACCTCAGATGAACTTGTTACACTCAGTGGCAATTTAGCGATACTATTGCTAACCAACCAAGTATGGCTGGGTGCTTTTGATGCACAACTGGCACATTATAAATGGCGTATGATAGTTCCCTGCTGAAAAAACTTTGCTGGATTAGTATTGCAAGAAAATTTTCCCATCTCAGATCGACTTTTTACACTGCAGTAGCAATATAGCAATGCTCTTGTTTTCCAACCAAGTATCGCTGTATGCTTTTGATGCAGAACTGCCTCAGTATAAAAGGTGTATAATATTTCCCTGCTCAGAACCATTTGTAGAATTAAAAGCAAAAAGAATATTATTGGCTCTGAGATGGGCTTTTGATATGAGTTGCAATAGAAAGAACATGCAATTAACCCTATCCTGTCCTACACCATCCTTTCAGCACAATCTCTCCCTAGGTGCTGCTAACAGCAGTGTTAATATTCATTATCATTAGCCCTAATAAGGGCTGTTGTTGCAGTTGAAATAAATATTAATAGTGTCTAATCCATGCCTATATGCAGCTGAAGCTCTGTCCCTATTTCAGCAGCTTTTCTCAGTGCTCTGCCTGTTTCCGTTCGTAAACTGTGCCGAGCATGGAGTCCCAGGTCCTAGATAAACCCAATGATGCTATGCGGCCAGCCAATTACAGTAATGCCACAACAAAGATGGCTATGGCATTACAGTGACAGGCAGGCTATCCCAGCATGTTTATTGGCTGTCAAGTGTCAAACAAATGGGGCCTCGAGCTTGCTAGCTAGCATTCAAAAATACTGCGGAGTAACAAGCATCTTGAGGACCCTGATGCTCCAGCAAGTAATTAGCAGTGATGGCACGCTCACTCATCACTAGTGATATCTTCTCTGATAGGAGTTATTCACTGTCCTCACCATCTCCATCTGATCCAGATGGCCATGATGACTTCTACGAGTTAAGACCTCAAGTTAAAATTACCCTCCACAATGGGACTGAAAAATGACAATAAATTTCTCACACACAGTCATCCTGCCCAATTCATTTCATTGTCCTGCTGCCTACTGCGCTTAGTTCAGCATGTTATATCTCCTGCTTTCAAGATAGCCGCTAAAGTGGCAGGAGTAGTGTTAGGTTTAAACCACCCCTTCCCTGGCTTTCCTGTGCTGTTGGATAGTAAAGGCAGTGGAGTGGTGACAGTCATCTTTAAAACAGGAGAAAAACCCTGCCAATCTGAGCAAAGGAAGCAGCAGGAGTAAAATGGAGGGCTACAAATAGGGTGACTGGGGAGTATTGTCGCATTTTAGTCCCAAAATGGAAGGTCATGTTAAGATTAGAGTTGAGCAAAACGGGTCGAAAAAATTCAAAAGTCGCCGACTTTCGCCAAAGTCGGGTTTCATGAAACGAAACCCGACCTTAGCGTGAGGTCGGCCACGAGGTCGGCGACCATCGCGCCAAAGTCGCGTTTCAAAAGATGCTTTAGTGCCCTTTTTCAGCCAATCAGGAAGAATGGACACTGTGGGCAACGTGAGGACATAGGCAGCGGTCACCACCATCTTTGAGAAGGGCATGCAAGTGATTGGCTTGCTTTGTGTGGCGTCACAGGGGGTATAAAAGGGCGTGCACGCCGATCGCCATGTTACTTATGCTGATCTCAGAATAGGGAGAGCTGCTGCTGCTGCTGCTCATTCTGTAGGGAGAGCGTTAGGAAGGCCAAAAGAAAAAAAAAACGCTTCTGCTGATAGCGCTTTTCACTGTAGTTAGTGTGCAATGAAAGGTGAAGATTTTTACTTTTGTGCAGCAGCGCTGGTGGTGATTAGGCTGCCTTTTAAAGCTACCTGCATTGCTGTGTGCACACTGGTGTTCAAACTGCTTTTTTAAAAGCAATCCAAATTTTATTGTTTTGTCCTGGTGAGGTACTGAGCGTTCATTTTTTCACACACCGTACATCGGTGTACGCTCCTCACAAAGTACCGTGTACCGGCTGTTATCACGGCCAAATTGAAGCTATCTGTGTGTGACTCTGTAAGGAAAAGCCGAGGAGTTTGTCCATTCTTACAGACCTACACTCTAGGGAGATTCCAATTCTGCCCAATTCTATATACACCTTGTAGTTTGTCATACACTAGGCAATTTCTGCCTGTTACATTGCGGTGTAATATACACAGGGTCTGACAGAATACAACTAGGTCCTGAAGTCTGTAGAGAGATTCCATTTCTCCCCAGTCCTCTATACACCTTTTTTACACCATCCAGAATCAGCCTGATACTTTGAGGTGTAATATACACAGGGCCTGACAGAATCTAACTGTGTCCTGAAGTCTGTAGAGAAATTCCATTTCTCCCCAGTCCTCTATACACCTTTTTTACACCATCCAGAATCATCCTGTTACTTTGAGGTGTAATATACACAGGGTCTGACAGAATACAACTAGGTCCTGAAGTCTGTAGAGAGATTCCATTTCTCCCCAGTCCTCTATACACCTCTTTTAAACCATCCAGAATCAGCCTCTTACTTTGAGGTGTAATATACACAGGGCCTGACAGAATACAACTGTGTCCTGAAGTCTGTAGAGAGATTCCATTTCTCCCCAGTCCTCTATACACCTTTTTTACACCATCCAGAATCAGCCTGTTACTTTGAGGTGTAAAATACACAGGGCCTGACAGAATCCAACTGTGTCCTGAAGTCTGTAGAGAGATTCCATTTCTCCCCAGTCCTCTATACACCTCTTTTACACCATCCTGAATCAGCCTGTTACTTTGAGGTGTAAAATATACAGGGCCTGACAGAATACAACTGTGTCCTGAAGTCTGTAGAGAGATTCCATTTCTCCCCAGTCCTCTATACACCTTTTTTACACCATCCAGAATCAGCCTGTTACTTTGAGGTGTAATATACACAGGGCCTGACAGAATACAACTGTGTCCTGAAGTCTGTAGAGAGATTCCATTTCTCCCCAGTCCTCTATACACCTCTTTTACACCATCCAGAATCAGCCTGTTACTTTGAAGTGTAAAATGCACAGGGCCTGACAGAATACAACTGCGTCCTGAAGTCTGTAGAGAGATTCCATTTCTCCCCAGTCCTCTATACACCTTTTTTACACAATCCAGAATCAGCCTGTTACTTTGAGGTGTAAAATACACAGGGCCTGACAGAATCCAACTGTGTCCTGAAGTCTGTAGAGAGATTCCATTTCTCCCCTGTCCTCTCTACACCTCTTTTACACCATCCAGAATCAGTCTGTTACTTTGAGGTGTAAAATACACAGGACCTGACAGAATACAACTGTGTCCTGAAGTCTGTAGAGAGATTCCATTTCTCCCCTGTCCTCTATACACCTCTTTTACACCATCCAGAATCAGCCTGTTACTTTGAGGTGTAAAATACACAGGGCAACTGTGTCCTGAAGTCTGTAGAGAGATTCAAATACTCCCCACTACTATATACACCTTGTACCTTGTTTTACAGTACCATATAGTTGGTGGTATTTTGGGTACATTTTCCCCAAAAATGAGGAAGTGTGGTGGAAGAGTCCGTGGAAGTGGACGGGGGTTGGCAGCTGGTAATGATGGTGTTGGTGGTGGATCTGCTGGTAGTGGCAAAAGCAAAATAGCACCAAATGCAGGAGGTGTTGAGCCTGCGTCATCGTCTGGCTCCACAAGACCTCGAAGGCTCCCTTTTCTGGGAGTAGGTAAACCGCTTTTAAAGCCGGTGCTTCAGGAACAAGTTTTGGCTTACATTGCTGACTGAGCCTCCAGCTCTATCGCCTCCTCTTCTGAAGTTTTAAAAAATAAAAGCACTGAGTCGTCATTGGAGGCTCATGGTCATGAACCACACCTTTCCTTGTGTCCTTCACCCCAACCAAAATTGAAGGATGCGGCAGGCCACACTACAGATTACTCCATGGAGCTGTTTTCACATACCATGCCTGGGTTATCAAGTCAAATCATGAATTACCCAGGCCAAGATGAATCTGACATGGAGTGCACTGATGCACAGCCACTGCTAGATTTATCTGCTGGTACATTCACTCAGAGCACTACATTGTCCTCGCAGTGTACTGAGCCAGAATCTGACCCTGATGAAACTCAGGTGCCCCCTCCCGCATACTATACCACCATACACGGTGACACAGAGGAAGGTGCACATGACATTGAAGAGGAGGTGATGGATGACCCAGTTGTTGACCCAGATTGGCATCCATTGGGGGAAGAGGGTGCTGCTGCCAATAGCTCTGAAGAGGAGGAGGAGCATCCGCAGCAGGCATCAACATCGCAACAGCTGTTATCTGGCAGGCCCGGAGCAGTTCAAAAACGAGTTACCAAAACCAAAAGAGTTGCAGGACAGCTTGGCCAGACAGTCAAAATAGCACAGCGTGCAAGGCCTCAAAATGTCTTCCATAGTAGGAAGAGTGCAGAGTGGCACTTTTTTGAACAAAATCCTAATGATCAGACAAAGGTTATCTGTAAGAAGTGCGCAAAGACCTTTAGCCGAGGGAAAAATCTGAGAAATTTGAATACCAGTTGCATGCTTAGACATTTAACCACCATGCACTTGCAAGCGTGGACGGACTACCAGACCTCACGTACCACATGTGCACCTGCTCCCAAAGAAGGTAGTCAGCAACGCTACATTGTTTCCCCCACTGTAAGCCCACCGGTTAGCACACCACCATCAGCAAATGTTGAGGTGTCGTCGCAAGGCCAAAGCAGTCAGGGAATCACAATGTTACAGTATATCAACAAAAGACTGAATCTAGGCCATCAGAAAGAACACCAACTCCATCACCATCATCATCCCTCTCTCAGTCCGCCATGTCCACCGATAGTTCCACCATATGCAGCTCTCAAGTCCAGCTCACCCTACCAGAGACTATGAGTAGGACAAGAAAGTACTCATCCTCTCATCCGAGTACACTGGGTTTGAACGCCCACATTGCCAAACTAATCTCGTTAGAGATGATGCCCTATCGCTTGGTTGAAAGCGCAGCTTTCCGCGAACTCATGGCCTACGCAGTACCACGCTATGACCTACCCAGTCGACACTTTTCTCGCAAAGCCATCCCAGCCCTCCACCTTCATGTGAAAGACCGCATTGTCCATGCACTCAAGCAATCATTGAGTGGATAGGTGCACCTCACAACTGACGCATGGTCCAGTAGGCATGGCCAGGGCCGTTACATGTCCATCAATGCACACTGGGTTAATGTGGTGGATGCAGGGTCCACAGGGGACAGCGGTGGTGGGACAGTGCTGCCTAGCCCACGGTGTAGGAAACAGTTGGCTGTAGGCGTTCGACCCTCCTCCTCCTCCTCCTCCTCCAGAATCGAAAGCTCGTCCACAGAGCGCAGTCGCACGAGCACTCCATCCGCAGCTGCCAGTGTTGCACACGAGGTGTCCCCAATCGATTAGCTAGTGGAAAGCGTCAGCAGGCTGTGTTGAAGATGATGTGTTTGGGCGACAGACACACGGCGGAGGTATTGGCCGACTACTTGCAGCGACAAACTGAGTCATGGCTGGGCAGTCTACATCTTGAGGCAGGCAAGGTAGTTAGTGATAACGGCCAGAATTTTGTGGCAGCCATAGCCCTTTCAAAACTCACACACATACCTTGCCTGGCTCACACCTTGAACCTGGTGGTGCAGTGCTTCCTCAATAATTATCCAGAGTTAACAGGCCTGCTCCATAAGGTTCGAAGACTGTGCTCGCACATCCGCCGGTCGCCGGTACACTCCAGTCGTATACAGAAGCTGCAGTGATTGCTCCACCTTCCCAAGCACTGCCTAATTATCGACGTTGCAACAAGGTGGAACTCCATCCTGCACATGGTTGAGCGGCTGTGCGAACAGAGGCAGGCCGTAATGCATTTGTGGGAGGATACACGGGCAGGCACTTTGAGGGCAGACATGGAGTTGACAGGTGTGCAGTGGTCGAAGCTGAAAGACCTCTGTAAAGTCCTTCAGTGTTTTGAGGAATGCACACGGCTGGTAAGCGCAGACGATGCCATCATAAGCATGAGCATCCCACTTATGCGTCTGCTCATGCAAACTTTGACGCACATTAAGGAACAGGCGTCTGCAGCCGAGGAGGAGGGAAGCCTTGATGACAGTCAGCCATTGTCTGGTCAGGGAAGTCTCGTGGACGAAGTGGAGGAAGAAGAGGAGGAGGAGGATGATGATGGGGATGATTATTTAGGGGAGGAGGATGCTTCTCGTGGGGCTAAAGAAAATGTTGGCGTGGCAAGGTCTGGTACAGGGTTTGAGCGTGACTGGAGGGATGTGGATTTGCAAGAAAGTGCTCCTCCACCCAGCACTCGCAGTGCATCATTGACACTGGGAACATTGGCCTACATGTCAGATTATGCCTTGCAGATCCTAAAAAGGGACCCCTGCGTTGCCAAAATGATGAACGATGACGACTACTGGTTGGCCAGCATCCTGGATCCACGCTATAAAGGCAAATTCCAAAACATAATGCTACAGGAGAACCTTGACCTAATATTGGCTAACAAACAAGCAACTCTGGTCAACCGGTTGGTTGAGGCATTCCCAGCACACAGCAGCGGTGATGGTTCTCACTCGAGCCGTAGGGGCCGGGGCAGCTTGGAAGAGGTGTTCGTGGTGCACACAGCAGAAGCGGCGTTGGAGACAGGAGTTTCATGACCATGTTGTGGACTGATTTTTCAAGTCCCGCTCACACGACTGGTAATATTGCATCGATTGAAAGAGACAGCAGTTGTCAACTATGGTTGCAAACTACTTCTGGTCCCATATCGATGTTCTCCCTCACAGGTCTTTCCCATTTGACTATTGGGCCGCTAAACTGGACACCTGGCCAGAATTGGCACAATATGCCTTACAGGAGCTCGCTTGCCCAGCTGCAAGTGTGCTATCGGAAAGAATCTTCAGTGCAGCTGGAACAATCCTGACAGAAAAAAGGACCCGTCTGTTGACCGAAAATGTGGATGATCTAACCTTCATTAAAATGAACCATGCATGGGTTTCCAAGGATTTTGTCCCACCTTACCCTGATGACACATAGGTTGCCAGAAAAATGGCTTGCTTTTGTCCTCCTCTTCCTCGGACTTGACCAATTTCGCCTTTAGCAGCAGCTGAATGTCCCACATCAATATATGCCATTTTGTAAACCTCCCTAACTGGGCTGCCTCCCCCCCATGGCCGGGGTCACCACCTAGCGCATGCAAGTGCCGTTGCCCTGGATAGGTGGGTAGGCTGACTCTTGGGCGCGGGCACTGGCACAGGGTCCCTCATAGTGCAATCAAGTGTCTCTGACCGTGGGGGTGCACACCCGCCGTCAGATACACCGCCGTACTATGAGAGGCCCAGTGCCAGTACCGACACCCACGAGTGTGCCCCCCTTGCTTGGGCAGGGCCACAGCATTTGCAGTGTTTACCTCTCCCTGCTCCTCTGCTGTGTAGTCTGGGCTGTCAAATCCTTCACTGAGACTGCCACTACAAATTTGTTGAACTGATAGATGATGGTTAAGACGTAGCTATGCCCTGTCCCGCTGGCCAGGCTCTAGCTTCAGATGATCAATGGCTTCCATTTCTTATGGACATCGACTCAGTGACATGCAGTGGTGGTTTATAATCAGCTTTCACAGCTTTCCTACTCACAGACGTGTGACATTCCGGCGCACATTTTTAAATGTGCCCTCTCATGCCAATCCCATAGAATCGCCTACGGCCTGTGGCTTCTGTCTTTTGCACTCCAAAGTTACGTGACAGATAGAGTTGAGCGATACCGTCCGATACTTCAAAGTATCGGACCGGAATGGATCGGCCGATCTTTAAAAAAAGTATCGGTATCGCCGATTCCGATACCGGAAGTCCCATTCAAGTCTATGGGACTTCCGGTATCGGAATAAGAAAAACCCTGTTTTTGCCTTGTACAGCCTCTCTGGGGTCTGTATGGGCCTTTCGGGGGGCTGTGCCGGCCTGCCAGGGGGTCTGTGCAGGCTCCGGTGGTCTGTGCCGGCCTGCTGGTGGTCTGTGCAGGCTCCGGTGGGCTGTGCCGGCCTGCCGGGGGGCTGTGCCGGCCTGCCGGTGGTCTGTGCAGGCTCCGGGGGGCTGTGCCGGCCTGCCGGGGGGCTGTGCAGGCTCCGGGGGGCTGTGCCGGCCTGCCGGGGGGCTGTGCCGGCCTGCCGGTGGTCTGTGCAGGCTCCGGGGGGCTGTGCCGGCCTGCCGGGGGCTGTGCCGGCCTGCCGGTGGTCTGTGCAGGCTTCGGGGGTCTGTGCAGGCATCGTCCGATGGGACTACAAGTCCCATCGGGCGATGCCTGCTACCATGACAGTGATTGACACATTAGCCAATGATGGGACAGTAGTAGTCCCATCATCCGGCTAATGTGTTGAATGTAAAAAAAAAAAAAAAAAAAATTACATGCTACATACATGCTACATACATACAACATGCATACTACATACATACTACATACATGCTACATTCATACTACATACATGCTACATTCATACTACATAAATACTACATGCAACATACATACTACATATATACTACATACATACTACATGCATGCTACATACATACTGCATGCTACATACATACTACATGCTACATACATACCACATATATACTACATACATACTACATGCATGCTACATACATACCACATACATACTACATACATACTACATACATACTACATGCATGCTACATGCATGCTACATGCTACATACATACTACATACATGCTACATGCATGCTACATGCATGCTACATGCTACATACATAACACATATATACTACATGCATGCTACATACATACTACATGCTACATACATACCACATACATACTACATGCATGCTACATACATACTACATGCTACATACATACCACATATATACTACATACATACAATACATTCATACAATACATACATAGACATACAGTACATATAACATAGAGTAACATACTTACCAATACTTGTCACATTGTTCCCCGAAGCCATTGTCTTTTCTGGAATAAATATTAACATAACAAACCACAAAAATACTCACCCACGATCCGAAGCAGTCCACGAGTGTGTCCCACGACGATCTTGGGTAGAGAACTGCAGCATCAGCTGATGCTGCCGTTCTCTACGGGCTGTAGGAATCCAATGACGGAAGGTAGGTATCCTTCCGCACTGTATTCCTCCGCCACTTAAAAAAAAAAAAGTCCCTAGTCTCACTTTATGCCATTGCTGTGTGGGAATTTCCCACGCAGCAATGGCATAAAGTGAGACTAGGGACTTTTTTTTTTTTTAAGTGGCGGAGGAATACAGTGCGGAAGGATACCTACCTTCCGTCATTGGATTCCTGCAGCCCGTGGAGAACGGCAGCATCATCTGATGCTGCCGTTCTCTACCCAAGATCGTCGTGGGACACACTCGTGGACTGCTTCGGATCGTGGGTGAGTATTTTTGTGGTTTGTTATGTTAATATTTATTCCGGAAAAGACAATGGCTTCGGGGAACAATGTGACAAGTATTGGTAAGTATGTTACTCTATGTTATATGTACTGTATGTCTATGTATGTATTGTATGAATGTATTGTATGTATGTAGTATATATGTGGTATGTATGTAGTATGTATGTAGTATGTATGTAGCATGCATGTAGCATGCAGTATGTATGTAGCATGCATGTAGTATATATGTAGTATGTATGTAGCATGCATGTAGTATATATGTAGTATGTATGTAGCATGTATGTAGTATGTATGTAGTATGTATGTAGCATGTAGCATGTATGTAGTATATATGTGGTATGTATGTAGCATGTATGTAGTATGTATGTAGTATGTATGTAGCATGCATGTAGTATGTATGTAGTATGTATGTAGCATGCATGTAGCATGCAGTATGTATGTAGCATGCATGTAGTATATATGTAGTATGTATGTAGCATGCATGTAGTATATATGTAGTATGTATGTAGCATGTATGTAGTATGTATGTAGTATGTATGTAGCATGTAGCATGTATGTAGTATATATGTGGTATGTATGTAGCATGTATGTAGTATGTATGTAGCATGCATGTAGTATGTATGTAGTATGTATGTAGCATGTATGTAGCATGTATGTAGCATGTATGTAGTATGTATGTAGTATATATGTAGTATGTATGTAGCATGTAGTATGTATGTAGCATGCATGTAGTATATATGTAGTATGTATGTAGCATGTAGTATGTATGTAGCATGCATGTAGTATATATGTAGTATGTATGTAGCATGTAGTATGTATGTAGCATGTAGTATGTATGTAGCATGCATGTAGTATGTATGTAGTATGTATGTAGTATATATGTAGTATGTATGTAGCATGTAGTATGTATGTAGCATGCATGTAGTATATATGTAGTATGTATGTAGCATGTAGTATGTATGTAGCATGTAGTATGTATGTAGCATGCATGTAGTATGTATGTAGTATGTATGTAGTATTTTTTTTTTTTTTTTTTTTTAACATTTAACACATTAGCCGGATGATGGGACTACTACTGTCCCATCATTGGCTAATGTGTCAATCACTGTCATGGTAGCAGGCATCGCCAGATGGGACTTGTAGTCCCATCGGACGATGCTTGCACAGACCCCCGGACATCAGCACAGCCCCCCGGCAGGCCGGCACAGCCCCCCGGCAGGCCGGTACAGACCCCCACAGGGTGCACAGACCACCGGCAGGCCGGCACAGCCCCCCGGCAGGCCGGTACAGACCCCCACAGGGTGCACAGACCACCGGCAGGCCGGCACAGCCCCCCGGCAGGCCGGTACAGACCCCGGGCAGTCCACACAGCCCCCCGGCAGGCCGGCAGAGACCCCCGGAAGGCCCGAAATGACGGCGCATAATGATGCGCACACACCGCGCATCATGATGACGTCAGGCTGTCAATCAACTTTGAACTTCCGATTCCGATGCCGAATTCCGATATTGAAAAAATATCGGAAGGCCGGTTAGGCCTAATTCCATTATTGCGGTTGACCTGCACTTACTGGGAAATCATCGTTCGCGGGGAATAATTGGAATCCCAGATCCCCATCACTAACGGTGTTCAGCGGGTTATCAGCACCTGTAAGCGACAAAAGCTGGTCCTTTCAGTGTAGCGCGCATTCAACCCCGGACATGTAAGGGCATGATAGACCTGTTATTGCTCGATCTCGCGTGCCAGAGCCTCGCATATCCCTCTAGTAAGCTTGACGCGTACTGCGGGGGCATGCCGGAGTCTCGGTCGTTAACGGAATAAAGCTGAGAAATCGCTAGCACAACTACAAACGGACATACCACACCATACACAGAATCGACAAAGCTTGCAATCTGGCCATCTTTTCGGTAGCTTGTATGGTTGTGGTTTCCCTGGTGGAATCCAGTTAAGCCACAGGCGCCACTCCTGGTGGTGCCCTTTTGGACATTCCTTTAAGGTTCAGCTTTGCAATCATACAGCCCCCGGAAACCAAACACTTTGCCTTCATGGACGCTGTTTGGAGGTTCGTGGGAATAATGCTGCCCCATCAGCAGTTGGCATAATTTATTGGTGGGAAGTTAGACGGTATATGATCATGTTCGATTTCAGAATTTTTTTATTTTTTTTTGGTTTGTATTTTACATTTTTATTCCAGCCTTTCTGGACTTCATAAGGGCATGACAAGCCTATATCTGTGTCTCCTCCACCTCCTTTTACTCCTCCACCTCTTTTCTAAATGTAGTTGCCCTTTTCCATATGTTATTTTTGTCTTCTGAGCATTTTGTCTGCTTTGGGACACCTTTAAAGGTGTTTTGTAATTGTTTTCTATGTGTTTGTATGTGTTTGTGTTTGCCTGCAATTATTTTCAATGGGGTTCGACGGTGTTCGTCGAACGTTCGACGAACATTCGACGAACTTGCCTCCTGTGCGATGAACCAAAACACTAGCGGGGTGGCTCAACACTACTCCTGATATATAGACGTACATTGTTAATGTTTAAAGTATGCTATATATACCTGGTATCTGGTGATACTGTACCCTTTCTGCCAGGAAGTCCTCCTCCATCCAACACTCTAATCATTGACACCTGTAACATTGTCCCACATGTGTGATTATTTCTTGCGGATCTTCTTGTTATATTGTGGTGTGATCCATCCTGAGTGTGTATCTATAGGTTACTCCTGCAATTTAGATGTACATTTAAAAATTACCCCAACACTGTATACAGCTCTACGCTTGTGATACATTACCCATTTACTGCTTGTTATATTCTGGTCTAATCCAAACTGACCAAGTGAGAGTTATTTTCTGACTGTGGAAATAAATACTGAGATTGACAACAATGACACCTACACTGTTTACAGCTGTACTCTTGAGATCCATTACCGTTTTACGGCTTTCTAGATTGTGTTGTAATCCAATACTGAGCCTGAGAGTGTCTGTGTGTGCCTCCTCAAATATCTACGGAGATTTAGAATGTTTAAACTATACTATATATACCGGCTATCTGATGATACTGTACACTTTGTCTAATTTTTATATTTTTGTCTAATCCATACTGAGCCTGTGAGTGTCTCTGTGTGACTGACGGAATATATAGGGAGATTGACAATTATCCTTTGACTGAATAGAGCTGTTCGTTGCTGATACAGTGCCATATATCTGATGTTATTTTGGGTCTATTTTCTGCAAAATTTTGAAGTTTGGTGTAAGAGGCCGCGGACGTGTGTGTGGGGGGCCAGCTGGTGCTGATGGTGGTGGTGCATCTGCTGGTAGTGGCAAAAGCACAATAGCAGCTAAGGCAGGAGGTGCTGAGCCTGCGTCATGGTCTGGCTCCAGAACGCCTGGAAGGCTACCTTTTCTGGGAGTAGGTTAACCGCTTTTAAAGCCGGAGCATGAGGAACTGGTTTTGGCTTACATTGCCAAAACAGACTCCAGCAAATATGCCCTCCTCTTCTGAAGTTTCAAAAAATGCAAGCACTGAGTCGTCAAGTGCTGGCTCCTGGTCAGGAAGAACCCCTTTCTTTGTGTCCTTCACCCCCACCAAAAGTGAATGATGCAGCAGGCCACACTTCACATTAGTCCATGTAGCTCTTTCTATCATACCATGCCTGGGTTATCAAGTCAAATTGTGAATTCCCAAGTCCAAGATGAATCTGACATGGAGTGTGGGTGGCCAGCCAGGGCAGTGGGGTTAATCGGTACCGGGCCGGTGTCTCACAGGGATGTGTCACGGTGGTGGTGACCCGTTTCGTGGCCCTGGGCGTCCATGCAAAGGGGTGAATTACGTTTATAGGTGAATGATACGTGACGCCACCAGTGGTTTCTGATTAGATTGACCAGCGCTGCAGTGTCGCTTCTCTGGGACAGATGTTGTGGTGCAGCTAAGATGTAGAAGCCCTGCCCAGGTAGGGCCGTAGTCGCAGGGCAGATGAAAGAGTTAGTAGAAGGTGTGCAGTGCAGGATGTAGCAGAGCCGTGTGCCAGGCGCAGGAGAAAGATGACAGACACAGTCGTGCAGTTCCTTTACCTGTACTTGGTAAGTGCCGCCAAGGACCCAGAGTACAGATGGAGGAGTTGGTCAGCCTGGAAGCCAATTTCGAATTCTCTCTCTGCAGATAGGTAGTGTGGCCTCCGTTCTAGCGCTTATCTGAAGTACTCGCAGTGCTGAGTTCAATGAAGTTCCCCCTGTTGACTCTCTTTTGGAACTTTCTCGTATGGCAGGCAGCCGTAGCCTTTTCCTTCTGGCTCCCACACGTCGATGCTGGGGCCTCCGAGCCTTAGTTGGGTACAGAGCATTTACAGCTGCTACTTCCTCCGGTTTCTGCTGCAGGAACATTAGTGTCCCTACAAACTCGGAGACCAGAATCCAGACCATGCGCTCCAGCTAGGAGTGAGCCTTAACTCTGCTCATCCTCCAGCTCCCCTTCTCACGTCCACACACTTCCCCTTCCCTGCACAGAGTGCCCTAACTTACCTCCTCTCGACCAAAGAGAGCAGCTCCTCAGCAGTCAGGTTCAGAGGTCTCCCTGCTGGCCTGGAGTGGGAAATGTGTTGTGTGTTGGTTGAACTGCTAGAGAGATCCTTCATTGCTCCCAAGCATGACATCACACTTCCTAGGAGGAAGGTAATGCCACTGTGGCGACCATACACCTGGGGACGCCACAAGTGCACTGATGCCCAGCCACTGCTAGATGATTCTGCTGGTACATTGACCCAGACCACTACATTCCCCTCACACTCTACACAACCAGAATCTGACCCTGAGGAAACTCAGGTTCCCCTTCCCGCATACTATACTACCTTACACGGTGACAAGGAGGAAGGTGCAGATGAAAGTGCAGGTTCCTTGAGCAGGTGGGGGGGCATACTCATGGGCGACGGCACTGGCACAGGGCCCATCATAGTACGCAAAAGTGTCTCTGCCGGTGGGAGGGTCCACCTGCCGTCAGACACACCGCCACACACCGCCGTACTATGAGGGCCCTGTGCCAGTGCCGTCGCCAACGAGTGGGCCCCCCCTGCTTGCTCCGGATCACAGCACTTGCAAAGTTGAAATACTTACCTCTCCCCGCTCCACTGCCATGACGTCTTCCGCGTGTCCTGACATTGATATTCTGATCAGAGAGCGCAATGACATCACGTTTGTACGCCATCTGCCTAAACAGCTAAGTGCAGTGAGATGGAAGATGGGGATGACGAGGAGTCCAGACAAGTACAGGGATTCCCTAGCGAGGAGACTTATTTAATTGTTTTAAAGGTTGGGACAGCAATTTTTGGGGAGCACTATACTCTGGAGAATGATATATGGGGCCCACCATACACTGGAGCATTCCAAAGGTGGACATCAGACACTGGAGCAGCATTCACAGGGCCCATTATACACTGGAGCATTAGAAATGGGGCCCATTATATATGGAGCATTATTTGGGCCCATAAGACAGTGGAGCTTCATCCATGGGGACCAACATATACTGTAGCATTATGTGGAGCTCATCATATACTGTTTAAAACATTATATGGGACCAATGATTCTGTATGGAGAAATATATGGGCCTCATTACTCTGTATAGCGCACTATGCGGTGCCCATAATACTGTATGGAGTTATATAATGTCCGTTTTTGGAGCTATTGGAGAATTTAAAATGGATATCAGTCATGAGATGTAAAAAGTGAAGTATTTTTCATTGTACTATACCGCTATTTCTCTGCCGTATCGGAGCATCATGAGTTGTGGTATGTGCTAAAGGGGCGCTATTTGGCCCAGGGCACATGAAAACCTGGAGCCAGCCCTACCCCCCACAACTTTAGCCAAATAACCCCCAGTTTTCAGTGCGTAACTATTATTATAAAGTAAATTAAGGTTGACCAGCTTCAGTAATAATAATTGATGTTTTTGCCATTCAAATGGGCACTGTAGGTGTGTTTAATGTCCTCCACTCCCTGCCGACTTTGCTTCCCCATTGACTAGCATTGGGTTTCGTGTTTCAGTCGGCCTTCGACTTTTCACGATAATCGGCCGATTTCGTTCGACCCGACTTTTGAGAAAGTCGGGTTTCATGAAATCCGACTCGACCCTAAAAAAGGCAAAGTCGCTCATCTCTAGTTAAGATACATAAAAAATAACTATAACCAATGAATAGTGCCACACACTGTGTCCCCTAAATTAGTTTTACCTTCAGTGTCTCTGAAAATGGTGTCATATTCGCAGTAAGGCCAGGGTCGATTATGCTAATGACACTCCGATCAATCTCTGATCAGAGTTTAATCTGAGTGTCAGCATAGTTTGATCTGATTCTCTCAGATGAGAGAATCGTAGCATACTTTCCATTGTGAATTTTGTAGAAATTGAACTGAACTCATATGTTGTCCAATGTTTTTCACTCACTCATAGACTTGAATGGGTAAGTGCGGAGTCGGCGTCACCACTCGGCGCACTCGGGCAAGTACTGGGGCTCTGAGCAAGCGGGGGGCCCACTCACCTTCAGGGACACCAGCACCCTATGGGGCCTGTGAGTCGGGAGTGCATTATTTGAGGTCTATTATTCTGTATGGAGCATTATATGAGGCCCATTATTCTGTATGGAGCATTTTATGGGGTCAATTATTCTGTATGAAGCATTATATGGGATCCATTATTCTATATGGAGCATTATATTTGGCCCATTATTCTGTATGGAGCATTATGTGGGGCCCATTCTGTATGTAGCACCTTATTGGGGCCATTATTCTGTATGGAGCATTATATGGGATTCATTATTCTGCATGGAACATTATTTGGGGTCCATTATTCTGTATGGAGCATTATTTGAGGCCCATTATTCTGTATGGAGCATTTTATGAGGCCCATTATTCTGTATGACGCAACATAAGTGGCTCATTATACCATATTGAAGACTATGTGATGCCCATAATACTGTATGGAGGATTATACTGTATGGTTTAAAATGGAAACTTTTGAATCCCCCCAGGGCACGCACTGTGCGCTGCAAGGATTCGCCGGTTTCTGAGCTATTGTAGAATTTACAAATGATATCACTCATGTAATGTAAGAAGAAAGTGAAATCTTTTGCATTGTACTATACCTATATTTCTCTGCCGTATCGGCGCATCATGAATCGTGGTATGTGTTAAAGGGGCCCGCTGAGACTCTTCCACCAGGTCCCATGAAAATTTTGAGCCGGCCCTTCGCAAGTGTCTTTCGATTTCAGAGTGATATCGCAGCATGCTGTGATATTTTTCAGTGACAGATTCTGTCAGTAATATTTGGGTGTTGCCAAGAGGCCCCATTTGCCAATGAAAATCGCTAGGGCTAATAGTGTTGTACAGGCAGGAGTACAGATTTCCAACTCAAAATCATTTGGGCTAATACTGTGTTGCAGTCAAGGATCAGGAGACCCCATTTTCTAATTAAAATTGTTAGGGCTAATAGTGTTGTGCTGCCATGAGGTGAGGACCCATTTGCTAATTAAAATCAATAGGGATAATGTTGGGGTGCTACTGCTGCTGATGTCACAAACAATATTTTGAAATATAGAGACTTCAAATTGGGTCTCCATCTGTTGGGTTGCCTGTAGTACAGAAATGCTTTCACAGAAGAGAAAAAAATGGTGCAGCCCAATTGAACACAATAGTTCAGCAGTGTCTTTAGTTCTAATTCATAGAAGAGGTGTTAAGCGGTGTGCTCTCCACTTAATGACTGCCCATCTTGCAGGAGCTACAACCCTCACATCTCTTCCACTGAAGTCCTAATGCTCTTACATGTGCATACTGTACCCATACATTTACATAATTTCCATTTACACATCATACCTGACAGTTTCTGACCTCTGGACCTTTGTGGAAGGTAACTCTTACAAGATAGACATATGTTGCTTGGAGCAAAATTCTGCAGAGATCATTTCCTCTTCTTTGATCTTACTTTCTGTACAGTGCTACTATATGGCTTGTGCGGCAGTGAGGGGAATAATATAACAGGGTCAACTCATCACATTATGTGTCCCCCAGAATATGCATAGCAACATACCGAACCCGCTGGAGAGCAATGTAAGTACAGCCATAGCTGTCGTTACAATTAGAGATGAGTGAATATGTTCGGAAAACGATTGCCAAACATAAATGCGGCATGAATATGGTACATTATATGGATTCGTGATCGGTAACACAAGCGGTTTTTTTTAAATTCGGAAAATGTCAGTAACATTCGGTAAAAGATACAGTGCCTTGCGAAAGTATTTGGCCCCCTGGAACTTTTCACCCTTTTCTCACATATCATGCTTCAAACATAAAGATACCAAATGTAAATTTTTGGTATCCTTGGGATGTTTAAAGTTTTGGAAATCATTTTGTATCCAAATCCGGCATTAAACTTCTCCACAACAGTATCACGGACCTGCCTGTTGTGTTCGTTGGTCTTCACGATGCTTTCTGTGCTTCAAACAGAACCCTGAGACTATCACAGAGCAGGTGCATTTATATGGAGACTTGATTACACACAGGTGGATTATATTTATCATCATTAGTCATTTAGGACAACATTGGCTCATTCAGAGATCCACAATGAACTTCTGGAGTGAGTTTGCTGAACTGAAAGTAAAGGGGCCGAATAATATTGCACGTCCCACTTTTCAGTTTTTGAATTTCAACAAAAATTTAAAATAACCAATAAATTTCGTTCAACTTTACAATTGTGTCCCACTTGTTGTTGATTCTTCACCAAAAATTTACATTTGGTATCTTTATGTTTGAAGCATGATTTGTGGGAAAAGGTTGAAAAGTTCCACGGGCCCGAATACTTTCGCAATATCTATCTATCTATCTATCTATCCATTTATCCATAGATACAGTGGGGAAAAAAAGTATTTAGTCAGTCAGCAATAGTGCAAGTTCCACCACTTAAAAAGATGAGAGGTGTCTGTAATTTACATCATAGGTAGACCTCAACTATGGGTGACAAACTGAGAAAAAAAAATCCAGAAAATCACATTGTCTGTTTTTTTTTCATTTTATTTGCATATTATGGTGGAAAATAAGTATTTGGTCAGAAACAAGCAATCAAGATTTCTGGCTCTCACAGACCTGTAACTTCTTCTTTAAGAGTCTCCTCTTTCCTCCACTCATTACCTGTAGTAATGGCACCTGTTTAAACTTGTTATCAGTATAAAAAGACACCTGTGCACACCCTCAAACAGTCTGACTCCAAACTCCACTATGGTGAAGACCAAAGAGCTGTCAAAGGACACCAGAAACAAAATTGTAGCCCTGCACCAGGCTGGAAAGACTGAATCTGCAATAGCCAACCAGCTTGGAGTGAAGAAATCAACTGTGGGAGCAATAATTAGAAAATGGAAGACATACAAGACCACTGATAATCTCCCTCGATCTGGTGCTCCACGCAAAATCCCACCCCGTGGGGTCAGAATGATCACAAGAACGGTGAGCAAAAATCCCAGAACCACGCGGGGGGACCTAGTGAATGAACTGCAGAGAGCTGGGACCAATGTAACAAGGCCTACCATAAGTAACACACTACGCCACCATGGACTCAGATCCTGCAGTGCCAGACGTGTCCCACTGCTTAAGCCTGTACATGTCCGGGCCCGTCTGAAGTTTGCTAGAGAGCATTTGGATGATCCAGAGGAGTTTTGGGAGAATGTCCTATGGTCTGATGAAACCAAACTGGAACTGTTTGGTAGAAACACAACTTGTCGTGTTTGGAGGAAAAAGAATACTGAGTTGCATCCATCAAACACCATACCTACTGTAAAGCATGGTGGTGGAAACATCATGCTTTGGGGCTGTTTCTCTGCAAAGGGGCCAGGACGACTGATCCGGGTACATGAAAGAATGAATGGGGCCATGTATCGTGAGATTTTGAGTGCAAACCTCCTTCCATCAGCAAGGGCATTGAAGATGAAACGTGGCTGGGTCTTTCAGCATGACAATGATCCAAAGCACACCGCCAGGGCAACGAAGGAGTGGCTTCGTAAGAAGCATTTCAAGGTCCTGGAGTGGCCTAGCCAGTCTCCAGATCTCAACCCTATAGAAAACCTTTGGAGGGAGTTGAAAGTCCGTGTTGCCAAGCGAAAAGCCAAAAACATCACTGCTCTAGAGGAGATCTGCATGGAGGAATGGGCCAACATACCAACAACAGTGTGTGGCAACCTTGTGAAGACTTACAGAAAACGTTTGACCTCTGTCATTGCCAACAAAGCATATATCACAAAGTATTGAGATGAAATTTTGTTTCTGACCAAATACTTATTTTCCACCATAATATGCAAATAAAATGAAAAAAAAAACAGACAATGTGATTTTCTGGATTTTTTTTTCTCAGTTTGTCTCCCATAGTTGAGGTCTACCTATGATGTAAATTACAGACGCCTCTCATCTTTTTAAGTGGTGGAACTTGCACTATTGCTGACTGACTAAATACTTTTTTTCCCCACTGTATATCTATAGATAGAGAGATATATCTATAGATAGATATATCTATCTATAGATACATCTATAGATAGAGATATATCAATTTATATATATATAGATAGATAAATCCAAGGTTGATGTTTATTAATGAACTATATGTTTAATTTGGAAAAAAATGACGTGGGCTCCCGCGCAATTTTCTGCGCCAGAGAGGGAAAGCCAAAGACTGGGGGCAGATATTCATAGCCTAGAATGGGACCATGGTTATTGGCCTCCCTGGCTACGAACATCTGCCCCCAGCCGCATCAGAAATGGCGCATCTCTAAGATGTGCCAATTCCGGCACTTAGCCTCTCACTTCCCACTGCCGTGTAGTGGTGGCATATGGACTAATATTTGTGGGGTTGATGTCACTTTTGTATTTTAAGGTGACATCAAGCCCGGTTAGTGATGGAGAGGCATCAATAAGACACCTATCCATTACTAATCCTATAGTTGTTAAGGGTTATAAAAAAGACACAGCCAGAAAAAAAGTATTTTAAAGATATTAAACACAACACAGTTTTGTCATATTTATTAGACGCCTAATCCATGCGACACCCTGATGTCACTGCTCTACAGGGCCTCCCACAATGCACTGACAGGAGACAATGGCTCCTGCAGTGCATCACTGAAGAGGTTGCCTGAGTTCATCCTCTCACTTTACGGCAATGCTGCGTGAGAATTTTCTCACACAGCATTGCAAGTGAGAAAATGAACTTAGGGTTAGGGGACCTCTCTCCCGGCGGCGAAGGGATACAACACGGAGGATTACCTCCGCCAGTCAGTGCATCATGGAGTCCCTTTAGAACATCGGCATCACCCGATGTCACTGTTCTACACGGGAGATCGTTATGGGACACTTGTTATTAACTGGACTACAGCGGAAAGGTATTTATAAGTTGGTTTATTATTTTATTGTTATTACAGGAGATCAAGGGCTTCGGGGACTAGGTGATAGGTGAGTATGTACTCTATGTTATACTGTATGTGTATATGTCTGTACTGTGTTATTTTTACACTTGACATGCCATCGAGTGATGAGACTACTGTCCCATCATCGGCGAATGCTGTCACTGTCATATTTGAGAGTATTCATAGTCAGATGGGAGCAGTAGTCCCATCACACAATAACTGGCCACACAGACCCCCACACACACAGGGACACACGCAGACACACGCACACACACATAATCTCCACCCACACACTCTTCCTCCTCCCAATCTGCAGTTTCTCGCACCCACATCCACAGCAAATCCGCAAATCCGCAGATCTTTTTACACCTGCGGTTTGGTTGCGGATGTGCCTGACTCAATGGAAGTCAATGGGTGCGGAAACGCTGCAGATACGCAAAAAGAATTGGCATGATTTTTCTGCAGCATGTGCACAGCAAACCTGAATTTCCCAGTCACTAACATTGGCTGTGCACTACACTGCGGATTTGGTGCAAATCCGTGTGGCCAAAAACGCTGCGGATCCGCATCTAAATCTGCAACGTGTGCACATACCCTTACTGCATCGCCTAATTCCAGCGAAGTTTTCAATCTCCTGTAATAAAAAATAAAATAAAAAAACAACAATATACCATACCTGTCCTTTGTTCTGTCCCATGCCGTAATCCATGTCTGGGGGATAATTAGTTTTTAACCTGGATGGTGCCAAGATGCGACCGTCCAGGTTTAAAACCACTGGGGAATGAGATGCTGTGAGCGCAACCTCAGTGACGTCATTGAGACTGCGTTCCCAGCTGGCCTGAACTGCGGTGACCTCAGGACTATGGGAAAAAGTCAGTGATGAGGTCACCACAGTTCAAACTCAGTGTCTTCACAGCAGATCACCTAGAAAAATTCTTATTTTTTTTATTTTTAAATAAACATGGAAAACTGTGTTTAGTCTTAATTCTAATAAAATACTTTATTCAGTCTGTGTCTTTATTTACCATATAACTTTAGCATTAGTAATGGATAGGTGTCTTATAGATGCTTCTCCATTACTAAGCAGTGGGCTTAATGTCACTGGACAATACAAAGGTGACTTCAACCCCACAAATATGAACCCTACTTGACACTGCTACAGGGCAAGTGGAAAGAGCTGGGCAAAGTGCCAGAATTACACATCTAATAGATGCACCTTTTCTGGATTGCTATTTTTAGGCTACGGAGGTCAAGACAGCTCTCAAAGACAGCCAGCTATACTCTGACACAGGATGTAATCGCTCCTGCAGCATATAGCACTGAGCGGCCGTGAGAGAGATCACAGCTGATAAGCTCCGGTGATCTCACGGCACCAGCGCGAGAAAGTTCACTGGAGGTCATCATGAACTCGTGTGACCTCTCTCACAGCAGCTCAGTGCTTTACTCTGTGGGAGCAATGATACTCCTGTCAGTGTATCGCCGGCGGCCAGGTAGAGCAGTCACATCTCCCAATGTGACTGTTCTCCTTGTGAGAAATCCATGGGACACTCGGGATTACGTAAATACGGCCCAAATGTGAAGCTGTCACGCTTAGGTAGAGACCCATGGTCAGTCAATGCTTTACGATCTGGTCTCGGAGTGCTTTGAATGAATGTCTGAATATGCCCTTAGCCAAACATCTCTTGGAGAAACCAATTGTGGGGGCTGGTGATTTTGCAAGATTAAGGATGTGTGCACACGGTGCAAATTGTGCTGCGGATTTTTCCACGCAGATTTTGCTAAATTTGACCTGTGGATTTAGTGCGGATTAGCCTGCGGTTTTCTCCTGCGTTTTGACACCTGGTAATGGAGCAGGTGTCAAACCGTTGTGGATTCCGCACAACGAAGTGACATGCTGTGGATTTAAAACCGCAGCTAATCCGCGCGGAAAAATCCGTAGCATGTGCACTGCGTTTTTCATTTTTCATTGACTATAGTGGTACTGTACACTGCAGAAGAAACTGCTGTGGGTCCGCAGGGGATCCGCAGCAGAATCCGCAACGTGTGCACACACCCTTATAATAGCAGCTTGTCAGGAGTTGAGAGGAAGGTGGAAGGAGGTGAGCAACTAACTGTTGTATAGAAATCAATGGCCTGGCGGGAGCTGACTGTGATGTAGGAGTAAACTCATCTCCTGAAATATAGCTACTGCACACTCTTGGCCAAGTGAATTGCAAACTTCCTTATTTTCATGCTGTCTAACTAACTAAAGCAATTTAAGACCATGAGAATACCTCTTTGTGAACCAATTAGCAACAATTCCTGCCCCAGTGATAATCGTGGTAATAATTTGCCATTGAAAATAACATGGCTTCCACCTGTTCCAGATTCAGTGGGACTGTCCTTGGAGCTCAGAGCTATGTCTTGCCTTTTCATTCATGTTCTCTGCGCTGACTCCTGCAGTGAAGGCTGTGCTCGTCTTTGCTGTCGGATTTCAGTGCTTCTTCGCTGTTGTTCTTCCTCCTCCCCGGACTCTGGGGCCAGCATCGCTAAGATCTATTTATACTTACAGTAATATGAATAAATCTTCTCTTTTCTTGAATTATGACCTCCCTGGGAATCAAACCCACAACCTGTATAACGTGCAGGACTACATGCTCAATGTACTGGTACAGAAAGATACATCTCTATTTACCAATGCATTTCTATCTACCTGTATTCTAGAAGTTGGAAATTTTTTTCTTACTATGAAATTATTACAAAATAATTAAAAACAATTACAATAATGACATTTTTAATGTGATTTTTTTTTTTAAAGAAACATCACAAATCAGCATATAACAGACATGTTTGGTATTTTTGTATCCATAACAACCCTAAGGCCGGGGTCACACTTGCGAGTACAATGCGAGAAACTCGCGGGAGTCTTTCGCACCAATACCCGGCACAGTCGCGGGCACTCGTGATCGGAGTGTGCGGCTGCATAGAAATACAGTGCCGGGTATTGGTGCGAGTTTCTCGCAAGTGTGACCCCGGCCTTAAAAAGATTGTTTACGGTGATTGTTAAATGATCTTTAAATTGATTTCTTTTTCTCCATTAAACCAATAAAACTTTAACAAAAGTTGCTGCATCTTTTGGCACAGAAAATCTGCTTCATTTAACTTTCCAAGCAAAACTCATGTGATTTGATGAAAACCTTGTCCACTGTGCATCTAAAGACGCTGCTGAACTGAGTGGTTTTGGTAGTTTTTTTTCCGCTATAGATATCTCTGATGGGCCTGAAAAAAAGTTAAGTAAAAAAACACAATTGCATTTTTAAGTGCAGACTCAAAGATCTTTTTTATGATAAAAAATGTATTAAAAACACTGCTTCAAATCTGCACCAAAAATGCATCAAATAATGAGCAAGAAGCATAAAAAATGCAATAATCAGAGAAGATTTTTATGGCATAGTTTGTTGTGCACAGTTGCAGAAAGCATGCAGATAAAAAGCAGTAGAAGTTAGGCAGCATTTACGGTGTGTCTGAGTGTTCAGACACACCATAAATGCTGCCTAACTTCTACTGCTTTTACTGCCTTACAGATGTGTTTAGCAATAAGCACTTAAAACAAAAGCTACTGCTCCTATGGTAAAAAAGCAAGACCTCATTTAGTGAAGCTTACGTATTAATGAATAGGTTCTGGCTGCTAAAACTTTGAGTGAATGAACAAAGAATAAATCTGTAGGTCTCAAACAAGTGGGACAGTCCTGGGTTTAGGTTTGCACTTAACTGTCCTGGGAATCTGATAAATGTCCCTCTTTGACATCTCCTCCTCCCAGAGTAGAAAGAATTGGTAAATGGTGTGGCTAAAGGAGGCGGTTAGGGACAAGACCATAAATATGGAGGCACATTTTGTATGTGTATCCCAAAATAGTATAAATAAAAATGTCAACTGCGTCATACTTGGATTTTTTTCCCTCATTCTTGAGTATAATATACAGTACAGACCAAAAGTTTGGACGCACCTTCTCATTCAAAGAGTTTTCTTTATTTTCATGACTATGAAAATTGTAGATTCACTCTGAAGGCATCAAAACTATGAATTAACACATGTTGAATTATATAATTAGCAAAAAAGTGTGAAACAACTGAAAATATGTCTTATATTCTAGGTTCTTCAAAGAAGCCACCTTTTGCTTTGATTACTGCTTTGCACACTCTTGGCATTTTCTTGATGAGCTTCAAAAGGTAGTCACCAGAAATGGTCTTCCAACAGTCTTGAAGGAGTTCCCAGAGATGCTTAGCACTTGTTGGCCCTTTTGTCTTCACTCTGCGGTCCAGCTCACCCCAAACCATCTCGATTGGGTTCAGGTCTGGTGACTGTGGAGGCCAGGTCATCTGGCGTAGCACCCCATCACTCTCCTTCTTGGTCAAATAGCCCTTACACAGCCTGGAGGTGTGTTTGGGGTCATTGTCCTGTTGAAAAATAAATGATGGTCCAACTAAACGCAAACCGGAGAGAATAGCATGCCGCTGCAAGATGCTGTGGTAGCCATGCTGGTTCAGTATGCCTTCAGTTTTGAATAAATGCCCAACAGTGTCACCAGCAAAGCACCCCCACACAATCACACTTCCTCCTCCATGCTTCATGGTGGGAACCAGGCATGTAGAGTCCATCCGTTCACCTTTTCTGCGTCGCACAAAGACACGGTGGTTGGAACCAAAGATCTCAAATTTGGACTCAGACCAAAGCACAGATTTCCACTGGTCTAATGTCCATTCCTTGTGTTCTTTAGCCCAAACAAGTCTCTTCTGCTTGTTGCCTGTCCTTAGCAGTGGTTTCCTAGCAGCTATTTTACCATGAAGGCCTGCTGCACAAAGTCTCCTCTTAACAGTTGTAATAGAGATGTGTCTGCTGCTAGAACTCTGTGTGGCATTGACCTGGTCTCTAATCTGAGCTGCTGTTAACCTGCGATTTCTGAGGTTGGTGACTAGGATGAACTTATCCTCCGCAGCAGAGGTGACTCTTGGTCTTCCTTTCCTGGGGCGGTCCTCATGTGAGCCAGTTTCTTTGTAGCACTTGATGGTTTTTGCCACTGAACTTGGGGACACTTTCAAAGTTTTCCCAATTTTTTGGACTGACTGACCTTCATTTCTTAAAGTAATGATGGCCACTCGTTTTTCTTTACTTAGCTGCTTTTTTCTTGCCATAATACAAATTCTAACAGTCTATTCAGTAGGACTATCACCTGTGTATCCACCAGACTTCTGCACAACACAACTGATGGTCCCAACCCCATTTATAAGGCAAGAAATCCCACTTATTAAACCTGACAGGGCACACCTGTGAAGTGAAAACCATTTCCGGTGACTACCTCTTGAAGCTCATCAAGAGAATGCCAAGAGTGTGCAAAGTAGTAATCAAAGCAAAAGGTGGCTACTTTGAAGAACCTAGAATATAAGACATATTTTCAGTTGTTTCACACTTTTTTGTTAATTATATAATTCCACATGTGTTAATTCATAGTTTTGATGCCTTCAGAGTGAATCTACAATTTTCACAGTCATGAAAATAAAGAAAACTCTTTGAATGAGAAGGTGTGTCCAAACTTTTGGTCTTTACTGTATGGCAAAATGAATGGTGTTGTGAAAAATTAAAACATGTCCTGCAAAGAACAACTTCTTCTATAGCTATGCCAACAAGGAAAGTAAAAAAACGTATGGCACTTTAAACAATGAGAAGAAAAGAGAAAGTGACCATACTTCATAATAAATAAATATATGCATAAATATATAAAAAAAATATGCACGGTCATGAACACTTAGAATCAGAAATGTTTAAATTAACTTATTTCGTGAAACATAACTACAAAAGGTCCCATTAGTCCATGTAAGAACAGAGATGCCCATTACAGGTGATGACATAAGCCTACAGCTTAGATATCAGGTCGTCTTGGTTGTAAAAGGAAACTTAGGTGGACACAGTTCCATTTTCAATATACAGAAATAAATAATCTTGAAATAGTGATGATACGAGATGGAAAGCATAACTGAAATTCATTTACATTGCTACAGAAGCTGATGACAATTAGACTATTCTAAGCAATAGCAGTTTCTTAGGATGTCATGTCCATATACCTATCTCTAGGAGTCTGAAGAGTGGTCTCCCAATTAGAATTATTCATCAGTTGTTATGTATACTCATAGCCACTAGATGTCACTCCAGGACAGTTCCCTGATAAATGATAACCAGTAGCATCATTCAAGCAGGTTGCATACATGATTTGAACGTTATACATAGTGTTGAGTGAGCACTTGGGATAGATGCTAATGTGCAGGCACCGATGCCATTTTGCTGGATGTAGATTTTTTTTTTCTAAGCCTCGCAATAGTCAACAATATTATATGCATTATCAACAATATTATCAACTATAATATCAACACTATTATATGCATTATGTAAAATAGGAGGCAGGTCACTGAAGGATCAGAAGGATCAGAGTGACATAAGTCCAAAGGATGAATATATAAGCAGAGCACCACATAAAGACCCTTCTTTTTTATAGTGCCCCCTTCTGTTCGCGCTCCCCAATTTCTCCAAGGATCTTAAAATCTTTCCTTCTGGTGACTTGCGGTGTTAGAGAGGTCTGCCTTTCTGGTTTACCAAACCCGGTTGGGCTAGAGGTTCTGTCAGAATCTGCCCCTATTTCAGGAGTTTTGGCAGATTACTGCACAGCTGCCCTCAAAGCGTTTAATTGCTCTTTCAATTCCTGTAGTTCTGTCTGTGGAAGGAGTTACCTGCTCTTGATGATTGGCAGCTCTCCTCCATCCTTCATCCTCAACCCAGTTATAAACTGTGTTAATTCCTGAAGGAATGTCCCCATGACATCCTCATCTTCTCTCTCTCCTAACTCATCCATCGGTTTGTTAATGGCTGTTAAGAGATGTCTGTGGTGGTTGCGTGTCTTAGGCTAGGTTCACATTTGTGGTTGAATCCACAGCGTCCTGCGTACCTATCTTTAACATGGGGTACGTAGGGACATGCATTTGTATGCGTTATGGTGCGTTTGCGTATGGTTGCGCCTTTTCGTGGTATGCGTCAGGGTGCGCCGAACGCATCTTGTTGCATTTTTTGTGGCATCAAATATCCGCAGTCATCCGCATGCGAATGACTGTGGATGTCATACGTAAAAAATGCATTACTGGCTATGTAACCGTAAGCGTACGCAGCGACATGCATATGCTTTGCGTATCCAAGAATTTACATAAGACATGCCCATTGAGCGGGAAATAGCATTTGCCTATCGTCCGCAACCGCAAACGCATGCATGTGTTTACATGCGTTTCTGCGTGCGTTTGCGGACGATACGCTGTGGACTCAACTGCAAATGTGAACCTAGCCTTAGAGATTTGTTCTTATGCTATCTTTACATGTCCTGCTAACGCACTCAATTCCACATAGGTTAGCTGCAGAAGCAACTCAATGACACTGTTAATCTGTTTTTCCACATCCATATCTGCTGGTTCTGCTATTGTGCTTTTACAATGCTGGTCCCCTTTAATTAGAGTAGCAGAGTTGAGTTGAGGTGCTGTGCGGCTGTGTGTTTCAATAGCTGTGCCTCTGCTCAATTACAGTCTTATTCCCGCTCAGGAACTCCGTACAAGTCACCAATGTTGCATGCATGCCATTCATTATATGAAGACAATACAAAGGAAACATGAGTTCTTGTTGGAATCCTGGGGAAATCTTACTCAAGGCAACTATTAATTATAATTCTTCACAGTAGAGGAGAGGTAATGGTTTACATGCACACACATATGACACAGTTCTGAGCTGGTGTTGATCACAGGGGTTTTATTCAAGCTTCTTTTCAGAATACGGAATCACTTCTCTTCATGCAATGCTTTATCAACATATATGAAAGTCTCTTTACAGATATCTTCTCTTCACACACACAGTATCTTAACCTATTCAGAACTGTGCTTGCTCCTTGCTTATGCAGTGAGGATACGGGAGGAGATGAGTCCGGTGCTGTAGCTCTCACACTTCTATTTTGAGGTAATAAAGATGCTCCTGGCTGTCCTGACTGCTTCTATGATTACATGATTACAGCAATCGCTTCCAAGGAAAAACTGCTTGTCTGATTTCAGTCTGACAGGAGACTCTCTAGCATAAACCTTACTCTTGGATGTCCTGGACACAATAACAACTTTCCCAGTACACCCTGGGTCTGAGCATACCACTCCCTGTCTGCTGTAACAAATGAAACCCCTATAGTTGCTGTATGATTCTAAATCAAGTGCAGCTTCTTTATGTCACATGGGCAAGGATAGGTGCAGGGCAGGAAGCATCTGCGTCAGTGTTTTGGACAGGGGATTGGGAAGCACCTGGCACAATGGAAGTGGCAGTGGTTTCACCCAAGAGCGATAATTGTGGACCCAGGCGTTCGGCCCACCGAGACGGGTGCTTAGATGACATGTGCCTGATTATGCTGGTGGTGGTGAAGTTCTTAGGGTCAGGTCCCTGCTGATCTTGGCATGGTACAGATCGCAAATGACCATTTTATTTGTCTCAGAACTCTCTTTAAAAAAAAGACAGAGACTGGTAACACCTAACTCTTTGACAGAGACATTCAGGAGTGTTGGTGCTCTGCGGAACACTTGCCCGCCTTCTCTCTCTGGTCACCCCACTGCTTCTTCCTGACTGTTTTGGTGCTGCCGATCCCTCCCCCTCAGTGCTGCTGGCCTTGATCTGCATGCCAGCTTCCCAGGTTTGGTCGATGACTTCATCATCCACCACCTTGACTTCCAACCCTGGACCTGGCTTCGTGACTTAACAACAAGAGGCAACTGTGTCTCATCATCATCATCTGTCATGGGGTTACCGCAACAGAGAGGAGCCAGAAGACCGCAGCATCTGATTGCTCCTACTCCTGTGCTGAAAAGAATCATTTTACCTTCTTTTCAAAAGGTGTTTATTTCTTTTGGAAGAACAGGGGTTAATCGGCCATATTGGGAGCTCTGGGAGTCTGAGCTCTCAGCTGAGCTCGGGTAGCCACTCCTATCCCTTTTCTAATCTGGGTCCTGATTCAAACCCTTGTCAGAGCTATCTTATGCTGCATGGCTTGGAGGAGAGGTGTTTACATGGGAAGGAGTTTGGAGTAATTATCTGTGACTGTTGTGTGGCTTTGTAAGTATGATAATTCTCTTCCATCTTTTAACTTTAGTTTTGTCCCATCCTCCACTCCCCAGTGAAGAGAACAGATGGAGGGCTGATTCAGGAGATAAGGCAAGGGTGGCGGCCCCGGCATCTTCACCTTCAGAAATATCCCAGGGAATAGGTCAAGTTAGGGACAGGAAAGGAGCTCCTGGTCCCGAGTCTTCTGACAGCTGAGTTGTGACATTATCTTTCTCATTAGCAAAAATTTGCCATTCCCCACTGTCATCTTCTTGTGGGCTGTAAGTTTTGTGCATCACCAAACAGCTTTTCCTCCTGTGCTTCTTGGATCATGCAAGTTGAGAGGCCTACATCAAGAAATGGTGTTGTAAAGAGCTCACAGTGTCCTAATGTGGGATCACTAAGCTCCTGTGGCTCAACATAGGGGGAGGAAGGACGATCAAGGTGAGGATTAAGTGATCCAGACTGTAGGCTGGTGAGACTGGACAATGGGGAAGACTGGGTAGTGCTGCCAGGCCTGCTGGAAGCATCTGATATCCAATCGACCAGCTGTTCCCGCTGCTCTGGCTTCAGAAGTGGTGTACTGGGCCACCCTGCAAAGTTGGACAGGAACGTGTCGTGGATGAACATGTTTCTTTGCTCCAGCAACAGGCATAGTCACACCTGCCCCACGTCCTCAATATTCACTCATTATTCCCCATTTCCATTTGGATAGAAGGACTGCGCCTGCGCCGATGGGTGGAAGCCATTCTTTGCCACACTTCCGATTTTCATTCCCCACTTCCGTCCAGATAGGAGGATGGCGCATGCGCGTGACTGATGCGCGTCCCACAGCTGATGGTACTTGCTCCTCATTTGGGGGATAATATAAGGATTCGTTCCCCTTACTTTTCTTACTTCCAGACACACAAAGCGGCGGCGCTGTACCCGGTTCTCCCGTTACTCTGTACTAAGACTGGTGAATATATTACTTCTACACTTATTTTTCTTTCTAGGCTAAATCTTGCATTATATTTAGTATATTTTCGTTGTATTCCCTTACTTAGAAAAAAATTGAAATTGGAACATAAGGTTACACAGGTATTCATTTTATTCTGTGCACTATTTTTCTGATGCCCTGAACCTGCTTTAGGTCTGTTTTGATCGCATATGATTGGCTATTCTGAGAACACCTTTTTTTGTGTTTCAAAAGAAATGTATATGATGTCATCCAATATATGGATTCAACTCTGTATATAATTAGTCTAGTATAATTATTGATGTCCTTTTGCAATGTTATCCTTTTTTTTCATGCATTATAAGATGTCTGTTATGAACCTTTATTGTATGATTATCCTGGTAGGATTTCCTAATTTGATGTTATTGTCATTTTATTTAGATAATACCCTTGAAAAAGGCCTATTTGGCCGAAACGTTGGGTTCTGTGTGACTGACTGTTCTAATAAAATAAAATATATGATACCTAGTATTCTACTCTTCATGCCTCAGGTTTTTCTATAATCAAAGGATCAGTAAAGCCATGGTTTTTCACTTTAATTTTTGGAGTGCTGCCTATTTTTTTCTGATTATCTATCTCATATCTATCTATCTATCTATCTATCTATCTATCTATCTATCTATCTATCTATCTATCTATCTATGCAGAAAAACCTGACCAACACCTCCTAAGTGTGAACAGGTGCAAGCTACGAGGACTGCATTATATAGAAAAAGAAAGCACAGCAGCGCTCTGCATAAGTTTAGGCCATGTGAAAACACTGAAAAACATTAAAAACAATTCCATCTAGATTTTACTGCTCAAAAAGATGTACTTACAAAAATGAAGGTTCTTAGCACATAAATTGACCAATTCATGTATGCCCATCAACCACGGAAAGGTGACCTTCCCATAAATTGTAGGCATGTACAGTAGAACAGGGACCCATCAGAGGGACCCAGCATTTAGTCAGATGCTTTCCTCCCCTGGAAGGGATGCGTGCATTCCAGAGTATCGAAACATGCTTGTAGACAACCTTAAGAGTGGTTTACCCCTAGACAGCAGTGAGGCACACTGTGTGAATCCCAATTCTAGACATGAAAGTCAAAGTGTCATTGCAAAAACATTAGCAGCAGCAGTGTACGTGGCATAAGCAATTTCTGTGAATCGTTTCACACATTTTTTAGACCTGTCAGCAGAACAGAGAACAATTCTAATATGCTATGAACAACTGGAGAGGATGGTGCAGGAGTATCTGGAGCTCAATATCAATTCCATTTTGTTCTTCAAAAATGGAAGTGTAGGTTCACCTTGCCTGTCACGCCTTGGAGGTTTTGTCATGCTTGGCAGCCAGCGTTCTCTCAGAACGTGTATTCAGCGCTTCTGGTGGTGTCCTGATGGATAAGTGCATTCGGCTGTCCCCTAAAAGTGTAGGTAGCCTAACTCTTATCAAAATGAACAAGTCAAGGATCTCCAATGACTTTTGCACACTAGTTGCGGATTGGGCAGACCAGGCAATGGTGTAGTTTTTAGAGTCATGCATTGATCTCACGATAGTGCAGTCTGTGCCATCTTTGTGGTGTCTCCTGTGCCTGCTGTTGATACTGCTGCTGTTTTTTTAAAATGTATTAACTCAAAGTTGGGTCACTTGTGGTGGAAGGTGTGTCAGAGGCCTATTATAGTTTTTCTACTCTGTGGAAATTGATGCCACTTTAGTGGTGTGTGACAATTATTTTTTGAAATGTGGAGATTCCATGCTGGGCTTCCATCTGGTGAGTTGTCTGTAGTAGGTGTGTCAGAGGCCTATTATAATGTTTCTACTCTGTGGAAATTGATGCCACTTTAGTGGTGTGTGACAATTATTTTTTGAAATGTAGAGAGTTCAGGGTTGGGTCTCCATCTGGTTGGGTTGCCTGTAGTGTGTGTAAGGGTTCTAGGGAGAAACTCAAAAGTGGACCCTCTGGGTCACGGCTCCAGAGCCCCCGAGGGCGAGCGGACCAGGTGAAGACCACCCCCTATACAGGGAGCGTTAGGGACAAGCCCAAGGGGGTTGAAACCACAACGGCCGGAGCCAAAGGGGCGACCGACTTAGGGCAACACAGGAAAGATAGAGTGGAAGACCGGGGGGAGGACCAAGTACAGGTATGAGCAAGGAAGTACCAGGGGCTGAGGCGTACGGGAGGCAAGATGGACAAGTGGGACATTAGGCTGGCAGGGACTTGATGCTGCAAGAGAGGAAGGACAAAATGAGTGTGGTACAAGGAGATGGGAATACGGCTCAGAGGACACAGGGGACCAAAGGAATACAGAGACGGACACCGGGCAGACTGGTATGGCTTGAGACACAAGGCAGGCAGAGAAGGCAGAGGTACTGGGCAAGCAGGTATGACAGAGACACAGGGCCAGCATACGAGGCAGAGACACGGGACTGGCAGGCAAGGCAGAGACACAGGACTAGCAGGCAAGGCAGAGACACAGGGTGAGCAGGTGTGGCAGAGACACAGGGCTGGTAGGCAAGGCAAAGGCACAGGACAGACAGATGAGGCAGACACACAGGGCTGGCAGGCAAGGCAAAGTAGGAAACAAACTTGGCACTCAACTTCTGAATGAATGCAGTTGTATTTAATGCAGCCAAATTAAACAAAATGTTTCGGCCTCATGTGGCCTTCATCAGTTAGCAGACTGCTCAGAGATAGGAAAAGACCTTGATCAATGGAACAGGTAGGGGAATATATCCCATTTAAATGTGGCCACTGGTATGGGCACAATGCTGTACAGCGTCCATACAGATGTCAAAAGAGTGTGTGCATGCTGCCTGCAGTTACGCGGTTTCCACCATTCGTCCACCGCGTTAGATAAACAGGCGTCTTACCGGTGCCGACACGGAGCAGAAATACCCGGTAGGCACCGGCATGATGGGGTGGGACCACCGGGTCACGACCTCCCAGGAAGCCCAACGGAGAGGGAAGCGCGACCACACATGCGCGAGCCGCTGATGCGCCGCGTCCCCAAGAAGACAGGCGGGGAGCGGCGTGGGACCATGTCGGGGACGCACAAGGGGGCGGAGACAGACGGGTGAGGGCCCAAGGCCATGACAGTGTGTCAGAGGCCCATTATATTGTTTCTGCTCTGTGGAAATGTATGCCACTTTTGTGGTGTGTGACAATTATTTTTTGAAATGTGGAGACTACAAGTTGGGTCTCCATCTGGTGGGTTGCCTGCAGTAGAAGATGTGTCAGATGCATATTATACTGTTTCTGCTCTGTGGACATTAATGCCACTTTAGAGATGTGTGACAATTATATTTTGAAATTTGGAGACTCCAAGTTGGGTCTCCATATGGTGGGTTGTCTGTGTATGCAAGCATGCCTGCATTTACATTCAGTCAACTACCTGTGTTACTTTCCTTACATTTTTACCAATATTACTGTATGAAACTGATGTTTGTACCATCTGAGTGTGGCTGGAAAAAAATAAATGTAAAATTGGAGGTGTTACATGAAGTATCAGGGCTCCCAGCTAAGAAGGCTTACACCTCTCCCTTTACCACCAGGTCCTAATTGAAACTTCAAGTCCAAGCTTTAAATACTGGGCCAGACCCTAATACCTTATGCATGGGTCACAACTGACTGCTATTGTGCCATTACAAAAAGATTCTACTGTGGGTCAATTGATGAGTCAACAACCTGTGTTACTTTCCTTATATTTTTCCACCAATAGTACTGCATGAAACTGATGTTTGTGCCATGTGCGTGTGGCTGGAAAAAAAATATTGGAGGTGTTGCATAAGGCATCAGGGCTCCGACTAAGAAGGCTTAAACTGCTCCCTTAATCACCAGGTCCTCATTGGATCTTCAATTCCAAGCTGTAAATGGTGGCCCAGTCCATGATACTTCATGTATGGTCCATGGATGACTGCTACTGTGCCATTTGCAAATTTCTACTGTGGGTAAATTGATGCCACTTTTTAAGGTGTCTGCCCCTAATTTTAGCTGTTTTGGAAGCTTTTTGTCACCCCTTAATGTGTAGTGTATACGTTTGGTTTGGCCTCCCATTGAATCTAATGGGATTGGGTACGTTCGTCAAACATGCTTGGTGAAGTCTAAACAACCTTACCGAACCTTGAATGGTGTGCTCATCTCTATTATCCACTAGAGAGCTTGAAAGGCCGTGGGTTGTGGGCAGTCCAGGAAACCGTTTCAGGATCCATCTGCTGTCCCCTGGCAACTCTTGGTGTTAATGTCTCAAATTTTGCCACAGTCTATGCAAAACAAATCTATCATGTCAGTAATGTGGGTACTGATCTTTAGAGAAAATCAGTTTGTTAAGATATATAATAACATACTGATTCAGGATATTACAGAAAGTCACATTTACAAAGTGATGGAAACTGTTATAGCACTGCACAGGCCAAAGGTTATTTGTAATGGGTGTCATGGGTGTTGAATGTCATCTATTCATCACCGTTTTTTTATACAAATTAATTTATCGGCTCCACAATGTTATAACATGTGGGCTCCTTTGATCTGGTCAAAGAGTTCTGACATGAAGGACAATGGCTAATGATCCTACGCTGTGAGGTTATTCAAATCTCATTTATGCATGTTTTCAGGGTTTCATCGCTATTTTTTTTTTATAAAGAACAACCTAGCTCTGGAAGGTGATGTTGATTTCTGAGTGAAGCCCCTCTGCAGATTCTTCTTGATATAAGCTGACACGACTTTGATTTGAGGAAGGCATAAATTATATACTCTTCCTCAATGAGTTTCAGACCCTGGCAGTGGAGGAATAGCTTGGTCTTTGCTTTTTAATTGGAAAAATGCATCTGCAAAGACCCGTTATGGAAGTGAAATGTTAGGTTCCAAGGAAGTATAGCATAAAGACACAACTGAAGAACAAGGAATGTTTTTGATGCAGTACTAAAAACAATAAGAATCCCAATGGGTTATGTTTTGTGAATTCATCGAAAATAAGAGAGTACCGCTTTAAGCACTGCAGTTCCCAAAATTACAGTAGTTTCCAAGTTGGAAGTAAAAATGTTAATTTTCATAAAGCTGCAAATGTCATAATGTATATCTAAATTTAGGAAAAGAATTTGATACTGTACTTCATAACAGGCCAGTACAATGGTACAAAAGTACATGATTTAGGCACCATGTTTGAAAAAATGAATGTATTTCATAAAAATAATTAAGTAAATTGTCTTTTCAGAGAGGAAGAGGACTAGAACTCTAGTGCCACCTATTGGAAGTAGCAATCCTAAAAGTCAATGTCGACCCTTTAACGAGCCTTGTTACATGACTTAGGATAAAAGCCAAAAGCAGAATCTCAATTTGCAGACACTTTGTTTCGGGGTACACACCTCTCTGTTGTCACTTCATTACTACTGATCTCTGAGCCAGCAACAGAGCGTGCGCTGTTATTGTGCTCATCACGCAGTGCACAGCGTGCATGGACAGAGCAGGGACTAAACCTGCCCCTAAAATGACCATCACTGATGATGCTTCATTTCAGGAATGGGCTGTTACAGTGACCACAGACTCTGCCTCTATGACGCTGGCATTCTCAAATAAATCATTATTGAAAAGGACGTAGGAAAAAAGACGTAGAAAAGCAGTTAGATAGTGTAGTTTGTTAACCGTAGGGAATTTTTAATGCCCTGCATATATTAGAAATTAGTTTAGATTTTGACACTAAATAGATAGGGATTGAGAATGAAATTTACTTTGACTTTGGATCACCAATTTAACTATATAGAAAAGTGCAGCAGACTGCGCTTTCCTATTCAGATCATCACTACAAAAATACGTTTACCTAACAGTATATGTTTTAGCAATGAGTCCTATGATGAATGAATGTCTAGGCATCCACCTAGCCTGTAGCCACTGTCAGAGATATACCTCTTGACCTTCTTTGCCCGACAGACACAAACACAGTATGCCAAACATTACATTGCTAACCTCAAATGTTTCAGAAGAGCTGACAAATGTAATTATAGGTAAAGTAAGATCAACTCCTTCATTCCAGCAACCCCGGTCAGAATCATAGTTCCCAGATACACAAATTCTAAACTTTTGGTATATGGTGATGTTAATATTAACATATAATAACTGGTATCCCTTTTATCAGATATTGCACAGTTGACAAATACAAGCTCTCATATTTATTTAAGTAAAAATGATGCATATTTCTTACAGATGCTGCAATTAATACATTACGTCATGGATTCAATTGGCTCATAATTTTATTGGCAGTAGGAATAAGCATTCTTCCTTCACTTCTTGTCAGTTTTTTCACCAGTATGTTTGATCAGCATCAATTCCACCATGTGAGTATCATAAACATTTCTACAGAAATCACAAAAGCCAGGATAATAATATATCTAGCTAGAAACGTACTATGCTTAGACTGAATGAAGGATTATGTAATTTTCACTTAAAATAATGAAAGTTTTACAGTGTTAGCAAATGTTTGAAAATGTTGGAGCAACTATACCGGGTAGGCCATTTATATGAATACACCTAAATAAAATGGGAATGGTTGGTGATATCAACTTCCTGTTTGTGGCACATTAGTATATGGGAGGGGGAAAACTTTTCAAGATGAGCGGTGACCATGGCGGCCATTTTGAAGTCGTCCATTTTGGATCCAACTTTATTTTTTCCAATCGGAAGAGGGTCATGTGACACATCAAACGTATTGAGAATTTCACAAGAAAAACAATGGTGTGCATGGTTTTAAAGTAACTTTATTCTTTCATGAGTTATTTACAAGTTTCTCTTTGTTTACAGCCATTGACATGTCGCCGAGGTTAACATGTGAGGAGCCGATAGAAATTGTGTTGATGTCTGGTGAACGCAGTACCCGGGTCATTGCAGCAGATTTTAATGCAAGACACCCTAGCACGCTGAATTTTCAGAATGGGCAAAACAAAAAGTGGAACAGGACCCTCAGTTTACACAGAACATTATGTTCAGTGATGAGGCAAACTTTTTTGGGTGGGCCATTTATATACACCCATATAACATGGGAATGGTGACCGTTTTCTTGCGTAGGGTGTCTTGCATTGAAATCTGCAATGACCCGGGTACTATGTTCACCAGACATCAACACAATTTCTGTCCACTCCTCATGTGTTAACCTCTGCCGAAATGTCAATGGCTGTAACCAGCTTAGACAAGTCGGTGAAACTTTGGAGGTGTAAGGCATATCCCAAAAATTGCCCAAAAATTAATTATTATTAAAGACAAAAGATGGAGTAAATTATGACAGAAATGTATCCCACCCCCGGGCTGATGTACATTTCTGGCGGTGGCGCAAGATAGTTCAAGATGCGCATATCCTTTAATAAACTCAGTGCATCTTACTCCAGCACTCCCTTCATTTAGTGATGTTTGTGAAAATATCTCTTAAACATTATATGGTATTGTAGCCTGCAATTCATCAGTACTAACTTTACTAACAAATTGTCTCTTCGCAGAGGAAGAGGACTAGAACCGTATTGCCACAGTGTCTGCAAATTGAGATTCTGGTTTTGGCTTTTATCCTTAGTAATCTGACAAGGCTCGTTAAAGGGTTTACGCTGACTTCTAGGATTGCTACTTCCTATAGGTGGCACTAGCACTAGCGTTCTAGTCCTCTTCCTCACTTAAGAGACAATTTGAATATTTCCCAGTTGATCATTGCGGCTTGACCGTCTCTTCATCTCGACATGCTTGACTTGTCACACTCCACAAGGAGAAACGATACCCCTTGGATCCTGGTGAGACGCCTGTCACGCATTCAAACCAGATCTCACACTTTGCACTGATGAGGGACAGTACCCTGAAACACAGTGTCTGCAAATTGAGATTCTGTTTTTGGCTTTATCCTAAGTTAGGTGACAAGGCTCGTTATAGGGTCAACATTGACTTCTAGGATTGCTACTTCCGATAGGTGGCACTAAAGTTATAGTCCTCTTCATCTCTGTAGATAAAATTCATGACATATTATATTTCATGATAGTGGTATCATTTGTTAGATATGACTTGCATTTATTTGTGAAAAAAATTGGAAATTTGGCAAAAATGTTGAAAATTTTACAATTTTCAAACTTTTAATTTTATGCCTTTAAACCACAGAGTTATGTCACACAAAATAGTTAATAAAGAAAATTTCCCACATGTCAACTTTACATCAACAACATTTTTAAAACCTATTTTTTTTTGTTAGGAAGTTAGAAGGGTTAAAAGTTGACCATTTTTCCAACCTTTTAATGGCTAACTGAAAAGATGGTAACAAATTGCAAGCTTTTGAGACTATCAGTTCTCTTCATCAGGCAAGACTAATCCAAAATCTGAAGAATTACATATTTATGCAGCACAACACAACACAGCACAGAAAAAATGCAACAGATAAGACAAATGACGTGAAGCAGAACTATCATTATGGGGGAGTGATAGACAGTTATGGTAAAAAATATTGGACCAGTTCATAGATAAGAGTGGAAGTTTTATTGTCCTCTGATTGTGGTCTGGTAATGTGTTGTGAATGATGTCTCCACAAGTCTCAGGAGCAAATTCCTTAATTGATGTACAATAAAAGGACATAAATCCATGCGACACATTCATTCCTGCTCTGAAAGTGTCAAAGGTCACCATGAGCTTGTACTCCCAATCTTTTCTGGAGCAGGGAATGACACAGACACGGATCGAGTCAGGAATAAAAGCAGGACAAAACAGGGTGTAACAGAGTCAGCTACTCACGCCATAGGCAGAACTATAACTGACATCGCTTGCAGGAAGCAGCGGCGAAACCTGAACCCAGACAGAGGCTGAGAAAGGTTAACCCCTGAAATGACCAGACCGGGAACATGGAAAGACGGGACTCAAAACCCCATCTGCATCATGACAGTATCCTCCTCTCAAGGGGGGCCACCGGACCCCCAGGTTTCCCAAGATAACGCGAAATGCCCAAAACAATCGATCAGCATGAACGTATCGTGTCGGGACCCAAGGTCGATCCTCCGGACCGTAAACCCTCCAATGGACCAAATACTGAAGTGAACTGTGGACCATACGAGAATCCACAATCCGTTCCACTTCATACTCAGTCTGACCATCCACCAAGACAGGACGCAGAGGGGATGGAGACCCGTCAGAGGATGGTACAAATGACTTAAGAAGAGACTTATGGAATACATTGTGGATCCGAAGCGACAAAGGTAGATGTAAGCGAAAGGCAATGATCTCGTAAGGACCAATAAACCTGGGACTTAGCTTAGCAGAAGAAACTTTCAGACGTATGTTCTTGGTAGACAACCACACTTTATCTCCTACCGGAATATAGGTCCTACAGACTGTCGCTTATCAGTAAAATGTTTTTGTTTGCCCTGAGCCTCCCCAATGTTCTTCTGGACTTCCCTCCACACCTCTCCCAACCGTTGAGCTGCTGAATCAGTCCCTGGACATCCTGAATCCAGCCTAGAAAATTTGCCAAAATGGAGGTGAAAACTGTAGTTGCAGAAGAACGGAGAGGTGCCAGTGGACTGATTAACCCAATTATTAAATGCAAACTCGCCACTCGCAATCAAGAACACCAATTATCCTGATGAGACGTAGCAACTAGCAAGACATAGCAAAATCTGCTCAAGTGACTGATTGGTCCTCTTCGTCTGACCACTTGTCTCGGGATGGTAGGCCGAGGAAAAGGTCAAGCAAACACCCAATCTTTTACAAAATGCCCTCCAAAATTTGGACACAAATTGCACTCCTCTATCAGAAACCACACTCAAAGGCAGGCCATGCAACTGCACAACATGCTCAACAAACAACTTATATAGTGTTTCTGCATTAGGCAGTCCTGCCAAAGGTACAAAATGCACCTGTTTACTGAATCTGTCAACCACTACCCAGATCACAGTTTTTCCATTGGAAGGAGGGAGATCAGTGATAAAATCCATGGACAAATGAGTCTAAGGTCTATCCGGAATTGGCAATGGCACCAATTCCCAAGCAGGCCGGTCTTGGGAGCTCTTAGCATGGGCACAGGTATCACAAGTAGACACAAACCTAGCGACATCATAGGTCATGGAGGACCAACAAAACAGCCTAGCAATGGCTTTCCAGGTGGCCGAAATCCCCGGGTACACATTGAGAGCAGAGTCATGGAACTCCTGGAGAATCCTCCACCAGTATTGAACCGGGACAAAGAGCTTATTATCATGCAAAGATGGAGGCGCAAGAGACTGAGCCTCCCGAATTTCACACTCGAATTCAGAGGATACCCCAGCAACAACCACGCCATGCTGAAGAATGGAGGAAGGAGGTTCGGGGAGTGATATCGGATCAAAACTGCGAGATAAGGCATCCACCTTGGCACTCTTGGAACCAGGCCAAAAGGTGATAGAAAAATGAAAATGTGAAAAAAAGCAACTGCCTGTCTAGGAGTTAACGACTTGGCAGACTCAACGTAGGACAGGTTCTTGTGGTCAGTAATCACTGTGATCTGATGAACCGTCCCCTCCAAAAAGTGCCTCCATTCTTCAAAAGCCAATTTTATGGCCAATAACTCCCGGATACCAACATCATAATTCCTCTCCGCAGATGAAAACTTCCTGGATAAAGAGGAACATGGTCTTAAATTGGTCTAAGTAATGGGTCCCTGAGACAACACCGCCCCCACTTCCACCTCCGGTGAGTCCACCTCTACCATGAATGATTCTGACAGATCGGGCTGAACCAATACAGGAGTAGACATAAAACACTTCTTTAATTTAATACATGCTTCAACCACCAGGGGTGACCAGACTTTGAGATCAGCCCCCTTTTGAGTGAGATCGGTGAGTGGCTTGACCACCTGAGAAAACCCCCTGATGAATTTTCGATAATTGGTGAAATCCAGAAAACGCTGCAAACCCTTGAGGTCTTTGGGCTGCACCCAATCAACAGTGGCCTGTACCTTTCCGGGGATCCATGCAAAATCCATTGGCAGAAAGGATGAACCCCAGGAAGGAAAGCTCTTGGACACAAAACAAACATTTCTTGGGTTTAGCGAACAGAGAATTTCCCCGTAACCTATGAAGAACAGCACGTAAATGCCCAATGTGGGATTCCTTGTCAGGAGAGAAAACCAGGATATCGTCCAGGTATAAAAACATAAAGTGCCTGATAAAATCAGAAAAAACATCATTCATGAAGTTCTGAAACACTGCAGGCACGTTCGTGAGCCCGAAGCGCATGACCATATTTTCAAACAGACCCTCGGAAGTGAGAAATGCCATTTTCCACTCATTCCCTTCCCGAATGCGGATCAGGTTATATGCTCCCCTAAGATTAAGTTTGGAAAACCACTTAGCCCCAGACAATTGGTTATAAAGATCTGGAATGAGTGGGAGAGGGTAGGACTTTCTCACCGTAATTTTATTTAGTTCGCAGAATTCAAGGCACAGGCGTAAACCACCACCTTTTTTCTTAACAAAAAATAATCTAGCAGCCACAGGTGAAACAGAGGGACAGATGTGGCCTTTGCGTAAGATAGCAGAGATATGGTTTTTCATAGCGTTACGTTCCGGACCAGAAAGATTGTACAAACGGGCTTTGGGCAATTTAGCACTCAGAATAAGATTAATTGTACAATCATAAGGACGATGTGGTGGCAAAACCTAAGCCTCTTTTTCAGAGAGCACATCCCCCAAATCCTTCAGGTACTCCAGAATACCCTCCAGATTATTTGCAGACACAAAAACAGTAGAATGACAACCATTGGAACAATTAGGACCCCATTTAGCATTATCACAAGATCCCCAGTCTACAACAGGATTATGCCTCTGAAACTAGGGTTACCCCAACACCAATCCCTCAGGAAGATTATTCATAACATAACATGAAATTTGTTCCTGGTACAAGGAACCCACCTTGAGGAGGAACTCCTCAGAGACAAATTTAATAACATTTTGAGCCAACGGTGTCGTATAAATGGCAATGATATGGATGGGAGTCTCTAGCCTAACTGTCCCTAACTTTAACTTGGACTAGAGTCAATGAAATTCATGGAAGATCCACAGTCCACAAATGCTGAAGTGGATGCGTAACCACCTCAACACAGTTCCACCTCTAACAAAATTTTTTGAAATGATGAAAATCGACAATCACCCAGACTCGTAAGCTTGTTAATCGATGGACAAGAGGGGCAGTCCTTATTCCAATGTCCCAGATCTCCACAATTAAAACATAGCTTCCCATCACGTCGTCGCTTCCTCTCCTTCTCCTTGAAGTTGGTGGCACCAACCTCCTTGGTCTCAGTAAACGGCATCACCTCAGACTTAGCAGGCAATACAGGAATGGGAAGGGAGAAAGCCCACGATTGAGGTCACTCCTGAAGAAAGGAAATAAATATCCCCACCCGCTGACTCTCTTCTCCAGAGGATTGGGGTCTAAGAGAGAACAGCAGCTTACAACTCTCCCTGAACGTATGGAACTTCTCCTATTCTCTGGAAAAGGTATCTGGGAGCCTGACCATAGGTTCAGGAGAGTGCAGCAAAACATCAACAGTGTCAGAGTTCTTACAGACAGATTGGGAAATAGGACCCTGAAAAGATTTATCCATCTCATAAAGCTCCCTCTGCAGTTGGTTATGAGAAGAAGCAAGAGCCCTGTGTTCCACTGACAAATCCTGCATCATTTGGGTCAGATTTGATATCTGACCTGCAAGCGTGTGCAGCGGATGCATAAGGAGCCAACCAAAGAAAAAAAAACTCTCAGTGATAAGTTATAATATCACGCTGCTGCAATGCAGGTAGGAGCTAGGTCACCTAGATGGCGAAAGGGTGAAGAGGGGTCCAGCACACAGATGAAGCAGACCTGCCGTGCAGCAGCGAAGCTACCACTTGGGGTGGCAGCAGAGAAGTCAAACAAGCCGGGTCAAATCCTAGATTGTAGCACAGTACCAAAGGAATAAGCAAACTCAGGGTCAGAGACAAGCCATGGAATCAGTAATTGTCAGGAGCGGATATGCCAAAGACAAGAGACAAAAGCAGGTCATGGTCCAAGCCGAGTTCAAGTACCAAGAAGTCTAAGCACAAAGGGAACACACAGAGTCGGGACAGGGAGCAGGGAATGACACAGACACGGGTCGAGTCAGGAATAACAGCGGGACAAATCATGGTGTAACAGAGTCAGCACTCGAGAGTAGGACCACACAAAAAAGACAAAATCCTGAAGCATATACCGTTGTTTGGGTGAGAAGAAGTGCATGAGAATAGACCAGAAAAAGCACCAGTAAGAGGGAGACCAGAAAAAGCACCAGTAAGAGGGCCAGGGACAGAATTAAAATGTTCAAGCTGTGCGGGAGTATTTCAGGGTACACTCACAGATTTAGAGTTTACTAAGTGACGGACACTTGGATTTAAGCCCCTGAATTTCCCCTTTTCCAGGAAGTGACTGAGAAAATTGTGTGGGAATAGGTGCACCCACTGCTGGATCAGGGTTATCACTTTTATGTAGGTAACTTCTACATCAGTATCTAACTTTTCAAATTCCTTTCTGCCAGAGCTACCGCAGCATGCTTACCTGTGTGCAAAAAACCACAGAGGCCTCCTTTAGTCACTAATTTGGCAGTTGCTCTGAAAGGGTGAGAGCAAGGCCCAATGTAGCGACAACATGCTGGTGGTCAAGTATAAGGACAAGAGGGATATCCTTTTCTTGACCACAATATAAGGTAATGGCAGCACACCCACTGGTGTACGAGGTACAGTGGGGAAAAAAAAATATTTAGTCAGCCACAAATTGTGCAATTGTGTAGAAACAAAAGTAATCGTGTTTGGAGGACTCAGAATGCTGAGTTGCATCCAAAGAACACCATACCTACTGTGAAGCATAGGGGTGGCAACATCATGCTTTGGGGCTGTTTCTCCGCAAAGGGACCTGGACGACTGATCCGTGTACATGAAACAATGAACGGGACCATGTATCATGAGATTTTAAGTGCACATCTCCTTCCATCAGCAAGGGCATTGAAGATGAAACATGCATGGATCTTTTAGCATGATAATGATCCCAAGCACACTGTCAGGCAATGATGGAATGGCTTCATAAGAAGCATATGAAGGGCCTAGCCAGTCTCCAGATATCAACCCCATAGAAAACCTTTGGATGGATTTGAAAATCTGTGTTGCCCAGTGACAGGCCCAAAACATCACAGCTCTAGAGGAGATCTGTATGGAGGAATGAGACAACATACCACCAACAGTGTGTGCCAACATTGTTAAGACTTACAGAAAACGTTTGACCCCTGCCATTGCCAACAAAGGATACGTAACAAAATATTGAGATGAACTTTTGTTAATGACCAAATACTTATTTTCCACCATAATTTGAAAAATAAATGTTGCCAAATCAGGCAAGGTTATTTTCTGAATTTGTTTTCTCATTTTGATTCTCATAGTTGTGGTCTACCTATGATGTCAATTACAGGCCTCTCTCGTCTTTTTAAGTGGGAGAACTTGCATAATTGGTAGTTGACTAAATATTTTTTCCCCACTGTACATCTACACAAGTCCCCAAATTAAAATGTGCAATAAGAATATTGGCATAGTTGATCTCTCTGATCAAGTCCTCCAGCCCTACAGTGCCATGTGGAACGCTAAGGTGTGATACAAAAAGCTGGCCTTGCACAGTGAATAGATGGCAATATATAACACTTATGTGCTATTAGGGCATGCAGGCCAGAATGACACATTTCTTCAGTTTCAGAAGGTAGTGATCAAGGTTCTAATTGTCAGAGACACCGCACTACACTCGCTCCTAGAGCCAGTGCGTGTGTCCTGAGAACAGAAGCAGTGCTAAAAGATACCTGTGGAGTGGGCAGCAGAGGTGGCCATGCGTGCTTCAGGATAATAGTGTCAGGGTCCAGTCAGCGCTGGAAGGTAAAGAGGCAAAGGACCTGCGGACACTAAAACTGAATAATGTGCACGGGACCTATGGTCATGTGACTGCAAGGGGGCGGGGCTTAGCGTCCTGTATTCAGATAGGACAGGACACCATACAACAACTCAGAGTCAGGCAAAACAGAGGTCACACACAGTACGGGCGAACGAGGTACAGGAGGGATGAACAGACGGGTAGTCAGACAGAGCCAAAGGTCATACACAAGAGGGCGACGTGGTACCAAGGGGACGAGCAGAGAGAAGTCGGGTCACAAGCAGAGAGTCATACACGAGAGGTAGCGCAGTACAAGAGGGTCAGGCAGAACTCGTAACAGGGACAGAACCAGATCACAACCGAACAAGCAAGCAAGATATCAGGCACAAGGCACACGTATACAAGAGGTCACTTAACTCAGCCGAGGGCAGGAGTATAACTGACACCGGACCCAGGTCCAGTGAGCACTAAATAGCCTCCTGCTGCCAGAGAGAGGCAGCACAATTAACCCCTAGTCTAACCAGGACGGGTCAAAGCGAAATCCCGTCCTGGATCATGACAGTACCCTCCTCTCAATGGGTGGCCACCGGACCCCCAGGTCTCTCAGGGTACTTGGCGTGAAAGGCTCGGATCAACCGATCCGCATGAACTGATCGAGCAGGAACCCACGAGCGTTCCTCAGGACCGTAGCCCTTCCAATGTATCAAATACTGAAGGGCGCGACGGACCAACCTGGAGTCGACAATTCGTTCCACCTCGTACTCAGCCTGCCCATCTACCAGAACCGGTGTCGGGGAAGATGATGATCCCTCCCCACTGGACCTCACAGGTTTCAAAAGGGCCTTATGGAAAACATTTGGGATCCGCAGAGATGGCGGGAGCTGCAACCGAAAAGCCACCGGGTTAACTGCTTCGGTAATTACATAGGGACCTATAAACTTGGGTCCAAGCTTCGCAGAGGGGACCTTGAGCCTTATATTTTTGGTGGATAACCATACCTTATCCCCGACCTGAAACACTGGACCCACGGATCGTTTTTTGTCCGCAAAAAATTTAAATTTGTCCTGGGCCTTCGTAATGTTATTCTGGACCTCCCGCCATACCTCCCCCAACCGCTGGATCGACTCGTCCGCCCCAGGACACCCAGAATTCAAGCGGGAAAATTCTCCAAAATGAGGATGAAACCCATAATTGCAAAAAAAAGGAGATGTACCCGTAGACTGGTTAGTGCGGTTGTTAAAAGCAAACTCAGCCAATGGTAACACAGAACACCAATCATCCTGTCGGGCTGAGGTCAAACAACGCAGAATTTGCTCCAGAGACTGATTGGTCCGCTCAGTCTGCCCATTAGTCTCTGGATGGTAGGCGGATGAAAAGGACAGACTAATACCCAACCTCCTACAAAAAGCTCTCCAAAATCTGGACACAAATTGCACTCCCCTATCAGACACCACATTCAGGGGTACCCCATGCAACCGCACCACATGCTCCACAAACAATCTGGACAATGTTTCCGCATTGGGTAGAGCTGCCAAAGGTACAAAATGTGCCTGCTTACTAAACCTGTCCACTACGACCCAGACCACGGTATTACCCTTGGAAGGGGGAAGGTTGGTGATGAAATCCATGGACAGATGAGTCCATGGTCTCTCAGGAATTGGCAGTGGTACCAATTCCCCGGCCGGCCGGTTATGGGGAGTTTTCGCACGGGCACAAACCTCACACGCAGACACATACTCCCCAACATCAGAGGCTAAAGAAGACCACCAGAACATTCTAGCAATGGCCTTCCGGGTCGCTGAGATCCCTGGATGTCCACCCAGAACTGAGTCATGGAACTCCTGGAGGACCTTGAGACGAAACTGAGCTGGCACATAAAGTTTATCCACCGGCTTAGCTGGAGGTGCAAGAGCCTGGGCTTCTCAAATCTCTCGTTCCAACACATTAGAAACCTCTGCCACCACCACCCCAGGCTGAAGAATGGAGGATGGAGGTTCCGGGGGGGACACCGGATCTAGACTGCGTGACAACGCATCCGCTCTGATATTCTTGGATCCTGGTTGGAAAGTGATCGAGAAGTTGAATCGAGAAAAAAAAAGTGACCATCTAGCCTGTCTGGGAGTCAACCTTTTAGCAGACTCGATGTAAGCTAGGTTTTTGTGGTCCGTGTTTACCGTTATAAGATGGACAGCCCCCTCCAAAAAATGCCTCCATTCTGCAAAAGCCAATTTTACGGCCAGAAGTTCCCGATTCCCCACATCATAGTTTCTCTCTGCCGGAGAGAACTTCTTTGAGAAAAAGGCGCAAGGTCTTAAATTGGTCAAAGTGGCGGGTCCCTGGAACAATACCGCCCCCACCCCCACCTCTGAGGCGTCTACCTCAACAATAAATGGTTCAGAGGGGTCCGGTTGGATAAGAACCGGGGCCGACATGAAACATTTTTTCAAAAACTGAAATGCCGCTACCGCTGCGGTTGACCAATTCTTGATATCGGCCCCCTTTTGAGTCATGTCTGTGAGGGGTTTAACCACCTGTGAGAACCCCCTTATAAATTTCCGATAATAATTAGCGAACCCTAGGAAACGTTGCAGACCCTTCAAATCACACGGTTGAACCCACTCGAGAATGGCCTGCACCTTATTAGGATCCATGCGATACCCTTCAGCAGACACGATGAACCCCAGAAAGGACAGTTCCTGAACAAAAAATAAACATTTTTCAAGTTTAGCAAACAGACAGTTCTCCCTGAGCCTCTGGAGAACTGCCCGAACATGACCAATGTGAGTCTGTTTATCAGGCGAGTAGATTAAAATGTCATCCAAATACACCACCATAAAACGTCCAATCAAATCGGAGAACACATGATTTATGAAATTTTGGAAGACCGCTGGAGCGTTGGTCAGGCCGAAGGGCATGACCAAATTTTTAAACAACCCTTCAGTAGTGAGAAAGGCGGTCTTCCATTCATCTCCATCCCGGACTCGGATAAGGTTATGCGCTCCCCGTAGGTCTAATTTCGAAAACCACTTAGCTCCGGACAACTGATTGTATAAATCAGGAATAAGTGGAAGGGGATAAGTATTCCTCACAGTTATTTTATTTAACTCACGAAAATCGAGGCATGGGCGCAAACCACCGTCTTTTTTTTTTACAAAAAAGAACCCTGCCGCCACAGGAGAAACAGAAGGACGAATATGTCCCTTACGGAGGCTCTCAGAAATATATTCCTTCATCGCAGCCCGTTCTGGACCTGAGAGGTTATACAGGCGGGCTTTGGGCAATTTAGCACCTGGAACCAGGTCAATGGCACAATCAAATGGGCGGTGTGGTGGTAAAACCTCAGCCTCTTTTTCGGAGAAAACGTCAGTATAATCTATCAGGCACTCCGGAATGCCTTCTAGACCCACGGACGACACAGACACAGAAACAAGACATTTCTCAGAGCAATAGGGACCCCATTTAACAATATCCCGAGATTCCCAATTAATCACAGGATTATGCAGCTGTAACCAGGGGAACCCCAACACCAGTCCCGCAGGCAGGTTGTTCATTACAAAACATGAAATACGTTCCTGATGTAAGGAACTCACTTTAAGGAGAAACTCTTCAGTACAAAACACAATGTCATTCTTACCCAGTGGTGTTTTGTCAATAGCAACAAGGTGAATCGGAGTCTCCAACCTAACTGTCCCTAACTTACACCTGGCCACCAAGTCAGAGTCAATAAAGTTCAATGATGAACCGCAATCCACGAAGGCAGTTGTGGATGTGGAGACACCCCCACAACAAAGTTCTACTTGGAATGACATTTTAGAAAATGCTGAAAAGGGTACCTGAGAGCCTGGGTGACCTCCACGATAATCACCCGGGCTCAGTCGTTTGTTGGTTAGTGGCCGGGAGGGGCAATCCTTTTTCCCCATGTCCAGACTCGCCACTGTGAACACAGCATTTTCTCACGTGCCGTTGCCTCCTTTCTTCCTCCTTACGGTTGATGGTTCCCATCGCCGTGATTTTCAGTGAAGAACTGGCTCCCCTTCCTTGGGAGAACAATGATGTCTCGGTTTGTATCACTCCCCTTTCCCGTAACCTGCGATCCATTCGGACGGCCTGTGTCATAGCTTCCTCCAGGGCATCAGGTGTGGGGTGGAGAGCCAAGGCGTCTTTCAGATGCTCAGACAGGCCTCTGCGGAACAACCCCCGGAGAGCAGCGTCGTTCCAGCAGACCTCAGCAGCCCAGCGTCTGAACTCTGAGCAAAACCACTCGGCTGAGTGTTTCCCCTGACAAACATTCATCAGCCTGTCCTCAGCCATACGCACCCGATCAGGCTCATCATAAATATGCCACAGGGCCTCAAAAAATGCATCCACAGTCATACGCTCAGGGGCCGTGGTAGGAAGGGAGAAAGCCCAAGCTTGGGGGGCTCCCCTTAACAGAGACATAATGACCCCCACTCTCTGACTTTCATCCCCAGAAGAGTGTGGTCTTAAGGAAAAAAAAAGCTTACAGCCCTCCTTGAAAACTCTGAAGTCATTTTTATCTCCAGAAAAGGTATCTGGTAACTTCACTGGAGACTCAGGGGAAATTAATGTAACATCCCGATCCCCCAATGAAAGAACCCCCTGCACAGTGTCAGCAATCAGCTGCTGAGACTGAGCCAGGACTCTTTGTTCTCCAAAGAGTTTCTGAGACATCTGCGTCAGATGCTTAACCTGCTCAGAAAGAGCGTGCACAGGATCCATCACACACACAGGTGAATGGGAGCAGAAAAAAAAAAAAAAAAAATGGTATGGGTCAATTATAATGTCAGAGACACCGCACTACACTCGCTCCTAGAGCCAGTGCGTGTGTCCTGAGAACAGAAGCAGTGCTAAAAGATACCTGTGGAGTGTGCAGCAGAGGTGACCATGCGTGCTTCAGGATAATAGTGTCAGGGTCCAGTCAGCGCTGGAAGGTAAAGAGGCAAAGGACCTGCGGACACTAAAACTGAATAATGTGCACGGGACCTATGGTCATGTGACTGCAAGGGGGCGGGGCTTAGCGTCCTGTATTCAGATAGGACAGGACACCATACAACAACTCAGAGTCAGGCAAAACAGAGGTCACACACAGTACGGGCGAACGAGGTACAGAGGGACAAACAGACGGGTAGTCAGACAGAGCCAAAGGTCATACACAAGAGGGCGACGTGGTACCAAGGGGACGAGCAGAGAGAAGTCGGGTCACAAGCAGAGAGTCATACACGAGAGGTAGCGCAGTACAAGAGGGTCAGGCAGAACTCGTAACAGGGACAGAACCAGATCACAACCGAACAAGCAAGCAAGATATCAGGCACAAGGCACACGTATACAAGAGGTCACTTAACTCAGCCGAGGGCAGGAGTATAACTGACACCGGACCCAGGTCCAGTGAGCACTAAATAGCCTCCTGCTGCCAGAGAGAGGCAGCACAATTAACCCCTAGTCTAACCAGGACGGGTCAAAGCGAAATCCCGTCCTGGATCATGACACTAATAATTGGAAGTCAGGAAGGGGGAAGTGTCATGATCTCCACTCTGTTCCTGTCTGATATGTTACTTTGTGTAGGGGTTGTCAGTATGTTTTGGTTGTGCTTTGCTTGTGCTGCATCATCTGTGTTCACTTTTCTTCATTAGTCTTCTAATCTAGCTAGCTCCTTCACCCAGTGTCAATCGTACACTTGCTGCTACCTGTGTAAGTCTGACCCCCTCTGTGCTCTCCGCTTGACCCAGTCTGACCCAGTCTGACTTGATTCCCTTCCTGGACTTGACTCTTTGCTTGTGACCTGACTTCTCCTTTGCCTGCTCCCTGTAAACTATATTTGCCTTTCTGGTTTTCCTGACCCCGGCTAGTGAATTGGATTTTGTCTTTGACTACCCCTTGTTGTACTGCACCATTACCTGGACCTGACCTCGGATTGTTTGACCTACCTTTCCTTATCCAGTAAGTAGTATTATATTACTATCTGGTTTTGTAGTTTTTCTCTCCATTTTTGGGACTTATTATTTACTATAGTGACTCGCGTCACAGGAAGGCTCCAGTACTTTTGGAACTGAAGGTGCCCGTATAGTACCAGGGCAACATTTCCCAGGTGAGGTCCCTGCAAAGAAAGGAAGGTCACAAAAAAGGTGCAAAGTATGTTACAGAAGAAAGATAAGAAAGGACACAATTTTTCAATGTGACACCTGTCCCAACAATCCTGGCCTGTGCATAAAAGACTGTTTGAAACTGTACCACTCCATGGATTACTAAACTAATTTCTGATTTACTCTAATTGATTGCACGACTTAAAGTACTCTACATTACTTACATATGCCAGCCTGATGTACTCTACAGAATTCACAAAAGCCACCACATTATACAATTCAAATAGCAGGAAAACCAGACATAAAACTAGATCTCAACTCAACCCTAGATCAATTCCAATATAGGGTCAATTGTGGGGGGTTCAAATGTTTTGGCACATTAAGAACTCTGCAAATACGACATGGTGCCCGCAAAACGTTCCATCAAATTTTGTGCTCCAAAACATCACTCTTTGCTTTTGGAGCTCAGCAGTGTGCATAACTAGAGATGAGCGAATTTGTTCGGATTTTTGCCCCAAATCTGATTTTGACATATTTGTGCCATAATCAAACACTATTTGTGCCGAATGTATGTTTAATGATCGGTTCCGAACATATTCGGTAATTTCTACTTCCATTGACTCTAATGCAGTCGCGCCATCTCCAACATCTCTATGGACCTGGAGGACCTGACCTGGAAGTACCAGTGCCCATGCCCTATATCAGGCTACCTCTTCCCATGGGAGGCGCCTGATTATTGTTGTGCCTCCTTGCTAGGCCTGCTAGGTCCCTACTTGACCGCCCTCTGTACTCAGGTCCCCTGCCTTGTGCTCTGCCGTGCTTCTTAGCACACGCTCTGCTTCTGCCCTGTGCTCTGTCGCACTTCTTAGCACACGCTCTGCTTTACCTTGTACTCAGGCGTGCTTCCCAGCACGCGCTCTGCTTTGCCTTATACTCGGGCGTGCTTCTCAGTGCACCCAGAGTGCCACCGTGTACTTGCCCTGCACTGTCCTGACCCCTGCATGCCTCCGTGTACTCGCCCTGCACTATCCTTTACCCTGCGTGCCCCTGTGTCCACGCTTTGCACACTCCTGTATCCTGTGTGTTCTCTCCTGCACCTTGCTAGACACACTCTCTCGTGTCTTCTGTGAGCCGGCCATCTGGTTCCAGCAGTCGTGGTACTTTACCCCCCTGGGTCTGCCGCTGACACTCCCTGTATAGGGGGTGGTCCTCACTAGGTCAGTTCGCCCTGGGTGGTTTGGTATCATGACCCAGAAGGTCCACTCCAGGAGTCATCACAGAATAATCAGGTCTTTGACCCCGTTGGTACCTCTGCCACTGCCCAAAAGGAACTGGTGTTTCTACGGGAGAACCAGACTAGGATTATGTCCTTTTTGAAAACTATGGAGTCCTGTTTATCGGCCTTACAGTCCTCTGATCCTGGGAATACTTCCCATTTGGCCAGTCTCCAATAGGAGCTCAGTCAGCAACACGACACCCAGGCCCACATACTCAACTATATGGCGCCGGTAGATAAACGACTCCTTTCCCTACAATCTGTTGCCTCTGTTTCTGCCCAAGCCTCGGCTTCGCACCTGTTATGCCGTTTATGCAAACCACCCCGTTATGTAGTGATGACCCCAAGTTGTGTCGGGGGTTTTTGAACCAATGCCGCTTACATTTTGAGCTCCTGCAGCAGCAATATCCTACGGATTGCGCTTAATTGGCCTTTATAGTTTCCACTTAGAGGGAGAGGCGTTAGCATGCGTGAATCCCCTCTGGGAGTGCGATGATCCACTCATCTCTCAGCTCTTCATCTTTTTGGACACCTTCCACAAGGTGTTCGACGAGCCGGGTCGTCTAGCTTCCACCACCGAGTCCCTCTTCAACCTCCATCAGGGTACCCTATTAGCTGGACAATATGCCATCCATTTCCGCACTTTGTCCTCTGAACTCGGTTGGAACAACGAGTCCCTTGTAGGAGCCTTTTGGCGTGGTCTGTCCGGTTGGATTAAAGACGAACTGGCGGGCCGGGATACCCCTACCTCTTTAGAGGATCTAATGTCTCTTGCTACAAGCATTGATCTGCGCTTCCAAGAGCATACCCGTGAGGCAGCCAGAGAGAGGAGACCTCCTCGTCTCTCCTCGTCTACTCGCAGTCCTCCCCATTTGTGAACCCATGCCTTCTTCTGCTGGCCCCGTATCTGAGCCTATGCAGGTGGACCGTCTCAAGATGGCTGAACGACGTCGTATGGAGAGGCTTGCACAAGGACTCTGTTTTTACTGTGGGAGTCCTTCTCATTTTCTTTGCTCCTGTTTCGAGAAGCTGGCAAACTTCTCTGCCTATGATTGGTGGGAGAGGTCTCCCTAGGAATACATGATTCTTCTTCTCCCCTGACATTTCTGTTTTGCTGAATTTTGGTTTTAAGCATTATTCTGAGGAGGCTTATGTAGATTCAGGTGGGGCCAGGAACTTTATCAGGCTCGAGGTGGTTAAAATATATCGGATTCCTGTCAGATCCCTGGAGACTCCTCGGCTGATAGCTTCGGTCGACCGTAAAGGGGGCTTTACACATAGCGATATCGCTAGCAATATCGCTAAAGCGTCACCGATTTTGTGACGCAGCAGCGATATTGCTATCGATATCACTATGTGTGATACTTACCTCTGACTGGCTCCCCCACTGGCTATCGCTGATCGTGCGAGATTGTCCACGTCCATTTCTCGTCGGCCGCTTCCTGCTGGGCTTCCTGCTGGCGCCGACGAGCGACGCGTGGACGTCGGCAGGAGGACATAATCATCGCCGCGTCTGAAAGGTAAGTAACGACCGCTGCTGCGTCGCTACGTCGCTGTGAGATCTGCCTGTTTGGCAGCTCACTAGCGACTATTTAGCGATGCACCAGTGATCCTGATCGGGTCGTATCGTTGTCGGGATCGTTGGTGCATCGCTAAATGTAAAGGGGGCTTAAGCCCTTGCAGGAGACCGCTACCCAGGTCACCAAAGAAATTGAGCTGCAGATTGGTGCCCTTCATCGAGAGAAGATTTCCTTCCACGTCCTGTCGACTTTGTCTCACACACTTCTTCTTGGTCTCCCTTGGTTATGGACTCATGAGCCAACTCTGGACTGGCGATCCGACAATGCACTCCGTTGGGTACCATCCTGTCAGAATAAGTGCCTACTGCCGTCCACCCGATGGGTTCTGCCTGTCCGTCCTCGGCACCTACAGGTCTGCCGTCGACTTAATGGTCTTTCGCAGATGTCTTTAGCAAAAAGGAGGCCGAGACTCTGCCTCCACATCGACCATGCGACTGTCCGATTGGCCTCGTTCCTGGCTCTACCCTACCCGCTATCTCCTCTTGAAACCCAAGCTATGTCAGAGTATATCCAGGAGAATCTAGCCAGAGGTTTCATCCGTAAGTCCTCCTCACCCGCAGGAGCGGGATTTTTCTTTGTCAAAAAGGACGGCTCCCTCCGTCCCTGCATAGATTACAGAGGCCTGAATGATATCAAAAACAAGTATCCGATGCCACTGAACCCGAAGCTCTTTGACCAGCTAAGAGGAGCACGATTTTTCACCAAGATGGATCTTTGTGGGGCCTACAACTTGAATCGTATTCATTCCAGTGGTGAGTGGAAGACCGCCTTTAACACCCGAGACGGTCATTACGAATACTTTGTCATGCCCTTCAGCCTCTGCAATGCTCCAGCAGTATTCCAGGAGATCGGGAACGACGTTTTCCGGGATATGCTGTACTCCTGCGTGGTAGTCTACTGGGATGATATCCTCATTTTTTCTCCAGATCTGTCTGCCCACAGAAAGAACGTGCGCCAAGTACTTCTGCGTTTGAGGGAGAACCACCTTTATGCCAAGATTGAGAAATGTGTCTTTGAACAAAAGTCCTTACTGTTCTTGGGGTACATTATCTCAGAACAAAAATTCTTAATAAATATAATTCTGGATTAATTATTCAACGGCTCATATACAAAAAAATCAATCCTTAAAAGATACTTTATTGACCAATCATTAAAAAGTTTTCAAAACTTCAAAAAACAGGCAAACAAAAATAGGCTTATTGCTGATTTTCAAGATCCAGCCACAAACACTAGAGAGTCGTTCCAATGTCAGGTAGAGGGTCTCAAACCTATTTGTCCCTTTAGGGCCCTATATCTCTCTCCTACCTGACAGCGGAGGCTGGCACCCTCTTGATACGCAAATGGCGCATCTGAGTATTCTTAAACAGCATTAATAAACATTTCTCAAATCACCAACCGCTGCTATTACCTCTAATCCCCCATAACAGCATATTTTCATATTGCTTCATGCCCAAAAAGAATAAGTATTAAATCAACAAAATTGACAAATATGTAAGAACTTAGCTCATGGCCAATGAAAAATCGCCTCGACGCGTTTCCCTCCCGTAAAAGGAGTTCATCAGGAGGCCCATGATGTATTATGAATGCTCCCTCCGAGCATCAGATGTCATGCCTGGTTGCAGGTATCAATGGGTATGTGGTGACCACTAGTCATTTATAGCGACCTTACAACCTAGTCAAAGTGATAGAGGAAAATGGGGTCATAGTACTTATGCTCCTTATATGTCTCCACTTCATATAGTTCATCTGCGCCATGATTTTAGGTCCCAAAAATACCTCCTTTCATTTACTTCCTATCTGACGCCGCCATTATGTAGTGGATCATTTACCATTTCAGCCACATAAGTGCTGATACGTCTCCCATGTAACCATGTGCACGCCCCAGCCGACGTCACGAGTCCTAGACGCGTCTGACGTACAAGCCACAGGGGCACGATACAGATCCGGAGTCCCTCTCTCTCAGCGTGCATGTCCAGACCAAAGCAGCAGATCGCTGCATCAAGAATCTCTAGCGCTAGGCAAAAGTACACACTCATAGATGCATCATGCATACCAAAACAAGGGAGAAGTTTCCTCCTCCCTCACTGCCAAAACAAACGTGCGCTCTTATTTTATGGCATGCCTGTAAAGATCATGGCACATAAACACCCTGAGTAAGAAAACATTTCAATGTGTCATCTATAACTGTGACAAGTATCACTTCCTCAAACCGCAACTAGAGATACCTGGGATAACAAAACTGTTAACCCTTAATAGGAATTAACCCTGCAATTAACCCCACAGCAGGGACAACAGACCGTTAACCCTTAATAGGAATTAACCCCATATCAAAGTCCCTTCCATCTCTGGTGATATCCACATTTAGTGTGGAGTCCCCCCTATCTCATATAGGGAATATAATGTATACATAGACCTCTTAAGGGGTTAAATCCAAATCACCACCCCCATTGTTAACCATTATTGATATGAACGATAGTGGGAATTGATAGCCCTATTATACCCACAACAACCACAGATCATCTCATAGATCTATGGATGGACCGAAGTTTTACTGCATTAATAACAATAAAGGCAAATAGATACCGGGATAATAATACCGGGTAGTTCTCAAATGAAGCATCCATACGTAAGTTGTTCATTGAGGCCCTTGGGGGCCACAGATTCCATTTTAAATATCCACCGAGCTTCCTTTTGCAGAATTAATCTGTTCCAATCACCCTGTCCTCCATTTTGCTTGACAACCTCCAGAACACAAAAGGAGAGAACGTTTCCATTCCCCCCATGTTCCTCCCATACATGGCGAGCCACAGGGGTGTCCCTCTTATTTCTTACGTCCCCAAGGTGCTCGCTTATTCTTCTCCTAAACTCCCTTTTTGTTTTGCCGATATAATTTTTTGGGCAGGAGCAAGTTGCCATATAGACAACCCCTATGGTTTTACAGTTCGCGAAGTCTCTAGCGAAAAATCTTCTTCCATTGACCACGCTCGTAAAGTTTTTCCCAGAAGCCACATATCCACAGAAGGAGCAGTTACCACATCTAAAGGTACCACAGATCTTCCTATCCAACCACGTACCCTCCTGTTTTGCTCTTCTATAGTGGCTATGCACAAGTCTATCTCTAATAGAACGGCCCTTGCGAAAGGTGATTTGGGGTTTTTCAGAAATCATGTCTGATAAATCCACATCCGCCTGTAGAATGCTCCAATGTTTGTTTAGAATCCTATATACCTGATCTACTTGATTATCATAGGTCCCTATCACTCTTACAACACCACTGTCCTCAGTTCGAGCTTTGGGCTGCAGTAGTGTATGTCTCTCCCTTTCTAAGGCATTTTTAAAGGCGGGTTTCAAGACATGATCGGGATATTCCCGTTCCCTAAACTGATTTCTGAGTTCATATGCTTGCACTCTGAAGGTCTCCGGGTCCGAACAGTTCCTTCTAGTTCTAAGATATTGGCCACGTGGAATACCCCGCTTGAGTGGGACAGGATGACAACTGTCCCACCGCAAGAGGGAATTCGTGGCTGTAGGCTTTCGGTGTACACTCGTCAATAAGACTCCCTGAGGATCTTTTGCAACTTTTATGTCAAGAAAAGCCAACTCCTTCTCACTACTTTCCGAGGTGAATCTCAAGCCGATTGGATTTACATTTATTTCCTGCACAAATGTTTCAAACTCCACTCTTGATCCCGACCATATGACGAACACGTCGCCTATATAGCGGTACCAAGCGGCTACCTTGTTAGTCCACCATTCCTCGGCACCGGTAAAACCATTGTTTCCTCCCACCAGCCCAGGAGGAGATTCGCATACGAGGGCGCACAGGAACAGCCCATTGCGGTCCCCCTGAGCTGGTGGAAGTACTTGCCATTGAAGATAAAGTAGTTATGAGTCAAGATGATGTCCATCAATTCATATACCAGCCTGTTATGACCCTGAAAGTATGTGGCCCTCATTCCCAAATAATGGTCCAAGGCTTTAAGACCCATCTCATGCGGGATGCTGCTGTAAAGGGCTTTAACGTCAATAGAGCCCAAGATGGCTTCCTTTTCAACACTAATACCATCAATCTTGAGTAGTAGATCAGAGGTGTCCTGTATGTACGATGGCAAGGCCGTAACAAAAGGATGTAATATCTTGTCTAAATAGATGCCAACATTCTGACTTAGAGAAGCTACCCCAGATACTATAGGTCTTCCACGTAGGGGTACCAACCCCTTATGGACTTTGGGGAGGGCATAAAAAGTTGGTATCACAGGGGAGACTGGAGCCATATACTTATATTCGTTGGCAGAAATAATCCTGTCATTAAGGCCTCTATCCAGAATAACCATCAGGGCCTCATTGAATTCAAGTGTGGGGTTTCTTTCAAATCTTCCATATGTACTCTTATCATCTAAGATTCTATTGCACATGGCCGTGTAATTCTCGTGATCAAGGATGACAAGGTTGCCCCCTTTATCCGATGGCTTGATAATTATCTCGCCATTCCTTTCCAAGCCAGCTAAAGCCTCCAACTCACTCACACTTACGTTGGAGACAACATTAAAATTGTTAGCATGGAGTTTCTTCGAGTCATCCTCAACCACTTTCAAAAAAATATCGATATTGCTATAATCACCAGGAGGAGGCATCTTTTTGCTTTTCAATTTTACGTCTGTATGTGGACCCAAACCCCGATTCTTTTCATTCTCATCCAAAAGTTCCACCAGCACATTAAACCCCTCCAATTCCTCTTCAGCAATGCCCAACCTTAAGCATTGTTCTCTATCATTCTGTGAGAAGAATTTCCTCCATTTTAATTTACGGCAAAAGAGGTTAATGTCCTTAGTCCATGAGAATGAGCCAAAGCGGGTAGTCGGGACGAATGATAGTCCCTTGCTCAAATCATTTATCTCCCCTGTCGAAAGGACATGTCTACTCAGATTAATAATCTGGTTGCCACCCAAGTGATTCAATTCCGCTTTCTCAGATCGTAACCCAAAGGGGCTCTCTGATCCATAAAAGAGGTAGAGGCAGAGGATGGTCCAGAGGATGAGGGTACCAGACCTGCAGATCCCAGGGTCTGCTCCCCCATCATTGTGGGGCCGGATTGATTGTAACCCCGTCCTCTGATTTTTTTTGTATATGAGCCGTTACATTATCTCAGACTCTGGTCTCCGCATGGATCCAGCGAAAGTGTCCGCTGTTCTCGATTGGCCACGACCTCATGGGATGAAGGCAATCCAAGGCTTTCTTGGCTTTGCAAACTACTTTCGGCAGTTCATTCGCCATTTCTCCTCGTTGGTTCGCCATATCTCATCCCTTATCCGCAAAGGAGCTAACCCAAATGCTTGGCCTTCTGAGGCAGAGGACGCCTTCCAATCCTTGAAGCAAGCCTTCACCACTGCTCCAGTGCTTCATCGTCCTGAGGTTAGCAAACCTTTCACTCTCGAGGTAGACGCATCCTCTACCAAGGCCGGCGCATTCCATTTGCAGAAATCTTCTTTTGGACGCCTAGCCACCTGTGGCTTATTTTCTAAAGTATTCTCCCCGACTGAGCGAAATTACTCCATTGGGGACAAAGAGCTATTGGCCATTAAGTTGGCCTTGGAGGAAAGGAGCTACTTACTACAACGTGCCATACATCCGTT